>NC_089847.1:48639697-49346364 GCF_035609145.1 Eleutherodactylus coqui | reverse complement strand
CCTGACACATAACCCTAGGATTCTATATATATCAAAGTGAATACATACTCCATTGAATTTGGGGATATAGGATCCCAGTTGACACTTCCATCTGCGATTGGGACACCTAGTAATCCCTGGCAACATCTACACATCTCCCCTTCTATTATACTATCTGATACACTGGTTAATAGGAGAATTGATTTAAATCAATTCCCACCAGCTTAGAAGGGAGAGAGAAACTATGTATCACATAGAGTCCCTATTGGGTTATATAAGATCTCTTTCTTAAAGGGAATATCTGGACTTTAGGAAAGTAATCAGTAAATAAACGAGACCTCCTAGTCTTATCAGTATATCAGCATAGATCTATTCTATCACTTTATATCGCACAAAAATTTTCTTTTCTTTTTATCTAAATAAATTAATAAAAGTTATATTTTATTCTTTTGTGGTTCCCTACGGTGAAACATATTTCTTCAACAGGAACTTGGCTGCCTCGGTGATATACAAATTGATTTCAAATGGCAGGCTTCCTATCTGGAAGCATCAATACAGCCTCATGGCTGTTGGAGGCTCAATCAGTCTTTTCCGATAAGGAAATTGATACACATTTACAAACGACCTCAATTAATCAGGCCTTTAGAAACATTACTAAAAGTTATAAAGAGTTTGTAAAGTCCTGGTGGGAGGTGCAGGGTCTCACAAATTACTTAACGAACAAAATCGTACCTCGGGGACTGAGAATTCAAGTGTTGCCATCTGAAAAACTACGCACACCTGAATTTATGAAAAAATGGGAGAGAGAAGCTCTAGATAGCTCCCTATGTCTCATGAATCTCCTGCTGGAAGAGGAGAAAATTAATTTGGAAAAAAATAGTAAAAACCTTGAGGAGCTGATAAAAGAGGCTCAAAAATTTTCAGCAGATAGCGAATTTGAGAAAAAAGAAAATACGCTCAAAGCGACTATTGAAAGATACACAGGCTTTCTAAAAGAAGGAAAGCATTATCAGTATACAAGAGACCTCAAGGACTTTATGGAAAATAAGGTCTATGATAATAGATCTGTTACAGAGTCCGAAATCAGCTCCTCTGAAGGTGAATACACCAACTCAGAACAAAACAGGAGAGGAAGATACGGGGATAGACGCAAAAACAAGGCTTATGGCCGTACTAAAACCCGTGGAAGGGGTAGAGCAAATCCAAATATGAATGAGACCGATTTTTTAGGTCCACCTATTTACCAGTACATGACCAGGAATCGGGTGGGACCATCTGCACCCCAACACTACTAGGCCCAAACTCAGAACATAATAACCTGGATGGCCAGATAATAAATAATCTCGTGACATCATCTTCGCCAGAAAACCAACTACAAATTATGAATCTATCATCAAGGATACTGACAAATAATGAAGAGGCAGTACTGAAAAAAGGTCTTTCTTTTATCCCAACAAATAAATACGACTCTTTTGGGTGGGTTAAAGACATCAATTTATTCCTAAGAAAACTCCGTTGGAAAAAGCATTTTATTATCCAAGGAAGAAAAAAGTGTAATGAACTAGGCCTTGATCCACAAGATCTAGACACAGTGATAATGCTTGAAGAACTTGAACGCGATGGGGAGAGGGAAACGGGGAAAGGTCCATTTACTGGGCTTAAACCCAAGAACACCTCCTATCCTCCATCAGCGGATTCACCCTATTTGGAAATCTTCGAAACAATGGTGAATGACGAACTCACCAAAGTATCTAAAATTCGGAGATTTACGCATCAAAATTTAACTGTCGCAGAAAAAAGAGCTTTGATAACTATTGAAAACGATGTTAATATAGTTATTAAGCCTTCAGATAAAGGTGGTAACATCGTCATTTTGGATTATAACCAGTATCGCGACATGTGTCTTAGGATCTTGCAAGATAAATCTAATTACGAAATTCTTCCGGCCGATCCAACGGATAAATTCAATAGTGAGCTCAAAGAAATTCTCTCACAAGCGAAGGAAAATTCATTAATTAGCGCAAATGAATTTAAATATTTGTACTCTACAACCCCCCAAATAGCGACCTTTTATGGATTGCCAAAGATCCATAAGGGGCTGAATCCTCTGAAGGGACGCCCGATTGTGTCGGGGATCGATAATCTGACCCAAGAAATCAGTAGATATATTAATATCATTCTTAGACCTTTCGTGGAAGCCCTCCCAGCCTTTGTTCAGGACACCACGGATGTCCTTAAAAAACTCGATGGTTTAACCCTCTCCCCCGACACCAAACTAGCTAGTTTGGATGTCGAATCATTGTACAGTTGCATACCACACAAAGGGGGTTTGGAAGCGGTCAGCTTTTTTCTCAAACAAAGAGGAACCCAGTTTAGAGCACATGACACCATGCTCCTGGAATTCCTCTCGTTTGTGCTCACCAAAAACTACTTTTTGTTCGAGGGGAAGTACTTCCACCAGCTCAGGGGTACGGCTATGGGGAGCCCCTGTGCCCCCAGCTATGCCAATTTATACCTGGGCTGGTGGGAGGAAACTCTAGTTTCTTGTGAGACAAACGAAGAGTGGTTACCATCTATCGAGCTATGGATTCGCTATATAGACGATATCCTCATTTTATGGACGGGCTCAGTGGAGGGCTTCCACAATTTTGTTCAACATCTGAATCAGAACAGTCTAAATCTATTCCTAATGGCAGAAATCAACCCCACGACAATTACTTTTCTTGATCTGAAAATCAGTAAAATGGAAAATGGCTCCTTGGAGACTACGGTCCATCGAAAAAGTACTGCAACAAACACATTACTGCATTGGGAGAGTCACCACCCGACAGCTCTGAAGCGTGGAATACCTGAGGGCCAAATGATTCGGGTCAAGAGGAATTGTTCCTCTGACAAATAATTCCAGTCTAAATCTAGAGAAATGTCCTTACGCTTCAAAGACAGAGGTTACCCAAACTCAGTAATAACACAAGCTAACGAATTTGTGAAAAATAAGCGAAGAGAAGAATTCTTTCAAAAGAAACAGCTCTCAACGGGGGAAACGAAAGTCCGAATCATTGGTACCTTTGATGATCATGCTAGGGAGGTAAGAATGATTCTGGAGAAATTTTGGCATATACTTCGACGTGATACAGACCTACTAGAATATTTACCGGAAAGACCTCTGATTACATACAAAAGAGGAAGAAATCTAGGTGATCGCTTAGTGCACAGCCATCTTAGATCTAATCCACAGTCCCAGATCTGGTTAGCATCCGATCTACCTAAGGGTTGCTTTCCATGTGCTGGGTGCAAGGCATGTAAATTCATACAAAGAGGTAGTACCTTCAGAAGCGCGTCAACTGGGAAGATATATACTATCCGTGACTTCATTAATTGTAGGTCTCAATGTGTTGTATACAAGGCAACTTGTCCATGTCCCCTCGACTACGTGGGCAAAACCACCCAACAGCTGCGTCGACGGCTGTTGGCCCATATTGGGAACGTAGATCGAGGGGAACAGACTAGCCTAGCAACACACGTCAAGGAATACCATCAAAATGACCCAAATGTTCTGAAATTTCAGGGCATTGAAATACTCAGAGACAATGGAAGACGAGGTAATCGAGACCGTAGATTACTACAAAAGGAAAGTCAATGGATCTACAGACTCGATTCCATTGTCCCAAGAGGTCTAAATGAATGCCAATCATTTTCATCATTTATTTGATGTTTTTCCTTCATTTCAACCAACTGATATGCAAGGCTAATTCAAATACAGGCATATAGTGTTTTCATATGTGGGCCATTATTATATAGAATGATAGACTGAGAGGAATGTATTGCATTACAGTTCTGTAAAAGTAAGTTTACAGTCCAGAGATCTAACATCGACCTATACCAGGGGTCGATTCTGCTGATTTCTGATATATGGTCTTTTAATATCTATTCAATCGACCGTGTAATGCTTTCTATTGTCATGACTGCGTAAAAAACATATCACGATTATTTGAATTGCTGTGCTATTATCGTGCATCAAATAACTATATCTGAAATCATGACGTGATATACTGAATCCACACAGGTAATAAGTGATGCGTATTTGATGAGAAATGCACTCAATCTAACTATATATCTGATATACGTTTTTTAATATCCAATCTATTGATCATGTAATACTTCCTACTGTCAGAACTAACTGAACAAATATATCATGATTACTTTAATTGATGTACCAGTATCGTGCATCAAACAATACATCTAAAATCATGACCTGATACATTGAATCACCATAGATGTGTAATGAATGATGCATCTCTCAGTGTGTCTGATGAGAGATGCATTTAATTTAATTATGTATCTCTGCTGCCCTGACATGACCCTTATTTGATAGGTCCATTTACATCAGCCTGTACTGGTATTGGCATTTGCATCTTTTAGAGCCATTCTTGTCTATGATAAAAGACACTGATCATCATTTAAACTGATTTGTCTCCATAAAACGTTGCTAATTAATCGCCCATTTGCATGAGGTAAAGGCACTGTGTCCTTCACGGCCGCTGCCTCTCGTACTTGCGCTGTTTAGTTGCCATAGCGATATATCGCTTCTATGCAGCTGGACGGCTTTCTGCCGCCTGGTTGGCAATTGATTGGCGTCTTCACGCTTGGACACCATTGCGCATGCGCAAAACTCGCGTAATATCGCGAGATTTCGGCAGGAGGTGTGTGGCGATGCTGCTAGCTGATTGAAGGCACTAGAGCCAATCCCCTTGCTTGGGAGGCGTGCTTTGGGTAATATAAACCTCATCTGGAGGTTCAGTTACCATCTATGCTCATTCTTTCCACAGCCACTGTGCTGTGCAGATCTATCATCAGCCACGATGCTGTGTGGCTTTAATATCCTGTCTCTAGTATAAAATCCATCCTGATGACGCTGCCAGATAGTCTCTGACAGCAGAAACGCGTAGATGGAAAAAGAGCTTTCTGCCTAAAGTGATTATTATCAGTGGTTGGCTTTGTGCCAAACTAATCACTTAGGTACTCTGCTGCCGTTCACATATAAAAATCCTAAAGTGCACTTCAGCAGTGATTTGATGAAAAAGAGTCTTTGCCTAATGGGACTAATATCAGTAGTTGGCTTCTTGCCACAATAATCACTTAGGTACTTTACTGCTTGGCACACATAAAAAACTTAAAGTGTACCCTTGCAGTAATATGACAGAAGTCACTTACACTAACAGCAAATTGATCTGAAGTTATATTTCAGAGTAATATATATGATCTGCAGTTACATCCCAGATCAGTATATATTCCTCTTCTGAACAGGAGTTCTCTATATGAATTAGGGGGAAAAATCTTTGTTCTTTTTACATAGACTTTGGATGGCTAGAACTTTGCCTTTTGGTTATTCCTTTCATATAGGACATACCTCGCATCATTCTATAAATTCATAAGCCATCTTTATGAATATGCACCACTGGACTTTGGGATGTGTATCTATCTCCTGATGATTGTAGTTATGTGTGGGTTATGATAAAATAGGAACCCAGGATCTACAAATCATCTATTGTGGTGACTTATTCATTCGTTCCAGCCTGACACATAACCCTAGGATTCTATATATATCAAAGTGAATACATACTCCATTGAATTTGGGGATATAGGATCCCAGTTGACACTTCCATCTGCGATTGGGACACCTAGTAATCCCTGGCAACATCTACACATCTCCCCTTCTATTATACTATCTGATACACTGGTTAATAGGAGAATTGATTTAAATCAATTCCCACCAGCTTAGAAGGGAGAGAGAAACTATGTATCACATAGAGTCCCTATTGGGTTATATAAGATCTCTTTCTTAAAGGGAATATCTGGACTTTAGGAAAGTAATCAGTAAATAAACGAGACCTCCTAGTCTTATCAGTATATCAGCATAGATCTATTCTATCACTTTATATCGCACAAAAATTTTCTTTTCTTTTTATCGAAATAAATTAATAAAAGTTATATTTTATTCTTTTGTGGTTCCCTACGGTGAAACATATTTCTTCAACAGGAACTTGGCTGCCTCGGTGATATACAAATTGATTTCAAATGGCAGGCTTCCTATCTGGAAGCATCAATACAGCCTCATGGCTGTTGGAGGCTCAATCAGTCTTTTCCGATAAGGAAATTGATACACATTTACAAACGACCTCAATTAATCAGGCCTTTAGAAACATTACTAAAAGTTATAAAGAGTTTGTAAAGTCCTGGTGGGAGGTGCAGGGTCTCACAAATTACTTAACGAACAAAATCGTACCTCGGGGACTGAGAATTCAAGTGTTGCCATCTGAAAAACTACGCACACCTGAATTTATGAAAAAATGGGAGAGAGAAGCTCTAGATAGCTCCCTATGTCTCATGAATCTCCTGCTGGAAGAGGAGAAAATTAATTTGGAAAAAAATAGTAAAAACCTTGAGGAGCTGATAAAAGAGGCTCAAAAATTTTCAGCAGATAGCGAATTTGAGAAAAAAGAAAATACGCTCAAAGCGACTATTGAAAGATACACAGGCTTTCTAAAAGAAGGAAAGCATTATCAGTATACAAGAGACCTCAAGGACTTTATGGAAAATAAGGTCTATGATAATAGATCTGTTACAGAGTCCGAAATCAGCTCCTCTGAAGGTGAATACACCAACTCAGAACAAAACAGGAGAGGAAGATACGGGGATAGACGCAAAAACAAGGCTTATGGCCGTACTAAAACCCGTGGAAGGGGTAGAGCAAATCCAAATATGAATGAGACCGATTTTTTAGGTCCACCTATTTACCAGTACATGACCAGGAATCGGGTGGGACCATCTGCACCCCAACACTACTAGGCCCAAACTCAGAACATAATAACCTGGATGGCCAGATAATAAATAATCTCGTGACATCATCTTCGCCAGAAAACCAACTACAAATTATGAATCTATCATCAAGGATACTGACAAATAATGAAGAGGCAGTACTGAAAAAAGGTCTTTCTTTTATCCCAACAAATAAATACGACTCTTTTGGGTGGGTTAAAGACATCAATTTATTCCTAAGAAAACTCCGTTGGAAAAAGCATTTTATTATCCAAGGAAGAAAAAAGTGTAATGAACTAGGCCTTGATCCACAAGATCTAGACACAGTGATAATGCTTGAAGAACTTGAACGCGATGGGGAGAGGGAAACGGGGAAAGGTCCATTTACTGGGCTTAAACCCAAGAACACCTCCTATCCTCCATCAGCGGATTCACCCTATTTGGAAATCTTCGAAACAATGGTGAATGACGAACTCACCAAAGTATCTAAAATTCGGAGATTTACGCATCAAAATTTAACTGTCGCAGAAAAAAGAGCTTTGATAACTATTGAAAACGATGTTAATATAGTTATTAAGCCTTCAGATAAAGGTGGTAACATCGTCATTTTGGATTATAACCAGTATCGCGACATGTGTCTTAGGATCTTGCAAGATAAATCTAATTACGAAATTCTTCCGGCCGATCCAACGGATAAATTCAATAGTGAGCTCAAAGAAATTCTCTCACAAGCGAAGGAAAATTCATTAATTAGCGCAAATGAATTTAAATATTTGTACTCTACAACCCCCCAAATAGCGACCTTTTATGGATTGCCAAAGATCCATAAGGGGCTGAATCCTCTGAAGGGACGCCCGATTGTGTCGGGGATCGATAATCTGACCCAAGAAATCAGTAGATATATTAATATCATTCTTAGACCTTTCGTGGAAGCCCTCCCAGCCTTTGTTCAGGACACCACGGATGTCCTTAAAAAACTCGATGGTTTAACCCTCTCCCCCGACACCAAACTAGCTAGTTTGGATGTCGAATCATTGTACAGTTGCATACCACACAAAGGGGGTTTGGAAGCGGTCAGCTTTTTTCTCAAACAAAGAGGAACCCAGTTTAGAGCACATGACACCATGCTCCTGGAATTCCTCTCGTTTGTGCTCACCAAAAACTACTTTTTGTTCGAGGGGAAGTACTTCCACCAGCTCAGGGGTACGGCTATGGGGAGCCCCTGTGCCCCCAGCTATGCCAATTTATACCTGGGCTGGTGGGAGGAAACTCTAGTTTCTTGTGAGACAAACGAAGAGTGGTTACCATCTATCGAGCTATGGATTCGCTATATAGACGATATCCTCATTTTATGGACGGGCTCAGTGGAGGGCTTCCACAATTTTGTTCAACATCTGAATCAGAACAGTCTAAATCTATTCCTAATGGCAGAAATCAACCCCACGACAATTACTTTTCTTGATCTGAAAATCAGTAAAATGGAAAATGGCTCCTTGGAGACTACGGTCCATCGAAAAAGTACTGCAACAAACACATTACTGCATTGGGAGAGTCACCACCCGACAGCTCTGAAGCGTGGAATACCTGAGGGCCAAATGATTCGGGTCAAGAGGAATTGTTCCTCTGACAAATAATTCCAGTCTAAATCTAGAGAAATGTCCTTACGCTTCAAAGACAGAGGTTACCCAAACTCAGTAATAACACAAGCTAACGAATTTGTGAAAAATAAGCGAAGAGAAGAATTCTTTCAAAAGAAACAGCTCTCAACGGGGGAAACGAAAGTCCGAATCATTGGTACCTTTGATGATCATGCTAGGGAGGTAAGAATGATTCTGGAGAAATTTTGGCATATACTTCGACGTGATACAGACCTACTAGAATATTTACCGGAAAGACCTCTGATTACATACAAAAGAGGAAGAAATCTAGGTGATCGCTTAGTGCACAGCCATCTTAGATCTAATCCACAGTCCCAGATCTGGTTAGCATCCGATCTACCTAAGGGTTGCTTTCCATGTGCTGGGTGCAAGGCATGTAAATTCATACAAAGAGGTAGTACCTTCAGAAGCGCGTCAACTGGGAAGATATATACTATCCGTGACTTCATTAATTGTAGGTCTCAATGTGTTGTATACAAGGCAACTTGTCCATGTCCCCTCGACTACGTGGGCAAAACCACCCAACAGCTGCGTCGACGGCTGTTGGCCCATATTGGGAACGTAGATCGAGGGGAACAGACTAGCCTAGCAACACACGTCAAGGAATACCATCAAAATGACCCAAATGTTCTGAAATTTCAGGGCATTGAAATACTCAGAGACAATGGAAGACGAGGTAATCGAGACCGTAGATTACTACAAAAGGAAAGTCAATGGATCTACAGACTCGATTCCATTGTCCCAAGAGGTCTAAATGAATGCCAATCATTTTCATCATTTATTTGATGTTTTTCCTTCATTTCAACCAACTGATATGCAAGGCTAATTCAAATACAGGCATATAGTGTTTTCATATGTGGGCCATTATTATATAGAATGATAGACTGAGAGGAATGTATTGCATTACAGTTCTGTAAAAGTAAGTTTACAGTCCAGAGATCTAACATCGACCTATACCAGGGGTCGATTCTGCTGATTTCTGATATATGGTCTTTTAATATCTATTCAATCGACCGTGTAATGCTTTCTATTGTCATGACTGCGTAAAAAACGTATCACGGTTATTTGAATTGCTGTGCTATTATCGTGCATCAAATAACTATATCTGAAATCATGACGGGATACACTGAATCCACACAGGTAATAAGTGATGCGTATTTGATGAGAAATGCACTCAATCTAACTATATATCTGATATACGTTTTTTTAATATCCAATCTATTGATCATGTAATACTTCCTACTGTCAGAACTAACTGAACAAATATATCATGATTACTTTAATTGATGTACCAGTATCGTGCATCAAACAATACATCTAAAATCATGACCTGATACATTGAATCACCATAGATGTGTAATGATGCGTCTCTCAGTGTGTCTGATGGGAGATGCATTTAATCTAATTATGTATCTCTGCTGCCCTGACATGACCCTTATTTGATAGGTCCATTTACATCAGCCTGTACTGGTATTGGCATTTGCATCTTTTAGAGCCATTCTTGTCTATGATAAAAGACACTGATCATCATTTAAACTGATTTGTCTCCATAAAACGTTGCTAATTAATCGCCCATTTGCATGAGGTAAAGGCACTGTGTCCTTCACGGCCGCTGCCTCTCGTACTTGCGCTGTTTAGTTGCCATAGCGATATATCGCTTCTATGCAGCCGGACGGCTTTCTGCCGCCTGGTTGGCAATTGATTGGCGTCTTCACGCTTGGACACCATTGCGCATGCGCAAAACTCGCGTAATATCGCGAGATTTTGGCAGGAGGTGTGTGGCGATGCTGCTAGCTGATTGAAGGCACTAGAGCCAATCCCCTTGCTTGGGAGGCGTGCTTTGGGTAATATAAACCTCATCTGGAGGTTCAGTTACCATCTATGCTCATTCTTTCCACAGCCACTGTGCTGTGCAGATCTATCATCAGCCACGATGCTGTGTGGCTTTAATATCCTGTCTCTAGTATAAAATCCATCCTGATGACGCTGCCAGATAGTCTCTGACAGCAGAAACGCGTAGATGGAAAAAGAGCTTTCTGCCTAAAGTGATTATTATCAGTGGTTGGCTTTGTGCCAAACTAATCACTTAGGTACTCTGCTGCCGTTCACATATAAAAATCCTAAAGTGCACTTCAGCAGTGATTTGATGAAAAAGAGTCTTTGCCTAATGGGACTAATATCAGTAGTTGGCTTCTTGCCACAATAATCACTTAGGTACTTTACTGCTTGGCACACATAAAAAACTTAAAGTGTACCCTTGCAGTAATATGACAGAAGTCACTTACACTAACAGCAAATTGATCTGAAGTTATATTTCAGAGTAATATATATGATCTGCAGTTACATCCCAGATCAGTATATATTCCTCTTCTGAACAGGAGTTCTCTATATGAATTAGGGGGGAAAATCTTTGTTCTTTTTACATAGACTTTGGATGGCTAGAACTTTGCCTTTTGGTTATTCCTTTCATATAGGACATACCTCGCATCATTCTATAAATTCATAAGCCATCTTTATGAATATGCACCACTGGACTTTGGGATGTGTATCTATCTCCTGATGATTGTAGTTATGTGTGGGTTATGATAAAATAGGAACCCAGGATCTACAAATCATCTATTGTGGTGACTTATTCATTCGTTCCAGCCTGACACATAACCCTAGGATTCTATATATATCAAAGTGAATACATACTCCATTGAATTTGGGGATATAGGATCCCAGTTGACACTTCCATCTGCGATTGGGACACCTAGTAATCCCTGGCAACATCTACACATCTCCCCTTCTATTATACTATCTGATACACTGGTTAATAGGAGAATTGATTTAAATCAATTCCCACCAGCTTAGAAGGGAGAGAGAAACTATGTATCACATAGAGTCCCTATTGGGTTATATAAGATCTCTTTCTTAAAGGGAATATCTGGACTTTAGGAAAGTAATCAGTAAATAAACGAGACCTCCTAGTCTTATCAGTATATCAGCATAGATCTATTCTATCACTTTATATCGCACAAAAATTTTCTTTTCTTTTTATCTAAATAAATTAATAAAAGTTATATTTTATTCTTTTGTGGTTCCCTACGGTGAAACATATTTCTTCAACGGGAACTTGGCTGCCTCGGTGATATACAAATTGATTTCAAATGGCAGGCTTCCTATCTGGAAGCATCAATACAGCCTCATGGCTGTTGGAGGCTCAATCAGTCTTTTCCGATAAGGAAATTGATACACATTTACAAACGACCTCAATTAATCAGGCCTTTAGAAACATTACTAAAAGTTATAAAGAGTTTGTAAAGTCCTGGTGGGAGGTGCAGGGTCTCACAAATTACTTAACGAACAAAATCGTACCTCGGGGACTGAGAATTCAAGTGTTGCCATCTGAAAAACTACGCACACCTGAATTTATGAAAAAATGGGAGAGAGAAGCTCTAGATAGCTCCCTATGTCTCATGAATCTCCTGCTGGAAGAGGAGAAAATTAATTTGGAAAAAAATAGTAAAAACCTTGAGGAGCTGATAAAAGAGGCTCAAAAATTTTCAGCAGATAGCGAATTTGAGAAAAAAGAAAATACGCTCAAAGCGACTATTGAAAGATACACAGGCTTTCTAAAAGAAGGAAAGCATTATCAGTATACAAGAGACCTCAAGGACTTTATGGAAAATAAGGTCTATGATAATAGATCTGTTACAGAGTCCGAAATCAGCTCCTCTGAAGGTGAATACACCAACTCAGAACAAAACAGGAGAGGAAGATACGGGGATAGACGCAAAAACAAGGCTTATGGCCGTACTAAAACCCGTGGAAGGGGTAGAGCAAATCCAAATATGAATGAGACCGATTTTTTAGGTCCACCTATTTACCAGTACATGACCAGGAATCGGGTGGGACCATCTGCACCCCAACACTACTAGGCCCAAACTCAGAACATAATAACCTGGATGGCCAGATAATAAATAATCTCGTGACATCATCTTCGCCAGAAAACCAACTACAAATTATGAATCTATCATCAAGGATACTGACAAATAATGAAGAGGCAGTACTGAAAAAAGGTCTTTCTTTTATCCCAACAAATAAATACGACTCTTTTGGGTGGGTTAAAGACATCAATTTATTCCTAAGAAAACTCCGTTGGAAAAAGCATTTTATTATCCAAGGAAGAAAAAAGTGTAATGAACTAGGCCTTGATCCACAAGATCTAGACACAGTGATAATGCTTGAAGAACTTGAACGCGATGGGGAGAGGGAAACGGGGAAAGGTCCATTTACTGGGCTTAAACCCAAGAACACCTCCTATCCTCCATCAGCGGATTCACCCTATTTGGAAATCTTCGAAACAATGGTGAATGACGAACTCACCAAAGTATCTAAAATTCGGAGATTTACGCATCAAAATTTAACTGTCGCAGAAAAAAGAGCTTTGATAACTATTGAAAACGATGTTAATATAGTTATTAAGCCTTCAGATAAAGGTGGTAACATCGTCATTTTGGATTATAACCAGTATCGCGACATGTGTCTTAGGATCTTGCAAGATAAATCTAATTACGAAATTCTTCCGGCCGATCCAACGGATAAATTCAATAGTGAGCTCAAAGAAATTCTCTCACAAGCGAAGGAAAATTCATTAATTAGCGCAAATGAATTTAAATATTTGTACTCTACAACCCCCCAAATAGCGACCTTTTATGGATTGCCAAAGATCCATAAGGGGCTGAATCCTCTGAAGGGACGCCCGATTGTGTCGGGGATCGATAATCTGACCCAAGAAATCAGTAGATATATTAATATCATTCTTAGACCTTTCGTGGAAGCCCTCCCAGCCTTTGTTCAGGACACCACGGACGTCCTTAAAAAACTCGATGGTTTAACCCTCTCCCCCGACACCAAACTAGCTAGTTTGGATGTCGAATCATTGTACAGTTGCATACCACACAAAGGGGGTTTGGAAGCGGTCAGCTTTTTTCTCAAACAAAGAGGAACCCAGTTTAGAGCACATGACACCATGCTCCTGGAATTCCTCTCGTTTGTGCTCACCAAAAACTACTTTTTGTTCGAGGGGAAGTACTTCCACCAGCTCAGGGGTACGGCTATGGGGAGCCCCTGTGCCCCCAGCTATGCCAATTTATACCTGGGCTGGTGGGAGGAAACCCTCGTTTTTTGTGAGACAAACGAAGAGTGGTTACCATCTATAGAGCTATGGATTCGCTATATAGACGATATCCTCATTTTATGGACGGGCTCAGTGGAGGGCTTCCACAATTTTGTTCAACATCTGAATCAGAACAGTCTAAATCTATTCCTAATGGCAGAAATCAACCCCACGACAATTACTTTTCTTGATCTGAAAATCAGTAAAATGGAAAATGGCTCCTTGGAGACTACGGTCCATCGAAAAAGTACTGCAACAAACACATTACTGCATTGGGAGAGTCACCACCCGACAGCTCTGAAGCGTGGAATACCTAAGGGCCAAATGATTCGGGTCAAGAGGAATTGTTCCTCTGACAAAGAATTGCAGTCTAAATCTAGAGAAATGTCCTTACGCTTCAAAGACAGAGGTTACCCAAACTCAGTAATAACACAAGCTAACGAATTTGTGAAAAATAAGCGAAGAGAAGAATTCTTTCAAAAGAAACAGCTCTCAACGGGGGAAACGAAAGTCCGAATCATTGGTACCTTTGATGATCATGCTAGGGAGGTAAGAATGATTCTGGAGAAATTTTGGCATATACTTCGACGTGATACAGACCTACTAGAATATTTACCGGAAAGACCTCTGATTACGTACAAAAGAGGAAGAAATCTAGGTGATCGCTTAGTGCACAGCCATCTTAGATCTAATCCACAGTCCCAGACCTGGTTAGCATCCGATCTACCTAAGGGTTGCTTTCCATGTGCTGGGTGCAAGGCATGTAAATTCATACAAAGAGGTAGTACCTTCAGAAGCGCGTCAACTGGGAAGATATATACTATCCGTGACTTCATTAATTGTAGGTCTCAATGTGTTGTATACAAGGCAACTTGTCCATGTCCCCTCGACTACGTGGGCAAAACCACCCAACAGCTGCGTCGACGGCTGTTGGCCCATATTGGGAACGTAGATCGAGGGGAACAGACTAGCCTAGCAACACACGTCAAGGAATACCATCAAAATGACCCAAATGTTCTGAAATTTCAGGGCATTGAAATACTCAGAGACAATGGAAGACGAGGTAATCGAGACCGTAGATTACTACAAAAGGAAAGTCAATGGATCTACAGACTCGATTCCATTGTCCCAAGAGGTCTAAATGAATGCCAATCATTTTCATCATTTATTTGATGTTTTTCCTTCATTTCAACCAACTGATATGCAAGGCTAATTCAAATACAGGCATATAGTGTTTTCATATGTGGGCCATTATTATATAGAATGATAGACTGAGAGGAATGTATTGCATTACAGTTCTGTAAAAGTAAGTTTACAGTCCAGAGATCTAACATCGACCTATACCAGGGGTCGATTCTGCTGATTTCTGATATATGGTCTTTTAATATCTATTCAATCGACCGTGTAATGCTTTCTATTGTCATGACTGCGTAAAAAACGTATCACGATTATTTGAATTGCTGTGCTATTATCGTGCATCAAATAACTATATCTGAAATCATGACGTGATATACTGAATCCACACAGGTAATAAGTGATGCGTATTTGATGAGAAATGCACTCAATCTAACAATATATCTGATATACGGTTTTTTAATATCCAATCTATTGATCATGTAATACTTCCTACTGTCAGAACTAACTGAACAAATATATCATGATTACTTTAATTGATGTACCAGTATCGTGCATCAAACAATACATCTAAAATCATGACCTGATACATTGAATCACCATAGATGTGTAATGAATGATGCATCTCTCAGTGTGTCTGATGAGAGATGCATTTAATTTAATTATGTATCTCTGCTGCCCTGACATGACCCTTATTTGATAGGTCCATTTACATCAGCCTGTACTGGTATTGGCATTTGCATCTTTTAGAGCCATTCTTGTCTATGATAAAAGACACTGATCATCATTTAAACTGATTTGTCTCCATAAAACGTTGCTAATTAATCGCCCATTTGCATGAGGTAAAGGCACTGTGTCCTTCACGGCCGCTGCCTCTCGTACTTGCGCTGTTTAGTTGCCATAGCGATATATCGCTTCTATGCAGCTGGACGGCTTTCTGCCGCCTGGTTGGCAATTGATTGGCGTCTTCACGCTTGGACACCATTGCGCATGCGCAAAACTCGCGTAATATCGCGAGATTTCGGCAGGAGGTGTGTGGCGATGCTGCTAGCTGATTGAAGGCACTAGAGCCAATCCCCTTGCTTGGGAGGCGTGCTTTGGGTAATATAAACCTCATCTGGAGGTTCAGTTACCATCTATGCTCATTCTTTCCACAGCCACTGTGCTGTGCAGATCTATCATCAGCCACGATGCTGTGTGGCTTTAATATCCTGTCTCTAGTATAAAATCCATCCTGATGACGCTGCCAGATAGTCTCTGACAGCAGAAACGCGTAGATGGAAAAAGAGCTTTCTGCCTAAAGTGATTATTATCAGTGGTTGGCTTTGTGCCAAACTAATCACTTAGGTACTCTGCTGCCGTTCACATATAAAAATCCTAAAGTGCACTTCAGCAGTGATTTGATGAAAAAGAGTCTTTGCCTAATGGGACTAATATCAGTAGTTGGCTTCTTGCCACAATAATCACTTAGGTACTTTACTGCTTGGCACACATAAAAAACTTAAAGTGTACCCTTGCAGTAATATGACAGAAGTCACTTACACTAACAGCAAATTGATCTGAAGTTATATTTCAGAGTAATATATATGATCTGCAGTTACATCCCAGATCAGTATATATTCCTCTTCTGAACAGGAGTTCTCTATATGAATTAGGGGGAAAAATCTTTGTTCTTTTTACATAGACTTTGGATGGCTAGAACTTTGCCTTTTGGTTATTCCTTTCATATAGGACATACCTCGCATCATTCTATAAATTCATAAGCCATCTTTATGAATATGCACCACTGGACTTTGGGATGTGTATCTATCTCCTGATGATTGTAGTTATGTGTGGGTTATGATAAAATAGGAACCCAGGATCTACAAATCATCTATTGTGGTGACTTATTCATTCGTTCCAGCCTGACACATAACCCTAGGATTCTATATATATCAAAGTGAATACATACTCCATTGAATTTGGGGATATAGGATCCCAGTTGACACTTCCATCTGCGATTGGGACACCTAGTAATCCCTGGCAACATCTACACATCTCCCCTTCTATTATACTATCTGATACACTGGTTAATAGGAGAATTGATTTAAATCAATTCCCACCAGCTTAGAAGGGAGAGAGAAACTATGTATCACATAGAGTCCCTATTGGGTTATATAAGATCTCTTTCTTAAAGGGAATATCTGGACTTTAGGAAAGTAATCAGTAAATAAACGAGACCTCCTAGTCTTATCAGTATATCAGCATAGATCTATTCTATCACTTTATATCGCACAAAAATTTTCTTTTCTTTTTATCGAAATAAATTAATAAAAGTTATATTTTATTCTTTTGTGGTTCCCTACGGTGAAACATATTTCTTCAACGGGAACTTGGCTGCCTCGGTGATATACAAATTGATTTCAAATGGCAGGCTTCCTATCTGGAAGCATCAATACAGCCTCATGGCTGTTGGAGGCTCAATCAGTCTTTTCCGATAAGGAAATTGATACACATTTACAAACGACCTCAATTAATCAGGCCTTTAGAAACATTACTAAAAGTTATAAAGAGTTTGTAAAGTCCTGGTGGGAGGTGCAGGGTCTCACAAATTACTTAACGAACAAAATCGTACCTCGGGGACTGAGAATTCAAGTGTTGCCATCTGAAAAACTACGCACACCTGAATTTATGAAAAAATGGGAGAGAGAAGCTCTAGATAGCTCCCTATGTCTCATGAATCTCCTGCTGGAAGAGGAGAAAATTAATTTGGAAAAAAATAGTAAAAACCTCGAGGAGCTGATAAAAGAGGCTCAAAAATTTTCAGCAGATAGCAAATTTGAGAAAAAAGAAAATACGCTCAAAGCGACTATTGAAAGATACACAGGCTTTCTAAAAGAACGAAAGCATTATCAGTATACAAGAGACCTCAAGGACTTTATGGAAAATAAGGTCTATGATAATAGATCTGTTACAGAGTCCGAAATCAGCTCCTCTGAAGGCAAATACACCAACTCAGAACAAAACAGGAGAGGAAGATACGGGGATAGACGCAAAAACAAGGCTTATGGCCGTACTAAAACCCGTGGAAGGGGTAGAGCAAATCCAAATATAAATGAGACCGATTTTTTAGGTCCACCTATTTACCAGTACATGACCAGGAATCGGGTGGGACCATCTGCACCCCAACACTACTAGGCCCAAACTCAGAACATAATAACCTGGATGGCCAGATAATAAATAATCTCGTGACATCATCTTCGCCAGAAAACCAACTACAAATTATGAATCTATCATCAAGGATACTGACAAATAATGAAGAGGCAGTACTGAAAAAAGGTCTTTCTTTTATCCCAACAAATAAATACGACTCTTTTGGGTGGGTTAAAGACATCAATTTATTCCTAAGAAAACTCAGTTGGAAAAAGCATTTTATTATCCAAGGAAGAAAAAAGTGTAATGAACTAGGCCTTGATCCACAAGATCTAGACACAGTGATAATGCTTGAAGAACTTGAACGCGATGGGGAGAGGGAAACGGGGAAAGGTCCATTTACTGGGCTTAAACCCAAGAACACCTCCTATCCTCCATCAGCGGATTCACCCTATTTGGAAATCTTCGAAACAATGGTGAATGACGAACTCACCAAAGTATCTAAAATTCGGAGATTTACGCATCAAAATTTAACTGTCGCAGAAAAAAGAGCTTTGATAACTATTGAAAACGATGTTAATATAGTTATTAAGCCTTCAGATAAAGGTGGTAACATCGTCATTTTGGATTATAACCAGTATCGCGACATGTGTCTTAGGATCTTGCAAGATAAATCTAATTACGAAATTCTTCCGGCCGATCCAACGGATAAATTCAATAGTGAGCTCAAAGAAATTCTCTCACAAGCGAAGGAAAATTCATTAATTAGCGCAAATGAATTTAAATATTTGTACTCTACAACCCCCCAAATAGCGACCTTTTATGGATTGCCAAAGATCCATAAGGGGCTGAATCCTCTGAAGGGACGCCCGATTGTGTCGGGGATCGATAATCTGACCCAAGGAATCAGTAGATATATTGATATCATTCTTAGACCTTTCGTGGAAGCCCTCCCAGCCTTTGTTCAGGACACCACGGACGTCCTTAAAAAACTCGATGGTTTAACCCTCTCCCCCGACACCAAACTAGCTAGTTTGGATGTCGAATCATTGTACAGTTGCATACCACACAAAGGGGGTTTGGAAGCGGTCAGCTTTTTCCTCAAACAAAGAGGAACCCAGTTTAGAGCACATGACACCATGCTCCTGGAATTCCTCTCGTTTGTGCTCACCAAAAACTACTTTTTGTTCGCGGGGAAGTACTTCCACCAGCTCAGGGGTACGGCTATGGGGAGCCCCTGTGCCCCCAGCTATGCCAATTTATACCTGGGCTGGTGGGAGGAAACCCTCGTTTTTTGTGAGACAAACGAAGAGTGGTTACCATCTATAGAGCTATGGATTCGCTATATAGACGATATCCTCATTTTATGGACGGGCTCAGTGGAGGGCTTCCACAATTTTGTTCAACATCTGAATCAGAACAGTCTAAATCTATTCCTAATGGCAGAAATCAACCCCACGACAATTACTTTTCTTGATCTGAAAATCAGTAAAATGGAAAATGGCTCCTTGGAGACTACGGTCCATCGAAAAAGTACTGCAACAAACACATTACTGCATTGGGAGAGTCACCACCCGACAGCTCTGAAGCGTGGAATACCTAAGGGCCAAATGATTCGGGTCAAGAGGAATTGTTCCTCTGACAAAGAATTGCAGTCTAAATCTAGAGAAATGTCCTTACGCTTCAAAGACAGAGGTTACCCAAACTCAGTAATAACACAAGCTAACGAATTTGTGAAAAATAAGCGAAGAGAAGAATTCTTTCAAAAGAAACAGCTCTCAACGGGGGAAACGAAAGTCCGAATCATTGGTACCTTTGATGATCATGCTAGGGAGGTAAGAATGATTCTGGAGAAATTTTGGCATATACTTCGACGTGATACAGACCTACTAGAATATTTACCGGAAAGACCTCTGATTACGTACAAAAGAGGAAGAAATCTAGGTGATCGCTTAGTGCACAGCCATCTTAGATCTAATCCACAGTCCCAGACCTGGTTAGCATCCGATCTACCTAAGGGTTGCTTTCCATGTGCTGGGTGCAAGGCATGTAAATTCATACAAAGAGGTAGTACCTTCAGAAGCGCGTCAACTGGGAAGATATATACTATCCGTGACTTCATTAATTGTAGGTCTCAATGTGTTGTATACAAGGCAACTTGTCCATGTCCCCTCGACTACGTGGGCAAAACCACCCAACAGCTGCGTCGACGGCTGTTGGCCCATATTGGGAACGTAGATCGAGGGGAACAGACTAGCCTAGCAACACACGTCAAGGAATACCATCAAAATGACCCAAATGTTCTGAAATTTCAGGGCATTGAAATACTCAGAGACAATGGAAGACGAGGTAATCGAGACCGTAGATTACTACAAAAGGAAAGTCAATGGATCTACAGACTCGATTCCATTGTCCCAAGAGGTCTAAATGAATGCCAATCATTTTCATCATTTATTTGATGTTTTTCCTTCATTTCAACCAACTGATATGCAAGGCTAATTCAAATACAGGCATATAGTGTTTTCATATGTGGGCCATTATTATATAGAATGATAGACTGAGAGGAATGTATTGCATTACAGTTCTGTAAAAGTAAGTTTACAGTCCAGAGATCTAACATCGACCTATACCAGGGGTCGATTCTGCTGATTTCTGATATATGGTCTTTTAATATCTATTCAATCGACCGTGTAATGCTTTCTATTGTCATGACTGCGTAAAAAACGTATCACGGTTATTTGAATTGCTGTGCTATTATCGTGCATCAAATAACTATATCTGAAATCATGACGGGATACACTGAATCCACACAGGTAATAAGTGATGCGTATTTGATGAGAAATGCACTCAATCTAATTATATATCTGATATACAGTTTTTTAATATCCAATCTATTGATCATGTACTGTCAGAACTAACTGAACAAATATATCATGATTACTTTAATTCATGTACCAGTATCGTGCATCAAACAATACATCTAAAATCATGACCTGATACATTGAATCACCATAGATGTGTAATGATGCGTCTCTCAGTGTGTCTGATGAGAGATGCATTTAATCTAATTATGTATCTCTGCTGCCCTGACATGACCCTTATTTGATAGGTCCATTTACATCAGCCTGTACTGGTATTGGCATTTGCATCTTTTAGAGCCATTCTTGTCTATGATAAAAGACACTGATCATCATTTAAACTGATTTGTCTCCATAAAACTTTGCTAATTAATCGCCCATTTGCATGAGGTAAAGGCACTGTGTCCTTCACGGCCGCTGCCTCTCGTACTTGCGCTGTTTAGTTGCCATAGCGATATATCGCTTCTATGCAGCCGGACGGCTTTCTGCCGCCTGGTTGGCAATTGATTGGCGTCTTCACGCTTGGACACCATTGCGCATGCGCAAAACTCGCGTAATATCGCGAGATTTCGGCAGGAGGTGTGTGGCGATGCTGCTAGCTGATTGAAGGCACTAGAGCCAATCCCCTTGCTTGGGAGGCGTGCTTTGGGTAATATAAACCTCATCTGGAGGTTCAGTTACCATCTATGCTCATTCTTTCCACAGCCACTGTGCTGTGCAGATCTATCATCAGCCACGATGCTGTGTGGCTTTAATATCCTGTCTCTAGTATAAAATCCATCCTGATGACGCTGCCAGATAGTCTCTGACAGCAGAAACGCGTAGATGGAAAAAGAGCTTTCTGCCTAAAGTGATTATCATCAGTGGTTGGCTTTGTGCCAAACTAATCACTTAGGTACTCTGCTGCCGTTCACATATAAAAATCCTAAAGTGCACTTCAGCAGTGATTTGATGAAAAAGAGTCTTTGCCTAATGGGACTAATATCAGTAGTTGGCTTCTTGCCACAATAATCACTTAGGTACTTTACTGCTTGGCACACATAAAAAACTTAAAGTGTACCCTTGCAGTAATATGACAGAAGTCACTTACACTAACAGCAAATTGATCTGAAGTTATATTTCAGAGTAATATATATGATCTGCGGTTACATCCCAGATCAGTATATATTCCTCTTCTGAACAGGAGTTCTCTATATGAATTAGGGGGGAAAATCTTTGTTCTTTTTACATAGACTTTGGATGGCTAGAACTTTGCCTTTTGGTTATTCCTTTCATATAGGACATACCTCGCATCATTCTATAAATTCATAAGCCGTCTTTATGAATATGCACCACTGGACTTTGGGATGTGTATCTATCTCCTGATGATTGTAGTTATGTGTGGGTTATGATAAAATAGGAACCCAGGATCTACAAATCATCTATTGTGGTGACTTATTCATTCGTTCCAGCCTGACACATAACCCTAGGATTCTATATATATCAAAGTGAATACATACTCCATTGAATTTGGGGATATAGGATCCCAGTTGACACTTCCATCTGCGATTGGGACACCTAGTAATCCCTGGCAACATCTACACATCTCCCCTTCTATTATACTATCTGATACACTGGTTAATAGGAGAATTGCTTTAAATCAATTCCCACCAGCTTAGAAGGGAGAGAGAAACTA
Organism: Eleutherodactylus coqui; assembly: GCF_035609145.1. Taxonomy (NCBI): domain Eukaryota; kingdom Metazoa; phylum Chordata; class Amphibia; order Anura; family Eleutherodactylidae; genus Eleutherodactylus; species Eleutherodactylus coqui. The sequence goes on along the minus strand of NC_089847.1, from coordinate 49,323,951 downwards.
TGTATCACATAGAGTCCCTATTGGGTTATATAAGATCTCTTTCTTAAAGGGAATATCTGGACTTTAGGAAAGTAATCAGTAAATAAACGAGACCTCCTAGTCTTATCAGTATATCAGCATAGATCTATTCTATCACTTTATATCGCACAAAAATTTTCTTTTCTTTTTATCTAATTAATTAATAAAAGTTATATTTTATTCTTTTGTGGTTCCCTACGGTGAAATATATTTCTTCAACGGGAACTTGGCTGCCTCGGTGATATATATATGGTTAATTGTTAAGTTTATTGATATAAATGTTAACAAAAAGTATTCAGAAATTATTGTACTACTTGCTATACCAATCTAAGTACAACGTAATACCCATGTACAATCTGATATGTATCTAACAAACCCTTTCTCGTTTTGTACTGCGCAAAATATTTCTGCGTTTTAAATAAAATGAATTTTTAAAAAAATGAGCACTACGTGGTGCACCAGTACATTGATGATAATTAACATTGTGATTTGTTTTGTATAGCTAGTGTGAGCTCCTTTACACGGCTGCAGCTTGGGTGGTGCTTGAATTTGTGGTGTTACAGATGTATCAATAAAATACAGTTTTCTGTAAAAATGGTAAAACTTGTTTTGTTTTTATTGCGCGTTCATATAGCAAAAATCTTCATTTTAGCGGCACAGGATCTATTATATTATATATCTGCAGTGTGGCTTGGAGCGAGGGGGTTCATATTGTATTTGGGGTGTTGATTGTTGTGCACCAGGACTGTCTTTTTTTAATCCCAGTCCGCTCCTGATTAGGGTACATTTCACATGGGGCAAAAATGCTACAGATATTTCGTGCAGACTTTCCACATGGAGAATTCCCAGCATTTACAATATAAGCTATATGGATGAGATTTAATAAATCCCATCTACATCTATGAGTATGTCTAAAAGAAAAGCTGTCTTAGTTGCCCCAAGCAACCAATCGCAGTGCAGCTTTTGTTTTGTATTCTGTCCTGGTAAAATGAAAGCTGTGCTGTGATTGGTTGCTAGGGGCAACTAAGACTTTATCTTGTACACAGTTTCTTAAATCTGCCACATAGTATGGGAAAAAATTGCGTGCAGGATATTTAAAATTGTAGCATGATGACTGTTTGCTGCAGATTTCACTGTTTACAACCAAAAGGGTGAAATTTGCGACAAATACCAAACTTCAAGACAAAATCCACAACCTCAAACTCTGATTAAAATGACTGATTGCGTAAACATTTTCCATGAATTGATCCCTTACCATTCAAGGTGGTCCCTCCCGCTGGTGGTAATATCCATAATGGTGCTGCTCCTTCAGTCCCCCAATCAGAGCACACTTGGCCCTTGGATGTGTCTGCGTTGTGGCTCTTCTGACTGCTGGATATATTTCCTTGTATCCTCTGAAGGTCTTGCTGTTGTCTTTTCTTTCTTCATCTCTCTGGCGCTATTCCTCCTCTTCTAGCTTTTCTGGCTGCTACTGCAAAATCCAACCCAGTCAGGTTCACTTCTGGTCAATGTCAGCAGCAGTTCTCATCAATGCTTCAAGATGGCGCCTGACTCACCAACTGTCACTTGTGTCCTTCAAGCATTATGATGTCAGGCCCTGCACACTGTAAGCCCCGCCCACTCTAGGCTCCGCCCACTTCGGCCCTGCGCTGTTCAGAGGCCTATCTTTATTATGTCTTATATTAGGGCCCATATCACCCCCTTACAATACTGATAAAGAATAAAAACCTGCATTCTGTTGATATCCAAAGCCTTTTGATAGTCCGGCCCCTCACAGTGTTTTTAATCATTTTTTAATAGGATCAGTGATAATCATAATTGACTGAAATCGTACCACGCATGTTAGTTTTAAAAAAACACAGATGTTTTACATGTGACTTTAATTGTATTTTAGATGTTTTCTTTGCTTTTCCACCCAGTTTGTTCTCCACCTATGGCCGCGTTCACACTTGTCGCCTAAACTTGCTGACCTGCACTCCTGTGTGGTTTTCAGTTGTAGTTAATGGCTGCACGATTTTCTAGGTAAGCTGCTATATTGTTCATCTTTAAAGGCTGTTTTTCAGGTAAACGTCAGTTTATCCACAAAACTACCCGGTAATTATTTGCACCCCACACTGAACAGTGCGGCATGCGGATTTTAGCTGCAATTATCCAATCTGAATAATGTAACTGAGATGCGATGATCAATATGTAGCTGCAGTTATCTGTGCAAAACTGCAAGATGGAACTCCTATTGTTCCTTCTATATCCAAGCTGTAGTTTTTTATTGGTACTATTTTACTGCGAATACGGCTCTTTTGATCCCTTTTTTTTTATTGTTTTTGAGTCAAAATTAATAAAATAAGCATTTTGGCTGTTTTTTTGTTTGTTCTCCCTGCAGGTTAAACATTGCTCAATGTATTATACTGGTGGTTACGCATGCAGTGATATCAAACATGTGGTTTAAGTCTTAGTCCTTAAGGGGTTAAAAAATAATGTATTTTTCAAATCTGACATGTCCCTTAATACGCTGATAACTTTTGAATGCTTTTACTTGTTAGTGGTAAATGTTCAACAATAAATTTTGCCTTTTATTAATAAAAATCTATATTTACTGAAACTTTAAAAAAATTAGCAATTTTCACATTTTTTTTTTCCCTTGTAAGGGATTATTCACATGAACGATATTATCATGTAAGTTTTGTGTCATCTACTCTTTTGAATGGGTTCATTTACACAAGTGACTTGCGTTTTTGTATTTTTTTTCTTCAGAGCCCGTTTTATCTCTAGGTGTTCAGAACGCCTCCCTCATTCTATTCAATGCAATGGGACCTTAAAATACATCATATGGCAAGTGCAGGCAGCTTTTAGAAATGTGTGTCCCTTTTGTGGACATAAATCGCTGTTTAGGCACATGGCCGGCTTAGAAGGGAAGGAGCGCTATTTTGCTGGAATAATTTTTTGCCCCTACGGTGTGTTGTGAATTGTTTTCAAATTCAAAATTAAAAAAAAAAATTCCAATTTTTTTCATTAATATGCAGGTTTAGGCTGCATTCACACGAACGTATATCGGCTCGGTTTTCACGCCGAGCCGATATACGTCGTCCTCATCTGCAGGGGGGGAGGATGGAAGAGCCAGAAGCAGGAACTGAGCTCCCGCCCCCTCTCTGCCTCCTCTCTGCTCCTCTGCACTATTTGCAATGAGAGGAGGCGGGGTGGGGTGGGGCGGGGCTAAGTTTTGACCTTTAGCCCCGCCCCGCCTCTCCCCATTTCAAATAGTGCAGAGGGGCGGAGAGGAGGCAGAGAGGGGGCGGGAGCTCAGTGCCTGCTTATGGCTCTTCCAGCCTCCCCCCCTGCAGATGAGGATGACGTATATCGGCTCGGCGTGAAAGCCGAGCCGATATACATTCATGTGAATGCACCCTTAGCCCCAGATTATAAGCATTTTTCCAAGGGCAAAAGAAGAATAGGCACTCCACAACGTGTTACCCAAGTTATCCCGAGCACGGAAATGCCTGTTAGATGGATATAAACTGCTGTTTGGGCACATGGTCAGGCTAACCAAATGGCTAGCAGGCCCAGAGTCCATATTCAAGTACCCAGGTGCCATAGCAACCCATTGGGACCCTGTGATCACATCAGAGGGGTCCAATGTGTGACAGAGGAAGGGCGCTCCCTCTATCAGCCCTTTTATATGCTGTGGTCATTGACCGTGGCATGTGAAGTCTTAAACAGCGGGGTTTGGAGGTCTCTCCAGTCCTCCCTGTTTGAGCAAGTTCCAGGCTACTATCCAACAGCAGAGCACCCGCTCCCTCTGGCAGCTTCTGATGCAGCGCTGTAAAAAGGCAATTGCATCACAAAAAATCCCCTTAACAGGCGCTGGAAAAAGGTGTATGAGTGGTCGTTATGGGGTATTCCGGGACATTTACTACTAATGACCTATTGTCAGGATAGATCACTAGTTGCTTGGTGGGGCTCTGCTGCTTGGGATCACCACTGGTCAGCTGATCCTGTGGCCCTCTGTTAGTGCAGTGAGGCCAGTTGTCTGCATTGGTGGTCAGGGCTGAAATCAATAGGAGTAACTTAATAACATAGTATGGTAGGCTGAAAAAAGACAAAAGTTTATCCAGTTCAGCTTTTTTTACCCCCCCCCCCCCTCCCCCCGCCCACCATGTTGATCCAGAGGAAGGCAGAGTCCTTCTACTAGACTTTCGGCTCTGACTGCAATGAGGAGCTGGAAGGTGTAATAGAAGACATTGTTCCTATTTATTTCAATAGGAGTTACACTATTACACTATGCAGTCTATTACACTTCCAGCCCTGATCTCTGATGTGAATATTCGCCTCTGGTACACTGACACTGGGCCAGAGGATCAGCTGATCAGCAGGAAGCCCCACCAAGCAACTATTCATGATCCATCAAGGATAGGTCATCAGTAGTAAGTCCCAGAATACAGCTTTAACATTGCCCTTCAAATAAACCCTTCAAATTACCCTAAAAAGCAGTGTGGCGGCGTTCAGCAACAGAAGCATAACAAAAAAGCATTTAAAAAAAGCACATGTTTTTAAACAAAAAAAATGCATACATTGTTAAAAACTGTAGGCAAAAAAATAAATAAAATGTATGTATTTTTCTTTTATGCTTATTTTTTCAGAAATGCATAAGAATGCTCCAAAAAAAGTGAAATATGGATGTAGCCTTATGTGTATTCCAGTAGTTTAAACCCTTTTAGTGCTGGGTTTAGACTATTAGAATACACATTTACCATATAGTAGAAGTTATCTTAGTGCTGTACTTTTGCCTTGTAATTCTGCATTTTGAAGGGGGTTTACAAGGCAATTTTTATTGATCTGTCCTCCAGGATAGGTTATCAATAGCTGATCGGTTTCAATCTGTTGCTTGGAATCCCAAACAATCAACTGTTCAGACAGCCACTGTCGCTGGCAAAATACACAGGGTACAGAGCAGAAGCAGATACTGCTGACCCATGAGTAGTGGCCGACGCAGGTAAATGCAGGCACATCTCCCATTAAAATCAATGAGAGTTGTGAATGCAATTACCAGCACTGGCCACTGGCCACTGCACAAGGGTCGGAGTTGCATGCTTTCATTCTGTACCTTGTGTGTTTTGCTGGCAGCAGTGGGCACCCACACAGCTTCTCGGCTGAGGTCCGCCACTCAGGACTCTCACCAATCAGCTATTGGTGTCTTATCCTGAGGCTAGACAATGAAAATTGTCTGGGAGAACCCTTTTCAATGTGTTCATTGCTGATTCTCATGACACTGATATAACTCACATACTTGCAACTACATTGAATTCTTAAATGTGAATTAAAATACAATTGACCAGCTCTGATAATGTAGCACTCAGTTTATATGATACAGTATACACAGGTAAGAAAGGATGAAGGACAGAAGACAAAAACTGAATGTTACAAGCGAAGAACTCATTTTACACCAAATCTCCAGTGAATTTTGTCTTTCTTTCAATATGGTTCATTTTATACATGTGTAATAATAAATATGTTTTTGTTTGCGTAATGGTGTGAAGAGTCTGTTTGTCAATACATACTATTTTCACATGTGTTCTTGTGCCGCTATCAGGCTCTGGCATGCGTCTCCTCTTCAGCCCCGGTCTTTAGTCTTCTGCCAGCCCTTCCTGGATTGAATGTTGAAATCCCTGCCTCCAAGAAGCACTTTTTGTGATTGGCTGAGCTAGCGCTCGAGAACTAATCACAGGCATTCATTCATTGAATAGCTGTGATTGGTTCATTGAGCACTGACTCACAGCCAATGCTTCCTGAAGGTAGAGATTTCAACTTCAAATCCAGGAAGGTCTGACAGAAGACTGGGGCTGAAGAGCAGATGCGTGCTGGAGCATGACAGCAGGTGAGAGGTGATGTATTCTTTTTTTATTTTTATGCACATAGGCCTTTGACAGCAGGATTTTCTACTGTGATGTAAAGCAAAGGAAGGGTGCATGGGGAAACGGGGGCTACAAAAAATTGTGGCTGTATAGAGCATGCTGTGATTTTGTAGTCTTGCAATGTCACAGGCTGCAAAACATCACTTGTGTGGAAAAACCCACACGCATGGGCTCTACATACGTGTGATTTGTTGCACTGCCACAAAATGGCCTGTAGGGAAGCAGCGTTAGGGTGCCTACCCACTAGCAATATATTTTCTTGAGCTGCAAGAATGAGCACCTCGCAGAGAAAACTCTGTGATATCGCTCCGTGCTTTCAACAGGGCTGGCGGCAGTAAAAACATAGGGATTACATCGCGGACTTCTGCGGGGACCGCAGGGATGAAGGAATCCTCTGCCACAGCTGTTACAGAAGTCTGTGATGCTATCCCATTGCTTTTAATGGGGTTGGCACTGCTGCCAAAGCTGTGACAGAGGATGCCCTCGATGTGGTGTTTTTATTTTTCTCTGCGTTGCGAGGATTGAGCGTAAAAAATCACAAATGAGTATGAAATCATTGGTTTCATAGTCATGTGTTTTCACTCTCTATCGCATAGCAAGAAAATATATTGCGAGTGGGTAGGTGCCCTTAGGCTGCTATGTGAATGATTAGAGTTATGTTGTGATTAGATGAATGGTCTTGCCACCTGAGGCCCTAAAAGTGATTCCACCCTTGGCCGAGGCTACTTGTATGTAGTAGACCTCTTTTCCGTTTGTGTAGAGCTTGATCGCCACTAGACTTGCCTATATTTTGCCCAGTTAACAGACTTTTGAGAGACGGCACATTATTGGAATGCAAGAAGCTAGATGTTGTATAGAGGAATTGCCCGCCACCTGAGTCGCTCTGACCAGGCTTTTAGGAGATGTTGGGACCAGTGAATACAAGAGGGCACACACAAGGCAACTGGGCTTAGGATGCCCTTGACAGACTACCAGCAGAGAGGATTATCTGTTCATCGCACAAGCAGCTTCAACTGTTTCCCTGTTGTCTACCCAGAGCCAGGAGGCACCAACGTTAAAGACCCTTGTGTCTTTCGGAACTATATCCAGGCACTTGACTGAAGGACATTTGGTCTCATGCTGTCCATTATGCATACTGCCTTTGACACCCATCTACCTTCACCTCCGTTTGCAGTGGTGTCATAAATAGCGAAATTGGATTGCCATGGAGTGTAACGGGTTGTCTTCAGCGACTAATTCAGGTTTAGTTTGGGCACTGTCGATGGACGTGTTCAAGTCCCGTTTTATGTGGCCCACTGGCTGTGCATTAAACTTTTATCCAGGGGTTATCCAGGTAGCAACCACCTGGATAGATCAGGATTGGAGCAGAAACCACTGCTCCAATTCCAGTGTATACAGCCTAGCACTGCCAGGATAACCCCTTTACAGGAATTCTACACACCCTGCCTGTAGCTCCGGTCCGGCAATGCAGAGTCTGACAACTTACTTTTTGCGTTGCGATGAGAGGTTAGCGGTAAGACTCTGCTACGTCAGCCATGGTGATTGGAAAGCCTGCAGGAATGCTGCCTGGTCAGAGGCCAATGGGGGGGGGGGGGTTGTGTTTTTTTATTATTTATTTACATTTTATACAGCATACCAACTTTTTTGGAAATGGGGTTATAGAAAAGAGAGCAGTAACTTTTCCAGAGAGAAGCCCAGGATTCTTCTTCACTGGCACTGTAAATTACTTACAGATACAGCGGCCAAATCCAGACCTTTTGTTGGGGAGACAGCAGGGCACACAATGGTGAGTCACGATGGCTCTGTCCCCTCCTGGATCATTGAGATGTGACCTGACTCGACTGACACAAGGGTAAAAGTTAGCAGCTGTGCTATTAGATATGATAACTTAACTGTTCATGTGACACCTGTGCCTGTTTTACGAAATGAATTACCAATACCAAACAAGAGAGTCTATAGCCAAAGTGTAGTTTAAACCAGAGGCACACAGCTTTTACTCAACATTTCCAACTGAGATTCGTTGGGCATAAAAATAAAAAATTTTCAAGAATACACTGCAATGGTCTTAGGTACAATACTTCTGGCCCATTTTTCCCTTTACAGTCTCCGACACACTTGAGCTAGAAAAGACACTCGTTCCCCAAGATTTAATTGCCATCAGTCTCAGTAATCTGATGGGAATTTCTGTGGAGAGCGTCCCGGACATGGAGGAGAAAACACGAAGAGTCCTTCCCTACTTATTGAGCCCTTTCCTTGCTGACCTAGCGACATTTATTGGGCAGTCACTCACGCCAGACTTGTCCTCTGACTTGCAGCAGCGGAGTCAGTCCTGTCCCTCCACTCAGTAGTTAAGCAGGCGAGTGAGTAACATTCACTGCCGACTTCTTCAGAAACTGATTCTGATTTCAGGTCCCCTGAGGGGTGGCATTCCATGGCTAAATGAGACGGGCTCAGGCAGAAGCGTCAGAGCCTCAGCCTCCCTTACAAACGTCCTCCTTCACCAACTACATTCTTCTCTCTCTCCCTCTACACCAACTAACCCCACCCCCCAACCTATCTCTCCACCAACCACACCACACAGAACAGTTTAGGGAGACAGGCTTACAGACCAACCAAATTTAATGACACCAACACAAAATCATGACCTCAGGACTATTCAAAGAGGTTACCACATACACAAAAAAACAAACAACAATATGGACACACAGACAATCCACACGGGGTAGACAAACATGTACTAGAGTGACCCTAACTTTGGGCCACTATACAGGTACATAAAGACTGTCTCACTGTGTTTTACAGGCTGCTTTACACTGGCTATTCACAGGCGCAATCCCACTACTGATCAGCACGGGGGTTTGACGACCTGCTCCGTTTCCGACCTGGGCCGGTTCACCCCTCCTTAGGACAACCTGGTGGCTCCGAGCTCCCCAAGAGTCACCATATTGATACCGAACTTTGGGTGGACACCCGATCAACATAGCACAGAGCAGACCAGAACTCCTGGACTCAAGTGATCCACCAGCCTTCCAAGTAGTTGGGATTGCAGATGTGCTCCACAAAGCTCAGCAATTGCCTGACACTATTTTCTCTTACTCGAAGCTACAAGTGTCTGACCTTAGCGGCAGCACCATAAATTGGCCTCATTATAGATGACGACATCTCTGATGCCTGCATGCACTCAGCTGCTCCATTAATTTCAATAAGGGTGACTACCCACTAGCGTTTGCGAATTTGCAGTGTTTTTTTTCCAGGTGTCTATGGGGCTAATGTTAAAAACGCATCGCGGCAAAATCACAATTTACCGCAAAATCGCGAATTTGCGCTATGCGATTTTAACATTACAAGTCCCATAGACCCCTGGAGAAAAAAAACGCTGCGAATTTCGCTGTGAAAAAGAACTGTAGTCGGTAGTCACCCTAAGACTGGAGCTAGCCCCAGCAGTCCCAATGAAATGAATGTGTATAAGGACACTTTTAGATGATTTGTTCATGCGCAGATATGCTTTGAAGCGGCAAGCATATTTTGACATCTGCTCGTCTAAAATCGCCCCTAGTCTGTATAGCTTTAAGTCTCTGCTGTGTAGGAAAGCAGAACATACTGCGTTTTTTCTATACATTCAAGCACTGCAAGAAAACGAACGATGCAATATGCATAGTATGCTTTGTTTTCCTACGGTGTAGCATACAGTTGCATATATTGGAGGCATTCATCAGAGCTACAGATTGAAGGCATTTTCAACATTTTATATATATATATATATATATATATATGTGACATAAACTGAGCCCAAGATCAGTCAACTACAGAATGTCTGAAAAAAAGTTAACCATGAGTTAGGTCTTTCTCCTTCTCCACGCGATGAGTGATGCAGGGTTAGTGCGGTGTGCAGTATGACCTCAGGAACAGAAATGACTACATGTGCCATGTGCACTCAGCGTGGACTACATTGTCTACAGCCCTGATCTGTGCACACAGACATGCAAAAAGTGAAGATGAACAGCAGCACCAAATATCAGATGCACTATAATAAGTGTGGAGAATCCTTAAATACTCGCCGTGCTCGCCTCCTGGATCCTGGACACAAAAGGACCCACAAATGGGTAAATAGTAGATACTTCTTATAGATGACAGCACCGGCTCACGGGATAAACCGCAATAATAAAGCTCACGGGATAAAGTTGCGGTAGACGATCACTTAAATATTCATCACTTTATTGTACAAAGTAAAAGCCCAGTATGTACAACAGCATTGGCGACGTTTCGACAGCACCGCTGTCTTTGTCAGGCTCATATTGCAACAGTAAAATGCTTCCTTAAATAGTGAAACTCCCTGCCCATAAAATTAACACACAATACAAATCACCTGAGTCCTAGGTGGTGCGTCTCCACAGCGGCCTCCCACCGGCTACCTTCATTTTCAGTCACTATGTGGAACCGGAAGTACGTCACACTCAGCCTCACAACAGGGCGGAAGTGACGTCTCGCGCATGCGCAGATCATTCGACACATTTAGCCTCATACCAAGGCGAAAGTGGCGTTGCGTGCTTCACAGCGCTTGCGCAGTACATTCACAACACCGTGCCGGAAGAAAACCCGAGGTACATAAAACCGGAAATACGTCACTCTCGGCTTCATAACATGGCGGAAGTGACATCGCGCACTGCACATCGTCTACACAGAACAATCCCATCAACAGCATCACACCAGAGGGAAACCCGAGATGTGTAGAATAGGAAATACATCACACTCGGCCTCAAGGCCGGGCGGAAATTACATCGTGCAATGAGCAGCGCGGGTGCAGAATATAAACCTGTGTCTATAGCTACATAGTAAGCATGTCAGGCCAATAAAAAGCCTATGAGAACACAGGCACCCGGGAGTGACTCCCAAATAATAGATTTAAAATAAAAGATGAAGCATATTTCAACCAATTCAATGTATATGCACCCGCAGTGCATTAGGACCAGTGTCAAAAAACTTGTCATGGCTTAGTTTATATGCTGGAATTATAATAAAGTCAATAATCAAAGAATAGATGATGAATGGCCACATAAACGTCATAGAAGGAAATGTTATACCTAAACAAATATGTCCCAAATATACACTAGGGTACCATGAGAACCACATATTTCATATCAACAAGAAAAGGTACCATGTTTCATATATATATGTGTGTAAGTACCACATGTTCCACATAGACGAATCTATCGATGTCAAGTCCAATATATGTGAAAAACACAACCATTTTATTTGCAATATATGAATTACATTAAATGCCATAAATGCGCTGTCAATATGAAAATCGCAAATATGAAAAATCGCAAAATGCATAATCAAAATCCACAGTAAATGACACAAATGGAAGAAATGAGTAGGTGCAGATGGAAAGCCATGTTGGAGCCGCCATACCAAGGACAACTAAAAACATAAAGAGAAAGAAAAAAACTGTTAAAAACATGGCAGCAGAACAATCAGTGCAATAACAATAATCATAAATACGGAAGAAAATAATATTCAAGATTAAGGCCCTTGGGTTGGAGCGTGTCTAGTTCGAATATGCATTTGAGTTCCAACAGCTTAAGTTTTTTATCTCTGTCCCCACCGCGAATATTTGGTGGTACCCAATCTATGACCCTATAGCGGAGTTGGCCGATGGTGTGGCCAGCATCATAAAAGTGCTTTGCTACTGGAAGGTGCTGTCGAAACATCGCCAATGCTGTTGTACATACTGGGCTTTTTCTTTGTACAATAAAGTGATGGATATTTAAGTGATCGTCTACCGCAACTTTATCCCGTGAGCCGGTGCTGTCATCTATAAGAAGTGTGCACACAGACATCACCACCACCAGTGCACTCATTGTCATCAGCCTGGAACATCCCTATATTCAGTGACACTGCATTCATCCTGATGAGTGCATACACTGAAAGGGAAATTCCACCTTACCTACAGCATATTATTTAACTGCAATTCTAGGACTCACCTGTGTAGCTTATATTTTCATGCCCTGAGGACAAACATGATTCCCCCAAATTCTATTGTTATGTTCTTTAGTGGAATGGGGATAATTTTTCAGCTGAGTGCAATGATGTGAGTTTTGCAGATACTAGCTCTACAGACTGAAGTCAACCTAAATGTGGTCATAAACATAGAGGCATAGCTATAGAGGTCGCAATTGTGACCAGGCCCATAAGCCAGAGTCCAGAGGCCCCCCTTAACATAGTCACTGAGATGTTGGGCCTCTGCCAGTCCATAGACCCCAAAACTCCAAAGAAAGCAATGAAGCAGCCAAGAAAAATGTACTATAGTTTGCCACTGACACTGCTGCCTGATGCCACTACATTGATTGACTTATCCCCCTCTCTGACAGCTAGAGACTAGGGGGCGGTTTGGGCTGTGCCTTGTATGCAGCAGCCCAGTGTCATCAAGCAGCAGCATCAAAGTATGTTTTTTGTGACTCTGTATACTGTGTGCAACCTTGTGTGACTCTGCAGGTTTTGCACACAGCATGTTCCGCTTTGTACATTGTCTTTACGCATGTGGGTTTGGTAAAAACCTCTGCAGCGCCACCTATTGGATGGCAGCATTCTGTGAAATCAATGTGACTTTCTAACAAGTCTAACAATGATTGGGAATAAGAAGCCAGAGAACCATGCACTGACAGCTGTTTCGGGGTGTTTGGCCCTCATCAGTGTGCAGTAGGTTTCTGGCTTAGCTCGTGGGAGGCCAGCGACGTGGGTCAGGAGGGGTGTCTTATCTTGTATTTTTTACTGCCGTTTTTTAAAATTGCAGCATGACCTATTATTGCCGTATTTGCCTCCATATTGCTCATTTTTATTTAGCAAAAACGGGTGAATATTTATCCAGTAGTTACAATGTCTTTCCATGTTACAATGTCAGAATGTTCTTCCTACAATGTGTTGTGACGGTCAGCGATGGGACGGCTGTATTCCCCCAGAATGCAGCTAGTGCCGGTGTACATAGTAGTATCAGCAGCCTGCAGGGGTTCATTAGACTGTTTATTGTCATGGAGAGAAATCTCTGCTAGTTGATGTCCCCCGAGTATCCTAAAAGCCTCATGTCCACGGGCAAATTATGAATTAAAATCCGAAGCGTTTTTTCTGCATGCGGATCCGCGCCCCATAGGGATGCATTAGACACCCGCAGGTAGTTAAATACCTGCGGATGTCATTTTTCCCTGCAGGCACGGGTCCCGCGTGCAGGAAAAATCCGGACATGCTCCATTTAGGCCTCATGTCCACGGGCAAAGTCTCCTGAGCCCGGGTGCAACCGCATCCCTTGCTTCCCTTATAGTTACGCCAGTGCCTACAAGTCACCCAATTCTGACCGGGAAGTGCATAAAGAAGACCCGGTCACAGACCTGTACACCAGCGTATTCTCATGGATAGGCCGCACTGTTTCTTGCTTTATTACCCAGTAACGTCTATGCATTTGTTTCCCTCTTATTTTTCTCTATGTCTCTCTTTCTGGTAATCTGAATAAAAAAACTCCTACAGTACGAGAACAAGCTAAATGGATACTCAGATTGAATAGTCGGAATCCACTAGATCTAAATGAGGGGTTCTCCTCAGCATTTATCTGAATAATTGTGGGTTATTTTTCAATCCCGTTGCCTCACATATATACATGTATTTCGGTGCACATGACTATAGGTGTTGTATTCTCATTCAAAAGATGGAGATTTGACTTAACAAATGCATTCTAAGTTCATTTGCATGCATTGTTGTGGCATTTCTGAGATGTAGCAGCCTTCCTTTTTTATTTGCTCTCTCTTCATTTTTCATTTGCAGCAGTTTTCGACTGGATAAGATATAAATATCAGGTCATATTATCTAATAAATATATGTCTCAGCGTGTACTGTGTCTGTTTGCAACTGAAATACTGCCACCTTGTGGTTGGATGATTACATGACTCGCTAAGGTATTTATATATGTGGGCCAATAAAGGGGGACTTGACACCTAATTGTTTATACAGTAGAAGACATTGTGTCCCGCACTCACCAGCGGAAGGGTTGGTGGTGAGGGAGAATGATACCGTGCCACCCACTCAGCAGTGTGGCAGAAAGCAGCTCCCATTACACTAAGCTGTGCGCATGGCTCTGCTGCTTCTGCTTCACCAACCTGTGTCCCGCCTCTCCTGCTGCATTCAGCGCTCCCATCGAAGCCCTGTACAGAGATGTATAGCGTGATGTGGGTAGTACCAGGCTGGGGGAGGGGTGGTTGGGGTCAGTGCTCCTGTGCCCAGCAGATTCTGCCCCATTCAGTGCTTACATCTAAACCCTGTACAGGAATGTACAGCGTGATGTTGGCGAGCACATGGGAGTCCATACTTAGCGGCCCCTGTGCCAAGCCTTTTCTGCCCTTAAGTAGATGCCTTATGAGACGGGCTATCCAATAGTTTAATAATTTGTATTATTGGGTTTTGTTACCTAATAATGATATTTTTCTACCTATTTATGAAGGTCACATGATTTGAATTAGACTATATTTATACTCATATTTACCTATATGTTCATACTGACATTTTTGTGGTAGGATTAATATAAGGTGAACAGATTTTTCCAGGGTCAAAGCAGGACAAAGGGGTGTGGTCAGGGGGCGGGGCTTATCACAACATATGATTATATGTTATAAAAAGTACAAGGCTGTTACAAAAACCACAGGCAGCAAATTCCACATCCAAAAACAAGTCAAAATTCGTACAATTGGTTCGAATTTTGACTGGAAATCAGACGCGTATCCACAGCTGATTTCATACTATGCGGTGCTTCCCCTCCTCCGAAGGCTTCCTGCTGTCAGCGCTCCACAGCTTCCAGTTCCCAGCGGCCTGTAGTGGCCTCACCTGACCAGCATCAACTGACCAGCAGCGCCGCACCTCCCGGTCTTTGTTGTGAAATGGACACCACATGACCGGCCAATCAGAATCCACAGCATCGCTGCCCATTCTCCTGGCATCAGTGCCCACATCCTGGGCACCATGATGCCAGGAGGCTGCAGCAGTCAGGTGACTTCCGCTGACATCATCTGTGACAACAAACACTGTGACCATGGCGGGGCTGCAGCACCGGATAATGGTGGCAGGGGAGGGGTAAGTACTGATCCTTTTGTTAGTGGTATTGATGAAATGTTGTCTGGTGAACTACCAACCTCTTAATGAGAGCCCTATAGTGTAAGCTTTACAGTATATAAATTATAATAATTAGGGATGCTTCATGTTGGGCCGTATTACTAAAAGGCACATTTATCCTGTTAAAGGAATCTTTTTTGGCTTAGATTTCTTCAACTTGATGGAAACTGGGGTGTTTAGGCCCTGAAAGGGGTTGTCCCGCGAAAGCAAGTGCAGTTATATACTTCTGTATGGCCATATAAATGCACTTTGTAATGTACATCGTGCATGAAATATTGGCCATACAGAAGTTATATACTTACCCCCCCCCCCCCCCCTCCGGTGTTGGCGTCCCTGTCTCCATGGCGCCGACCGAATCCGTCTCCTGGCTCGATTAGACGCGCTTGCGCAGTCTGCCTCTCTGTCCCGTTGAATGGGGCCGCTCCGGTGTGCTCACGCCGCACAGCTGACCTGTGCGGCGCGAGCACGCGGAGCGTCCCCATTAAACGGGACAGAGAGGCAGACTGCGCATGTGCGTCTAATCGAGGCAGAAGAAGGCTTCGGTCGGCGCCATGGAGACGGGGACGCAACACCGGAGGGGGGGGGTAAGTACCATGAAATCAAGATAGGGCTGCACAGTTCACCACCCTAACTGGCAGCTCTGTCAGCCCATAATCAGACAAAACAATAGACAGAGACTTAAAGGGGTTGTCCAGTTGTAAACTGTCGATGGTCTATCCTCAGAACAAGTCACCAATAGTTATCGGGAGCATGTCCGTCATCTGGAACCCCATCAACGAGCTGTTCACATGACCGATACACTAGCGCACTGCGACAAATTTTGCAGAAAACAGGCGGCTCAGTTTTTGTTGCGTGCAGTGACCTTGTGAAGAGCTGATCAGCGGGGATCGTGGGCGCAAGATCCCCATTCGATTCAATATTTATGACCTGTCCAGAGGATAGGCCACCAATAGTCTACAACTGGATAACTCCTTTAAACTTTCACAAGTAGATATGGCAGAGAGGCAGGTCAAAGGTCAACACCCCCACCCACCCCGCAGTTGCCACTGTTATATACATTCAATATTTTGATCATTATATCCAAGCTTCTAAAAGGTCGTATTAGTTATTTCAAACAACTTATCAGTTATTGAAAAACGATAGAGGACAACTCATAGTATACAAAATGTGTGGTTTATGGTATACATATACACACAGATAGGATTTTAGCATAAAATTGAGGATTTTCTCAACCAAATAAAAATGCTGAGAATGCAGAAAATAAAATACGATAAAAAATAATAAGCACTAGTCCATAGAACATTTCATTAGTTTTCTATATCTGTACTAGAACATTGTATTAACGATATATAGTCAACAGATGTCACTGTATCTCTACTTCCTCCATCGTGAGACTTCTATGTAACAGCTTTGTATCTATTGTTATAAATTTATGGGCATACTTATACATATGAGATCCTGTTATACTAAATAAAACCAGGTTAAAAGCTAGCAGTAATTACATTAGTAGATAGATCCTAATATTAACTTCCTGGATATCACTGCACATGTGGAAAACCATGGGGGAACTAGAGGGAAACTTTAAACTAAAAGCTATCATAAGGATATAGATACCAAGAGCTGTATAGCTCTATCTAGTTGTCATCTCCCAATTTGGCCCCTTAATATTCCCAAGAGCCAATTTATTTGTACCCGCTGTAAGTGTACAGATAGAAAGGAATGTATGAAATTGGCTGACAAACTTCAGGGGAATTTTTTGGCAAGTGGGTATGATGGTCAAAAGTTAGACAATACTATAAAAGAAATAGGGGAAATATTGAGGAAGGACCTATTAGTCCTTCGCTCCATCGGCCTAAACGACACTGCTTTCCTGGTTCTCCTCCTACCTATCTCATTCAGCATATCCTTTGCTGGCTCTACCTCCCCCTCCTCTTCCCCTTGCTGTTGGGATCCCCCAGGGCTCAGTCCTTGGCCCCCTCCTCTTCTCCATTTACATGGCCCCTATTGGACAAACTATCAGAAGATTTGACTTTCAGTACCATCTCTATACTGACGACACCCAGCTATACACCTCTTCCCACGACATCACAGCACCATTCCTTCAGAACGCAATCGACTGTCTGTCAGCTGTCTCTAAAACACTCTCTTTACCTAAAACTGAACCTCTCAAAAACTGACCTACTGTTGTTTCCGCCCTCTACTAACCGACCTCATCCTTACATCTCCATCTCAGTGTGTGGCGCCACCATAACTCCCAGACAGCACACTTGCTGTTTTGGGGTTATATTTGACTCTGATCTCTCCTTTACCCCCTACATCTAATCTCTGACCCGAACATGTCAGCTGCACCGCAAGAACATCACAACAATCCACCCTTTTCTCACCGTGGACACACTTAAAATGCTTACAGTTGCCCTCATCCACTCTCGGCTCAATTATTGCAACTCGCTGCCTATCGGCGTCCTCCGCGCCAGACTCTATCCCCTGCAATCCATCCTGAATGCGGCAGCCAGGCTCATTTTCCTGTCCTGCCACTACTCAGACACCTCTGACCTGTACCTGTCACTGTACTGGCTGCCTGTCAAATACAACTCAAATTCATTACCCTCATCCAAAAAGCTCTCTCCATGCTATCTTTCATAAACTTTTGAAAAAAAAACAAATATCTATAGCCAGCACACTTCTATGAATACTGTATGCGTATCTATAACGATCCAAGCCACATGAAATGTAAATGTTCCTATGTTTAATTGAAGTCTCGTATTTTTTGTGGTGGTTTAAAAGGATGAGCTTTTCTTTTTGCTGTGTTGAACTGTTATCATTGTACGCTTTTCGTAGTTTTACTGCACAACTCGGCTTGTAGTTACATCTCAGGCAAATATGGAAATGATTACAGTTGTGGTGTGATTAGATGAGCGGTCTTGGTAATGGAGGTCCTAAAATTGATTTCACCCTCTGGCCTTTAAAAAGGGTCTCAAAGGCTACTTGTATGTAGTGACCTCTTTTTCTGCTTGTGTAGAGCTTGTTGACCACTAGATATCCCTTTACACTGTAATCAGAAATTTTACCTAGTTAACAGAGTTCGAGTGGGGGCGTATTATTGGATTGTGAGAAGCTGGATGGTCGAATTGACGAATTCCCTGCCACATGGGCTGTTCTGACCAGATTGTTAGGAGGTGTTCGGACCAGTGGATGTGTGAGGGTATGCACACAAGGTGACCTGGCTCAGGATGTCTTTAATAGACCAGCAGTGTAGAGGTTTATCTGATCGTCCAACAAGCACGAGCAGCTCCAATTGCTTCATTATCTGCTATTCAGAGACAGGTGTTACCATCGTTACACCTCTGTGTCTGTCGGAACCAGTTCCATGCACTTTGGTAAAGGACATTTGGTCTCATGGCGCCCATCACATGAGCTGCCTTTGACACCCACCCACCATCTCCTCAGTTTGCATTCATGAACGACGAAACTGGACTGCTATGGCGTGGAACCAGTGTCTTCGGCAACAAATCCAGGTTTAGTTTGGGCACTGACGACGGCCGTGATCGTGTCTAGAGACCTAGGTGAGAGTGCCTCAGTCCTGCCTTTGCTGTGGAGCAGCACACTGCGCCCTGCTGGTGTGATGGTCTGGGGGGCATCACATGACAACTGGGCACCCCAAGTAGTGGTAAGAGAAGGACAATGACAGCTCGGCGATATGTTCAGGACATCCTGCAGCCACATGTGTTCCTCTTATGGTGGCTTTCAAGAGGCATTTTACAGCAGGATTATGCTCGGCCGCACACACAAGGGGGTCACAGGAATGTCTCCACAACATCGCTATATTTCCATGGCCTGCCCAGTCGCTAGGTTTATTGCCAATGGAGCAAATAGAACATTTATGGAACTATCTGGGATGCCAACTTTGACAGCCTCTATGCCCGCCCTTTTCACATCTTGTATCCAAACTAGAGGTGATACAACAGGGTACTTTGTTGCTGTGTGCATTTCTGTATTGCACTACTGGAATGGCTGCTAGATGCCACTTGTTCTATAACGGCAGGATTTAGTAGTTATCTCAAAAAAACTTGTCTAAAAAACAAACTGATTACTTTTCTTTATCTGGCCATAGTGTGTACACAGAAATCCATGTGAGCGCCATCCCCATTACAATGTTACATGGTCACAGGTAAGTAATCACTGCCCTGCCTAAAGCTCCCAGTCCGAAATCCAGTGTTTTATTTAATGTGAACTTAGATTGAATTCATATTTCCATTAGTATGGAGGTTTGAATGCAGACTACATATATTTAGAGCCAAGGACAAAATCATATTCAGTCAATTTCTTGTAATAACAATGTAACTGTGATGAAAAACTATAAGATTACTCAACATAATAGGACTCTTTCACATTGACATTGGAGGTTCCCTTAGGAGTCTCTGTCTCCGATTCTGTCCAAAATACTGGAAAAAAATTGCACAGCAAGCAGCTTTTTTCTGGTAATATTCCAGTTACCATGACAGAAACCCAACAAACCCCATTGTAGACAATGGGGTCCATCTGGTGCCGTGGATGTCCAGCGTATGCCAGATCCAACATCGCCAATAATTTTCCCTTTCTACTCCTGTATCCAAGTAGAACAATGGAGAGTTGTAACAGTGTGCAAATGCCAATGTGTACGTGGCCTTACATGCTCCATACTTGTGTTCAAAAATCCATACATAGGTCTAACATTTCACGTGCTTATGTTCTACATGCTAAAATGTCTAAGAATGTCTAAATGCCTAAGAGATAAAAGATCTACAGAAACTAATCCCTTTCCATTTCAATATCCCTTTCATCATATTCTTTTACTCGCATATTTCAGGTGGCAGATCTGCATGCTGAGTGATTATCACATATTCCCATCATTGAACTCAGCACTTGACATATACTGTATGTACATAATTTTTTTCTTTGATTTTGGCATGTTTTTGTAATATTTGAGTTAGGCCCCCCCCTGTCCACGGCCGTTGTGGAATATCGCTAGTGGGGTATGAGGGGGGCCACTGTCAGTTCTCTGCATGCTGCAATTTGAATCCTGCGAGCGGAGAATATAGGGTAGAAAAAAAACAAAAACTAAAATAATGTGAAGCCATAAAAATGCACACCCTGAAACCAATTCTTTGTTGATGTACCCTTTGACTGTATAACAGCATTCAGTCTTTTTAGGTAGGTGTCTATCAGCATGGCATATCTTGACATGGCATTCTTTGCCCACTCTTCCTTGCAAAAGTACTCCAAATCTGTCAGATTGTGAGGGCATCTCTTATGTAGCGCCCTCTTCAGGTCAGCTCACAGATTTTCAATGGGATTCAATGGGCTCTGATTGGGCCAGTCCAAAACTTTGATCTTCTTCTGGTGAAGCCATTCTTTGGTGATTTGGAGGTCTGCTTTGGGTTGTTGTTGTGCTGAAAGATGAAATTCCTCTTCATCTTCAGCTTTTAGCCGAGGCCTGAAGGTTTTGTGCCAAAATGGCGTGATATTTGGAACTGTTCATAATTCCCTCCACCTTGACTAAAGCCCCAGTTCCAGCAGCAGAACAACAGCCCCAAAGCATAATGCTGCCTGCACCATCTGTGTGGAGTTCTTTTGGTGATGCTCAGTATTAGCTTTGTGACAAATATACTTTTTGGAATTATGGCCAAAAAGTTCAACCTTGGTCTCATCAAACCATAACGCCATAACTCCTTCTCCCACATACTTTTGTCAGACTTAATGTAGGTTTTGGCAAAACATAGCCAAGCTTGGATGTTTTTCTTTGTTAGAAAAGGCTTTCATCTTGCCACTCTACCCCACAGCCCAGATATATGATGAATATGGGAGATGGTTGTCACATGCACTACACAACCAGTACTTGCCAGTAACCCCTGCAGCTCCTTTACTGTTTCTGTCCGCCTCTTGGCAGTCTCCTGGACCAATTTTCTTCTGGTCTTTTCAACAATCATTGAGGGACATCCAGTTCTCGGTAAGGTCAGTGTTGTGCCAAATTTAATCTTCTTGCTGACGGTCTTCACTGTGTTCAATGGTATATGTAATGCCTTGGAAATGCTTTGTTCCCCTTCTTCTGATACCTTTCAACAATCAGATCCCTTTACAGGTTTTTCTGACAAATGCAACTAAGAAAATGTCAGAAAAATCCTCCTAGAAGAGCTGAACTTTGTATAGGGGTAAATCAGAATCCCTGTAAATAATGGCAGCGGAGTACTGACTGCTATTTATCATGAGTTTAACCCCTTAACACTGCAGGGCGTACATTTACGTCCTGTAGCGTCGGGGTATGTATAAAGAGAGATCGCGGGGTGATCTCTCTTCATACAGCGCGAGTCGCGGCTGTTTATTACAGCTGACACCTGGCGGCAACAACTCTGATCAGCCACATAGCTGATCAGAACGGTTAACCTTTCTGAGGCTTGCACTGAAATAGGACATGCTGCGATTTTAATACTGCACAAGCTTTCACGCTGTCAAATCGCGGCTCTCAGCATAGGATTGCATAAACTAATTCGATCCTATGGCAGCGTGCAACGTCGGAAATTATGCGCGAAATTTCCGGCCGTAGACATTGGGCCTTAGTGAAACTCTAATCCGTGTGATTGTGGCTGTAGTTCAACGCTATTGACTGGAATGAATTTATTTATTTGGGACAAGAAGTATATGGACAGTGACACAATTTCGATAAATTAATAATCTGGCCTCTGTACACCAATGGATTTACAGCAAGGACATCAATATGACTTTCAGCTTAAGGCTTTTTTCACACAGGCAACAGCGATATCGCAGCAAGAAAATTACAGTCACACTGTGCACGTCCGTGAGCGTGTGAAACGTGGGCATTCACAGTGCACTCGCTGTCATACAAGGTCTCTGCCAGTAGAATGTATGCCTGCAAAATGGGTAAAAGGCTGCAGAGAGACCTGCAGTATACGCTCATAGGCATGAGCCCTTTGTAGGAGTTCTAGTGATGTTGTGCTGTATAGGCAGAAGATGGTGAATAGTATGTATGACCGCCGGCTGCGGTCGTCGGCATTCTCTCTCACCTCCCCCTCCCTGTGCCCTACACTGATTTTTCAGGATTTTCAGGAAGGCTAGAAAAAGAAGCTCTACCCCGAAAATAAGCTCCAGCTGCGTTACATTAATTTAAAAACAAAAAAGGAATACATTACCTTGCAGGCTCGGTCCAGGTCCCTCCCGCTGCTCTCCAGAGCTCTAGCGCAGTTACCGCAGTCCTCGGACACTCATACAACATCACTTCCTGGTTACAGAATTCATAATTCCTGCCTCCAGGAAGTGATGGCTGTGATTGGTGTTTCGAGCGCTGCTAAACCAATCAACGCGACACTCTATGAACCAATGAGAGCCATCGCATTGATTCATTAAGCACTGCATTAATTGGTTGAGCAGCGCTCATAGAACCAATCAGAGCCATCGCTTCAGGGCGGCAAAATTTATGAATCCTGTAACCAGGAAGTGATCTTCTGTGGGCGGCCAAGGACAGCAGGAACTGTACCGGAGCTGTGGAGAGCAGCGGGAGGGACCCTGACTGAACCTGCTAGGTAAGTATAAGACATTCCTGAAAAGACACACAAAACTCGCATGAATCTTGAACTCCATTGTTTTGAATGGACATGAGTCATTAAAAATCGCAGCATGTTCTATCTTTGGGCGCGCAGAACGCCTTGTCCATTATTTTCAATGGGACCTTAAAAGACATTGCATGGCACTCGGATGCCGTGCAATATGCATTCAAGTGCGATGTGATGTTTTCCATTGAAATCAATAGGAAACACTTGCAATCCTCTGATGCCTGTGAAACAAGCGCCAGAGAATCGAAATTTCACAGAATAAAAAAAATGCCTCCCATCAGTGTGAAAAATACACGTTGGCAAGCACAATATTGGGTTGAGAACCACATTCGCACGGGCAAGCGTGATATCCGGTTATTGCGCCCGCCCATGTGAATGTAGCTTAAAAGTGGACTGTAACTATTGGACTAAATCTCAGACTAACAGGCAAGGAGCCAAAGGAGTGCCAAGGTATATATTGGGAAGAAACCAGTGAACAAGAGACAGGTGATCGATGGCAGGGGAGTCTAGAGCAGGGAGTTAATGGTGAGCTGGGGGGCTTTTTTTCCCCTCATGACATATATTAAATCTTTTTTCACAGTCTGTTTTTCCTGTTTTTTAGTTTTAAAAAGCTAAAATAAATGTTTTATTTTTTTATTTTATAGGTGTGTATTTTTAATATTCATATATTTACGTTAAAATAAAGTACAGGAATGCGTTTCTCATTTTGTTGTTGAAGTTTTAATATACAATTTGTATGATGAATGACATCACTGGATGGCTGTGATTGGTTCATCGAGCGCCGTCTCTGATTCGCTGAACCAGAGGCGCTCATGATCCAATCACGGCACTCGCTTGCTGGAGGCAGGGTATTCAAAGCCCTGTCACCACAGAGTGATATGTCAGAGCAGAAGACACAGAAGCCTGCCACAGCGCCGGAGAACAGAGACTCAGACGCTGCAGGCCAGGTGAGTATAAGACACCCCCCAAAATTAAGATGCTGTGCCTCTTTTGGGACAAAAATTAATATAAGACAGTGTCTTATTTTCAGGGTAACACGGTAGTTATTTGATCACCCCTTAACCGTCTTTTTTCCAGGGTAAATAATTCCAATTTGGATAGCCTCTCTGTGTAATCTCGTCCTCCCATTCCATTTATTAATTTAGTTGCTCTTCTTTGAACCCCCTGAAGTACTGTAACATCTTTCCTGAGCACCGCTGTCCAGAACTATGCGCAGTATTCCATGTGGGGCCTAACAAGAGCCTTATATAGTAGAAGAATAATGTTCTCATCCTTCGCTCCTATACCTCTTTTAATGCACCCCAAGATTTTGTTTGCTTTTGCAGCAACTGACTGGCATTGATTGCTGCAGTTTAGTCTACAATTCACTAGTATCCCCGGGTCTTTTTCCATATCACTTTTCCCTAGCGGTACCCCATTAAGTGAATATTTGTGACATCCGTTTCTCCTGCCCATGTACATAACCTTACATTTATCAACATTGAACTTTATTTGCCATTTTTCTGCCCAAGCCCCCAGCTTATCTCGGTCCTTTTGTAGCCATACATTGTCCTCCGTTGCATTGGTTATATTGTATAATTTTGTGTCATCTGCAAATATTGATATTTTACTGTCGTTGATAAATATATTAAACAGAATGAGGCCTAATACTGAACCCTGTGGCACCCCACTATCAACGATGTCCCAGTCAGAGTATGAACCATTTATTACCACCCTCTGCTTTCTATCTCTGAGCCAGTTCTTTACCCACTTACACACGTTTTCACCCAATCCGAGCTGTCTCATTTTATATATCAGCCTATTATGCGGCACGGTGTCAAATGCTTTTGAAAAATCCAGATATACGAGATCAATAGACTCTCCCAGGTCCAGCCAAGAGCTTACTTCATTGTAGAAGCTGATCAAATTGGGCTGACCTGATCGACCCCTCATGAACCCATATTGATGAGGAGTTAGGAATCCTGCACACTTGCATATTTCTTGGGCTTTTTTTTCACTGCGTTTTTTTCACGCGATTGTCAATGGGACTTTCTAACGTTAAAAACGCATCACAAGTTGGTGCTTTGCAATTTTTGTGCGATGCATTTTTAACATTAGAAAGTCCCATTGACAATCGCGTGAAAAAAACGCAGTGATATGGCATAAAAAAACGCACAAGAAAAACGCAAGTGTGCAGGAGCCCCTATACTGTTGTTTTCTTTGAGGTTTTCTAGGATGGCATCTCTCAGAAACCCCTCAAATATTATTGAAGTGAGACCTACCGGCCTGTAGTTACCAGGCTCCCTTCTTGACCCCTTTTTGTATGTTGGAACTACACTGGCAATACACCACTCCAGTGGTACAAGCCCAGTCTCATTAGTGTCCTTAAATATAATAAATAGTCTGTCTATCCATCACTCAGTAACTGCAGAACCCTTGGGTGTATTCTATCTGGGCCCAGCCATTTGTCAATTTTAATCTTTTTTAAATGGCTCTGCACTTCCTCCTGAGTTAGGCAGGTGATATTTTGTGGTGGGGTTCGTTTTATCTCTTGCATCTCATGTGACAGTTCTATATTCCTTCGTGAATACACCTGAAAAAAGTATTTAATAGATTTGCCTTTTCCCCATCATCTTCTATGATTTCTTCTGCATTGTTTGTTAAAGGACCAGTGCTCTCATTGCAAACCTTTTTACAGTTTATATAATTGCCAAAGAGAGCAAAAATAACCATAAACTATTTTTCAATCAGTCTCAGCCTCCTCCTTTGGAGTTTTTATTTGTTTTTTACACGATTTGTTCCCTATATGTTTTTAGTGCTTCTTTGGTGCCTTCTTGTTTTAATAATTTAAACGCTTTCTTTTTTTCATTTATTGCCCCCTTAGTCTTAACGAGCCACATTGGTTTTCTTCCACTTGTAGTTCTTTTACTTTTGAAGGGTATAAACTGCTCACATGAGGTAATTAGGATGTTTTTAAACTTCTCCCATTTGTCGTCTGTACTATCATTTTTGAGGATGTTGTCCCAATTAATGTTACCGATAGTAGATCTAAGCTCATCAAATTTTGCTTTACTAAAGTTTAGTTTTTTTGTCCCACCATGATAAGGCTTCTTATTGAATGACAGCTGGAAATGAACTATATTGTAGTCACTATTGCTCAAGTGTCCCTGCACCTGCACCCCCGTGATTCTGTCCAGTTTGAGACTTATTACAACAGTCAGTTAATAATAAGTCCAGAGTGACCCTTCCTCTAGTTGACTTCAGTACAAGTTGGGTAAGGTAGTTATCTTTAATTGTTCTCAAGAACTTATTCCCCTTGTGAGTTTCACAGGTTTCGTTTTCCCATATTATATCTGGATAATTAAAGTCCCCCATAATAATTACTTCAATGCGGTTTGACACCTCTTCTTACACCAACTCTGGAGCCACTTATTTACCTTGCTGAGCTCCCGCTGCCTTTCTGGTGTGGCTTGTGATACAGGTAGTATTTTCAAGAAAACTACCTTGGAGGTCCTCGCCCTAAATTTAGATCCTATGTCCCTGAAATCGTTTTTGACGGTCCTCCATTGACCACTAACATTGTCGTTGGTGCCAATGTGCACCATGACCGCTGGATCCTCACCAGCCCCTCCTAGCAGTCGGTCAACCCTATCCATGATGTGTTGAAATCGAGCGCCAGGAAGACAACACACCGTTCGATGATCGCGGTCTTTGTGGCAGATTGCAGTCTGTCCCCCTTGTAATTGAGTTTCCCACCACTATGACCTGTCTAGCCTGCACTGCGCTCCCCTTCTTACTGGAGCAGTCATCTCCCTGGCGTTCAGAGGGCATGTCATGCTGAAGCAGTGCTGGCTATGTAATGGCATCGCCCTCATCTGCCAGCTTTGTAAATTTATTAGGGGGTGCCAGTTCAGGACTAGCCTCCCTGGTTCTCTTCCCTTTACCCCTTTTGTAACCCAGTTAGCTGCCTACTTGTCCTGCTCCCCCTAAACTACTATCCTCCCCCGCACCTAAACCAGCGAGTGCCTGCTCAGTGAACAGCAAACTCCTTTCCATATTGTCAATGGATCTCAGTGTTGCCAGTCGCTCATTTCGATCCAGGATTTGGGCTTACAAATGTGCAACGAGTACGCAGCTTGCACAACAGTATGCGACCTCGATCGGCTGGTCAAGCAATGCAGACATTGCACAAGTAGCACACTGAACGGCATTGTCAAGCATGGAGCTCATCCCACTGGGGATCTACAAATTTACTTACAGAGGTAACAAAAATAAATCATAGAATGGTAGAGTTGGAAGGAACCTCCAGGGTCTGTCAATCCAAGACTGTCAATCATTGAGTGAAACCACCAGCTCAACTCCTAAACCCAGAATAAGCTGAGGTTTAAACTGCTTTTATGATAGTGTGCAGGAGATGTCTATGCTATATTTGTAGCCACCCAGTGGCTGTGTTGCTAATTGCAATGTGTCATGATATTGTATGGAAATGGTATCATGAGAAATTGGAGTTCTTAACTAAATTTTTGAAAAATTAAGCATGGCTACATGTGTATGATGGGCAGGTGCCACATGCATCAGCCGAGGGGTGTAACTTGCTAAGTCATTAATAAGAAACAGCTATCATTTGATAAAAGTACCAGGACTGAAACGTTGCAAACCATATAGATAGTGTATGATGGCATTTATTTTTGCACTGTGTAGGATCTCTTTGCTTTCGTCACCATATTTTCCCACATCATGTGCCAACAACAGCCGATGCCAGAAGGTAATGTGTACAACTAATGTTATAGGGTAAGTTGGGACAAACTGCTTTGCACCAGCATTTGTGCATGTGGTTTCTTGAACTTTATATTGAACATATCATTTTGGTAAAGGCATTCAACTCCTTGAGCAATGACTTGCCAGAGCGCTCATACATAGTAGATAATCTACAGCTTAACAAGGAGAGCTGCAGTGTGAGGGTGCGTTCACACGAACGTATATCGGCTCGGTTTTCACGCCGAGGCGATATACGTTGTCCTCATGTGCAGGGGGGGGGGGGGAGGCTGGAAGAGCCCAGGAGCAGAAACTGAGCTCCCGCCCCCTCTCTGCCTCCTCCCCACCCCCTCTCCGCCCCTCTGCACTATTTGCAATGAGAGGAGGCGAGACGGGGGCGGGGCTAAGTGCCGTGAATTAGCCCCGCTCCCGTCCCGCCTCTCCCCATTGAAAATAGTGCAGAGGGGCGGAGAGAAGGCAGAGAGGGGGCGGGAGCTCAGTTCCTGCTCCTGGCTCTTCCAGCCTCCCCCCCCCCTGCACACGAGGACGACATATATCGGCTCGGCCTGAAAACCGAGCCGATATACGTTCGTGTGAATGCAGCCTAAAGCAGTGAGAAATTGTTGTGACTGAAGATCAGTTCTATTCATCTGAATGGGTTGCTTCTGCAACAAGCACATGGTATTATGCAAGTCGCAGGAACTAAAATCTCTGAAACAAATTTGCCAACAGTGAATCAGGGCGGACTGATCCAGTTGTGTACCTGGAAACTTACCAATGGCCCGACTGCTGCGGATCACTGTACACATGAGCGGTGGCTGTCACTGAAGTAACTACAAGCGACCTGCCCTGTATATAAGAACTGCACCACCCCCAGCCCCACGTACAGCATCTTACTCCAGGAGAGGAGGGAGGACTCTTCCTTCTATCATTCTGCGCTGCACCCCCTCACCGGTCCGCTGCTTCCAGAGGAGTCTCACCGGTCTCTAGGCCATAATCACATAATGTGGAGCTGGTCTGGAGACATTAGAACATCCTCAGCGGAGCACAGATAACAGGGTAGCTCCCCTCTCTCCGATCCTTCCGATGGACCAGCAGCAACTACTCAAGTTCACCAGCCCAACTCCCATGGGCCGCAACCGACCAGCAACTTATGAGGAACAGACAAAGAAGGGCTTGGACTTTATTTCAGTATTGTTTACCTGCGAGTTATACATTCCACGCCTTCAGATGTTGATGGTCTATCCTGAGGATACACCATCAATTTTTTAAATCGGTGGGGGCCTGCACTCAAGACCCCCACTAATCAGCTGATTGAGAGGGGGTAAATTCTGTAGCCTGTTCAATGTTTACATCTGAGCACAGCTATGCTTGCACTGAGTGGCACTGTGAATACAACAGGCTGTTCTCATGCACGGCTACGGTACAGGCCTGCAGTACTCAGAATGGCCACTATAAATAATACAGTGATCCAGGTACGAGCACAATCCTGCTCAGATGTGAACAATGAAGAGGCTGCGGTGCTGCAACGGGATTGGGTTCAGTTGATTGTGGTGGTGCTGAGCAACGAACCCCATTGATCATAGATTCATTGCCTAGCCCAAGGATAGACCATCAACTTTTAAAGGTTGGGTAATCCTTTTAATCTCCTAATGAGTGGCCTATTGTTACTCCTTAATGACCAGCCAATTTTTTCCCCCGGTTTTTTCAATATTGCATTCTAAGAACGGCACCATTTTTACCTTTTAGTCAACATAGCTGTGTGAAGTAGTTTTTGTTTTGGGGGGGAGAAGAGTTGTATTTTTAAATAGTAACACTTCGGGGTACATATGATGCATTGTTTAACTTTACAACTTTTTGGGGGATGTGAGTAAAATACAAATTCCGCCTTTTTTTTTTTTTTTGCCGAGTTCACCGTACTGTACAAATCACATGGTACTTTTATTCTGTGGTTCAATACGATTGCAGCGATACCAAATTAAGATTTTTTTTTTTTATCCATCACTACTTTTCCACATTTAACACTAAAAAAAAATAAAAAAATAAAATTTAAAGAGGTTATGGGTCTTGGAACGTAAAAAAAAGGCATTTTCACCACCAGAACTGTGTGAGATCTCATTTTTTGTGGGAGGAGTTTTAAGTTTTCATTGCTACCTTTTTTCATACATACAACTTTTTGATTACTAATAATATATATATATATATATATATATATATATATATATATTTAAAAAAATATATATTTTTTTTAAACACCTTACAAAATGGGGCCAGTTTTACATTTTTCTCCAGGGTCGCTTTACGTTTTAATCCTCTCCTGCTGTGAATTCACCTTCTTGTTCATCTGTTCCTGAAACTTACATTGCATAATCTTTATGGCGAGATGGTCCAAACTGTGCGCTTCACATACAGATGAATGTTCCAGGGCTCCCGCACACTTGTGTTTTTCTTGCGTGTTTATTTTCACGCGATTAACATTAGAAAGTCCCATTGACAATCGCGTGAAAATAAAACACGCAAAAAAAATGCAAGTGTGCAGGAGCCCTCAGCGCAACGTTTCTCAACTCCAGTCCTCAAGTACCCCCAACACGCCAGGTTTTCGGGACTTCCTGAAGCTAAGCACACAAAGTCCGGCTGACCCTGTGCAACCAAGACCTGCTGTGCCACGGTGGTCGATGGACAAACACTCCTGTGGTAAAGGCGGGTGGGCTGGGCTTTGGCCACATGTAGTGCCCCAAGTATTGCACAGGCGATGTAATTAATCAATGCCTCAAAAATTAAGGTGCCTTCTCCATAGGACATCCTCAAATATTCTCCTATTGGGGAATGTGAGGACTGGAACTAAGGAACCCTGATTTAGGGTGAGGGTTAAACCGGTGAAAGTCACCAACCATGCCCGCACGCAGGGGTGAATGACTGCAGCTTGACTATATGAATATACACTAATGCTCTAAGGGGGATGCCTTAGGAATCTTTCACATGGAATGGGATTGTTCTGCAACATTCAGTAGGATTTGCCACTGTAGAAATCCAGAATTGCTGGCAGATGTAAGCCATTTCCAATTTCGCATCCTACAGATTTTGGTTTCAATGTTTGCACAAAGGCAAATTATGCTGAAAGTTGTGGAACTACCCCACCGCTGTGAAAGGTCCCCATAACGCCATTTAAAGTATAAATACAGTAAATCTGTTACAATACACCAGGATACCAGAACGCTGGAGCACAAAATTATTTCATATGACACGCAATACACATGAGAGCATCGACGGGGTCCAAACACTGAGACCCCCACTGCACCCTATGACTCCCATCATCCTCTCTTAAGAATAGGGTTATCCTATCCTTAAATGTGCTGCTGTAGATTATTTTGCTTTGGAACAAAACAGGAATGAAGCAGACCATAGAATTCTGTACAACGGGTTATTCATTAACAAGCAGTCTTGTACAACCACAGGGTTAATACAGCAACATCTTAAAACATTATGTACATAAAAGTGTAATTTCCACCATCTGTTTAGGATTATATGTAATTACCATTATTTTTCATTTAGAACTGATCAATCACTTATAAGCCACACAGGAGCGGCCGATATTAAAATAAATAAAATAATTTATACCTTAATAAAACTTTTATATGAGGTGTTCTCCAGCACCGACAAAGGTTTAGGCCTCATGTCCACTAGAAAAAAAAAAACAATCTGTGCAGAATCTGCCGCGGATTTCCTTCAAATGGTATTTTTTTTGCATGCAGCTATCCGCACACATTGCTATCAATGTGATAGCAATGTTGCCGATCCTCGCACAATGGAGCATGCCGCGTTTTTTCTCCTGCGCGTGAAAAACGCAATTCTTTTAAAATGCCATCCGCGGGTGCAAAAATCAATTTAATGGACCGCAGATGGCCAATGATTCCCTATGGGCAAAATCCGCTGCGGAATCCGCAATTCCATTTAGCTAGTGGACATGAGGCCTTAGCAGTGCATGCCATCACTTTGTAACTGCACCCAGTCATGTGAGAAAGGAAGGACACGCTATGGAAGGTGTCTTTGGAATTTTTTTTTTTCTGTTCTGCTACATCATCTTAAAATATAGACTATCGAGTGGACTTAGAGCAAGGTGACGCATTCACTCTGCTCTAAGTGCTATCAGAGGTAGCAACAGATGGTTGACCTGCTCTCCCATAACTCACTGCAGTCCCAGTGTCATTCAGCTTCACACTGCTCTGCTGCCTCCTGCTCTCCATAGGGTTCTCTTACAAGCAGGAGGCAGGCAGAGCGGTGTGAAGCTGCATCTTATAGGATACACTGAAGATTCTGCACACATAGTATGGCCGCTGAAACAGGCTGTGCATGCAAGAAAACTCTCAATTATCGCCTGCTGCTTGTAGTGGTTTCTGCCAAATAGCAGGTAGCAGTACATACTTTTTCCATGGCAGATCTGCCAAATCTAGAGGAATCCACATGTTAAGCAATAAAAACACTTTGCATTGGGTGACCTAACTTTTTGACATGACTTTAGATAATAAGGATTACAAAGTGTGAGCACTTGATTGAACGTAAAAGGGTTTTCCCACGACTTAAAATAGTTTCACAACCGCTCCATCCTTCCTGGCTGCTGCAGCCCATCACTGGCCCCTGACCTTCTATTGGCTGCAGCAGTCCCATGGTCTGGTAAGCAACAACCAGAAATGAAAAAGTGGTCGTGAACCAATTTTAATTTGTGGAAACCCCCTCCCTTTAACTTCATTTATTAGCCCAATAAAAACATTTTTACTGCCGATGTAGTAGGGTGCAGTTAGGCTTGAAAGCACCACAAGTCTGCTCAGTAAGCCAGTGCACTCATGTAAAACATCATGTGTCTTAACTAAAAAGTCTCAGAGAACATCTCTGCCGGGCAGATTGTTGCTTGCGACATCCACAATGATTTTATAGAGCATAGTTTGGCCAGGCTTTACACATCTTAAAAGGTTAATGTTGCCCAGTTATCCCTAGCACAGGGTAATGGCACCTCGCTCTACAATAGCCACTTCGCCATTTACCCTAAGAATCCTTACTCCTCTCCCATATTTAAACATAAATAGTTGGTTAAAGAGAAAAAAAAAAAAAAAGTAGAAACACACAGCTGCTACTGAAAAGAACGCAACGAGTATAGGCAGGACCGTACGGAGGGGCGATCAATAGTTTACAAGGACTGCTGCATAAAGCCGAGTGGTTCTGTCTTCTATAGGTAGAATAAGAATATGTATCCCGTCCACTGCCAGAGGTAGCCGAGCACTGGGCTTTTTTTTCTCTTCATCAGTCCCATAGAGATAAATGAACTGGCAGTGAGCATGCTTGGCTGATGCTCCACTCATGAGGGAACTCAGGACTCCCATTCCCATGATTTGGTGGGAGTTCCAGCGGTCAGACCCCCACCAGTCAGATACCTATTCCCTAGGAGGTAACTTTATTTCCTGGGACCTTTAAAGAGTACATTGGAAGTTTAAGCCATGTTGTAATGATCGGATCTCTGTGAGATAGAACCGGGTCTTAGGGTGCCAAGCCATAATACAGTGTCTCACACTGCCAACTTGGGAGAATTTTCCTATACTGCTGTGCCAAACAGAGGCACCATACAGCAGCATATAGACTGCTTAGCCGTATGTTCCTTCTGTGCTGGCCTAGAGGTTCTGCTGTACTAAGTCTATAGTGAAACCCTGGATACTGCAGCATGTCTGCTCTAATGTCCATGACGGCATGGATGCCCATCAGGGAGGCCAGATAAATTACCAACTAGCTTACTACCATATTCTAGAGTGCATTGCAGACATAGGACCTTAGATTGATAGATGGTGACCATACTAAGATTGTGTATGAAGACGTTACAGATTTGTCCATCTATAGGGTGGAATAAGATTTGTTAAGAGCCCTAAGTGAACCCCAACACTACAGTCGTGTGCATTATTGCTTCAGCTGGTGGCATCAACTATCTGTAAGACTTTTGAATCTAAGTTAGCAGGGCTCTGTCCTGTACAAGATGTTTCTAGTCCAACCTACAGGCAGGGTTACGGTCACATATAACTCCGATTGGAGATGCTACAGGGCACACTCCACAATCGGGTGTCTCTACTTACATAATGTTACAGAATTATTATATATATTAAGATCTGTTATATTCTAAAGCTGGGAGAATCCAACCATCTAGCTTGTACAGAAAGTGCCTCTGTCATTAGCCACATCTTGCAGTTTTCTATAGAGGACATTGTGGTTTTCTTGGCATATCCGCTTTGCTGGAGATTCACTTCCTTCTTCCAAGAGGATCCCCCGTTTCTTGGTTGGCGTTTCTCCTGTTCTGACCATGCTGTTGATCTCTTGCAATTTCTGTTGGTTAAAGTCAATGGCAGATTTAACAAAGGCAAGGTTTTAAGACGGTACTTCAGAATTTAGCTTTTTTCTAAGGGTATTTGCCCCTTTTGCATTTTAATAAAATGGCATTGATAAGCGGCATCTGAAGTTAAGCCGAGTAACAAAAATTGTAAAACCAATGTAATGAAAAAAAAAAAAAAAGGACTGATGAGTAGGGGTCTCTACCATTGTCCCCCCCTCTCCTCCTCACTGCACCTACCTGAGGAGATTGAATGGAGCAGCAGTTGAGCATGCGCAGTGCCTATGCATTCATCTTCAATGGGACTGCCGGAGACCGCCAAGTGCTTGTACTCTGGTATTTCTGACAGTCCTACTGAAATGATCGCAGTGGTCCTGCACCTGTTCAATTGTCGCTTCATTCAATCTCCACGTTACTGCAGGCGGTACAATGGGCCCACAGTGAGGAGGAGAGGAGGTCACAGGACCTCCATGCTTAGGATCAATGGGGATCTCAGACCTTCATCACCTATGGTAAGACCCTACGGCCATAAATTTTATTTTCGGGATACCCCTTTAAGTAACCAGCAATATCAGCCCCCAATTATGCAAGAGCCTCAAACTCAAATGCATGCTACATTACTAGACTATTAAATGTGAACCTCCAGGATGCCTGACGGGGTGAAGTTGGCCATAGGAATTACATTTTTGTGGGCTCATCCAGCCTGACAATGTCAGGTCTAAGGAGTACAGTACAAGTTTCTCCTGGTTGCAGAAATTGGGGCATAAAGGTTCCGACAAACTGAACTTTAACCTGACTAATATTTTTTTCCTCCTATAGATAAGCAACGTAGAAGACGAACATATGTAAATTGGTCAGTGCACTTTGAGGCAACTTGTGTTATTCTAACAGCCAATGTAATACCTAGCAAATAGTAAAATTACTTAATTTAGCCAAAATGGCATTTTTGTGCTGTATTTTTTTCTCTAAAGTGCTGGCCACTAGGGGTCTCCCTTCCTTTGAACTTGCTCTCCACTGCCTTTTGTACAATCAAGTCTGTCTCTAGTAACAGTTACATCAAGTCAGATTACAAGAAGTCGAAGTGTTATTGCTTCAATCTGCCCATAGAAATCTATGGAGAAGTGAGGGGATAGAGGATGCAGTTGCGGTAACACATCCACGCGAGTCTCTCTCTGCAGCAAATACTAAGTGCTACTGGAATCACATCTACACCGTTCAGTACTTCTCTAATGTCCTCCACGATGCGGTTATTTCTGTGCGTGTGTTGCACGGTGTTAGGGAACAGAAGCCGCAGTTTTCTCTATGTGCGGTGTATAGAAAACATAGCAGCTAGTTTCTACCCTCCAGCACATGGAAGACTGAGAATTAGAGCTACATCCTGCAGAGTGGAAAATTGGTGATAACTGCAGCATGCAAGTCATATAATGGCCTTATAAACAAACATGGCAGCTTATTCTGAAAAATCATCTGAAAAGTGCAGGTCTTCTTTAAAGGGAGCAGGTCTGATTTCCTGTGGCTTCACTGCAGCTTTTACAATCTGCCCTCCATCTAATAGAATACAAGCTCTTAGGTTACTTTTGGTAATTATCAGAGTAAAGGCTGGTATATCTCTCCCTTGAGCCCTACAGATCTATGTGGGGGGGGGGGGGGGTCTTTATGTGCATATAAGAGTATATATGATATTAATTATATCTATCTCTCTGACTCACCTTTGCAGGGCTCAGGTTAAAATAGTAGGAAATCTTTTCTCGAGGAGATAAGGTAGCCGAGTCCTCATTGTGAGGATAGATGAAGATCGGGTGGCTGTGGGACAATTTCACACGCCGAGGAGACAAGATCCGCATAGATGGATAAGGGGAGAGCGGAGTAGCTTCACTCTGCAATACAAAACAAGCAAGAAGCTGAGTATTTGTACAACTGCTGCACTGAAAACAAAATAGAATATGTCCGCCTGCATTTTTTAGATGCTGTATTAGCAGCATACAGCTCCACTACATTGGTATGTCAACCAACCAATGGAAATAATCTATACAAATGCAATTTTTTTCTCTTTTGCTATATTGTTACATTAATAGCCAACGTAGAGAAGTTGGGAACGCCAACTATTTAGTTGCCGTGAACAATTTTTGATTGCTCCAGTAACATAACCATAGAGTCTATTAAAAGCAGCCTGTGGATGTAGAATTATGTTCCTTCTTAGAAGGGGATGTTTTTTTGTATATCCTCTGCATATTGTGACATTAAAAATGTTGAACCACCAAGCAGGACCTCCAGTCCATACATTTTGTTGTCACCCATTCATTTGAATGGTCAGCATGTAATACTACACTTGTGTTGCCACTTGAGCTTTCCCTGGTGATAGCAGATGATTGCCAGGGGTTAGATAAGACCTGCTACAATCATCTGATCACAGGACTGGCTTTTATTTAAAAGATTTTTACAGAAGCCCGCTGAAAATCTCCAGCAATAAGATGGTGTTACAGGGACTTACAAAATGAGGAAGAATTGTCTAGAGCAGGGCATCTTAAACCTTTTTCTACCAAGGCCCTACCGGCCAGCACAATGAGCCAACCTCAGCCATGTTAAAAATTACAAATATTATATTTTGTCCATTTCTTGCACCAAATATAAAATAAAATAGGCAAATGGGGAGTCTTTTCATGTTTCTAAACCAGATGTTGCTGCAACCAAATAATGGCCTATGCAGCAGGAGAGAGCAACGCTCCTGACAAACTCCCTCCTGTGCCATGTCTCAAGGGCTGAAATGACCAGTGATGCCCTGGTATAAATTCCCTTTACAAAATTAGAATAGGAAATCTCTGTTTAGGCAGTTTGGTTGCCGAGTAGGAGTACATTTTTGAAAGTGTTTTTGCAACTTGGCAATCTATCTGCAAGCACTTCTATTGGTTTAAGCTGTGGACGTGGCAGAAAGACGTGACAGGTTTACACTTTATAGAGTAGTGTTCCCCAACTCCAGTCCTCAGGGACCACCAACAGGTCATGTTTTCAGGATTTCCTCAGTATTGCACAGGTGATGTAATTATCATCAGTGCCTCAGACATTGCCACAGGTGTTCTTACCATAGGATATCCTGAAAACAAGACCTGTTGGTGGTCCCTGAGGACTGGAGTTGGGGACCCCTGTTATAGAGTATCTGCCCTTTTTTAAATGTACAAAATATGCAATTCTAAGCATTTTTGCAAATCGGACTATTCTGCATGTTTTTCTTAAAAACAACCCTATAGGTGAAAACATCACTGAGAACTCAGTCTTCACCTATTTGTATAATAGCAGAAAGCGCTGCATGCAGATATAGAACAGATGCAGGCACTACTGTACTGTTGTGTATAACTGTATATGTGGGTGTTTATTGGATAGATTATTTGTCAATAACGCCTTGCCGCACTCTGTCCTCCCCTTCCATGTGTTGTGCTACTCTCCACACTCATAGGCAGCCGCCATTCCCGGGTGCTGTGAAGGGAAGCTGTTCTATTCCACAGACGGCTTCATCCCTCACAGCGTGCTCACTAGATATACTGACTGGGCTCTCTGTGCGTCGGGTTATGTGCAGGTACTTGTTAAACTATGCTCACTGTACTAACAGAAATCATCTGAAAGGACATTTACCGCATTTGCTTGCGAGTATTTCAGGGCAAAGCTTTTCATATTTCCAATATAGATGTTGTTGTAAAAGTGAACAAGGTCTCCTCTTTCCTCCTCCTCCATGTCACTGCTGGCTCCAGTTATTCGTGTCGGAGTAGGGGGAGCACTGTTGGGCTGGGGTACAGGCAGAGTACTACTAGATCGCATTACTGGACTGGGCTCTCTGCTTCCTGGAAAACAAAATTTGACACAGAAACCTGCTGAGATGCTTAGGCATAAAGAGTTTTCTCTAAATAGCAGAAGTTCTCAATACATGGATGATGATATCCGAGTTAGGGCCAGTAGCTCCACATCTCTTGGCTGCCTTCACGGTTCAATTCAAAAAGGCAAATTCACTTGCGACAGAAACTTCTGCAACTAAACATCCATTTCATTCATGTAAATTGGGTTGTTCCAGCAGCAAGCACACAGATTTCTGCAAACCCCATTCAGATGAAAGGAACAGTCGCAGAAGTTCCGGTAACAAATCACTGCGTGGGACTTCACAGTTAATACCTTGGGCTGAGTTATCGTGTTCACATCACTCTAGAGCTTTCCGTCAACTTTCCAAGCCTCTAATGGAAGCCCTAATAGCAGAATATGGTTTTTGACTGGATGCATCTGTATAGAATAGCTGCATCTATTGACATCAGCCAGGTGAATACGGTCCTACGGATAAGTTTGACATAAATGCCAGAATGTTTCCAAACATATACAGCAAACTTAGGACTCTAACGCGATGTGAACTTAGCCTTAAAGAGGTTGTGCCAGGACAGAAACTTATCCCTTATCCACAAGATGGAGGATAACTTTCTGATTGGCTGCGGTCCAACCACTGGAACCATCACTGATCCCAAGAGGGTCCCTATATGAACGCAGCACCAATCACTTGAACTTGGCCTTCTCTAGCGCCCCAATTGAAATGAATAGGGCAACAATGTGCATGCATAACTGCTGCTCCATTCATGCGGGGACCTATGTCCTCGGGATTGGTGGGTTCCCAGCAGTTGGACCACAACCAATCAGAAAGCTATTCTCCATCCACAGAATAAGGGATACCTTTCTCTCTTGGCACAACCCCTTTAATCCGGTTTGTAAATTGAACAGTTTTGCTGCTCCCTATTGGATGCTTGTGTTCCAGTATGTGAGTAGTGGCACGGGCTGTGTGATGACTACACATCTGCACATGAAAGACACGCACAT
Organism: Eleutherodactylus coqui; assembly: GCF_035609145.1. Lineage (NCBI taxonomy): Eukaryota > Metazoa > Chordata > Amphibia > Anura > Eleutherodactylidae > Eleutherodactylus > Eleutherodactylus coqui. The sequence continues at coordinate 49,285,330 of NC_089847.1, read as the reverse complement.
AAAATCTGCAGGAATTATTTACGTTCTGTCCCACTATGGACGTGCGGGGCCTCTTTACATAGAGTTCTGTGGACCCTCTGCATTTGGGCGTGTGTGTAAGTAGCAACAGCAATATAAACAATATTGGCCCCAAAGACCCTATGGGGGGTGTAAGGTTAATAAAAATCCTGTAAAAGTACAAGACACCATTAACTACTTCAGTACTGGGATATTCTATCCTGTTTAAGAGCAGCCCCAATTAGCAACCTTTATTACTAAAATGGTTTAACTATCAGAATAATGGAAACAACTGGATAAGCATTATATGGCGTTTCCATTGTTTTGATAAACCCCTGTATACTTTTTTTGATGTTACATGGGACTTTATTTATTTTTCACATTTTTACTATTAAAATTTTGTTACATAAAGTTGCACAAAAGGTCTTAAAATTCCCATTTACGGCACACTCAAACACATGGCAGGTATAGTTTTGGGGATGTTCTGGTTCCATTTTGTTTTCTTTTCGATGGTTTTAAATTGTTTAGCATTTTGAGATTTATTTATTTATTTATTTTTTAAACACAAAGTGTCCCCAATAATCTTACATTTGGGGATATTATGTTTTCTCTGTAATAATGGCTATGGTTGGTAAATCATTAGAACACCACTGGTGGATTAGACCTCATTTACTGTATCTTTGATCGTGGTCCTTGCATTAGAACGTTGACTGTCACGTACTAATGGATCCTGGTCGACGCAGTAGTCTATGGGAACGGCCTGCTTGCTATTGTGGGGCAACCTGAACGGCTCACAGATTAATCACATTCATAACTGTGTTTAGGAGTAAAGAGCGAGTGCTTACCCAGGTCCTTATTGGTTTCGGTGGGGGAGCCCGACGGTGCATGGTCACTGCCACCAGACTGCTGCCTTCTCCTTGATCTTATAAGAACACTTCTATACACCTGTGTGGGACATAAAAAAAATGAGCTATTTCTTTGTATTAAAAAATAAATAAAAAGGTTACTATTGCCCTCCGATTCTGCGGGCATGACGTATGATGAATTTATGTTAAAGGCTATAATCACCTTAACCCCTTCCCGCTCCAGGACGTACCGCTACGTCCTGGGAGCCTGGTACTTACCGCAACAGGACGTACCGGTACGTCCTGGGGATAGCGCGAGATCACATAAGATCCTGCGCTATCCCGCAGCGGGAGTCGGCTGTCAGTCACAGCCGGCGTCCCGCAGCAACAGCGGAGGGGCATCGGAGATGCGCCCCCCCCCCCCCGCTGTTAACCCCTTCCCTGCCGCGATCTAACTAGATCGTGGCAGGGAAAGAGTTCACAGAGGGATCGCGCTCCCTCTGTCTCCAGCCGGCTCTCGCCCGGCCTGTCACCATGGCAACAGGACGCCAGAAACAGGCGTCCTGTATTGCCTGTGCCTATAATCGCTGTACAAGCGATAAGGCATGGCAGAGCAGTAGCTCTGCTATGCCTTATGACAGCGATCATAGGCATAGTGCTGCAAGTCCCTCAGAGGGACTCAAATAGTGTAAAAAAAAAAGAAAAGAAAAGGTGTAAAAAAAAGAAAAATGTAAAAAAAAAAATGTAAAAAACACCCTTTTTTATGCTTTTTCTAATATTAGCATAAAAAAAGGGAACAAAAATTAAAACCCCACATATTGGGTAATGACGCGTCCGTAACGACGTGTACAAAATGTTTAACACGCTTTTTATTTTGTACGACAAAGCGTTTAAAAAAAACGCTAAAAAACAGAGGCAAAATGCTAATTTTTAGCATTTTGCCTCACAAAAAAATGCAATAAAAGTGATCAAAAAAGCTGTACATTCCCCAAAATGGTACCAATAAAAACTACAGCTCGCCACGCAAAAAACAAGCCCTTATAAGGCCGCGTTGACGGAAAAATAAAAATGTTATGGCTTTTGAAAAATGGAGATGGAAAAAAACCAAAAAAAAAAAAAAAAAATCGCTTGGTCCTCAACGCCAAAATAGGCCATGTCATTAAGGGGTTAAGGACCAAGTTTGACTCTTTTTTTCATTGTCCCAACACATGCAATATGAAAAATGAAAAAAAAAACTTTGTAATAGGTTTTAACCTCTTCCCATACAGCACTATAATACTACAGCATTGGGCACAGGTAGTTCTTGTGCCACACAATTACAGTACAAGAATGCTGCAGGCTCAGGAGCCGTGCCCACACAGGGGGGTCAAGATACAGCTGACACCCTGCTCCAATGGCCAGGGATGGAGTGAACTCTGATCACAGCAATTTAACCCTCAGATGTGCAATCAATACAGACACAGTACCCAAGCGATTTTGGAAAGGGAGGAGGTTCCCTTAAGTCCATTGGAGCCCAGTCAATGTGATCACAGAGTGTCGGTGGTTTGCCATGGGAGCATAACAGAAACTCCCATGTCTGTCATGCCAGAGAGCTCATAAGACCTTGTGAAAGGCAAGATCTAATAGGCTGCCTGCCAGTGTAACCCATAGTAACCCACTGACAGGCATAAAACAGTACAATGTGAAGTATTGCAGTGTATTAGTGCGCAAACAATTGTATTGTCAAGTCTTCTAGTGGGACTTAAAACAAAAAAAAAAACTAATTTTTTTAAAAAAAGGGGATCTCCCAATCTTGTGAGGGTGACAGGCACTTGAATTGCATGTATAACGATTAGCATAAAAGCAATCCAACTCACCAACAAGTTTCAAACTAGTATTGGTAGAGCATGGGCAGCGTTTGGCCAACTGCAGATACTAAAGAAATGTTTAATAGGTATTGGCTCATCCAAAGATTGGAAAATAAAAAAATATTATTAATGCATATTAAAAATACAGATAAGCCATCACCCCACTGTTACTGCTTAGAGGAACAGTGTGGGTTATTTTTTTTTTAATTTTAACATGCATTAATAAAGTATGGTTTCTAAATTTCCCAAAGTTTAGAGGAGTCAGACCTCTCACATAGATCTTCTACTGCATGTACAACCCACTGACCTCTTACTTCTATTCTTTCAAGCCTGTCTGCGGCATTGTACTTACATGACTCTTGGCATGAGGTTGTGTGCGATAGCATCTCATGATGTTGTGGAATGACGTGTCTTCTCTTGTCACCTGATAAAAAAAAAAAAGGTTACCGTATCTTTTTTATCCTTCATGCTTTATACCACATTCCCAAGCCCACGTGGAAGTCCTTGTAAGATTGTAGATTTTCATGACCAGAAGAAAAATAATTTATACAATAGGAGGAACTAAAGCCCGACAAGAAAGAGTATGTGGCAATTCATTTTCACAGAAAAAAATTCTCTCACTTATTAAAGCTACGCTTTCCTATTCCGTGTTTTGGATATTTAAGGAATATCCTCACCTTGGCCATCACATACACTGCGCACATCAAAAGCTGGTCCAGATGTCGGTCCTTCATCAGGTCTGGAAAATGCACCAGTGAAAACTCAAAGCAAGTCCAGATCTTTTTCCGAAGTTCATCCGTAATATCCAGCTTGTGACAGAGATCACGAAGGCGAACACTGGCTAGATGATAAACCTTATGAAGAAGAACAGGAACACCTCAAAATCTACTACACACTATATAAAAAGGTGCCCACATATTTTAGAACATAGTCCTAATCCTAGAAGAGTTCAGGGAGTTCTGATCTTCATAGACATGTACAGTTGGTAAGATATTAGAATATTTGAAGACCAAGGCAGATGCTGGCAAACTCTTTAAAGGGGGGTGGTAGCACAATTGACTTTTTTCACCTATCCAAAGGATAGCCGATATGAGTCTAATCAGTGAGGGTTTGACTGCTGAGACCCCACTGATCCCAAGAATGAGAGTTACATGTATCCTTGTTCTTTTCGCTGCAGGGCTCGCTGCCCCCTCCCACAGTGACATCCGACCGTTCATTTCAATGGGGCTGATGGAAATAGCTGAGTACAAGCATTCGGCTGGGATCTGAGACCCCACTGATCAGAGTTTTATCACCTATCCTCCAGTTAGCTGATAAAAAGCCAACTTGGGAATACCCTTTAACTATAGACATAGATGCATGCTTGGCTCTCCATGGGTTTTCAAGGGGAAGAGAAGAATAAGTAGCTTCCAGATACTTTAGACGGTCACTTATCTATTGCATGAAGATAGACTTTTACCATAACAGTCGGGTTAAGGATTGCTACATCAGGCAAATTTCCCACTGAAGTGAATTGGAACTTTGCCTGTAATAGAACTGTCGCTTCCTGAAAAAAAATCAGCTCAGTGTACGCACACAATGGCCTGGCAAACAGCTGGTCTATGGGGATTCAGGCAGCAAAACGCTGCTGATCTACTATTGCTGACCTTATCCTGAAGATAAGCTATCAATAGCTTACAATTAGACACCCCCTTTAAGTAAGTGCTCTTACCCTTCTGCAGAAAAGCACCAGAGAACCAACTTTCTTTAATTTGTTGTTGACCTTTTGTTTTCCTGGAGAAGCTGGGGCCTTAGGAATGGGTACTTGTCCTGCAACCTGCATCTGTTGTGTGTTCATTGGGCCAGCAAGTGCCTGAGCTGTGAGTGGCTGAATGGAACTAGAAGAAACCCCACGGGGTTGTCCACTCATACTGACTTGTACTGGAAAAAATGTGATCCCTCCATTCTCATTAGCAATACCTGGCAGTAGGATAATAAAAGAAGAGGGTCACAACACAAGAAAGTCTAATGTCCACAAATATCGTAGCCTTCAGTATGCCTCACCTTGTACAGGGATAGTGAGGGTTTGGCCATTATTTGCAGTCACTGTGGCAGTCGCCATTGTTACTAGGGTCTGCCCGGGAACAGGGGAGGGAGTGGATTCCGCAGTGGAATGTGGAGATGCTTGAGCTGGACTCCCTTCTTCAGATGGGCTATCGGAGTCATTGAAGAGACGGCGGCGAGCTGTGCCAGCTATAGGTGAGCTATATCGGTCAAACAAGGTAGGCGAGGAGGAGGAGAGACCTAAAAAGGCGTGAAGTACATATGTAATAAGAGCTGCAAGAACAAAAGACTAACAAACATATATTATTTGTAGACTTTCTATTCTACTAGAGGGAATATAAAGCTCACGCACTTTTTGCTAGACTAGATGCATCTGCCCGGAGATCACTGACTCGTTTTGGAGTAAGAGGAGCGGATGAAGCTGTTATGCTGTTACCATCAGCTGCTTCAAAATGATGTTCGTGCATTACCTGGAAGAAAAAAATATAACTACAGATTAACCCCTTAATGCTCCATGATGTGCAATTGAGTCATGGAGATTCAGAGTTTGTATGGAGCAGGATCAGGGGGTCGATCCAGCTCCATACAATGTGGGTGTCTGCTGTCTTTAACAGCCAACACCCACCCGTTACAGCTGCTACCAGCGTCCAAGCTAATCATGACTGTTAAGTTTTCATTTCCAAAAACACATTGATTATCCGTTTTTTTTTCCCCTCCTTTTAAAGGACGCGGCCCGCTTAGACCCAAATAATGCGGCGATTTGTTTTTCATTGTAACATTCTGAGATTTATTGCTTTATTTTTTGGTGATGAGGTCAAACCAAGGCTTGTTTGTTTGGTGGTTCCTATTGACTATTGTGAACTCTTGATGGGAGGAATGAAAAAACACACACCGCAATTTCAAATTTTTTAACAAATTTAATTTTGCACTATGGCATAAGCATTCCCTCTATAATGTGGATCATAATTATTAAGATTATACCAAACTTCTATTTTTGTAGTTTTTTTTCAACTTTTGTGCAATAAAAGTATTTTTTCATTTTAAAAAATTTGCAATCATTTTAGACAGCCATAACATATTTGTCTGTCACAATAACTTTGTCAGGGCTTGTTTTTTCCAGGACAGTTCTTCCTGGTTCCATCTTGAGGTACAGCCAACCTTTTGATCCCTTAGTTTTTTTTCACCTTTTCTTCAAAAAATGAAATAAAAACAAAACAAAAAAAAGCCATTTTGTTGTTTTTTTTCCCCTTTAAATTGTGTCCACAGGGCAGGATAAAATAGTTTCGTTTTGTACTATGGGTTACTATGAACACAGCGATATCACTTATTTGTATTTTATTATTCTTCTATTTGTCTTTTTTATTGTTTCATATGTTCTAGCCATGGCCACACTTTTTTTGAAAAGTCCAACATATCAGGATTTTTTTTATCTATAAACCAAAATGTAGAAGACACATTTAACATAGAAACTTAATTTAAACAAAGGGTCATGTTGTGACAACAAATTCACTTTAAACAAGTTATTAAAACTTTTTTCACTTTTTCTTTGTCTCGTGTGACTGCTTGTATAGTACACTGCAATACTTCTGTTTTATACGGACAGGCAGCCTATTAGACCCCATCTCTCACTGGTTTTCATAGACTTCTTTAGACGGCAGGCTTGCGATGCATTTTTAGGTCTTTGACTGCCATAGCAACCCATCAGCACCCCGCAGTGGGGTCACATGGGTGTTAGTCGACAAAGACATATGTTACAGAGCGTGAATAGATGAAAGAACAAGGTCTGGTTTTTATTCATATTGACTAAACACCAGGAGGTCTCATCAAGTGGCTCCAAGAAGTTGGTACAAGAATGTTACCTCTTTACATAACGGAACTTTGCTCTCGTCTCTAATCTTGTCCCACAGAGGGGAGTCACGAGTCCAGGCCATGCTCTCAAGAATCTGCTCTTCAATGTGGTTCAGGTGTTTTACGACTTCGCGACATAAACCATCTTCTGCCTTGATGACAAGCTCAATTACCTGGCGAGTAAAAAATAAAAAGGCAACATCTAAAAATCGACAGCTAGATACATTTACCAGGTTTCCCAATCATCAGGGATCTCCTAGATCCCGCATGCATCACTCCCAGAAAGGCGACTGTAACAAACAAGTTATAGTTCCCATACTATGAACCAGGCTTGATGACAGTTTAAAGTTGCTTATATTAAAATTCTGTGCTTCTAAAGGAAATTTTAGGAGAAATTATGAAACAAGAAGCTTTGGTGATCAACCTGATTGCACCCCACAATCTAGTTGCCCAAGGTGGGAGGAGATGGCTGTTCAGAGGACAGACTATACTGCCCTTTAGATGCCATGCTGAGTTTGACCGTGGCATCTAAAGGGTTACCGACCAGGATCGAAGTTCTCTCTGATCCTGGCCACTGTTGTACAGCACCTTACAGCCAGCACTTGCTGCTCATGGAGTGAGCTCCATCTTTTCCATACTAAACCTGCATAATATGACATTAATTAACGCTGGATTGCGCAAAAAGGTTGAAGTCTACATATAATAAGGGGGAGCTGGTGTGTTAGCACAGAGCCTCATGTAGTCCGTCCTGCTATGCTTATGTCAGGCTCCGTTTATCTGGCGGCAGTTATCACACATGCTCGCAGTTTATGCAGGGACCCAATCACTTGCTGAATCTTCAGTACATTGCAGTGTACTGCTGCCTGGTAGCACGCACCATCTCCAGCAAGTGTTACAGTCATGACCCTGATACTTTTATATAATTAGCAAGGCAGGATAGCGTCTCTCATAGACCGGTTTTGTCTAATCTGTTACACTCGTGTTCATGCTATATTGAGACTCTGATCTTTTCAATTCATTGCTACCACAATATATTTTACGATATATTAATTAATAAGGCCGGCTGCACATGGCTGGATTTGAAATGGGGACAATCCATTGCATTCCACATCCATTAGCAAGAATAGAACATTCGCATGCCCGCTACCACAAGTGGACAGCAGTTGCAATTTCCGCTCATGGAGGAAAATGAATAAATAAATAGCAGCATGTTCTATTTTTGCGCGGATTCTGCGCGGGCGGCTTCCATTGAAGTCTATGGAAGTTGTCCGACCTACAGCCCTTACACAATTGACACTGCAGAAAGGTCATGGATTCTACATCATTGCCTAGCGATGGCCCAGGAAAAGCAGGGACCATCAACATACAGATTAAATACAGGTATGTGCGGATGCCAACCGGGCACAGGGTTGGATTATACAGGTAGCCTAAAGTTTACTTTTTAAGGGGATCCAACTTTGGATTTCAGCTTATGGCAAAGGCTGTGGTGGAATTGGTTACATATAAGAAGAGACATGCTTTGCTGCAATTGTGGACAAAAACAATTAAAGCTATATTCTTGCAGATAACTGCATACGTAAAACTGCATTGTTTAGGCGCTTAAGGCCCTTTTACACTGAACGATTATATTGTTTAGGTTCTGGCTGGATGGTGGGAATCTGAATATATTGTTCAGTGTAAATGCCGGCAGGATCTGAATGACAAATGAGAAATTTGCTTGTCGTTCAGATCATGCAGGCATAAAAATCAGACGACGATTGGCCTGCGTAAAAAGGCCATCATTTTTATAGAAGCAACGGCCCATTTACTGTGAATGGAGGTGGGGGCTGGAGCCATCTCTGGCCCGCACTGCCTCCATTCACTGAATGATCAGCTCACCTACGTGAAAGCACAGGAGCCATTATCACTCGGACAGAGGTCAGCGCTTCTGCACCCAACAGTCGTCCCGTATACAAGGGCTCTTAGTTACTTTCCATGAAGTTCATTATACAATGATGTGATCTTTATCTTCTATACGTACCTTGTAAAAATGGTAGGGCGCCAAATCAAACATGACTATTATCTGTGGGAAAGTGCCGGGTGGTTTGTATGAAAAGATGATAACTTCCAGGCAGCACGCTATCAGGGACTTGTGGAAGATCTCCTGTTCCAGTATATTCTGAAAAAAAAAGGCAGCCAGCACATCAGTAATTGTGATCTCGTGTGGAAAAACCACAAACATGGACATAACACTGGCCATACACCATAAAGGATAGTGGGATGCTGTTGCCACTAAACAGATCACTTTTGCATTGGCCAACATCTAAAACAGAACATAAAATGTAGCAGTTAAAAAGGCTGATATGTTTGCCATATGCCATCAGTTACAGGATGTGGCATCTGACCACACATGGAGCTGCCATTGCTGGAGAGATGCTGCATTACATGTTATTTACTCCCATGAATGGCGGTCTATGAAATGCATGGATGGGTTGGGGTTTGCCAGAACTGCAGCATCTCCATGTTCTGGCTCATCTAGGGGGATCCCAAGCAGGGACCCCCTTTCTGTGATATACATATGCTCTACTAGGTCATCTAAACATGGTTCGCCGTGGTAAAACAACCCCTTTGAGTAAGGAGATTCAATTTTTCTCAACATACAAGTCATTAGGGGTTATGGGTCCGTCAGGGTCATTAACTCTGTGCTTACTTACAGACAGATCCACGTCTCCAAGTCGTTTCTTTTCCCGTCCGACAACAGATTCCACAACCTTATAGTACAGCGCCTCTGCTAGCCGAAAGTACTTCTTTGCAATATCTGGAACATATACGAAGTTTATATAGAAGGCCTCATGTCCACGGGGAAATTAAGAATTAAAATCCAGAGCGTTTTCCCCGCACACGGATCCGCGCCCCATAGGGATGCATTGGACACCCACAGGTAGTTAAATACCTGCGGACGTAATTTTTCCCTGCAGGCGCGGGTCCCGCGTGCAGGAAAAAATCCTGACATGGTCCATTTTAGTTCGGGTCTCCCGCGGGGACGGCTCCTGCAGGCTTCTATTGAAGCCTATGGAAGCCGTCCGGATCCGTGGGAGACCCGCACCAGAATTAAACTCACCTGCTCTGGACGGTACGGGTCTTCCCTTCTTCGCGGTCGGATCTTCTTTCTTCGGCCCGGCGAATGTGCCCGGGGCATGCGCGCGGCACGCAACCAGCGTGCCGAGCATATCTGCAGGGCCGAAGTAAGAAGATCCGGCCGCGAAGAAAGGAAGACCCGCACCGTCCACAGCAGGCGAGTTTATTCTTATTTTAATGCCTCATGTCCGCGGGGCAGGAGGGACCCGCTACGGATTCTCCATGGAGAATCCGTAGCGGGCCTGATTTTCCCCGTGGACATAAGGCCTAAAGGATGATCATTTTTTGGAAATAATGGGGCAGATTTACCATTTTGTTAGAAAAATATTACATTTTTCTAACAAAAGCTAACAGATAATGAGTGTCACTTTGCATCAGTTATGGGCCATTTACACAGGACGATTATCGCTCACAATTCGGTCAAATGAATGAAAATCGAGCGATAATTGTCCAGTGTAAATGCAAAAACATCATTTACTATTCGTTATCACCAACTCAGTCAGCAGAAAAACTATCGGTGGATCGCAGGCTTGTCGTTCAGTGCAAATGTTCCCCACGTAGAAGGTGAAGCGCTGAAACCTGCGACCCAGGGTGACGTCTGCCAGTCTGAACGCACTGCGTAAGCACTAACGACCTTAGTGGTGACATTGGCGCTCGTGCAGTTCTTTACCCGACTGTCAGCCTGTGGAAAAGGGTCAGTAGCCATCAGTTTTCAATGGGTCAGTTCTTTCTGTTTCTCTGAAATGTAGCTCTACTTTACAACTGCTCGCGTGCACTTGTTTTCAACGGACCAACTGAATGGACCACGAGTGCAATGAAAAAAAAAAGAAGAGGGACTGGTTTATTCCATCCAGTTTTTTTTTAACCCTTTCCAATTCATTTATTTTTTTCTCACCCATTCTCCCCTGCTCCAAATAAATCGGAGCTGGGGAGAATGCGTGAGAAAATACATTTTCCCTGCACCCTCCTGAACTGACAGAGTTCAGGAGGGTGCAGGGAGGGACCTGCTTACCTGTCCGGCGTCTTCTGCATTCTCCCTTCTGCCTCCCGGCTCGGCGATCATGTGACCGCTGGGGTCAGGTGGCACCTGGCGGTCACATGATCGCCGGGCCGGGAGACAGAAGGAGAATGCGCAAGACGCCGGTCAGGTAAGCAGGTCCTCCCACGGTGCAGGCTCCCGGCTCAGCGTTCATGTGATCGCTGGGAGTCAGGTGACACCGGCGGTCACATGATCGCCAGCCGGAATCTCTATGCATTGCATAGCGCTAATTGAGCACTATGTAATGTGTAAAGGAGAAGGCAGAAAGGGTTAAAACCCTTTCTGCCTTCTCCTCGGGGGTCCTCGATGAGGACCAGCGCAGGAGTGTATATGCACCCGATGTGTCTGACGATCGGGTGCAGATCCACTCCTGCACTGCAGTGTCGGGCCTGCCCCGACATCGGAGCTGTGGAGGGAAATTATGATGTCGAGGCAGGCCCGACATTGGACTGGAAAGGGTTAATGCATAAAAGCAACGTTGTGCAGTTAACTCATTCTTTCCCGTAAAAAAAAGAAGGAAACCAGATAGAACTGAACCATTGAAATCATTGAGAATTTTACTGGAACCATTTTTTTTTTTAGTTTTTCTACTCTTAGGATGGAATAGGAAAATGAAAATAAAATATGAGCCCAGCCTAAAGTGGTAAACCAGCGAGTGCTACTATAAATCCCCCAAACCAAAATTCATATACACGAAATACATCATGAGCCCTACCTTTACAATGCTGACTGTCTCCACCTTCTGATATCGTCTGCTCACAAAACACGTCAAGCATTTCTTTCAGGCACTTAGAAATAGTTTGTGTGGGGTTTCTGGAACAGGCACTGCAAAACATACACTATTAAATATAATAGGACCGTTTCCGCCCATAACTGTCCTGTGGAGCCCAACAGATGTCACATCTAATGCTACATATCTAATGCTACATATAATTAAAGGGGTTGTCTCGCGAAAGCAAGTGGGGTTAAGCACTTCTGTATGACCATATTAATGCACTTTGTAATATACATCGTGCATTAAATATGAGCCATACAGAAGTTATTCACTTACTTCCCTGCGCTGGCGTCCCCGTCTCCATGGCTCCGTCTAATTTCAGACGGAGAGATGGGACCGAAGAGATGGGAGAAGACCCTTCTGCGCAAGCGCGTCTAATCGGGAGATTAGACTCTGAAATTAGACGGAGCCATGGAGACGGGGACGCCAGCGCAGGGAAGGTAAGTGAATAACTTCTGTATGGCTCATATTTAATGCACGATGTATATTACAAAGTGCATTAATATGGCCATACAGAAGTACTTAACCCCACTTGCTTTCGCGAGACAACCCCTTTAAGTATATGGCACCAACATTCTGCAGCGCTTTACAAATCGGGGGAAATAACAAACAAGTAAAACAACAAGTGATCAAAACCAATGGGATAGCTCCATGTCCTGAAGCTCCTTTGGCACAGGCATTTGTTCACCCAATCAAGGTGCCTATGATCAGTCACCAAACGAGCAAACGCTCATTTATCGGGTAATCGCATCTTTTAGGCGTCACCAAAAATCATCGGTTGTCGGCAGCATGTGCCAATGATAGCAATGGAAATACACGAGGATGAATGATCACACTGACCACTGTTTGGGCACAAACAGTAGGGCTCCATGTACAGTTGATCGATCACCGATTACAAAATGCCAAATAGCGTTCGCTCCTGGCAGAAAATCTGCCACTGTACAATGACCCTTAGTTATCAAAGGCTCCAATATCTACAGTACCGTAGGGCTCAAGAAATAAGAAGACACAGCTCACATATTACAATGTCACAACTGTGTACATATGAAGAATAAGGCCTAACCTTAACACTTGCTGCAGTTTCTCACTAGGGGCTGCTTTCAGACCGGACAGAATAGCAAAGAGGCGACTGACACAGTATGTAGCGCTGGAGACCGGGGTGTGGTAGGACGGGCCCTCCTTAACGTATTTCAGACTGGTAAGAGGAGTGGATATCCGTAACGACTTCATCTGCAGGGATACAAATGGGAATTTACCTCAAAATACTCATAACAAAACATGTTTTACAGACCAATTAGAGAAATACATAGTACGCAGGGAAATTGTTTAATCTAGCATTCTAGAATTCTGAAAATCTGATAATCCGGCATTTGCTTTCAGCACAAAAGTGCAATAGAAATGTGGAATTTCAGAAAACTAAATAGAAACATAAGACATTATTATTTGGAGCCTTAATCATAGACCAGGAACTGATTACTTATGCACAGTCTTCCTACTGATTTTGTAAGGTTGCAAATTGCATTTGCAAAAGAAGTAGGTGAAAGAGAGTACTGTGATTGGATCACGAGCGTCACTGGATCAGCCACTCAGAGACGGAGCTCGTTCATTCACAGCCATTCAGTGAACGACATCACTGAATGTCTGATTGGTTAATCGAGCGCCGGCTCTGGATTGGATCACGAGTGCCACTGGCTCAGCCAATCACAGCACTTGCTTTCTGGAGGCGGGGTATTCAAAGCCCTGTTACCAGGAAGAGAATGCTGTCAGCACAGAGGACACAGCAGCATGCCGCAGCGCTGGAGTCCAGCAGGAGGCACCAAGATGCTGTCAGCTAGGTAAGTATAAGACGCCCCCGATAATAAGACACGGTGCCTCTTTTAGGACAAAAATAATTATAAAACAGTGTATTATTTTCTGGGAAACACAGTATGAAGGTAAGACAGCTGTTACCTGCGAGTTTCACTTCTGGCAACGCAGAGATTGCTGCCCGTTACCCGCTATATTTACCCTGTCAAAGTGCTGCTGTAAATGGTACGACACCTGCACCCTCTCCATGGACTCGGCTCCCAGCTCAGGATTCAGCCAACGGCCTACCGTCCCGATCTCTTCCTCTGCATCCTCCAGGAAGACTCGCTCGTCCAGGTGCCCCGCAGAGAGAACAAACCCTTCATAGGCCTTAGTGATGGCTTTCCTGCAGAGGATTACACACCGTGTACACAGACTCGCTCTCTCCATCACTGAACACAACATAGAAAAAGAAATGAAACTTACAAACTGTCGGCAAAGTTTCCTGGGTCCAAAAATCCTGTGAGGGATTCAGATTTTCCCTTCAGTACCTGCGGGATCATAAATACAACCTTATTACTGCGCTTATTTGTGCAAATCCTGCATAAAAGGTGGAATAAAAGGATAAGCTATGAGCTCAGCGACAGGGAGCAATCACATGACACATACGGTAGGTGCCTTTGGTTATGAAGCTATACGGCAGTACTACCTCTAAGAGACGTACCGCATGTTATTAGGTCTCTCCACTGCCGAGATGGACAGAACTCACACCTAAGAAGAGCCTATTCATTTGAATTGGTTCATTCACACAAGCGATTTTTCTCTCTGACCGATTGTCCGAGTTAGAACAGTCACTGCATGTCCCTGTTCTTGTGCAAAATTGCACTCACCCATGTAAGTACAGCCTTAGCTGGAGGCAGGGTGATGGGTAAATAATCCTTGAGCGAATGATTGTTTGGGGAACAGTTTCCTTCTATCCACATTTAGTGCATGAGAACACACAGGCTATTACTACTCATTAATGTCACCAATTAGGGCAGGATAGGAAAGGCGTGTGCCACACTTGTGCCCTGGCATAAGCAAAGGTGGGCAGACTTCTACCTCCTCTGCTGATCTCAGCACAGAAAGGGAGATGTTACATGCAAGTTGGACCACAAATGTAGCAAAATGCTTGTATCAGTGACTCGGACCACTTTGGCTGTATATCGCAAATAGTACGACTGTATGTCATGGCAACTGCCGGCAGTTCCCCTCACCATCTCCTCCTCCCGTCGGTCAAGAACAACGGCATCTTGTATGTTGGCAGCATATCCTGAAGGGCACGCAGATGGCCTACCTCTGCAACAGCCAATGCACAACGAGCTTTCCTGTACCCAGCTTATCCTAGTAGTTCTCCAGTTATTTGAGGCCCCACTGAAGAGTGTCTGAGCAATAGGCTTTGTTCTATGAAGATGCTACTAATACTGATTTGACTCCTGCTTTTGACCCATACCAGTGTACTCCGCTTTCCTACATTCTTCCTGCAAGGACCTTGCTTCACCTCATTGCTGCCTGCCCTGACCATCTGCCTACCAGTTGTGCTTCACCACCACCTGTCCTGACCTTGGCCTGTTATATACACCACCCTCTGTCTGTCTCCCCAGTACCTTGCTACAGTATCTCTCACCTGTCTGTGGTAGCTACTTGGAGACTACTACTGGGGCAACAGCCTGGGGTCCCCCGAAGCAAAGATCAGATCCTCCCAAAAGTGGTTAAAAGGTGAAAACCAGAGGACCCTAGGTGTGGCCATCAAAGCCTGATTGGTCAGTGGCACAGTGGTCCACACTCATGGCATGAGGACCCTTTTCCTCTTTCACCTCTTCAGATGCTGGGAGCTCTCCATAAGATATCTTAGGATAGCCATGCCAAGTACTACTAGGAATAGTGACAAGTTGGTGCGTAACTTATGTGTTTGACTGGAGAACCTCTTTAGGGTCTGCAATCGGGTGAGAAGTTGAACACAGCTTATTTTAAGCACAATAGGCACAAAGGACGATGGCATTACAAAATCTAAGCATACCTTTTTATCAAACAGCTTATGTATATAGGGCTTCCAAAAATGTTCCTTAATGCCTTTGACTTCCAGCAGCAAGCCTTGGTGGAGGCAGCAGAGTGTGTCAATGATGCAGGGAGGCTCGGAGGGAAGTTTGAAGTCTTTACTGCAGAAATCCTCCGGAAGGCCTGCAGGCAGTAAAGGTAAAGAATTATACACTCGTCAACATTAAAACTGCAACACCAAGAACGAAAAGTCATGGAATCATGTAAATTGCAGGCTCTATTAATGATATGCAAATGATGGGAAAAAAGTACATAAAATATTTAAAACGCCTCGATTTCTTCAGTATCGAGTAGGAGTGCCATGCGCAGAAATATATGTGCTTACATGCCTTGGCATGCCATCAATGATCTTATTAATGATTGTCTGACAAATGTTCTGCAATGCTGAATGCACTTTGGTAAGCAAATCAGCAAGATGCGCTGCGGTCAGCTCCCTTTGTCGACCAATGACATCCCAGATGTGGAGAAAAGTCCGAAGAAACGGCAGGCCATGGCAGCGCCTTTAGGCCATGCAGGCTGCTTACAGTTGCATGACCAACACGCGGGCTTGCGGTATGGTGATGAAAAATGGCTTCTGGGACACATTGGAGAAATGGCCATACCACTGATAAACACAGCCAAACATCATAACACTGAGCTGGTGTACTTGGGACAACTATAGGAGTCTGGCCACAATATATTTTGCCCCCCCTCCCAATCCCCCAGCACAAACCGCGTGCCGGAGGTTTTATCTACAGGATGTGAAAAGCATCTGCAAAGTCAGCAGCGGAACAGATATGTGATATGGATGGGTGATGAAAGTGCATTGTGGGGTACAACCCCTTTCACTTTCATCTTGTCAAAAGTGATAAAATTACCAAAATTGCATTATTTACTAGTTTTCATCCCGATAAATTCCCCATCCCAACCCTCTATATACTTTTAGGATATGACTTGTGGTAGTTCTTTGCTCGCCAGTCGGGCGTGCGCACATGTCCTCCCAACGGCTGCAATGTAAAATGCTGATCTGTCATGGCCAGAAAGCACTGCATACGCTCAGCTTTGCTGCCATGTTCTTTGCGGAGCTGTCAGAGTGGGGAAACAGTGCAACGCCGGTGCCAGGCGGGCATGAGTAGAGGAGCCCTCTTCCTCTCTGCCCGCTCTACTCAAGGTCCATGTAAGTAACTCCTTGCCACATGTCACACAGCTCCCAAGTACCCGGCACTGACCGCTCCAGCAGCGATGGTTAGTTAGCCAATATAAGGATACGGTGGTGAGGGGCATTTATATTGGGGGTGGATGATGGGGCTAAGGATTAGACTAGGTGGAAGTAATAATACAGCATATTAGGCAGCTTTATGGATGGAACAAGGTTTGCATCTGTCTATACAAGCCAGATTGCCGGCAAGCATTTAAAAATCATTTCCGCACTGACTTGCAGGTCTTCCGCTGTGGTAATCCGACCCGCCC
This sequence comes from Eleutherodactylus coqui, assembly GCF_035609145.1. NCBI lineage: Eukaryota > Metazoa > Chordata > Amphibia > Anura > Eleutherodactylidae > Eleutherodactylus > Eleutherodactylus coqui. The sequence goes on along the minus strand of NC_089847.1, from coordinate 49,268,488 downwards.
GTGGACATGAGGTTTAACAGTAAGCAGGAGAGAGGAGCTAAGTAGTCACGCTTCTGAGAGCGTGGAGAGGGCTCTATGATCTATGCAAGGGAGGTATAAAGTAAATTTAGTATTGCATGTTGTTATGAGGACAGTGATTTTAGTTGATCCATCGATCGTGTGATAACCCAAATGGTACAGGGTTGTTGTGAACGGGCTGCTGAGGAAAACCTGCAGCATTCTGGCCATGTATGCCCATACACTATTAGTAGGGGCCCAGACCTTCTATGTCTGTCCCTGCATACAGAGCAGCAGGGTCGTACCTACAGTGATCAGCGTGAAGACTTCTAGATGCTCCAAATAAACATAGGAAGCATTTTTAGTCCTAGGCCACATTTACATGGGCGAGTGTGCCGTCTGTACAAGAAACTCGTATAGAAATCCAACTAATACCTCGCATTTATTATGTATTGTTCACATGCAGTGCGGCTTTTAAACGCCAGGGGGAGCCCAGGGTGGCAGTACCAATGTGGCTCACCTATTGAGGTGCAGGGCAACCCGCCGAATTATCATGGCGTCATTAATGGGTTGCTGGTCTGCATGGTGCACTACATGTATCAGAATGGTCTGCCACTTTGTATCCACTCTGTGTGGGAGTATACACCAAGCAGCTACCCCCCTCTATATCAAGAGGCTGTGTTAAGTAGCTGTCTCATCGGTATCCTGCACAGGTGTAATTAGCTCCCTCATTTGGCTGTTTGCTACCTGCATGCTGAGGTGTTTGCCCTCCTGTGTCAGTAAGTATATGGCAGCTTTCAGTGATTGTTTGTAATATCAGAGCGAGTGCGGCGCATTACGGTAACATGCCCCCCCCTTTTTTTTTTTTTACAAGGATGCTAAAATCATACTGTTTCAGTAGAAAAATATTAAAATCACATTGCATACGCAAGAAACATGCATGCAAGTATCACGAGTGCGATGCGATTTATAACTCGGTCACAGTAAATTGTGAGTTTGCAGTGATCTTGCTGAAAAATAGAACATGCTTCAGTTTTTCCAGCTCACGAATTCTGCGTATTACGTAAAACGTACAAAACTTGTGCAGTTTTCCCACCCATCTAAATAGTCCCTTAGAATGAGACACCGCACCTCTGTGCAAATGCTACAAAGCGTCACCGCCATGCAATGTTCCTTCCGGTAGCAGTTCCTGTAAAACAGATTCCTTCTAGCTGACCGCCGGGCGGCTCCCTCCAGTGCTCGCAGACCACCTGCTGTACAGTCAGGGGTGCCCATGCTCCGCTAGTAAAATCCGACGCTTCCACGCTGTCCCACCGGACGGGACTAAATGACGTTTATATGTAATCACACACAAGATGGAGTTCCATAAACACCCGTACAAGGTGTGATGTCAGCAATACGACAGACAGGTCACTACAATCTAACCGACAAGTACTAAGATAAGACTCGCCTGATCCTTACGACTGCAGGATGCACTTTTTATAAACTTTTTTCCAGTCTAAACAAAAACCACAATGAATTGCTGAGAAAAAAAAAAAAAATGCGCTGCCGACTCAATGGAAAGTTAGGAGGGTTATTGTATACATAGGTGGTTATCGGACCAAGTGAGTAAAAGAAGCTCTACCTGGCGTTCACTGTCAGAAATGGGGGTCTAAAGGACAGGTTTAGATTTTAATTTATCAGATAAAAACTCCCAAAAGTAGCTTTCAGATTTGCAACTTTTCTTCTTTGGAGAAAACTCTCCTCCCATCTCACAGGGTCATCGGCATAAACATGCTACATGCAGGCATGATATATGACATATGACGGTCCGGGGACTGTAGGTGTCTGACAATATTACATAGAACAATACTGAAAATCTTCAAGAAACCCATCCAGGTAAAATACTTCATCCTGAAGGGTTAGGCCACTCTTACAAGGCCGTTTACAACGTTTAGTGCAGTGTTTGACACGCTTCCCTAAACGTTGTAAAAAGCCACCATTTATTTAGATAGGGCCTCTCAGTCGAGCGTTCGAACGCACGTTTTTCTAATAACCTGCAGGATTATTGGGAAGGTCTTATTGACTGCAACTTGCTTCGCACAACTCAATGGGATACAAGCACCATTTAGGTCAGCCTGCATTTTCTCAGTGCGCTGTAGATACAGTCTGTCATGAGCCGATGACTTGATTTAAAAAGTACTACCCACGCCACTAGAGGGCAGTCACCTATTGTGGATGATGCAGTATTGCCATGATTACACTATGTGTTGCCGAGAACAAAGACCTGACGTGTACCTTCACCCACTCTGTGGCTGCTAGAAGGTATAGTGAAGATGGAAGCAGCTCAGGAAGGTCCATCTCAGCTGCTCTTGGGCTGTGTGTACCCATGTCGGCTGTCCCCCTCTACAGGGACTACAATATAAGTAGAGGAGAGCCGAAGTAGCCTGAAGATCAACCCAACCATTCCTTCCCTACTACACAGAATGGAAAGGGAGGACAAACAAGCACTTGGTCCTTCTAGACAATGCAGTTGGGGATTGTGGCCTCATGAAGCCTCCTCTCCTCCATCTATGGCTTAGATGATTAACCTTTCTATAGATACTTTATATTTTTCACTACACGTCCCTCTAAAAGGGATATTCCCATCACAGGCATTTAGAGCATATCCTGTTGATAGCTAATAAGAGTCTGAAAGATGCAGGTCCCAACTCTGGTACCAAACCCTTTGTCAAAAATAAGGCTCCACTAATCCCCTGAGGTTGCTGCACATGCGACTGCTCCCAAAGCTGAGGATCCCCACCTGAATATACGTTGGCAGTGTCATCCATGCCGGCTGTTACTGACTGTATACTGATAGGGTGAATACATTACATTTGAAATTCATACTGGCATCTGAAGATTTCCCATAATATACCATTGATGTTCTGACAAATACAGTGTAGATATTGGCCCTTACTTATGACTATTAGCATATGTTGCACCAATTCTTTCTAGAACTCCATAGCCTTAAATTACGCCAAAGTTCACAAAAGTGGCCCACGCACTTGGTGAAAATTATGCTGTGGCAAAAGTAGTTAACAGTTACAACAGTAATGTGATCTGCCCTCCTTGCTTGCAGCTGTGCAACAGATTTGCACCAAAAAAGTGTCAATTTTCACATGACGGTGCTGGGTGCACCAAAAGGCGCTAATTTGTATTCTGAAATATAATTTTGAGCCACAAATTAAATTTTGCTTTATGAACAAAAAAAAAAGGCAGCATTCTATAATTACTGATTTTAGCACATAAAATGGTGGGCAAAAATATTGGGGGGGGGGGGGGGGGGGGGGGGGAATCCATGTAGTTTATTTTGCACCACAAAATGCGCCAATTTCCGTATAACACTAGTCTGTGCGCCAAAAGTTTTATTCTGCATCATTTACTAATATAAAATGTCTAGTCAACTGTCAAAATAATGAAAAAACTGGGACCAAAAATAAAAAAATAAAAAAGGCAATACATCAATGTAGTTGGATTTGAGACACCAAATGCCTCTTGATTTGGACCAACTTTCATTAGCGCCACTTGTTACCGTCACTTTCTTGTAATAACTCCTCAAAAGTGTGTCGGAAAGAGACAGAGGCTTGCTTTACCAACTTTTGGGAAAGAGAAAAAAAGAACGAGGAGCTGGTCGCATCTTTATCTTCTTATTGGCGCAAACCATTTGTAAGTTTGTCTGAAGCTCTGCGCTGCTTAATTTTGGCGCAGTTTTAGAAGGGAATCTGTTTGAAACACATTGATAAATTATGGCCATAGCGTTTATATGGATACACATACTAATGCTGAAGGTCTCTATTATTTCAGCCTCTTCTATTATGTAACGAGTCGAGGCGATGCTTCAGTTTCTTATGTGTTTGGATTGTCAGCAGCGTCAGACAGTAATTTGCACAGACTCCGGTGGTGACAGTAAGGTGCTGTTGGTATCCTGTGGATATGCTGCAATGTCCATTATGGCAATAGCCCCTTAATGGCTTCTTTTCTCTGCAGACGTCTTACCTTGAAAGCTGGGGTTCAGGAGCTCTCGACGGTTTGGACACAGCAAGGCATTCCCATAAACAAGGTCCAAGGCACACAGCAGAAGATGGTAGGAGTTCACCAAATCATCACTTATCATTGGGAAGTTGCCTACAGATACAGAAGAAAAAGAAGGGGTCTAAGCGCCACAATGTTATAAACAGGATGAAGCAGCGGTCACATGCAACAGTGCGGGTTGTTTTTTTTTTTTTGTAAGGTCGAGATACAATTACTCCCAAATTAATATTACATTCTTCATATTGATTATTTACATCTCATGTGTCCAGATAGTTGGACTCTATTCACTCACATCTATATATATATAAAATTGAATGTATGTCTGTCTGTGTGTCTGTCTGTTTGTCCTTTATGCGCTACTACACCATTCATCCGATTGCCATGAAACTTTGGGAAGTTGTTGAGTACACTCCTGGGAAGATTATAGGCATAGTAAAACTATCCTACGATAAATGGCGCGCGCGAGCGTCGTCGACAGCTGCGCCCCCCCCACGTAGATCGTTTGATTTCCATCACTGCCACTAATTCTCTCACTTCGCGATGTTGTAGAAACATGAAATTTGGCACGAGCATGGATTATGTCATAAATAGGAAACGCTAATGGGTCCCAACTCGATTATTCAATTGTAAGCGCCAAAGAATTAGCGTCCAAATTTTACGTACGGAATCTAATTCTCTCACTTCCTAATATATATAAATAAATGTCTGTCCTTTATGCATTACTACACCATTCATCTAATCGCCATGAAACTTTGGGAAGTTGCTGAGTACACTCCTGGGAAGATTATAGGCATAGTACAACTATCCTATGATAGGTGGCGCGCGTGTGAGCATTGTCGACAGTTATGCCCCCCAGACAAAGATCGTTTGATTTCCATCTCAAGCACGAAAGCAAAAGGCATTACGAGTAGCGGGATGAGTGTTCAACCAGAAAATGATGCATCCGCCGAACGTTTCGCAAGACAATTGCTGGATATTGAGAATGCTGAGGTAAAATGAAAGCTGTGCTGTGATTGGTTATTATTTCTTATACTGCTGAGGTAAAATGAAAGCTGTGCTGTGATTGGTTGCTATTTCTTATACTGCTGAGGTAACATGAAAGCTGTGCTGTGATTGGTTGCTACTTCTTATACTACTGAGGTTGCATGAAAGCTGTGCTGCGATTCGTTGTTATATATTATACCACTGAGGTAACATGAAAGCTGCGCTGTGATTGGTTGCTATTTTTTATATTGCTGAGGCAGAATAAAAGTTGCGCTGTGATTGGTTGTTATTTCTCTTACTGCTGAGGTAACATGAAAGCTGCGCTATGATTGGTTGTTATATTTTATACTGCTTAGGTAACATGAAAGCTGCACTGTGATTGGTTGTTATATATTATACCACTGAGGTAACATGAAAGCTGCGCTGTGATTGGTTGTTATCTAGATATATAAAAACGAATGAATGTATGTCTGTCTTCGCAGCAACGCGCAACGGGTAAGCTAGTATGTTTATATAGTTGGCATTGAGTAGCCTTCAGCGAACCAAATCAGTCAAACCTACCATTTTGGACTGAGATTTGAAGTTTCACAGCGAACCCAAATCTCAGACAGAAAGAAGGAAGAAGGCGGCAGGGATGGTGGTTCTCTTGAGGTTCGCATTCTTGGCTTGCAGTGCTGGGGGTCCTAGGTTCAAATCTGACCAAGGAGAACATCTGCATAGAGTTTATATGTCCTCCCCGTACTTGTTTGGGTTTTCTCCTTCATGTTCACTTGTTTATATAGTGCATACATTTATGGAGAAGAGGAGGAAAGCAGCATAGTTCCTCAGTCATTACAACTGTTGCCTTACAGCGCTGTGGTCCTAGGTTCAAATTATGACCAACGACAACATCTACATGGAGTTTGTGCGTTTTTGTGTGCGTTTCCTCCCACACTCCAAAAACATACTAAATAGATGAATATAGATTGTGAGCCTTTATGGGGACATAAAAGATCAGTGGTGCCATATGTATGTGCTTTAAGAATAAAGGGGATTATTATGAAACCTAGGGAGAACATACAAACTTCATGCATGTGTCAGATTTGAACCCAAGATGAGACAACAGTACTAACCGTTGAACCACAGGACCATCACCACCGCTTGGCCAGGATCATTATTTTATGGGTATTGGTGCGGTTGCAGTTCAAACTAATTCATACCAAACAATTTTTTCCTATAATTCAGTGAACCAACCAAACTAAACTTTTCAAAAGTTTGTTTATCTCTACCAGGTAAAAAGTGCTCTCAGGAGGCATGTTAAACTCCGATCTGTTGATGTGCAGGTCACTCATTTCCAGTGTCCGTTGGTTGGCCCAATGTTTTATTACGGTGGCTTAGCCATGGAAACCCAAACTGTGATTATTAATGCCCAATAACTTACCTGTGTTGAACTGGGTTGCCAAGGGTCCACCAGTAAAATTCACTCTGGGGGTACACTACACAATTAAGGAAGGAAGGGCGCAGGGTGGGGGGGTTAGTTGCCAGCCTCTCGATATGCCTAGTTATCAATTCAACCAGGCTATATGTCTACGTAAATAAACTAGCCACTTTATTATATGGGCGTATAGACTGGCTGATACGCTGCCTGTCTGTATATGCTACAGTGAGGTTGACAGATTTAGGGGGAGTGGGGCGGGCGGGCGGACACTCATGGCTCAGAGCCCACTGGGATATCCGCCTGTGGGTCAGTCCGAGCTTGATACTATATGCATATTGCTGCAAGAGACAGCTTGGAACCTTTATTTGTTTTGCCTTTTATAAAAAGGAACAGACCCCAGACTACAGAGTGAAGGATAAAACAGTGAGGTTTGGTCCATTTCTATTGGTACAATACGGCACATGAAGAACAATCAGTTTTTCAAGTAACACGACTCAATTTCACAGTTTTTCTTACTGTACATTTCTGCATGTTCTGCTGGAAATTAATCCTCATGGGAAAAGCAGATATATACAGACCGTACAGTGTATCTCCATGGTGCCACCTGCATAGGGTTTATATGTTCTCTGTGCTTATGTGGGTTTCCTGTGGGCACTTCTGTTTCCTCCCACAATCTAAAAGCCGTGTAAGTGAAGGATTTTCCCATGACACTGGGCCTAGACATGCGGTTATGTGTGTGGTTTAGTATTTCAGCATGCCAGAGAAATGATACTGTAGGCTTCATATGAGACGAAGTGGATGAATCTAAGGAGCCAGATGAAGAATTATAAGTAAAGGCTACAAATAGTTAACGGCTAGGTACTTGTAGGATGTGGGACCTGTGAACAAGAGCAGCTCTTTCTGATGGAGGGTAAAGACCTTTTACTCTATAAAGTTCATGGATCCAGAAGCCCCCCTTGGTAATACTAGAAAGCACAAGCAAAGAAAGGAAGGAAGTTGGATGTAACAAGGTCTTACACTTGTATCAATGGAAGGAATGCAAGTTTGTAGCACAGAGGCAGCACACACAATATTGTATCACTAACTCCATGGAAGGTCTCGCATTGTGATACAGCATGCCATCGGGCAGTGTAATAAATACTTGAGACCACATGGAAGATAATGGTTGTCAATAGATTTATTACATCAGTGTTATTTCACAGCCTGTCAGGACTCTCAGCTGCACCCCTGGGCCTTGTTCAGACACCGCAGACATCCCTGCGAGTCGGGGAAAATCTAAAGCCAAGTCCGCGTGTGTGTGAACTATAAACTGATGACACAATGGCCACGCCGTGGAGGTATCTGCATCGTGCCACAGCCATCCATGAGCATTGTACTATAAGCCTGCGGTGGACGTCACTCTACAGCAGAGGTCCCCAACTCCAGTCCTCAGGGACCACCAACGGGTCATGTTTTCAGGATATCCTATGGTAAGAACACCTGTGGCAATGTCTGAGACACCGACAATAATTACATCACCTGTGCAACATTGAGGGAATCCTGAAAACATGACCTGTTGGCGGTCCCTGAGGACTGGAGTTTGGGACCCCTGCTCTACAGCACTGTCCACATGGCCTCTTACAGTAGAAACTGGAATTTACATTTAATAGTGTCCCATTCATTTCAATGGGAATCCATTGAAGTCATGTCATTTCTTGATGCGGAATCCATCGAATGAGGTCAATCTGCTGATTTCTGCATATATTTCCAGGAAAATAGAACATTCCAAATCGGGTGCCCATGTTAACATGGCCTTAAGTGACACTTGGTCCAGGACAAACAAAGACGGCGGCACCATTTCTTTGACTACCCGGTGCACCCTGACATTAGCATGCATCGGTAGTCTAAGACAGTGTTCCCCAACTCCAGTCCTCAGGAACCCCAGCAGGTCATGTTTTCAGGATGTCCTCAGTATTGCACGGGTGATGTAATTATTGTTGGTCCTCAGACATTGCCACAGGGGTTACTATAGGATATCCTGAAAACATGACCTGTTGGGGTCCCTGAGAACTGGAGATGAGAAACACTGATCTAAGACACTACATGCCCATGTAGACACTTCTGGCCAGCAAGTAGTGTCTAAGACTAATGATGCATATTACCCCTTTCCAATCCACTGTCTGACGTCTGAAGACATTATGATTTAAGGCTGTACAGCTCCGATGTTGGAAGACGTCCGTCGTGGTTCTCTTACTGTATATTGCCAGCCTCTCTGCTGTCGGAGCCTAACCAACATGTCACCTCATTCAGTACTGGCTTTAGCCAGCAGATAGCGCTATTTTATAACGGCATTTTTCCCGGTACTCCCATATACACGAATGTTCAAGCGTCTTATGTCGCTGGCGGGACTTATCTACAGGGGAACAACAGGATCAGGCACTGAGATTCTACGATCCTGATCCCACTTTCTGTCGGGGAAGTTAGGAGGCCACCATACACATACAAGAGTCACCAGAGACTGGTAGGGTGGAGTGCCTGCAGCCTAAGCTACAGATGTAGCAGAGCCAACCCATGTTGCATTAGCCTGCTACTGTTAGGCTGGGTTCCCACAGGACGGCTTCACTGTGGAAATCTTGTGGCTTTGCTGCAGCAAAAAAAAACCCCAAAAACGCGAGATTTCCGCGGGATAAGCGCAACTTCAAAACCCACAGCAGTTAGCCAAGGGTTTTGGAGCAGCTTTGCCACATATGCTTTTCCGTTGTGGCCTGCTCTTCCATAGAAAGGAGCGAGGGTGCAACGGGGAAAAAAAAAAAAAAAAAAGAAAGAAATGACGTGCTGCGTCCCGGGAATCCGCACCGCAGCCCCGGCTTTACAAATCTCGTCCACATGGCTGGCTAATCCCGGGATTAGCGGCCACAGCGAAATTCCATGGCAAATCCACCCTGTCTGAACCCAGCCTTATTGAGTTAGGCTGAGCCTCACCTGCACAGCTGCGCTCATTGCATGGCACAGCCGCTATTCACTATGAATGGCAGCGGCTACAGGGCGCTGGGTGCGCTGCGATATATATGCAGCAAACTAAGGTGACCAGATATTCCCAGTGTCAAAGCAGGACAGAGGGGTGTGGTCAGGGGCGGGACTTATCACAACATAGGAGTTTACCTCCATCATTATAAAATGTACAGGGCAGTTTAAAAAAAAAGACAAAGGAGCAAATTCTGCAGCACTTCTGTATCCAAAAAGCAGTCAAAAATCGGCATCATTGGTGTGGATCCGCAGTCACGTGTCCACAGCTGATTTCATACTATGCGGCGCTCCCCCTTACCTCCTCCATAGGTTTCCCCGCTGTCAGCAGTCACCGCCTTCAGTTTCCAGCGGTCTGTTTTGGCCTCATCTGACCAGCGTCACCCAACCCGGGGCGGTGCGCACCCGACCAGCGTCACCCAACCCGGGGCGGTGCGCACCCGACCAGCGTCACCCAACCCGGGGAGCTGTTACCTGACCAGCATCAGACCCGTGTAAACAAAACACACAGTGGCCCCAATAGTAATGGCGATCCCCCCCACCCCCCAATAAACTCCTGGCTCGGACATTTGTTCCTTGCTGCAATAAGGAGCCAGAAGTGTAATAGAAGGCAGCGCTCCCATTGACTTCAACAGGAATGAGGCTGCCCATTACACTTTCAGTGCTGACGTTTTTGTAAAAACAAAAACAAAAACAAAACAGTACGTCCCATTTTTGTCTGTATTTATGGGCCAAAAATCACCCCTTATGCCTAGGCCTCCTTCCCATGGACGAATTTCCGCCGCGTTGCCTGCAGCTATTAGGTTCTATTGAACCTAATAGCTCAGGGCACACGGTGCGGAATTCCATCGCAGAATTCCGCACCTTGAAATCTCCCGTCCTCACCCGCTGCATGCTCTATTTGCCGCGGGTGTACATGCGGCCGGCTTCCATTGCAGTCAATGGAAGCCGTCCGCTAACGCTATCTTCCGCTGCTGTAACACAGCGGAAGATAGCGTGAAATCGCCTCTCCGCCCACCGCTGCCGCATCATGACACGGGCGGCCGTGTCACGTGATGCTGTGGGCGTGTCGGGCTTCGCCGCGGAATATTCCACGGCGGAGCCCGTCACGGCCGTGTGCAGCCGGCCTTAGGCTGGGTCAACACAGGGAGGAATTGCCGTGGAATTTCCATGCGGAAAGTGCGCACAGCAATTCTGCCCGCGGCTCCTAATCCAGGGATTAGCCAGAAAAGTACAAAAATCTTGTTCACAGGCTGCGCACAAGCCGCACGAAAACTGACATGCGGCGTGGAATTCAATTCCACAGCATGTCAATTCTTTTCTCATTTTCACAGCAGCCTAAAGGCCGCAGGTATTGAAGCTGCACTTATCCCGCGGAAATCTTGCGGTTTTTCGATGCAGCGATTCTGCAAGACTTCTGCTGAAATTCCATCCTGTGTGACCCCAGCCTTAAAGTCACAGGGATCGCATAAAAACACAGCGGATAGCAGTTGCAGGTGTAGTCGCTGCATTTTTCATGTTGCCAAGAGACAGCGGAGAAAAAAAAAAAAATTGCAGCAACTATGGGTACAATACAAATATTTAAAAAAACGGAAAAAAAACCAAAACACATGCATCACACAGATAATGCGCATGCAACGATTATGAATGAGCCCTTCGGATAGTAACCAGTCTGGACAAACCTCTGTAAGCTATAGGCTCCGGACTGACACTACTACCTCTATAGGCACCACTCTCTGCACAGCGACTGGACACGAGCAGACAAACCCCTGAAGGGACCTTCTGCTTCAGTGCTCCTGTGATCAGAGCAGCCCCTAGCCCCCAGGATAGTAGAGCCCACAGAGTCAGCAGTGGGTCAAGGTGTTAAGCCTTTCTAGCATTGTGCACACAAGCCTTCTGATATTGTCTATGAGCAGAAGTCTCTGCATTACAGCACAGTCCTGATCTACAAGAAGTATGGTACATACCCGCGCCCCAGCATACAGACAGCTCCAGGGAGAAGACCGGCTGCAGACAGACCGAGCCCTAACCAGACCACCGCCACCAGATTCAAGAGACGTCACTTAGATTCCATTGATGTAAGGGCGACTCGCAGCACATGGGAAGCAGTGAATGTGAAGCAGCTGTCACACTGGCTTGTGTGACAAGCACATTGTCCCTTGCCCGCCTCGGACTGCAGGGAGGATTTACCAGACAAGCCCAAACTTGCCCTGTGTGTGTCTGGTTGCCAGGCAGGACGAGCAGAGATGCTGGACTTGGTGCCGGCTGAACTGCTGGGGGGAATTAAACAACCCGTTGGATCACCAACTTGATGCTTACAAGAAGCGAGTGCGTCATTAACCCTTTGCACACCACAGGCAGGGTTCACATTTTTCTGGAGATCTAAGGAAGCAGAAACCGGAGTCTAATAAAATCATTTTGGAATCCCTCACAGGAATGCAGTATAGAATACGGGCGCAAGAAGCAGCCCTCTGTCCGTGGGTTTGGTTTGGCGCATATAGTGCAGTGTAGGACGTTATTAAAGCATATTGTAGAAGCTCTTGTGAATACCCGTTTATGGGTTGTGTGCCATATTAAGTCCTTCTCAGGCAACTCACCCATATTTCCCGAGTCATCCAGATTTTCTGTGCCCTCACCTGATTATCCCTGCCGTTCGCCTAGTTAGTGATGGTGGATCCCATCCCGACTTATCTCTCTGTATTAGACCCCAGGCTCTGTGTAAGGACTCAATGGACAATGACAGACATGCGGTTTTCACGGTGTATAAGAGAATTTTTTAATGTTCGTGTTGCATCTTTTGTCACGTGTGCAAGAAAAAACTAAACATAATAAAGGCCCAATAGATGTGGGGTTTCCCCACAGGCTCCTGGCAATGTGTAACAACGCAGTGAGGATCATCTGTATTTATTTATGTGCCCATAGACTTTACCTTCCGCGAATATAGACCACAAGAGTAAGGCCACTCTCTAACACGGACGCTTGAAAAAATGCTACATTTTTTTAACACATATTAAAGGAAGTGCGGCACAGGCCTGAAGGAGACATCGATCATCAGTGTGAAGGGGACTTTGGATGGCAATTGAAATACCGCACAAAAAACGTTGAGAAGGATTTTTTAGTCCCGGCAAACAAAGGGCTGCCATACTGCGGCCTTTGTCACTTATGGGGACACTCTGTAGACTGGCCACAGTTCACTGCAATCCCGGCATTGCAGCGGGAGGTCAGCTGTGCGCTATATTACAGTTATTACCCATTTACAGGAATAAAATGCCATAATGAACGTAGAGACAAGAGCTTCCCGTCCCCATCGGCAGGATATTTACCGTCTACAACAGGCAGAGCCGACCTACAACATCCTGCGCAGAACAGAAGACAAGTTACACTGCTAGGCTGTCACATGCCAACTGTGAAGCACAATGTCACGCCAGAGGGCCTGGCACACAGAGTGCCAATCACTGTGCCAAGAAGACACGTCGTCCTGCCACCGTCATCTGTTCATTCCTTTACACAGATATAATACATGACAGTTGTCCGATACACACCACATGGCTTATATACAGGGCAGGGCACAGAGAGCTGTCCCAACAATACACCGCTATGAAGGCTGTCAAAGGAAAAAGAATCAGACTATTGCCCATAGTGACCAATTACAGCTTTCATTTACCCCAGAAGTATGAGAAATGAAAGCTGCACTGTGATTGGTTGCTATGGGCAACACAGATTTTCTTTTCTTAGCTTTCATAAGAGTTTGGTGCCCGGATAAGTTTCCACAGTCCATCACATGCACACACTAGACGTTGTCGGAACCTAATGAAACTTTCTCTGTGTGATTGTAACACTAATATAAGGAAGGGATTACAACATCAGAGCAAAAGGAGGATTTATTGGGAAAACTAAACACTTGTAGGGAGGCTCTAGTAACCTGTTGTACCGCCTCTAGCTTGGATACAAGATGTGATACAGGCGAGCATGAAGGCTCTAGTACCCCGTTGTACCGCCACTAGCTTGGATTCAAGATGTGATACAGGCAGGCATGGAGGCTCTAGTACTTTGTTGTACCGCCTCTAGGTTGGATACAAGATGTGATACGGGCAGACATGGAGGCTTTGGTACCCTGTAGTACCGCCTCTAGCTTGGATAAAAGATGTGATACGGGCAGGCATGGAGGCTCTAGTACCCTGTTGTACCACCTCTAGCTTAGATACAAGATGTGATACAGGCAGGCATGGAGGATCTAGTACCCTGTTGGGCCGCCCCCAGCTTGGATACAAGATGTGATACAGGCAGGCATGTAGGCTCTACTACCCTGTTGTACCGTCTCCAGCTTAGATGCAAGACGTAATAAAGGCGGGCATGGATGCTTTAGAAACCTGTTTTTATAACCTTTAGCTTGGATATAAGATGTGATGCATGCGGGAATGGAGGCTCTAGTACCCTGTTGTACTGCCTCTAGCTTAGATACAAGATGTGATACAGGCAGGCATGGAGACTCTAGTACCCTGTTGTACCATCTGTAGTTTAGATACAAGATGTGGTATGGGTGGGCATGGAGGCTCTAGTTATGTCGCTTTTTTTTTCCCGCACGCAGATCTGCGGCTGAAGGGGAAAATGACATCCGCAGGTATTTAACTACCTGTGGGTGTCCAATGCATCCCTATGGGGCGCGGATCCGCGTGCGGGAAAAACGCTGCAGATTTTAAATGTAAATTATCCCGTGGACATGAGGCCTTAGGCTGTTAAAGCCAAATTTCCAGGTGGCCCCACACGTTTTACTGGTGATAAATCTGACGACTATTGTCACACTTCGGTGGCTACCTGTTGTGGAGGCTTTCCTGTGATACACTTGCTAAGCTGATCAGACGTCCTGTTTTAGGTGGGACTGTTCTGCTTTCCCCAGGGTCCCTGCCCTGCTTTCGGGACCCTAACTGGAGGCGGTTACTAGCTGGGGTGCCGCGGCTCCTCACCTGAAAATCACTCAGCGGCAACTGCTGCGGGATGGACATACTGATGGCAGTGTGTGTACCTGAGGTCATCCTCCCCTGAGCTCTCTTCCTTGGTTTTGCAGGAGGAGAAAAGAGAGGAGTGTCCGGGCACACACACTTCTTTCCGCAGCAGTGCCAAGCAAATGAGCAGTGGCGTTATGAAGACTAGGAGAAGGCAAGTATGTCGTTGTCAGAGGGTCCACTATGGGGGGATGCCATTACTACTGAGGCCACTGTGGGGGACGCTATTACTAATGAGGCCACTCTGCATGTGCCAGCATACCTCAACCTGACTTAGAGTATGGCGGCAACGTTCTGTAATGTTCGCTACAAATTCCGCATCCAAAAAAGAGTCAAAAATCCGTACAACAGGTGGATATTTTGACTGGAAAGTCAGCCGATTTCATAACATGTGATGCTCCCCCTCACCAACAGCCTGGTCAGGTGTGGCGCCGCTGATCAGGTGAGGCCACTACAGGACACTGGAAATCTGAAGCTTGGGAGCGCTGACAGCAGGAAGCCTTTGGAGGAGTGCCGAATAGTATTAAATCAGCGGCTGGTACATGGCCAAATTCCAGTCAAAACCCGCACCAACGGTACGGATTTTGACTATTTTTTGGGTATGGAAATGCTTCGGAATTTGCTCTGTCTTTTTTTAAAATGGTCCGGACCTTTTTTTTTTAACAACGAAGGTAAAAACCATACATTGTGATAAGCCCCGTCCACTGACCACATCCCTCTGTCCCGCTTTGATCTTAGGAAAATCTGGTCACCGTACCATTGCTGTGTGCATCAAGCATTATCCTGCTGCCTCTTGGAAGCCATCATGAGAGGAACACGTGTGGCTGCAGGATGTCCTGAACATATCGCTGAGCTGTCATTGTCCCTCTTACCACTACGGTAGGGGTGCCCAGTTGTCCGGTGCTGCCCCCCAGACCATCACACCAGCAGGGCGCAGATTGCCGGTCCACAGCCAAGGCAGGACTGAGGCGCTCTCCCCTAGATCTCCAGACACAAACACGGCCGTCGTCAGCGCCCAAACTAAACCTGGATTAAAATCGCTGAAGACAACCCGGTGACACTCTGTAGCAGTTCAGTTTTATCATTCATGACATCAACGCAAACAGCGGCGATTGTGGGTGGGTGTCAGTGGCCGTACATGTAATAGGTGCCGTGAGATCAAATATTCTTCAGCCAAGTGCCTGGAAATTGTCACGACAGACACAGAGGTCTAACAATGAGACCACCTGTCTTTGGATGGCGGACTGCTAAACAGTTTGAGCCGCTTGTGCTTGTTGGATGATCAGACAATCCTCTGTCTGTTGAGGGCATCCGGAGCCTGCTGGCCTTGTATACATGCCTTTATGCATCCACTGGTCTAATCACCTCCTAATAGTGTAGTCAGAATGGCCCAGATGGCCATCGATACGACCACCCAACGTCTCACATCCAAATAATGCGCCCCTCTGAGATTCTGCTAGGCTGAGTTTACGGCCGGCACGGAATATAGCGAGCACTAATGTTAGTGATATTCCGCGATGAACCTATCTTCATGATAGGTTCATCGTGAAGAATCGCGGCATGCCACGATTTTTAGACGCGTGCCATTTTCCGCTCGTGTACATTGGGCTGTGTTTGTCATAGTTATCCTATGGAAAGCGTGTCATGCGTACTCCGCGGGGTGATTTATCACTCTTCTGGGAAGGCTTTCCACAAGAATGTGAAGTCTGCATTTGGGAATTTGTGCCCATTCAGCCCAAAGAGCATTTGTGAAGTTGGGCAGGGATGTTGCATGTGTAGGTCCAAAAACTGGCATTCCAAAAGGCCAATGCTCTATGCAGCTAATGGAGTATCTCCACAACAAACCATGTCTGTATGGACAGGACCTGTATAAAGGGTCAGACACTGACTTGCAGGAATGCTGCCTCCAATAGGTGGCGCTGCAGAGGTATTGTTCCATCTTCCTTATTTGCAAGTATGGAGAGGAGCATAATTCACTAACAGATACGGACCATCTAGAAACTGTGGCCACATAGTTGCAAGCATACAATTATCTACAATGTCTTTGCATATAGCAGAACATTACCCTCCACTGGAGCTAAGGGGCCAAACAGTACCCCTCCTCCACCCAATGTTACTATGTCTCCCAGTAGATGGCATTGCTTCAGATCTGAGTGGCGGCATGCTTTATATCACTCCAGCCATTTGGGCTTGTGTGCAGCTGCTCCACCATGGCAAGCCATTTCAGGAAGCCGCCCATGTTCTGGTGTGGATGTCTGTAGCGAGCGATGCAACAGAGCACAGGTTATTTGTATGGCCTCATGGCGGTGCTGTGTTTATCACTATAGCACTTACACTCTAGCAGATCTGAAGCTTCACAAACCAAGTTGTGACATAGGCGCCGTCCCATAACTGGAGGCATGTTCACACAGGTAGGAAATGCTGACAATTTTCTGCAACAAAAATTAGGCAAATCCCCAGTATTTAGAGCACAAGCATTGTGAATAGGATTTTAGGAAATCTCATCCACAAAAATTGGCCGCATGAATTGACACGTGATGCAGATTTTATATGCCCAGACTGTCAATTTCACTGCTTCCAATAAGCAAAAGCAATCCGCACCAAGATCTGCATCAACATCTGCACCATTTAACGCAGATTTACCCCTGTGAACTCCCCAAATATCACAGCCAGCAGCCATGGTTACCCTTGTATATCTTTGTACTAGTATATAGGTAGATACAAAAACACCACTTCTCAGCAGATTGCTATATGGAGTGTAGGGACTCACAAGAAAACGAAGACTCTTGTCCGGGGCGTGTGTACTTACGTATTTTGGCCAAAACATTAACCAATACCTCACATTTATCATTGCTTTTTTGCAGTAAGCAGTCAGGCATTAGATGCCGAGGAGCCTGGGGTGGCAGTCCAGTGTGACTCACTTTGAGATGAAGGGCAACCCAGTGGGCTGGATCATATCATAATCATTTTTTTTTTTTTTTAACTCCTGCTCTCCCGCACCGGAGAGAAGGAATTGAGCTGCGGGTGTGCCGCGGATCCGGACGGCTTCCATAGAAGCCTGCGGGAGCCGTCCACGCGGGAGATCCGCACTAAAATGGAGCATGCTGTGGGTGATTTCCCGCACACGCAATCCACGCCTCAAGGAAAAATGACATCCGCAGGTAATTAACTACCTGCGGGTGTCCAATGCATCCCTATGGGGCGCGGATCACACGTGGGGGAAACCTGCTGCGGATCTGTCCCCGTGGACATGAGGCCTAAGGCTTACCTACACACGGGTGAGCGTGATATTGGGTCGAGAAAAATTAGGCCCAGTATCACGTTTGTGAACATGCGATTTACCCGCAGATGCGAGGTGTTTTTCAGGTACAAATGCCTTGCATCGCATCTGTGAAGTTACGATCCTCTCATACAAGTGTTCCCCATTGATTTCAATGGGAGACTGCGCATCGCTCGGCATATGAGAGCCATGTGATGCATTAAAGGCCCCATTGAAATCAATGGGCGATGTCTTCTGAGGAACATGATAAGATCGCACATGTTTAGGACGCCATTCAAAAGACTGGGGTTCATATCCATGTGAGTTTTGTGCATCTCACAACGCACAGATCTCATGCGCGTTTCTTGGCTGTATGGGTGGTACTGCAGTCAGTGGCTCTTCAGTACCACCCATACGGCTACCAATATTAGTCTGTGGAGATTACATAGCTGTGTGCTCGATTTTATGTGTCAACCACAACCAGTGCGATTAGAAGGAGTGTCAAATACTTTATACTGATGGCCTCGCTCACACGGTCCCCAATTCAGCACCACTTTGGCATTTGAATATTATAATCTTCCCGTCCATCTACATTACCTTTGGCATTGATGAAGAGTACCCAGCAGAAGTGAAACACCTCGGATAGCGTGCAGGGCTGGCGCCTGGAATGACAGAGCAAAACAAAGACATGAAAAAAACAGAGACAAAGATCTGCACTAAGGCTGATCCCTATTCAGGTACAGATTGAAGAACGACCGGGACTATACCCATCACTTTGGGTCATTTTAGAGAGGGGCGGGGGACATGAAACAACACGACAAGTACATGTAGTATACAGTTATTTGGAAACAAACGGATACAGGAGGTACATATGTGCAGTCGCCAGCAGGGTCGGATTTTACTGTGGGCTCCTGCATGCAGAATCCGACTCGCCCGTAGGCATGAGGCCTACGACAGATTTGTCAAATTTGCATTGAGCAATAAAAAAAATAAATAAATAAAATAAAAATAAAAAAATCATTGAGTTTAATGAATGACCCAGTGCTGGCGAGTACTTATTTTTATTTTTTATTACAGCTAGGGATGATTTTCAGGGAAGGGCTTATACTTAAAGGAGATGTCTCGAGGAAGCAGTGATTTTTTTTTTTTGCCCAATCCCCCTAATTAAACATACATTACTAATTACCCCTGTAAATGACTTTCCTAGCTGGTTCGTACTTACCGTTCCAGCGTTTCAGCAACTTATAAAAGTTTCCCCAAGATGGCCGCCGGCTCTTTCCCCGTCGCTCGCTGCAGCCCGACGTGCGCGCTCCCGAGACGCTGCCAGCTGTGTCTCCATGGCAACCGGACGCCCTGCAGCCGCCCCGCAGCCGCCGACCAGACGCCCCGCAGCCGCCGACCAGACGCCCCGCAGCCGCCGACCAGTCACCCACCGCCAGGCAGCAGGTAACCGGCGCTAGCCCCCGGCTCCCCAGCGCTACGCTCCCGGCTCCCCAGCGCTAGACCCTCAGCCCAGGTGAAGGCCCCGGAGCCCAGCGCTGGGCTCCGGGGCCTTCACCTGTCAGTGACCATCACCCCCGACCCATCACTTACCCCCCTGGCCCAGCGCTAGTTCCCCCCGGCCTAGCGACAGCCCCCCCATCGCAGCGACAGCCCCCCCCGGCCTAGCGACAGCCCCCCCATCGCAGCGACAGCCCCCCCGGCCTAGCGACAGCCCCCCCATCGCAGCGACAGCGATCCCGGCCTAGCGACAGCCCCCCCATCGCAGCGACAGCCCCCCCCCCGGCCTAGCAACAGCCCCCCCGGCCTAGCGACAGCCCCCCCATCGCAGCGACAGCCCCCCCCCGGCCTAACGACAGCCCCCCCCCCCCCCGGCGCATCACAGCGACGACAGCCCCCCCCCCCCCCCCCCGCGCGCAGCGGCAGCCCCCCCCGGCCCATGACTTACCTGGACGGCAGGACAGCTGGGCGGCTTCTCCGGACGGCAGCTCCAGTTTCTGCACCTTCCTCTAACAGAGGAAGGTACAGAATGGCCGCTCCAGCGCGCTCCCGAGCAGTGACAGCTTGTCTGCGCATGCGCAGAAGAGCTGTAGCGGGGAGCACACTGAAGCGGCTCGTGCTGAAAGGAGAAGACCGGACTGCGCAAGCGCGTCTAAAAAAGCAAGCTGCCAGCGAATTTAGACGGAACCATGGAGACGAGGACGCTAGCAACGGAGCAGGTAAGTGAATAACTTCTGTATGGCTCATATTTAATGCACGATGTATATTACAAAGTGCATTAATATGGCCATACGGAAGTGTATACCCCCACCTGGTTTCGCGAGACCACCCCTTTAAAGCCTTTATCGAAAATCACTGCAGCTGATTGCTTTCAATGGGGCTGCCGGCAGCAGTGACGGCCCCTATTGAAAGCAATGGTACACGGACCTCACTCGAGTGCAAATCCACCCTAGGCTTATACTCAAGTCAATAAGTTTTCCCAGGTTTTGGGGGGGGGGGGGGGGGGGGGTAAAACTTGGTGCATTGGCTTATACTCGAGTATATACAGTAATTCATCTTCCCTCTATTTAAAAAAAAAAAAAAAGGTAAAAACACCCTGTCTTATGTTCCCAAAATCAGGTAAATTAAGACTAGAGCTCATTCCACAAAAAAAAAAAAAAAAAAAAAAAAAAAAAACCAAACCCTTACTGAGCTGTGGATGGAAAAACAAAATTATTTTTGATAGTTCGTGGAATGCGGCAACACAAAAACACATCCTTAAAGGAAAAAAAAAAAAAAATGTATTTTTGGCGTTAAAAAAATAAATAAAAAAAATAGGAATTTAGTATCACCAGGATCGTGCTGAACCATAGAATAAATTTTATCACATTTATTCTGCACGTTGAAAGCAGTTAAAAATGAAAAAAAAAGGGAAAAAAAAAATCCCCAAATCTGCACAGAAAATTCTGGAGACCCGCACAGAAATAGAACACGCTGCAATTTGTTATCCGCGTGTTTTCACGCAGACAGATCGCGGCCGTCTGTCTAGGATAGTGTTTTGTAATGCAATCCTATGCAGGTAGGCAGGGTGGAAATTCTGCGGGAAATCCCGCCGTGGAATTTCCGCCCGTGTGCAGGGGGCCTACATTGCTGGAAAGAATTAAAAGGTTATCACTCTTGGAATGCAACGATGGAAAACAAAAAAGCTGAAGCATTGGTTGGTCATCGGGACATGAAATGCGCCTTTTGATAAGGGGATAACTAATGGTAAACCTGAATGCACAGGAGAAGAACAGAGCAAACAGAGCCGTCCCCAAGCCTACCTTTGCTTGCGGCCCCTGTGCTGACGGGGCGGCTCTTCTTGGGGGTTCTTGAAGATCTTTTGGAAGATGGGATCATACTTTTTGAAGAGTACAGCGGTGACCGTGAAATTGCGTTCAAGCTTCTTATTTCTCTCTCGGAATTCTGCAGGTAAGTTGGCCATGTCCTCCCACTTCTTCATCTTATTGAAGAACTCGATCAGGCTTTGAGGGAAGAACACAACAAGTAGCAGCGTAAGGTTTGTTCACCACTACGTCAAGGCAGGATTCACATTCATGTTTAATGAGCAAAATATGCATGTGTCAAAGCAACTGACATCGGGGCAGAACCAGCCAGACCCAGTGAGGCCCTGGTCACATCTGGGCAGGAGGCGCCTGCACATAATGGCATAGCACGCTGCACTATTTAGTCCAGAACCCAGACGGACCCCATCATACCATAAGTCTGTCATAGGACAGAGCGGAAGATACAGAAGTAGCATCAGTCTTACAACAGATCTGGCAGAGCATCCTGGCCTCCGTTCATAACTACAGCATTAGTGTGAACAGAGCCCAACAAGCCTGACCAACACTATGCACAAATGTCATTGTATCGACTCAACTATCTGTAGATAAGGTGCATAGAATTCCATTCCACATGACTGGGGATAAGTGTCCGAGCGCTGGGGGGCCTGAGATATCCGCACTGCAAATGTCCAATGTGAATGGAGCGGTGCTGCACACATGGGATCACCACTACATTGACTTCTACGGGAGGGAGGAAGATTTCTGAGCGCATCGATCTCCCTCCGTCCCACGCAAGTGAGGAGAGCAGTAGTCACTCATGTGGACCACATGTGGATGCACAAATCTGAGGATCGCTGGGTGTCCCAGCAGCCAGACATTTATCTTCTACCCTGTGGATAGGGGATAAATGTCTTTAAGGGGAAAGCCCCTTTAAGAGATTACAGATCGGGGCGCACGCTGTGACCCTACAGACCGCAAGCGGACATTTATTCTGCAGCACATAATACCTGAGTTCTGAAGAGGTGAGGATTCTGGTGAGAGACACGTAATTTCCTTCCACTGTTCCTCTGCCCACCGTTGGCACAGACTGCCTGCATGCCACGTACAATGCACATGCCAGCCAGTGCAGCGCATTCCCCTGCAAAATAAAGCAGCTCCTTTGTGTTATCTCTATGACATAAGTGCCCACCGATGACCCTCCTAGACGCCCTCTTTAGTAGTTATTCCGGGCATCCTACCCACACTGGTGTCAGATGGGTATCCTGCAACAAGATGCCCGGCATCGCCCACTGAACTGAATGGGGCGAATTAAACGATGTACGCAGGGTTTTGCAGAGTTTTTAATGCTGCCTACTATGCGCCAGCAAGAAATATGGTGACGCCATCCGCTCGCTTGACCTGCGTTTATGCACAAAACATGTAGTAAAAACGCACTTAAGATTCTGTAAGAAAAAAAAAAAAAGACGCAACGGATTGAAACAAACATTTTTTCTTTTTCCAACATTGATTTCAATGGGAAGAAAACGGATTTATTTAAAGTCAGTTTGGCGTCGGTTCCTTCGTCGGAGCGTTTCCATTTCTCCGTTCCGTTTTTGTAATAGAGTGCAAACACAAATGTGAACGGGGCCTTAAACAGCGCCAAATATAAGACTTTATTTATTACATTTCTCTGTCAATTACTATTAAACAAACTTGCAAATCTGATGCCAATCGGTCCCATATCCGCCCTGGGATATATCCCGCTAGCTCACCCCTTGCAGATATGTGGTTAGTGCGCAGCGTATGATAAGTCACCATCAGTTGGGGGGGGGGGGGGGGGGGGGGGGGTTGTGCAGGAGCAGGAGCCCCCCCCCCCCCCCCCCCCGGCTGCCAGCATCTCTCCAAGGAGACGGCATCAAGCTGCCGGCAAGTCCCAACAAGCAGCGTGTGTACCAGGCTTTACAACAACCCCGCAGCTGTCAGCCACTACAACAAACACCCCCTGGCAACAGCATCGCCCCACGGGCACGCTCCCAGGGCCGGCTCTGGTCTTAGGAGGTTTCATGCCATAAGTGCCCACTGGTTATGTAGTCTATTGCGCCAATGTTGTGTTATATGAGGACGGGTATAGTGACACCAGTATTATTGCATTAGCTGCAGATATGGCCGATTGTTTCCACTAGAGATCTGGCTGGGAGTCCGTGCCGTATCCATGTGCTACGGGGAGAACGCGTGCACAAGGCGACACGACATAGGAGACGCCGTGACAACGCCCTGAACGCATGCTACATTTAAAAAACTATTTTAAAGTTCCTTTTTCGTGCATTCTATGGGCGGTCTCACACGGCCGGATCCGCGGCACACGGAGGCGTTCAATGGTATGCAGAAATCGCGGTTTCCTTCACTCTCGCAGAAACATATGGCATATTCCGCAAGATATGATAAATGCCGGAGCGAAGGAGCCTCAATCCGTAACGCCTCCCAGCCAACCGCCTCATATATAATAATTCCCGGAGCTACCGCAGTATACATAGCGACTCCTTAGATAGGGGCTTATTCACACCACCGCGATTCCCTCACATATTACGGACACGCGGAGGGCGGAGTCAACAGAAGGATTAGGCGGCGGCACGCTGTGCTCCTCTGCCGCACGGCCCTGTACGGCGTATGCAGCACAATGCTCATTAACTGCGCTACACTGTAAACCAGTGCAGTGACAGCAATGCGTTTTATCCCCACTGCACTGCACACGCCTGTGTGAACGATGCCTACACCAGCTGCGCGGCGGCTTCAGTCACGTGACAGGATCGTCAGCCGGATCGCGTTAGGATCTGCAAGCACCCAGAGCCCCGCAGGGGGCAGCACTCCTCGGAGGCATTAGTCAACGTTAGCCCCTTGTTAACCCCTCACCTCCAGCGTGTAGTTCTGGCTGATCCTCGCGTAGCTCTCCCAGGCCTCCGCACGGGCCCGCTCGTCCATGTTCAGCGCGCTGCACAGCTCCTCATAGCGGCGGCGGAGCTGCTGCTGCTCGTCGGCCTGGGGAGCAGGCCCGTCTTCTTCCTCCTCTTTGATCATGTTCAGGCCTTTCCTCGGCTTCCCCGGCGCAGCTCACAAGACACACAGCTTCGCCGCTGACACTGCGTAGCCATTTAAATGGCTGTGAGTGACAGGAGCGCAAGGGCATTCACAGCCGGAGCTACGGCAAGGTTGTCATTCTAAACCATTCTATCTACATAGCGCTACGTAAAGTGCGTACTGCCGCCCCCACCGAAGGAGAGGAGGAATGGGCGGGACCTGTAACACAGTCTAGCTCTACCATTGGTTAGGGATGGGACACGTTGTTTTCCTATTGGTCCTTGCAGCCTGGGTGCCTACTACTTGTAGACTGTTGTCTTGTTATGGTCACGTGTTTACTACACACCAGCTAGAGGTAACCCTTTCCTGGCCAGAGCGTAACACATGTTCAGGATTTCGGCGCTTCCTTGAGTTTGTTTGTATAAAGGCTCAGAAATGCAGCAGGCAGTAAGGACCGGTGTGATCAGGGGGCAGAGCCGGCCTGTACCGCAGCTCAGGGGGGAGACTGCGGGGAAATGGCACGCGAGTTTTAACCCCTTCATGGCCTGGCACTTTTTAGGGACTTTACCCATGTGGTGGCTTTACTGCCCTATTTTTTTTTTAGCTGCTCAAATAGTTTTGCTGCGTTTTTACCCCCGTGACATATAAGACTATTTTTATATCTTTCTTTCTGTTTTTTTTTTTGTTTGTTTTATTGGGGGCAAAAAGCTAAAAAAAAAGTTTTTGTTTTATTTTATAGCTGTATTTCTTTTTTAATTCGTATATTTACGCTAAAATAAAGTATGGGAACGGGTTCCTCATTTTGCTTCGGACGTTTTGATAAAAATTTGGTATAGTTTTGGATGACAGGGCGCATACGGTGACAGTTTTGGTTGGTGTCCTCCATGACGTCATATGAGGCCTCTGGGGGTAATTCACATGTCATTTTTTTCTTTTATTTCACACTTCTGCGCTATAACTGGGGCATCCATTGGAGCAGAATCCATAGGAGCCCAGTTGTTTCTCCCTTCTCCTCTGGGTCCTGGGCTGTGTGTGACAGTTGAGAACTCAACCTGTTCCTGCTCGAAGGTGCAGAGGCCTTAACCCCCACCATACCTCTGCTTTTTAGCTGGGATTAAGGTTTTATTCACATGAACGTATACCGGACGATATACTCTACCACCTGCTGCATTGAATTCCAATGCATCAGATTACACAGGCGTATTCCCCTGCTGTAAAAGCGCCCGGCCGGGCAGGAAGGATAGTGCTGGAAGTATCTTCCTGGCCGGACTACGGCCGCTGCCCTAGACTCTTATGGGAGCCAATGACAGCGGCGGCAGAAGGGAGGTAGTTTAGCAGCGCGACTGCTCAACTCCGTCCCCCTTCTCCTCTCCGCCCTTTGCCGTTGTTTGCAATGGTGGTGGTGTGTGTGTGTGTGTGAAGGAGCATGGGTGGGGTTGAGAAGCTAAGCTCTGCCCCATCCCCTCCCGTTGCTGGCTGCCGAGAGTGGGTGGGAGCTTAGCTCCGCCCCTATCCCACCCCCTCCCATTGCAAACAGCCGAAGGGAAGGGGACAGGAGGTGAGCCCGCGAGAGGGAGCAAGCTTAGCAGAGCTAAACTATCTTGCCCCGCCCGACGGCATATACGCCGAGCCCATGCATCACATGATCACATGGTAGCTTATATCGGACGGCTGATATACACTCGTGTGAATAAGCCCTAAAGCCCAGGAGCAGGCGCCGTATATATTTACCGCTCTTGGTCTTTAAGTGGTTAATGAACCAGTGTCCTCCATGTGAATAGGATGGCTGCCACCTTACTTACAAACCTCGAACCGATGCAGAACAAGGTTTTCACACAGAAATGGACTTGCGGTGCAGATGCTTAGGTTACATCCACAAGGGCGGAAACACTACAGCATATCTACATGGGAAATCTACAGCTTCCCATTCTTGCTCCAGACTCTGCGCCGATTCCACAGCCAATCCACATCTCTTTACCTGCGCCGTCATCTATGCAGCGTTGAATTTTTTTAGCGTGTGGATTTTAGATCCACGGGCTGAAAAAGAAGTGACGTCCCTTTTTGCCCTCCGCACACAGACCTGTCTGTTGGAAAGAGATAAATCTACATGCGGATCTGCGCATATTTTCCACTGCTGATGTGTGGAGAATGCACAGTAAATCGGCTCCATGTGAACGTACCCTTACACTCACAGCAGACCAATTTATGTTGGGTGATCTTCTAGCTAAGGCCGGCTTCACACTGGTGATGGGCTAAGAGTAAGTGAAAACGCATGAAAATGAAACCAATGATTTTCAATGGTTTCATTCTCATTTGCCATGTCTTCACTTTACACTCATTGACCAATCACAGGCAGCACTCACCTGTCAATCAATGACGGCTGGGTGCTGCCCCTGATTGGTTAGAGTGCTCAGCCAATCAGGGGCAGCGTTTTCTGGAGGCGGGGATTTTTCAATACCCAGCCTCCAGAAGACAGAAGACGTCTGCCGGGGCCGGAGAGAATAATAATAATAATAATCTTTATTTGTATAGCGCCAACATATTCCGCAGCGCTTAGACAGGGGGAATACAGAAAGACAAAAATGACAGAACCACGGTTACATAGTAATCAGTTGATGGAAACAATAGGGGTGAGGGTCCTGCTCTAACGAGCTTACATACTACAAGTAGTGGAGTGATACAGAAGGTAAAGGGCTGGAGATGTGCACAGTATGGCGAGGTGGAGAGTGAGTGATGCTATACACATAGACAATGGTCAGACATTTAGCCGTGTGACAGCAGAAACGGTATGATTGCAGGAGCGGTTTATGATGGCTAGCAGGGATTGCAGTCAGTAGGTCAGGGAGCATGTTATCAGGCGGAGTACAGAGGGCTTTGTTTAGGATATGCGGTACGCCTCCCTGAAGAGGTGCGTTTTTAGAGCACGCCTGAAGTTCTGCGAGTCCTGGATTGCTCGGGTAGCCTTTTGTAGTGCGTTCCAGAGGACTGGTGCTGCTCTGGAGAAGTCTTGGAGGCGGGAATGAGAAGTTCGAATTAAAGGGGCACTCAGTCTGGTTTCGTTAGCAGAGCGGAGAGCCTGGGCTGGGTGATGGATTGACATGAGGGAGGCAATATAGGGGGGCGCTGCACTGTGGAGGGCTTTGTGGATGAAGGTAGTGAGTTTAAATTGAATTCTGTATTTAACGGGCAGCCAGTGCAGTGATTGGCACAGGGCAGAGGCGTGCGAGTAGCAGCTGGACAGGAAGATGAGCCTGGCTGCCGCATTCAGGATGAATTGGAGGGGGTAGAGTCTGGTGCAGGGGAGGCCGATCAGCAACGAGTTGCAATAATTGAGCCGAGAGTGGATGAGGGCAACAGTGAGTGTTTAAGCGTGTCTACAGTGAGAAAAGAGCGGATTCTTGCTATGTTCTTGAGGTGCAGCTGACATGTTCGGGCCAGAGATTGGATGTAGGGGGTAAAGGATAGATCAGAGTCGAATATGACCCCAAGAGAATAGACCTAAAAAACTGGCAGTGAAGAAGGCGCAACACTCAAGGTTAAAGCAAAATAGGAAGTGACCAAAGGTTTGGGAAACTTCTCCTTTTATTTAATAAAGTACGTGATCAGCTTATGAAAACGCGTTTCCGGGATAACCCCTTCGTTAGATCACCTGGTGTTTAAAACATACAAGCAATTGGTGGGTCCCAAAAGGGTTAATGATTAGATCTGTTTGCCTGTGGGGTGCGGGTCAGCCAGGGCAGGAGCAGGAGAAGTTCTTTCGTCACTTCCTATTTTGCTTTAACCTAGAGTGTTGCGCCTTCTCCACTGCCAGTTTTTTAGTCCTATTCTCTTACTCTATCACGCCCACCCAGGTGGGGCATCATCTGGTCAGGCAGCACCTCCACTATTGAAGTTACCACTTCACTCTTTTCACCACTTTTACAGTATCA
This sequence comes from Eleutherodactylus coqui, assembly GCF_035609145.1. Taxonomy (NCBI): domain Eukaryota; kingdom Metazoa; phylum Chordata; class Amphibia; order Anura; family Eleutherodactylidae; genus Eleutherodactylus; species Eleutherodactylus coqui. Next base: position 49,240,484 of record NC_089847.1, on the reverse strand, counting down.
TTTTTCACAACAAACACAACTGTACGGGTTTTGCTCCACCCCTCTTTTTCCTCCTCGAATATGACCCCAAGGCAGCGGGCATGGTCTTTGGGAGTTATGGCACCACACACTGAGGTGGAGATGTCAGGATGAGGTCGGTTAGTGGAGGGTGGAAATACCAGTAAGTCAGTTTTAGAGAGGTTTAGTTTTAGGTAGAGAAAGGACATAGTATTAGAGACAGCGGACAGACAGTCGGTGATGTTTTGGAGGAATGGTGCAGAGATGTCACGGGAAGAGGTGTAGAGCTAGGTGTTGTCAGCATACAGGTGGTATTGGAGGCCAAAACTCCTGATGGTTTGTCCAATAGGGGCTGTGTAGATAGAGAAAAGAAGGGGGCTGAGGACCGAGCCCTGGGGGACCCCAACAGCAAGGGGAAGAAGAGGGAAGGTAGAGCCAGCAAAGGAGACACTGAAAGAGCGGTCAGATAGGTAGGAGGAGAACCAGGAGAGAGCAGTGGCCTTTAGGCCGATGGAGTAAAGCAGACTTAGGAGGACTTTGTGGTCAACAGTGTCAAATGCTGTGGAGAGGTCAAGGAGGATCAGTAGAGAGTAATTGCCCCTCGATTTGGCTGTCAGTAGGTCATTGGATACCCTTGTAAGGGCAGTTTCTGTCGAGTGTTGGGTTCGGAAGCCAGACTGTAGGGGGTCTAGAAGAGAGTTCTCTGATAGGTATCTTACAAGGTGGGAGTAAACTAGGCGTTCTAGTAGTTTGGAGATGAAGGGGAGATTAGAGATGGGTCCGTAGTTGGCAGCATTGGTCGCGTCCAGAGTCGGCTTCTTTAGCAGTGGGGATATGATGCCGTGTTTGAAAGAAGAGGGAAAGATGCCAGAGGTCAGAGAGAGGTTGAATATAGTGGTGAGATGAGAGATGACCACTGGGGAGAGGGATCGGAGGAGGTGTGAGGGGAGGGGGTCGCTAGCGCAGGTGGTGGGGCGAGCAGAGAAGAGCAATTTGGAGACTTCTTCCTCTGTCGCTGGTCTGAGTACAGACAGTGAGCAGGAGTTAGATGCAGTGCTGACAAGACTAGGGTCAGGGCTAGTCTGGGATTGGGAGGTTATTTCCTGACGGATGTCATTAATTTTCATTTTGAAGTAAGCAGCCAACTCTCCAGCACTGAGATCTGTCACCGGGGGCTGCAGTTTAGGGCTGAGAAGGGAGTGAAAAGTATCAAAGAGCCGTTTAGGGTTGTGTGATAGTGAGGAGACTAGAGAGGGGAAGTAGACTTGTTTGGCATGATGGAGGGCGAGGTTGTAGGTTCTGAGCATGAATTTGTAGTGGAGGAAGTCTGCGGCGATTTCCTCCACAGCCGTTCAGCACTTCTAGAGCACCGCCGGATGAAGTGTGTTTGAGGCGTGAGCCAGGGTTGCCGCGTTCTACATCGGATGGCTTGGTCATGGTGGCGCCGTTTCATCCAGGGCATGTTTAAGAGTGGTGTTGTAGTGAGCGGCAGCCAGGTTGGGGCAGGAGATGAGAGAGATAGGGGACAAAGAGGACTGTAGTGATTCAGCAAAGTCCTGGGTGTGAGTGGCCTTAAGGTTCCTGTAGGTACGGTAGGTAGGTCTGGAGAGATGTTAGGGAGTGTGACAGAGAAAGGGAGGAGGCTCTTCTAGGTGAGTTAATTTTTTTTTTTCCACTTTTTTTTACAGCTAGAGAGGATTTTCAGGGAAGGGCTTATAGTTCAAGCCCTTCTCCGAAAATCATTGCTGCTGTGATTGCCTGTAACCCACTGTTTTCAATGGGGCTGCAGCAGCTGTGACAGGGGAGCGCAATGTACTGCCTAGGTTTTCAATGAGGCTAGCGCTGCTGCCACCGGTCCTATTAAAAAAGCAATGGTCGATAGCGCTGCTTTTTCTTAGCGCTGCAAGTGTGCAATGAAGGCATCACAAATGAGAATGAAAGCATTGAAAATCATTGGTTGCATTTTCATGCGTTTTCACTCACTCTCGCAACGCAAAATAGCCCATCACCAGTGTGAAGCCGGCCTAAGGGCTCCAGCAGACGAGCGTGACATAATTGCACTCTGAATGGAGCCCTATCACATCCTCTCGCGAGCGGATCCACGCTCTTCACTGTACTTTTTTCTACCGCTGGGCCTATTCACATCGGCGTGGGACACACACACGCCATGCTTGTACAGGCGGAGCAGCCTACTTAGTCCCAGGTGTAATCAATCTGCTCAGTAAAACTGCACATTTTACTGTGCGATTTTGTGCAGACGGGGTGCACATTTGCACAACCCCCATAGACTTATACTGAGCACAAAAATAGCGCATGTCGCGTATTTTGTCGCCCGCAAAAAGAGAAAACAATGGAACGCATGTTTTTTTGGGATGTGGCTTGCACAAGCAATTTTGCATGCATGAAAAAAAACATGCGCAAAATCATCTGTGTGAAGGAGCTTAAAAACAGGCTGCCCATGTGGAAAAATGTAAAAATAACAAACATCTCATACTCCTCTCTCCTGGCTGCCCGCTTTTCCAGCACCACCGCTCCGGGCCTCAACCATGACATATTGTTTATTGGTTGCAGCAGACTCCGTAGGGGACGTCACAGGATGCTGTAGCCAATCTCAGTGATTGCCGTGGGGAAGCCCACAAGCTGAGCGCCAGACACGGCGGGGAGCCAGGAGAGAAAAGGACTAGCTGCTTTATTACTTTTACATTTTATTCCATGAGTGGTCTGTTTAGCTAAAAAATAAAATACGTCGGAATACCAAGAAAACATCAAATCCCACTGCAATCCGGACATTACTACCATGTAAAGTTCAAAAAATACCCCAATAGAGTACTAACCTCCCTAATGCAGTACAAACCCCCCATGCAGTACTCAAATAATATCCCTCTAGAGTATCCAATCTATACAAAACACAGTTTATTGGTACCGTATTATGGGGTGTACCGGCTACAAACTGCAGCTCGTCACGAAAAAGAAAAACCCTCACAGAGCGCTGTCTATGGAAAAATAAAAAAGTTATGGGATTTGGAATGCAGTGATGTAAAAAAATTAAAAAAAATTATATAATTTTGGTTTTGTTGTAAACTCTGATATAATTTATGCTGTATGATTAACGCTGTAAAAAACAATTGTGGTATTGCTGTGTTTTTCTCCATGCCCTCCCAATAAAACTTATAGAAGTTTTGTGATACATTATATGTACCCCAAAAAATGGTACCAAAAGAAACTACACATAAAAAAATAAGCCCTCCTACGGCCATGTGGATGGAAAAATGAAAAAGCTACGGCTTTTGAAAAGTGGAGATGAAAATCCCCCCAAAATTGTCACATACTTCTGCCCAAAATTGGCCTTTCACTAAAGGGTTAAAAAGAATGTTCCACAATATTAAAGAGTACTTACTTTTTTTATTTCGGAGCTCTCTTGCTTTGTCAACCATTTTCGTGTCCTTTCGGCAGCTAAAGATGGCCCCACAGCGCATTATATTGGGGGCCACCTTCAGCTGCTGGAAGGAGTCAAAAATGGACAATGGAGCAGGAGCGCTCTGAAGTGAGAGAATATTTAGGCTATTTATCAGATAGGGCTGACTGGCGGAGATTCGGCGGCGGCTCCTGCTCCCGGGCGGAGATCTGCCATGGGACTTCGCAACGCCCGTGGACAGGGGGCCGTACTCTGTAAGCAAGTCGCAATCCTCATGCAATATGGGGAGGAAGAAAGACCTTCCTGAAGATGAAAAGTGTGAAATAATCCAATGTCTTGCAAAAGGCATGAAAACTAAAGCGAGGGCATCAAACAGTGAAAAGATATGTGAGTGATTCACAGCACGGGCGAATAAGATCTGATAAAGGCCGCCTGCAGACATCTGGGTCGGATCCCATTGCGAAAATTCTCACAGAGGGACCCGACCCGCGCCCCTGCAGGGACCAGTGCGGGTCTCACCTGCTCCCATAGCTCCGGCTTTCTGATGTACTGGCTGCTGTCCAGCTGGTGTATGCGCAGAGCGGAGTCGGCGGACCAGGAGTGACATTTCTGTGCGGGCCTCTGCGAGACCTGCACAGAAATAGAACATGCCACGATTTGTTTTCAGTGTGTTATTTCACGCGGACAAATCGCGGCCGTCTGCCTAGGATTGCGTTTTCTAATGTAATCCTACGGCAGCTTCCACGGGCGGAAATTCTGCAGGAAATCCCGTCGTGGAATTTCCGCCCGTGTGCACGGGGCCAAAGGCTTAAAGGGGTTGTCCCGAGGCAGCAAGTGGGTCTATACACTTCTGCATGGCCATAATAATGCACTTTGTAATGTACATTGTGCATTAATTATGAGCCATACAGAAGTTATAAAAAGTTTTATACTTACCTGCTCCGTTGCTAGCGTCCTCGTCTCCATGGTGCCGACTAATTTTCGCCCTCCGATGGCCAAATTAGCCGCGCTTGCGCAGTCCGGGTCTTCTCCTCTTCTCTATGGGGCTCCGTGTAGCTCCGCCCCGTCACGTGCCGATTCCAGCCAATCAGGAGGCTGGAATCGGCAATGGACCGCACAGAAGCCCTGCGGTCCATGAAGATAGAGGATCCCGGCGGCCATCTTCAGCAGGTGAGTATGAAGACGCCGGACCGCCGGGATTCAGGTAAGCGCTGTGCGGGTGGTTTTTTTAACCCCTGCATCGGGGTTGTCTCGCGCCGAACGGGGGGGGGGTTTAAAAAAAAAAAAAAAACCCGTTTCGGCGCGGGACATCTCCTTTAATAAGGAACGTTTCTGGCAGACCAATTAATCTTACTAGATTGACCCGATGTTCGCTATGTGAACATAAAATGTTTGGAAAAATGGTTGTAAATGTTTTAAGAACCGTCGAAGCCTCAGAACTGAGTTTATGACATGAATACAGCACCAGAATGAAGCTCATAACATAAATACAGCACCAGAGTCAAGCTCAGTACATACAGACAGTACCAGAACCAAACTCATAACATGAATACAGCACAAGAACCAAGCGTATAAACAAATACAGCACAAACCAACCTCAGTACATAGATACAATACCAGAACCAAGCCTGGTACATAAATACAGCATCAAAATCCCTTTAAAAAAATTTAACTATATTCTACAAGATGCCCCCCCCCCCTATAATGCGACAGGCTTAGATATAGCAGCTTAGCTCTAGTTACCATATAATGTACTAAAATACTGTCTCTACACAGTAATAATGATCGCAGCGGTTACCTCCAGTGATCGCAGGCGATGGGGTCTGTTTCTGAAGTTGTCCGCATTCAGTTTTCTTCTCTCTGGGCTCAAACTGCCAGTAAGACTTCTAAGACCCATGACTCGCCTCTGCAGCCTTTTTAGTGCCTTTTCCATGTGCCCGCTGTGATCTAGATCATTAACCCTTAGTGACTGGCCTTAATTTTGCACCTTAAAGGGGTTTTCCAGGGACAATATTATTGATGGCAAATCATCAGGATAGGTCATCAATAGTTGATCGGCTGGGGTCCGTCGCCGTGAATCCCGCCCCCATATCACGCTCGCCATCCATGTGAAAGCCCTGAGGATGCGTGGCACTTTCTTGTGAAAATAGCCCTGCATCATTTTGGGGATGTAAGGAACCCCATAGTTTTCAATGTGAGACTTCGCATTGCGTGCACTTTGCACGTGGCGTAATTGGAAACAATGAGCGATGCGGGAGCATGCACAAGACAGGGCGTGCCGCGATTGGATTCCCACATTGCATTGCAGTGCCGTGTGTGTGTGGGGGGGAAATCGCTCATGGGGTTCATATTTGTGCATCTCGCAAAGCACAAATCTTGCATGATTTTCTCACGCGGGTGAAGACAGCCTTAGGCTAATTTTACACGGGTGAGTGCGATAGCGGGCCACGAAACTGGGCCCAATATCACACTCGGGAACGTGTGATGAAGGCCTCACATCACCTCAGGGAAGTGGCAGTTCTCCAGCGTCGCAGACAGCGTGCGATGCTTTTGCCGGCCCCATTGAAAAAAATGGGCAAGGTGTTCTGAGGCAGCGCCAAAAGATATGCTGGGATTTTTGTGTCATCCCTTCAGCACAGTTGCGATTTTCAGCCACAATGGCGGACCGGCAAGTGTTTCCCATTGTTTTCAAAAAGCGCTCATGTGTGCAGATCACAAAACACAAATCTCGCACGATTTTCTCGGCCGTGTAAAAGCGACTTTAGACTACATTCACACAAGCGAGCGCAATATCTCGCATGTCAGCGTGCGTTTTACCTTCGAGGTGTTTTTCATGCAAAAACGCCTTACATCACTTCGGTAAAATTGCGATCCCCCGGCGCTTGAAGCCTATTCAGGTCAGATAGGCTGACAGACATGGCAGATAGAGGCTTTTCTCCGGCTTCCATGGGAACCTATTGGCACCTCGCACTCACATCATGGGGAGCCCTTCTCCTTCATTAACCGCTTCCATATCATGTTCACTATTGATTGCGGCGTGGAAGTGGTTAAACAGTTGGCAACGGAGCTCTTCACCGATACAGCAGGAACCTGGCTGTCAATAAGCAGCCAACCTACTTCTGTCAAGATAGGAGGAGCTTACGGGCGCCTTCAGACGACCGTATATCGGCCAAGTTTTCATGCCCGGCCGATATACGGTCATCTGAATAAGCCCTATAACCCGTATCAGGTATTTACGATGGGGCAGGTTTAAAGCCCAGGACCAAGCGCCATATATTATACATACAGAGCTTGGTCACAAAAAAGTTAATAGCGCCCCCTATGTGATCCCATTTAGTAATAGAAGCTCCCTGGTTGCCCACATTTAAGGGCCTTTTACACGGAACGATTGGCGTTCAAAAAAATAATTCAAACGAGCGAAAGTGAATGATAATCGTTCGGTGTAAACACGGCCAACGATTAAATGACAAACTATAAATAGTTCGCTTTTCGTTGGCTCGTTCACTAATCGGTCGGCTTAAATAGCGATCATTCAATCGTTTTCAGTCACTTATACAGTGAATGTGAATGACTGAACGATTTGTTTGAATGAGCCAACGATGTTAAACAGGCTGTCCGCGGAAACTCTGAAATTGTTCAAATGGGCAGGTCTAAACGGACCCTTGGTTATAAGACCCCCTCGATGCCCCCACTTAGTAACAGGACCTCTTCTGTGGCCCCAAATAGAAAGTGACCTCCCCTGTGGCCCCACTTAGTAATAGGACCAGGTCAGTGGCCGCACTTAGTAGGATCCCCCTCAGTGCCCCCATGCACGATTAGGGCCTCCGCTCCTAATGCTCAGCCAGCTGGAGAGGGTTACACTCTTGAACACTCTCACACTTGGACTGCTGTATGCTCGGAGACTCTGTAGCTCGCATAGCAGCTTCTTCATTCCTCCCCCAGCCAGCACCAGCGCTCCGAGTACAGAGAGCCCTGAGGAAAGAAGCTGCTATGCAAGATACAGGAGCGCAGAGTCTCAGAGCAGAGGGCAGCCCAAGTGTCAGATTGTTCAAGAGCTTAACCCTTTCAAGCAGGCAGAGTTTCAGAAGTGGGCCGGGCGGCCCTGGATCAGTACAGGGCACCTGCTGGTGCTCCCTTTACCTAGGTGGTGTCATGCACCCTGTGCGCTCGCACAGGTCACCCACCCCAAAGGATTGCCCTGGGCATTAGTATACCTCAAAACAGCAGCTCTGGGTGACAATGAATACAAGGAAATACAAGCAGGAACTATACGTGGACTTACAATTCCAATGGCTAAGAGAGTTGTAAAAGTCATTTCATAGAAGAGCTCATATATCAATGTGTAACTTGATCTGGAAATATAAACTTTAGGTATAAGGCCCCCTTCACACGAGCGGAAGCACATTTACGCACACACGTATTTTACTGTACTTTCTCCACCAGAAAGGTATATTCATTTGCACTCGGCACACAAAGACGCACCAAATGAAACGGCTACTTCGTCTAATGAGTTCCAGATGTGTTGTCTCTCCAGCGGAATTACGCAGCGTATCATGCATCTCCTTGAGTATTTGCGCACCTCCCATTGACTTCTATGGGGACCTTCAGTATGCGCAGGAAAGTAGAGCGTGCAGCTTTTTTTTGCAACACCGAAATGTGCAAAAAATATGCGCATGTAAACGAACCCATTGAAATCAAAAGGGTTGTATTCTCTGCATATTGCGCATGCACATTTTGCAAGGGCATATACGCAGACGGGAAGGGGGCCTTAAGAGGGGTTTGTTTTTTGCTAAATTACCTGTGCAGGCAGCAAATAACAGATTCAGGGCTTATTTAGATGACCGTATATCGGCTCGGTTTTCAAGCCGAGCAGATATACAGTGTCCTTGTCTGCAGGGGGGGGGGGGGATGGAAGAGCCAGGAGAAGGAACTGAGCTCCCGCCCCTTCCCACAATTTGCAAATAGGAGGGGCGGGGCTAAGCGGTGTTACTTAGCTCCGCCCCTTCTATTGCAAATAGTGGAGGGGCGGAGACGGGGCGGGAGCTCAGTGCACCGCTCCCAGCTCTTCTAGCCTCCTCCCCCTGCAGAGAGGGACACCGTATATCGGCTCAGCGTGAAAACCGAGCCGATATACGGTCGTCTGAAATAGCCCTCATGTTGGAAATGATATGCATGTCATTAGGTGTTCAAAAACGGAATTCTGCATAATAATTTGGAACAACATATTTTGTGGTCATTTCAAAATATGAATAACGCCATCACCATTATCAGGACTTCCACTAATAACATCCACATTGTAATAAACCTGCGGAGGATAAATAAACTCCTTGCACATACTGTCCATTTTTGAAGAATAAACAAAAATGGCGTGCACAATAATTAGGAACACAGGGCAATGTGCACCAGTTTTTGGCCTACATTATCCTAAACCTCTCCGTCTGTGACTGCCCCCCCCCCCCCCCCCACTGGACCCAGCCTACATTTATCACAAGTAGCAAGAGAGGCATTAAATAGCAAAAAAGTCAAGAATTATTGCACAAATGTGGCTTTTCGATGCCAGAGTTGAGGCTCAAATCTTCAATTTCCCCTTTTTCACAGATGAGAGAAAGTTACAAGTTACATCACAGGTAGTCAAAGAATATGTTTAATAAAAAATAATTAAACTTCCATTTGCTCTATAGAACATCATAGAAAGTAATTCAATAAATTACAAAGGACTTTTCTTTGAAGACGCATGTTGAACTACAAGCCGATTCAGACCACACAGAACACGACCGGCATATTGCAGGTATCTGGAAACATAATAGACACGCAGATCGTAAAGCCGGAAACATGGGCTATAAATACGAGTCGTAAAACAGCTAACATTCTCATACTACCTACCGACACACATTGTAAAAATATCCGGGGACAGAGACTTGCTACTGCTAGTGGGGTTCATTTATTCCTTAAGAAAAGTGCATCGCCGATCCTCCCGATAGATCCTGCCCTTCCTGTGCTTCCCTAGAAAAGCAGGTGGAATGCCCGCTGTAGTGTCACCTTTTTGCAAGTGCTTCAAGTTCTCCAATTTCATTCCTACGGGTGAAGTTTCAATGCCGACAATGTGATGCAAACACTTTCTAAAACATAAAAGTTGGTTAAGGCGAGAGTTTCGTTTAGGCGTCTAACAAACCATAGAATATCTGAATATGTAAGGCGAAAAGAAATCCTAGGAAGCTCAAAACTTATTACCCACTGACAACCAGTAGGAGGCCTGTTCACTAATGTCAATGTGATGCGTAGAAAGCCAGTGACTTCACTAACATAGCCCTGCTGGAAAACTGCATGAAACAAATGTGATTGCGGCTTCCCATTACACCAGCTCCATATCCTAGTACAGCAATAGCTACTTCTCTAATATGTGATAAGAACGCAGCTCTGTGGATGCAATGTATGGGAGAAGAATTCTGCAGCCCCCCCGGTAGCTGTGACACCCAAGATCAACCCTCAATGACAAAAAGGGGAAAGAATATTATAGCTTGCCGCGCCCTGTGCCATGATCAAGGAGGTTTTCGGAGATTAATAAACTGTAAAACACAAAAAAAAAACTAATATTGAACTCAATATTTGAAATGTTTCTGCTGCTTCGGTTCCAGAGGTTCCATGAAGGATGAACATGCCGTCCGTCAGTCATGTGACCGCTGCAGGGGCTTCCGGGACCGCAGCAGTGAAGACCAAACTGCCAGAACATTTAGAATTCAGGTTGGCAATCTTTTTTTACATCTTGGAAAACTCCTTTAAAACCGAGAAATACTGTTTAGATTTCCTTCACACAAACATTTTTGTAGGCTTCTCTATTGCCTAATCCATTACAAGGCGGCGCTTCTGCATGGTGCAGAGTACAGGTCTCCAGTATGTGCTCAGGGATCGCCATGTGGTAGGAAGGCTCCATGGCACCATATTGATGCACCAGAATGAGTATGTGGTTGTACAACAATATACGGGTGTGACCGACATTACCGTCATCTCACTGCACACCAACACTTTGGGAAATTACTAGTGAGGTTGTTTCTACATGGCGTTCCCATAGAATAAACCTCCGCACTGATGAGGGCGACACCTAGGGGGGACACTGATGTAGGTTTAGCCTTTGTATATTTTTGGGGGAATGGGTCAAAGATGTATATAGAACTAGAACATGAAGTGTGGACACAAGAAAGTAGCTATTAAGTCTCAACTATCAAAATTAGGAGCTTAGCTTTTCTTTATTGTGAAACTCCAGTCCTGGACAAACAAAGCTGGCCGAACTAGCTTCCCCGAGTACATGATGCACACAGTGGATTAAGAAGCAGCGTTAGGGCTTGTGTACACAAGTGTATTTGCACCACAGTGAATAGAACCCATTGCGTTCACTGGTTTTCTTCACGAGTGTACTTTTTCTTGCGATGTGCGATCGCGTGAAAAAATACACATAACATGATCTATATTGGTGCACAACTGCAAGAGGCCATTGAAATTAATGGGCATGTGTAAATGTCCATGACATGCGCAGAAAACCAGTGGAAACTGGCCTATACACATAAAATCAACGTGATTTTGTGCGTATGTTATTGTGTGTGCACACACTTGGTGCCTTTGCGCATACAAAAACACACTGGGGTGGACAAAAATACGTGGGCGTAAGCACATTTGGTTGTGCAAACACATGGCGTATTTGCATGGCCAAAATGTGCTTATGTCTATGTCAACAAGCCCTTAGTCTAAAACACTTTACCTACTTTGCTTAACTAGGGCTGCACACTTCAGCATCAGAGCAGCATGTACTAATGACGCACACTTAGGGCTCAGTCAGACGAGCGTTTTTTCGCGCGTTTTGCGCATGCGCATGCGTTTCGCGCATATATGGAACCAATGGTTCGCTATGGCATCGGTCACATGTCCGCTTTTGCGAAAAATTATAGGACACGGCGATTCGCAAATCGCGCCTATCGGCGTTTTGCGATTAATGTGCGCACCAAAATCATTTTTTTCGTCGGTCAGACGAAGTTTCATGCGCATTTTGATGCGCACGGCGATTTTTTTCCGGTCAGACGGGCATTTTTCTGCGACGATTAACGCGGCTAGGTGCAGATTTTTCCCGCGATTTTTCGCCTCCGGTCACGCGATTTGCGCATGCGACATGCGATGCGCAAAACGCGCGAAAAAACGCCCGTCTGACTGAGGCCTAATGGCTCATTGTGCGATTTTGCACGGCTAAGTTGCACGCGTAAAAAAATCACAAGTAATAGAACCAATGGTTTTCTATGATACAAATGTTCAGATGAACAATTTTAAGCCACGCCCAAAAATAAAAAAAAATCGCACCTAGAAAGATAGGACATCAGCAACTGAACTCCCCGACCGCAATTCCCTGCTGTGCAAAAAGATAGGTCTTGAGCTGTCTTTTGACTGTAAAATGCAACTACTTGACAAAGTACTATAGAAGTGTATGTGAGGGGAGTGAGATTAAACATTCCATTGTTTAGCAAACACTGCTAAACAATGGCAATGGGAGGGGTAGTGAGATTAGCAGCAGGGAGTGATGATACAGAATGTCAGATGAGTGTTTATAGTGAGTAACAGGTTTGTGTTGCCAGGAGGAAATAAAAATCTTTCAGCATCGCATTTTTCTGGCAACATGCCGCCCCCCAATTGTGTGAATGGGTGATTTTAATGCTAATGAGGCTTGGGACTTTATCACAGAAAATCGTCCATTTGTACGATTTTCGGGTGATTTTGTGCAAATTTTATTGCGCGGCAACCTTCTGCAAGATTTTGATGCCCATGTGAACGAGCCCTAATACACAGTGCACATCCTGTAGTCAGAGAAGCGGCTCAGGCATCTCTGTTTATCCAGGCCTGAAGGTTGCTTTAAATCAGCAGCCACTAGAATAGAAAGCCGGTATAAAACAGAAATGACCCTTGTGGAATAAACAATGGGAGGCTTCATCTTTCATGTCAAAGTGAGAGCCAGTATGATCAGGACTAAAGATCAATTTAGGAGTCAATTTGGCTTTTGTTTTAGTGGCCAAAGAACAGAGGGGGAGGGTATATTACCTGCTGTTGTTCTTCTATGTCCCGCTGCTCTTGGATTGGCCAGTGCTGATCATGTGATCAGTGCTAGCTAATCAGAGAGTAGGTTAGTGAATTGGCGATTTACCACTACTAACACACTGTGGGGATTAGGTAGTCTGAAGATTGCGTGACTTTTTATGGGGGAACATTGATTATTTTTCTTTTTGGGATTCAGGAACTGCAAGAAGAAAAAGGTGGCCTGATCCAAGACATTGCATATTACAGAGATATCCTCCCCTGGAAGCGGAGCTTGTAGAGCAGAATACCGTGCCTCACGGAGGCACCTTACAACGGTGAGTGCCCACGGCTCTGTAATCCTTAGGCACTATGGGGGAAATTTACTAGAACCGGCGTTTCCTGCACCAGGCTTAGTATAATTCTCCCTGATGCACAGAATACATGAAGGGTCAAAGGCATCTTCATGTATTCAATGCATTCTGGCAGGTCCATGCTCCTTTTCAGAAATGTACACCAGGTCTGACCAGACGTATATGTATGGTATAATTTACATCACCTTCTGGCATAAATTATAGATAAAGCTGTCGGTCTGGGGTGGCCACGCCCCTTCCAACAAGCCTCGCCCAGTTAAAAAAAAAAAATGGCAGGAATGGTGCAGAATGAAGAAAAAAACACATTTTTTGTGCAAACACCCTGATATGCAAAGATTTGTTACTTTGTGATGCCAGAAACGGGCGCAAAAGAGTTTATAAAGGTGTCCTTATGTGTGCCACCCCACAGAGGATGTGACTTCGCTGTGTGCAAGGACACATCCTGTGCCACACACGGTCACAGAATACCTCTCTGCAGCCAAATGATCTACAATTAAATACACTTCCATAGTAAACATATGCACATTCCCACAAAACCCAATATAAACCAAAACTGATGGACCATGCAACGTTTACAAGCTGGTAGGCCTAAGGACTGAATCAACCTGGAGTGGCCACATGATAATAGTCTTTTCCAGTTGTGTATTAACTAATATATATATGCATGACAAAACTTTCATGACCAGGTATTAATGTATTTTTTTTAATATGTAAATGTACTATTGCTGATTAAAGACGACCTGTCATGTCCTCTGGTCAGCGGGACGCGTTTCATACCTTTATAACAGTGTCCCCTCTGACTCCAACACCATTTTTTTTCTATGCCCCATCCACTGGCAACCATTATAGAGCCAGGCACTAGTCTTCTGTTAAGTGGGCAGGCATGATGTCTGACAACAAAAACCACCCACTTGAAAGAGAGCTAGTGCCGGGCTCCATATATGTAACTGGGTGAGCCTAGAAGAAAACCAGTGCAGAGTCATTGGGGATGTGGCTGTAGAGGCATGCAGCCAGCCCAGTGATCAGAGGTCCTCTTTAAACACTACGGTCATAGTGTTTAGATCAGCTCTTTCACTCGATCATATGTGTACAGCAAATTAAATGCAGATCATTCTGATTAAGAAACTTTCTTACAACGTATTCACTTTTAATGACCACTAGAGATGAGCGAGCCTACTCAGTAAGGCAGTTACTCGAGCGAGCATCGCTCTTCTGGAGTAACTGCTTAGTGATCCTAGCAGGCTCGGGTGGGCTGCGGGGGTAAGAGAGAGAGAAAGCGAGATCTCTCTCTCTTTCTCCCGCTCCGCTCCTCCCGCCCCACGCAGCCCACCCGAGCCTGCTCGGATCACTAAGCAGTTACTCCAGAAGAGCGATGCTCGCTCGAGTAACTGCCTTACCGAGAAGGCTCGCTCATCTCTAATGACCAGCATCACAATAGTGAAAACGAGTGAGGAAACCGAAACAGTCCAATCCCGTTTCAAGTCACACTTTGCGAAAAGTTCAGTGCGAACCTGAACCTCGGGTGCATCGTCTTGACCGAACCCACTAAAATTTCTCCTCATCCTCAAATGTGGCTCACTGGTTAGATTGCCGCTTTGCATCACTGAGGTCTTAGCCTGCTAGGTTCAAATCCGGCGGAGAAGAAGAAGAAAGCAAAGAAACACAAACGCAGGAAGAATACAAAAGCTCCATGCTGATGCTGTTCTTGGTCACATGTAACCTAGGATCCCAACACTGCAAGGCAACAGTGCTAACCACTGAGCCACCGTACGTCTTCGAGGAAGAGGAGGAAAAGAAGAAAGTTTTCAAAAGTTTGCTTAACAGTAGTGAAAACTATCAGAATGCTGCATGGATCATACAAACCACAGCCGTTTTGTGCTGTGGTTTGCATGGTTGTTACCCTGCAAAGTGTCAAAACGCTGCGTTTGGGTTTACAAATATCGGATGTAGTTATTAAAAAAATCCCAAAGTAGTGACAGAAAACTGACATCCATTATAAGGTACTGCACTACAAAAATGAAGGGACTAGTGTCAAACAAATGTAAGGGCATATCTGAGGCACGCCAGTGCGCTGGCAAACACATATTCAGACCGTCACTATAACTGCACACTACAGAAGGGGACGGCTGCTTTTTCTTCCGCCGGGCCATAAGGGGGCTTTTGGTTTTAAAATATAATACTGGAAAAAAGAACACAAAAAAAATTGTCTGGATAGCAAATTTAATAAATAAGGTTAAATAAAACTGCTGTACGTTTATCAGTTGGGTGATAAATATGGCCGTCTGCAAACAGAACAACAGAACGCCGCGGTACCTGAGAGTGCATCTTCCATACTGACAGTAATGATCGTGTAAAGGGAGGCAGCATACACATTGGCACCTGGTATATACACTGACGTTTGGAGATGCCAACCTTGTGGAGGACTCACTGTTTAAATACTGATAGTGAACGGGACTCATGATTGTATCAATTCTTATACTGATCTGCATTAAAGGGGTTGTCCAACTGTAAACTACTGGTGGCCTACCCACAGCATAGGTGATCAGTAGCAGATCAAGGGAAATCTGCTGCCCGGTTTGTAGCGCTGCTGTGCTTGTGCACGTAACTGATTTCTACAGGAAGCAGACAGCTCTGTTCCCACCCCAGTGGCCAGTCTTGGTATTACAGGCAAGTGAATGGCATGCAATACCAAGTCTGACCACTACCGTGAGAAAGGGGCTGCCTGTAGAAATCAGCTCAGGGCATGAGCAGACTGGTCCGACGCACAGCAGATCAGTGGCGGGCCCCTGCTGATTTACTATTGACAGCCTATCCTGCAGATTGGTCATCAATAGTTTACAACTGGATAACCCCCTTTAATAGTTTTTAATGCTGAAATGCATTTTCTTACTGCTTTACTGCACCAGTGATCTAATTGGCGCCAACAACTGATGGCACCGAGAGGTAAAAGAAAAAAAAAAAAAGAAGTAGCCGTACAAGATGCGGGAATAATCTCTAGCTAACACCCTTTCTGCACACACCGCACAATATTCTCCTAAAATGTAAAGGGTGATATCGGGAAGATACGGAGGAATTGCGCAAGACACCCTGTTCGGTGATTTTCACATGATGTAGCCCAAATCTTATGTCCAGCTTCCCGTTATGGGGCTCTTTGTACTCTGTGGAGGAGAGGGTAAAATAGAATGAACTAGTAGGGCATCGGGTAGCTTTCATCACTTGTGCTTTCACATGGGCGAGGCATAAACAAGGCTCTCACAGAGTCAAAAAGTATCTGAAAACTCTTGAAATAAATACTGGTGTTCCTTATTTCATGTACCAGTAGACTACATGATGCGGTCAGAACTTACAAAAATAAAATAAAATCCTATTTTCATGATCCTTTCCCTTTAAAAGGTGAAATAAAAACAGGGCCGCTGAAACAACATTCGGAAATTGCCCCAAATTATTGCTGAGTTCTGTAAATGATGCGCATGAGTAAATCGTAAAAAACTAAAGGCAGAAATGAAAACCACAATATACTTAGAGGATTCTGTGTTTCACTGCAAATATATTATTTATATACAGCTCTTAGAGAGCAGGTTTTTTATTTTCCTTTTTTTTCGGTTTGTTTTTTTTTCTATTTTTTCCATAAAATTACCCCCCTCCCGACTTCCCTCAAACAAAATTAATGCCTTTTGCTGTAATTTCCTTACAGTGCGATGTCTATTTTCTCATATTACATACAAGTTCATCTCTGCGAGAGCATGACATGCAAAACGTTTTCTTAAAACGCTGCTTGCATCTTCAGAACAAATACTGAAATGTCCGCCGGTCCGGAAAATCCTTTGATGCGGTAATTACACAGATATTTACAATTAAAATTATTTTAGGCAGGAGGATCCAAAAGGTTTTTTTGTTTTTTTAAATATAATTTAAGTGCAGGTTCAGTAAGGTTTAGTCTTCTTCTGAAGAGTCCGAGTCTTCAGATGAAGACGACGAAGGGCTGTTTGATCCTGATGAAGGGTCTGCCTTCTCAGATCCTTCGTCTGTGCTGTTCTCGTTATGGGAGGCCACCTCGTTTCCAGGTTTTTCTTCTTTACTTTGGGCAGGCGGAGGTGGTTCTGCTGCAGGATCCGAGGCCGGAACGGGATCGGGGTTCTTATTGTTATTTGTATTTTGTACATCAAAAACGTTATGCTGGGGCACAGCTGGGATGTGAAGATTAAGGCTTGGAGTGAGGAGCATCCCTGGGTAGAGTATGTTGGGTAACAACAATGGGTTAATAGCTAGCGAGCCTGTTTGTAGCGCAGCTCCCATGGATGTGGATGGAGGGCTCGAGTTCTGCTTGGTTTTGGGACCGCTGGGAGATATCGTCCTCTCTTTGTTATCAGCTTTTTTGCTATTCTTTGTGCAGTTCTTCTCCTTCCCTTCGGCGCCGGGGTCTGAGGACTTATTCAAGAGGCTTCCCATACCCAGTAGATTGGGCAATCCAGCCATACCAGACAGCAACATAGGGAACATGGCAGCCATGTTCTTTGCATCGCCACCAGTTGTGGAGAGGCCAGCAGGTAAACCAATTAATCCAGTAGTTAACTGCAGAGACTGGAGGTTCTGGAAGTTCTGCTGTAGGGCCTGGTAGCTGCTTAGATCCATACTCTGGATCAGCCCATTAGCTAGCAGTGGGTTGACATTCACGGAGTTGCCTGCAGATACCGCAGCAGCGGCTGTGGCTTTGGCAATCTCGCTTTTTGGCCTCCTCCCTCTCCTACTCACTTCTTCCCGCACCACGGGGCCCGTTAGGATACGGTCAAACATGCTATCTGGGAGAAAGCCCTGCAAGAGAGAGAAGAGCGCGGAGCATTTAGTTCAACTGGTCGGTCACTTTCAGGGGTAACAATCAAGTACTGTATTTGGATTGCTTTCAGATCACCTTTTTTCATTTCTCAGCAACTATATACAATATGGTATAAACTGTCCGACTTAAAGCGGAAAGGTCAGCAACCCTTTAGAGATAGCGAGGGCACCACCAAACGCAACACTTGGGTAAATAGAGCTTCTTACTGAAATTGATTGCAGTATACAGTCAAATAGGGACAACTATTTTTTACTAGAGGGGTGTTTAGTATAAACCGCTCAGAGAGGACTTTTGATTAAACTTGTGACTATGAGGCCTTAGTCAGACGGGCGTTTTTTCGCGCGATTTGCGCATGCGATTCGCGCATATATAGAACCAATGGTTCGCTATGGTATCGGTCACATGTCCGCTTTTTATGCGGATATGCGATAAATTATAGGACACGACGATTCGCAGATCGCGCCTATCTGCGTTCGGCGTTTTATGTGCGCACCAAAATCATTTTTTTCGCCGGCCAGTCTAAGTTTTTATGCGCATTTTGATGCGCACGGCGATTTTTCTCCGGTCAGACGGGCGTTTTGCTGCGACGATTAACGAGGCTAGGTGCAGATTTTTCCCGCGATTTTTCGCCCCCGGTCACGTGATTTGCGCATGCGACGCGCAAATCGCGCGAAAAAACGCCCGTCTGACTAAGGCCTGACAGTGTTACGTGATACGCATGTTTGACGTGCTGGCAAGGACCAGAGCCCATGATCACGCAACACTGGTCTGGAGAGGAAGATGGCATATGTGCTACTCATTGCTCCATGTAGAATACCGGGCAGGTATTTAATTAGTTATTTCAAGCACACAGGGAATCAATCTTTTAAAGTGGTTGTATCAAAACCTAAAAGTGATTCCCTGCCCACAGGATAGGGGATGACTTCATGATCCCAAGAACGGAGATCCTGGCGGTCACTACATGAATACAGTGAAGGATACGCATGTGCGCTGCCACTCCGTGTATTCCAATGACAGCGCTAGAGATTACCGAGCACTTCTACTTGTCATTAAAATGAATGTAATTGCAGCATTCCACCACTCTATTCATACGAGGACCGTCAGGACCCCTTTCTCAGGATTGGTGGGGGTCCCTGTGGTCAGACCCCCACCGATCATAAAGTTATCCCCTATTGTGTCGTTAGGGAATAACTTTTGGTTTTGGCACAACCTCATCAATTGGTTACTATGGTGGTTTTGTAATGAGATGACAAAATCTAGCTTATACCTGATAAAGGGCATCGAACCGAAATATGTGTTGGGGGTAGACACCATCCTGGTGGTCTGAAGATGTGGGTTTGTTACTGCATAAAGCCAACTTTTTGGGGATGTTACATCTTGGTTTATTTTATATGCACTTAATCATCTGGAATGTAAAGTGACTTACCGTATATGTAAAAGGGGCCATGTGCAGCACGCTATCCTGTATATTAATCATTACTATGTACTGGCCCTGCAGTCCCATCTTTTTTTCTGTGGGACTATTCTTTTTTCATGTAGTATCCCAAGTCTAATATTAATAAAGATTTGTCTTATTTTTTTGACCCTTTGGCTTTTTGGCATATTTTTAATGGATGATTTTGTCAAGCATAATAAAGATTTTAGTTCACTTATTAGACTATCAGGTTTGATCTTAGAATGGATTTTATTGGCTTAAAAGGGCTTCTGTGGTTTAGATCCATTTTCATACATATTATTAGGGAGCTCTGAGGTAATAGAGGGCATCCCCTAGTCAGGACTATCATCTCTTGACAAAGTAGAGGGAGGTTACGAAGAGTGTCTGTTGCTCTGGAGGACCTGCCCTGTCCTGCGTTACATAGACAACCCATTGATTCTTATGGGCATTGTGCAATGTTTCATTTCTCCTGTGGTGGCGCTGCAGGGAAACTAAACAATTACTGCAAAATGTCTGCACAAATATCAGAATATTACTAGGGGATCAGTTTACGGTTAATGTAGTTTTGTAATAAGCCGAGAACTACTTTAATAAGCATTAATAGAGGATGTCCAAGCTGTATGCCCTGCTAGGTACACTGAAATAGAGGCTTAGAACCCCCTTTTATTAGCTAAAGTGTAGAGCAGCAGCAAAGACTGGCTGTCATTCTAGAGGGCTTTGTAACAGGCATGTTTATTATACGTTGCAAGAGGGTCCATTTTCAGTAAATAATAGTATTCAGGGTCTTATTTTTGCAGACGCAGTCACCTGAAGTTTACGTTACACAACCCAACTAGATATTATAATAGGACACTCACATTGCAGCAGCTCAGTTAGGTACTACAGGCACAAGCCCCATTGAATTCGATGGCAGACGAGCTTGCAGTACTAAACTGGGCTGCAGCAATACGGGCAGCGCTATCTGCTTTCAGCACAGCCCACCTCAATAGTGGGCCTGGCAATCAACTGACTGGCGGGGGATCCAGAGTGGCAGATCTCTTTCAATCAACGATTGAGGATATATCTCGAGGATACTCAAGTAAAAGTCTTGGATAGTCCTTTTAATTACTTGACTCCGATGATGCACTTTGTTCATGATCACGTATGTTTATAATGCGAGCAGTAAAAGTGGCATTGGATGATCTATCAATTGTCCAACACTACCATCAGTTTCCACTTCATGTCTGTGGCTTACTGTAGGCTATGTTTACATCTGTGTCATGGCTTCCGATCATGACAGATCCGATGTACAATAAATAGCAATGGGATGTATTGGACCCCACTGACTTATATTGTGGTCTGTTGGAAAGCCACTGTGGTCCCTGTCATTTTGACAGTAAGAATAGTGCTGCCTATTCCTGCCATCAAATCTGATGGATCTGCCGCCGAAGGCTCCGAGCATAGCCTCTAACACAGGTATAAGTAAAGCATTAGTATCATTGGCACAATGTGCTCTTCGCCTGCGAAGGGTGCCAAACTGCACAACAGTATTGCATATAATTCATTACTACTGAAGATTTAATGCTGGGACCTCCACCCTGTGCCTCGCCAGATGTTGCAAGAACATAAGGCCCAGCCATAGGGTATATAGAGTATATCAAGAATATCAGTACTTACGGATTGCTTTACAACATCTCCCCACTCAGGAGCCACGCCATACTCTGGATTTTCCTTCAGGAAACGGCACAGGTCCTTCAGAGGAGGAGCAAATGCACCTCCAACCTAAACAGACATAAGGGTTAATGCATGCACTACAAATGCAAAAAGGATCCAATTATGTCAGGTGTGAAGCAAATACATCATTCTACAGAAGGATCATCAGACTAAGAATAAAATATGGCGCTGCTGGTTTGGTTTCATCACAGACAGCTCCTTTGATGCGCTGATCTGTTGGTATAACAAGTCAGACTCCTGACACCCTGAATGGTTTTACTGGTTTTGTCAGATGGAGAATCACTCTTCGTGAGCGTCCCTCTGCCCCGGCTCAAAAGGAGTGTATAGTCTTGAGTCAAAGTCACCAATTTATGGCAGATGGAAAGGGGCAACGAAAACCCTTATAACTGTATGAATTTACACATTTCTGCACAGATTGGTAGACACAGTGGACTAAAACACATCAACAGCAGCATTAAAGTGTGATATAAAATTATATTATAGCTCCTCTTTTAGCATCAAGATTAACAACCACTTATTAGCTGTGCATTCTTAAAGTAATGTATTATATTTTTTGGACTATAAGACACACTTTTGCTAAAGCATTTGTGCAATATACAGACAAAGTTAGGAGGGTCCAGCAATGCCAGACTCCCCTCACCACTGCTTTACTAATTGGGGGAGAACTCTGATAAAGTGCCTGCAGACTAATCTATGTGATCTGTGCTGGGAAGGTGAGGAAGCCAGCCAACTAGCTAAATCAAACTTGCTCACTAATAGAGAAGTAAGAGAAGTTAATCCCCTGCTGCACACAAAGAGCAAGAAAAACTGAGACTAACAGGGACCCTGAATTAAAAACCTATAACAGCCCCCCGACAAGATGTCATCAGAAGCCCCTGGGGCTACAGTTAACTCACTACCTTATCAAACATGGTCAGACATGTGCTAATAAACATTTAGACTTCCAGAATGACCCTGTTATTTCTATTTGAGCCTTGTAAGAGGTTATTATTTATGAATAAAGGTTACATTTTATATATTTTTTCTTTGTAGGAATATATATTATTTGGTTTGCCTTTTTGGCAAATTAGGTGTTTGGTCTAAGAGGGTGCCCTTCATCCTATGGTTTATATTTGGATCTGGCCTGGAAGCTCTGAATGGAGCCTCTATTGCAGAGATGGATGAAGTCTAAACAAAACAGAATAAAGCAGGATAAGCAGACAAAAGAAGAATCAAGTGACAGGAGAAACATTTATGTGGCTAGCTGAACATCATGCAGTATCTACATGCGCCACTGAAATTTGTTTTGAAGGTTAAAATAATGAGGACACAGCAAGTTTAACAGGACTGAACTCTTAGCTACTAACTGCTTCACCTACTGCCGAATTCCAAACATGGAAGATCTACCCTAAACCGCCTTATAACATTGAACCCTCCACCTGCTTTTTCCCCTATTTTTTTTTGTTTAGGCCTTGGGTCTACGTCTTATAGTCCGAACAATACGGGTATATGCACAGAGCTGAGACGCTTGCCTTCCTGGCGTTCCTCTTGTTGATGAGCTGCACACGCTCCTCTCCCGTAAGGCTGTTCACGTCCAGCTTGGTAGGATTCCTGCACCGATGCCTCTTCTGCTTAGGCCTGCCATCATGAAGCGGCATTCTCTATGCAGGGACACAAATAATAAGGCAGCGATATATTAAATAATGCTACATCGCTGACATTCGCTGCTATAAAGCTGGTGCTTACACTAATTACACATCAGACACAAGTCCATAGGATATAGAAGACATCTTACAGGAATGAATGCTCCCAAGTCTTTCACATATCCAGGGTGGGCCTTCAGCCAGTTTTCCAGATCCTTTCTTTTTGGAGCATCGTCTCCTGCAAGCCTTGTGCCATCTTTCAAATTAATGACGGGGACCGGGCTGTCGGCATCTGGTGCTCCGTGAAGTTGGGGGGCAGATTGCAACAGCGGGCAAGATGCAGGTTGTGACAGGGAGGGAGTCACAGCTTGGTTAACCTGGAATAAAGGGAATGCCATGAATTACTTTCACACCAAAAGCCCTGAACGGTCCCTAATATTCGGTTTACGTTTACAGTGTCTCCAGCATAAAATACACCTTTTTCATCATTCTTCACTTCCCTGCGTCTCCCTTGGTGCTGCTGTTAATCTGTGCCTACACTGCAGCATCTTGGTTTGGTACTACAGACACAGCTGCCATTGAATTCAATGCCTGCACTGACAAAACGGGCCAGGGCAATAGGCCGGACGTCCGCTTCAATGGTCAGGGCCAGAGGCGTAATATAAGGCATATATCTCTCTGATTTCTATGGCAGTGAAGTCATCTATTACACTTCTGGGTTTGACCTCTGATCTAGATGAGGATCGGCTGATCAGTGGGGATCACAAGTGGCAGATCCTCGCTGATGGGTTACTGATGGCTTATCCTGAGGATAGGTCATCATTAGTAAAAAGTGAGAAAATATTCTTCATTATTTCTGGTCTGTGAATATGGGAATGAATAAATGAATGAGATTTATTAATGTGACAACCCATTTAAAATTGTTTCTAATAGCGAATTACCAAATAAACAGTAAAATGATATTTAGAGTTCATTTAAGCAATGAAAAGCAGAGAACGGACCCTCCTATCCTCCAGCCTGTATCCTGCATGTATGATAATATGGCAACAATCACTGCTGAATCAACTCATAAAACATCCCCAAGCATTATTCTGCCACCAGACTGAAAGCTCGGTGGAACGGATACTGATGCCAACCACCATCTGAATATCTCAATATCCCAAATCCATTAATGCCCCCCCCCCCCCCCCCAAAAAAAACCCCAAACAACACAAAAAAAAACAGCGATCTTCTAGGACTTACATGATTGAGTAGCTTATTCCTGTTCATATAAAGGATATCAACACCCTCCACGTTCTTCCTTCGTCCCCTTCTTCTCTTGATGACAGGCTGTGCATCTGTTCCCATGCCGTTCACATTGGCACTTTGCACCGTATTGGGCGTACCTTATATGAATTAAGCTTCTATTAGAGTGCATCATAGGTCACAGTACAGAATACTTCATGTCAGCTACTACCTTTAAAGTGATTCCATGCACTGTACAAATATATTACAGCTTACTTACTATTGAACATTTGACAGCGTTCAAATGCAAGTTGCGCGAAAAAACCTGTTAAAAATGCTTTATACCAACTTTACTATGTGTTTTGGACACTTTTGGAAACTTTTTGCTGTATCTGTCAAAGAGGCGTTCCTTTGAAAAATGGAATGACCTGAATTGTGCAAACCTTTTGGTGCAATTTTTAGTGTTAGCCAAGCCAAGTAAAATGTAGCCTAAACTTAGACTAGACAGTCTTAAAATTCAACAGCTATCATTCAGCATAGTTACTGCGATAGATAGGGCACATTTTAAGACTGTCTAGTCTACGTTTGCGCTGTCTAACCTTGAGACAGTATTGTTAAATAACCCTCACTGCATCTTTGTGATTCAAAGGCCTGTGATGTTCTAGTAGAAAAGGTTCTCTGAAGTGCGAGATCCTCTGAGGTCATTGTCATCTTCTCTGTAATTCTACACTGCAAGGTGCTGCATTGCACCCTACTATGGTCTGTTTAAAGGAATCTGTCAGCTCAAACATGCTTTCCAAACTACGGACATCATGTTCTAGAGCAGGAGGAGCCGAGCAGACTGATATATAGTTTATGGGGAAAGATTCAGTGTAACTTGTGTTTTACTCATTTATATATCTGTTCGTTCTGAGCTGAACAGTCCAATGGGTGGAGCCATCAGTGATTGACAGCTACCTGTATATGACTGTACATACAGGGAAGGCTGCCAATCACTGATAGGACCGCCCATTGGACTGTTTAGCTCAGAATGAGCAAAGGTTTAAATGCATAAAATACAAGTTATACTGAATCTTTCCCCATAAAACTACATACATTAATGTGTTCAGCTCCTCCTGCTCTTGCCTTTGATAGACCAGTTCTTGTTCAGCCAGACCTTCTGCTCTCCTTGTATTACTGAATGGTCATCCTGTAATCCTACATAATGCCTGGCTAATCAGCTGTTGCTGGGAACAAGACCTGGGGTGATCAGCTATTCACTTTGGGCCCAGAATTTAGAAAGGGGTTGTGTATCTTTGCACAACCCCTTTAAATCACTGCAGAAACAAGTCAACGAGAGCTGAAGTAGCCTCTTGCACAGGATGGTGCGGTCTCAGAGCCTGGGTCTCCACTGAAGAAAACTTCTTTTCTATGACACATAAGACATTTCCTAGAACCGGTGATACTCTTTACAATATTTATGTATTGTAAAATACTGTTACCCTCTAGTAAATTCACAACTACCACGTTTCTCAAAAATAAAACCTAGCCCTAAAATAAACCCTAGTCCGATTTTCGGGGAGGCCTTGAAATATAAACCCTACCCCAAAAATAAGCCCTAGCTATACTACATGGGGAAAAAAAGCAATACATTACCTAGCAGGTGCCGTCTGGGTCCCTCACGCTGGTCTCTGCAGTTTCGGCAGGCTTCCTTGTAGTTCTCAGTCACCGCCAGAAGATCGCTTGCTGGTTACGGGGTTTGTAAACCCCACCTCCAGCAATCAATTGCTCTGATTGGTTCATCGAGCGCTGCAGTGATTGGCTGAGACGCGGTGCTCGAGAACCAATCATAGCCATCGCATTTGTTCATCGAGCGTTGCATTGATTGGTTCTCGAGCGCAGTGTCCCATCTAATCAGAGCAATTGCTTGCTGGAGGCAGGGTTTACAAACCCCGTTACCACCAAGCGATGATCTTTTAGCGGCTGAGAACTGCAAGGAAGCCTGCCGGAACTGTGGAGACCAGCGGGAGGGACCCGGACGGCGCCTGCTAGGCAAGTATTATGCCTCTTTTTGGGTTGGAATTATATATATATATATATATATATATATATATATATATATATATATATATAATTTTTTTTTTGCCCTCGGAAAAACATGGTAGTGGAAAATATTCTGTAGGCTGGGAAGACTATGGTCCAAGCACTATTTCTGTTAATATCCTGACACGTAACTCTTGCATTCATGAAATACATCTCCAGTGACCCAGCTAGAAGTTCAGAAGGTTCCCATTTGACGACTTACCTGACGCTGCAGTAGACTTGGGGAAAGTTACAAGACTGGCCTCTGAAGCATTCTGGAGATCTTGCAGTCGAGCCAAATACTGCTGCTGCCCCATTCCTTCTTCACTGTCCAGCGGCCGCTTCTGAGGTATCCCTTGTTTCTGAAATGTCAATTTCAAGCCGCCTTCCTGAAAAGGGAACGGGTCTATGTTATCAGAAGGCTACACAAAAGGCGGCATCATATCATCCATCCATCATATTAATCCCTGTGACAAAACCTCAAGCTGGAAGCTCCACAATACTCCACAGATAACAAGCAGGAAGCAAGGACTTCTCCAAACACAAGTGTTACTCCCCCTCGCCTCTTCATATCACCCTACCACTACACACTTCACAACCAGTTTTAGGTTACGCTACCAATTCTTTCAGTTAGGACTGAGAGGTTCTCCAGTTTTATGTAAATACAATGGTAGATAAAAACACTGCTTCCTGTCAGTGAACAGAAGCATTCTTGTTTACACCCAGAGCCTGAGAAAAAACCTGATTATGTCCAATTCCTATGTGTCCATAGCTTGTTAAAGGGATTGCACCCAAATCAGAAGTTATCCCCTATCCACAGGACAGGGAATAGTTTGTTGATCAGCGTGGGATCTCACCGCTGAGACCTTCCCCGATCCCAAAAATGGGGGGCCCGTTTCCTATATCCTTCTCAATGTGGACTTAATGGAGAGCGGCATTCTATTTATTTCCAATGTAACTTTCAGAGATGGCTGAGTGGCAAGCACTCTGTTATTTCCGTCAGCCCCATTGAAATGAGTGGAGTGCCAACCGCACGTGCTCAGCCTGCGCTCCATTCATTCTGACGTCCCTGTGGGGGGTAAAGCAACCCTGTAGTGACAGGCAGAGGGGAACACTAGTCTCCTATTCTGGATCTCAGCGGTGAGACCCCCACCAATCAGCAAGTTATCCCATACTATGGATAGGGGATAACTTGTGATTTTGGTGCAACCCCTTTAGGAGTACCCGCGCTTTGTCTTGTACTGGAGTCAAACTGTGTTCACCAGGGGCGATTTACCTGTACGAGTTCCGTCCGATTCCAAGGTGGACAGAACTGGTACGAGAAAAGAACTCATTCCTTTGAATGGGTTAATTCATACAAGTGAGTTTTCTCTCTGACCAATAGGCTGAGTTGGAAAACTCGCTGCGTGGGTACCACATGTAAAAAGAACCAGGGGGCGCAGAGCGGAAAAAAACACGTGAAAAAAAACACGCAAGAAAGAAAACTGCACGAAAATGGTATCTAAAATGGTCAGTCTTTGAATAGTCGAAATCACAGTCGCCCGTGTAATTACAGCCTAAGCTACACTTGTCAGGAAAGGTTTTCACTCTCTGGATGTAAACATGGCAGCAAGCAGAGATCTTAAAAATGTTAAGGAATTAAAACTAAATATTTGCTTATTTTACCTTTAATTATACAATTAAGTAGCCAGAAAACACCTCCTAAATAGCGCTGGTGCCCACGCCATCACCAGGTGTTTTCTGGTGCCACTCATGCTTGTACAAGGCCTTACCACAAACACCAGGGGCCTTTAGAATGGAGCGGCCACTTAAGGAAGGCTTTGGAATTGGGATGAGCACCCCAACTTAGGACAAGCATGCTGCAGTCTTCTTCACTTGCGTACCTCCACACAGCGAATACACGTTAATGTCAATGGATCCATGAAAATCAATGTGCTTTCAATGACTCCATTCACCACGTATCACGTGGGCGTGATATGTGGTCAAATCACGGTTGTGTGAATGAGCCCTTAGCCTTGGAGCTCAACTTCTCTCATTCCCACCTATGGGAGGCAAGCAGCCGGATAACCATTGGGTGGTTCCTACTTTTAACCCTTGTGTTACTGACCTAGGTAAAACCAATCCTTGATTGTAGTGGAATCAAGGATGGCAGAATCTTGAGCCATCTGCACCTACTTGTCAGTGGGTGGACTTGGTATCATTTTTTATTTAAGCTGGCACTACTTTGTTTCCCCCTACTACTGTATGTAAGGTATAATCAGAGTATCTGGGTATAACATGGGTGCTATACAGCATGCACTCCCTGGACAGCCTTCACTGAAGGATTCCTGCTTGTTAATTAGTAAAACACAGGTCACTGCAAAGCATGTGGATGCGCACGCCAAAAATAGTCAGAACAGCCAAATGTAGGAAAGGAAAACACACAAAAAACATTTTTTTTAACTTGAGCCAGTGCAATAAAAAAGCACCTTACGAAAGCACAAAATTACCAGCAGATCCAAAAGAGCTGGAGAAGTAGCCTTAATTTTTGCATTTTATATATTAATATTTGGCAAGTCCAAAGCGCAATGAGCTTAAAATTGGCAAAAAAAAAAAAATCTGCAAGATCCGCCTTGAAAAATAGGTGTTAAATAGGAAGAAAGAGCAGCCAGCCAATCTGAGAATGAGCATGCTGCACACAGCAACCAGGTCCCAGGGCAAGAAAAAAGGAAAAATAAACATACGTCATTGATTTTCACTGTAAACTCCTTTTCTTGTACATGCTTCTTCACCTTTGACATCTGCTGCGGCTGGCTGTTTTCTTCCTTGATGGCAGCACACGTGGGCGGCTGTGTTCCTGGGTCATTGTACTCGGTGGCGGCCCCAGGACTATCTAGTAGTTTGGTGGTATAGAAGGACGCCACACTGGTGCCATCATAGTTCCTTCGGGTAGTGGGCCATTTTCCTTTCAATACTACCTGGCAGATGCTGTCCAGCCTGTTGATTATCACCCGGTCCTGCAAGAAGAATGGCTGTTAGCATAGAAGTTAGTCAAAGTACAAATACCCGCAAGCCAAATACCCAAAGCATGGTGGTCACGCTCTGACAGGTCACCCTGTGGAGGGGGTAACGTGATCACCTATTGGAAATGGTGTAGGTAGTTTGTGTGAGGCCAGCCGTGCCGTGTGCATATCCCTTGCAATGACAAGCATACTTGCTGCGTGCCAACCAATCCCCATACACTATCTTTGGCGTAATACGTGCATGCTGCCATTTTTTTGCATGCGTATTTCCTGCGGCTCCTGCGAGCGGCACAATTAAGGTGTATGGGAGATTGCTACTGCATAATATATGCGCAAAAACTGTGCGGGTAATATGCGATGAGCATATGGCAGTGTGAGCCCATCGTAATGACCCATTCACATTAGTGTTATGTATCAGTTTTTAAAAGAGTCGTTATAAAATTAACCCCTTAAGGACCAGATACTTTTAGGGATTTTACCCATGTGGTGGTTTAACTGCCCTATTTTTTTTCCTTTTGCTACCAAAATTATTTTTGCTGCGTTTTTTTTTCTGGTGACATATAGGGAAATTTTTTAAAAATATCTTTTTCACTGACTTTTTTTTCATGTTTTTTTAGTTTTATTGGGGGTAAAAAGTTTTAAAAATAAACTTTTTTTTAACATTTGCAGATGCGGCTAGGTTGCGGCAAATCCGCAACAGAAAAACCACAATAAATACGCGGTAAATACGCCCTGTGTGAACCCAGCCTTATAGTTATTTTTTAAAAATTAGTATCTTTATGCTCAAATAAAGTATGGGAATGGGTTCTTCATGCTCTTTCGGGCGTTTTGATATATAATGTGTATGGTTTTGGATTACAGGACGCATACGGCGACGGTTTGGGGTTATTTTTTTTTTTATGTATACTGTATATTTTTATTTTATTCTTACTATCTATGTCCCCATGATATCATACAAGACCTCTAGGGGACATTCACACATCTTTTTTTTTAGTTTCTTAATTTGAAACTTTCCCACTGTAGCATCCATAGGAGCCCCAGAGAGAACATCCCCTGTAGTGACATTAGTCACTGGCAGAGCTGATCAGGGTCTGCTATGACCCTGCAGCTCTGCTGTAGCACGGGATCCCGGCGGTCATGTGACTGGCGGCTCGTGTAGTGGAAGTTATACTTCCACTTTCACTCTTTAGTACATAGTGCTCATTGAGCGCTGTGTACTCAAGAAAGGAGAAGACAGAAAGGGTTAAAAAACCCCTCCTGTCTTCTCCTCCCAATTATCTGCTGTTACTAACAGCTGACAACCTGATATGCTTCTCATCGATTGCAGAAGCTGGAGGCTTTAAACCCCTACACCCTGTATTGACATTAGTCCTAGTGAAAGCTGATCTGGCGTCTGCTAAAACCATGCAGCTCTGTGAGGGTTAGCCAGTGATCATGTGATCCCATGCAGGAAAGGACATTGCCGCTTCCTGCATTCTTAACATAGCGCTTATTGAGTGCTATATAGTCTGTAAAAGAGAAGGCAGAAGAGGCTAAAAAACGATTTTACCTTCTCTTTCAGGTCTGCAGCGATGTCTGACAGCCGAGCATCTGACCTACTCTTGATCGATTGCTTTAATCCCACACCGTATTTTTACTATGGTGGAGGAGTAAAGCCCAGGACCACGCACCTTATAGTCATAGCGCTTGGTCCTTAGGGGGTTCATCTTATTAATTTATAACTTATCACTTGAAGACCTTTTAGAAGACTACAGGCTACATTTTTGGTTTATTATCTACCACTTTATACCAGTCCAAGAACACTTCCACTACCCGTACCTCTGTAACAGCAGTGTAATATATCAGTCACCTTAGGCCAATGGGCGGCAGCAGCAAACATGTATCCTCCTGGTAACAGATAGTTGGAGTTTGGGGTTCCATTATCTAGCTGGAAGCTGTCCTGAGTTTCGTCCTGCAGCGTGCTCATAGAGGCCACACTCTCCTCGTCATAGGCCTTCACGTGGGCCACCAGCTCTGTAGGGAAAGCAATACAATGAGAACGGCCAGCACTGGATCAACAGGGCAAACAAAAACTACAGAAATTGTCATTCAACTTTAACCTTTAAAATCCCTATCCCGTATCTGTAGGATCTATCCCATAAATGTATGATCTACAGGCGTCTGACTACTGGGACCCTCAGGCCTCATGTCCACAGAATAATTGTCATTTAAAATCCGCAGCGTTTTTCCCGCACGTGGATCCGCGCCCCATAGGGATGCATTGGACACCCGCAGGTAGTTAAATACCTGTGGATGTCATTTTCCCTTCAGGCGCGGATTGCGTGTGCGGGAAAAATAGCAACATGCTCCATTTTCGTGCGGGTCTCCCGCAGGCTTCTATTTAAGCCTATGGAAGCCGTCCAGATCCGCGGAACACCCGTACCTGAATTAAAACTTACCTATCCAGACGCTGCGGATCTTCCCTCCGTCGCGGACGGATCTTCTTTCTTCGGCCCGGCGGATGTGCCTGGCGTGTGCGCGCGGCACGCTGCCGGCGCGCCAAGCACATCCGCCGGGCTGAAGAAAGAAGATCCGGCCGCGACGGAGGGAAGATCCGCAGCGTCCGGACAGGTAAGTTTAATCTTATTTTCAGCCTCATGTCCCCGGGAAAGGAGGGACCCGCTGGGGGATTCTGCATGGAGAATCCACGACGGGCCTTATTTTCCCCGTGGACATGAGGCCTCAATGGTCATAAAACCTGCGCTACCTGTCAACAGGGGACAAGTGGTCGGCACATAGTAACCCATGCAGAGCACTGTCAACAGGAGCCAAATGTGTAAGCGCCGCCGTCCCTCCATTTATATGATTGGTGGGGTCTGAGAAGTCAACCCCTTCACGGATGATACATTATAGCTAAAGATGAGCGAGCATACTCGCTAAGGACAATTACTCGAGCGAGTATTGTACTTAGTGAGTACCTGCCCGCTCGGAAGAAAAGATTCGTGTGCCGGCGCGGGTGAGCGGTGAGTTGCAGGAGTGAGCAGGGGGGAGCGGGAAGGGGGGGAGAGAGATATCTCCCCTTCGTTCCCCCCTGCTCTCCCCCGCCGCTCCCCAAATGTTTTCTTCCGAGCGGGCAGGTACTCACTAAGGACAATTAGTCGTATCTCTAATTATAGCATTTCCTAGGAAAAAAATAGGCAAATTTGGCTACTTTCACATTTTTCATTTTCTTGCTCCACTATGGGAATCCCCCGTCTTGTGATGGAACCAAACAGCATCAAACGGACCTCACTGACTATAACGGGGGTCACTTTAGTTTCTGCTCAGCTGCCCAGCATTTTACTGGACAAAGAAGTCCTGCATGCAGGACTTTTCTTCCAGTATTTTGTGCCAAATCGGCGACAGAACTGCCAAACGGAGTTAGCAGCGCAAATGTGAGAGCAGCCTTTCTGACTTAAGCACAAATGTACTTTCTTCACAACGTTGTTGCAGTTAACCCTTTGCTTCGGGTTGGGGCTGCAGGTTGCACATAACTAGCGGTGAGCTGCACAATGCGCTGACGGCGAACAACCCGCAAGAGATAATTTCACTTCTCATCTCGAATAGCTGGAGAGAAGAGAGATATCCGTTTCCCCTTACTACAGACAGCAGACATCAGTCCCAACACGATCAATTATAGAGAAGTCCTAATGTTATACCATCTGCCATTTATCTCCTGTATTAACCCTTTCCAATCCGATTTCCCTCCCCAGCTCTTATTTATTTTGGGTGGGAAAGCGCTTTGTGGATTACTTGGAATTATTCAACAAAAACACATAAAATAATGCATGATTTTATTGGAAATTTAATGAAACTTATATGTGAGTTATGAGTGTTTCACGTCAGGAAGATCATTTGCAATAATCCTAAAAATATACGTATATTAATATAATATGCATCTATACTAAAAGACTCTATTCATTTCTCAGATTGGAAAGGGTTAAAGGGTAATGCCCACTAATGTACATGCAACGTATGAGAACAGTTGATATTTTTTTAGTTTGTTTGCTTCAATGTACAGAACCAAGACCTTGCAGTTGCATCTCAGTCAGGTCCTCATGACAACACTTCTTGTTCTGCGCTCTGGACTTGTTCAAACCTATTATAGGGTCATTATGTGGATCCAACTCGCCATCCACGTAAACGTCCTCCAGACTGGCTTGTATAGTGGTAGTTACTGTATATTTGTATACATATGGATTTGGATTCACACAATGCCCCTATGAGCAAGGCCAAAGGATAGACAAGAAATATATTTGTGGCAGTAGAAGCGCACATCTGTTCTGTAACTCGTATTCACGCAGGCAATTTTTAAGTGCGAGTCATTTGAATGGGTAAATTCACACATGCGATTTTTCACTCAGTTCAATAGTCAACCAGTACTCCAAACGTCCTCCTTTTGAGCCATTTGTAAAACTTTCCAAAGGTTTTATTTGTTCATGGGTTCTTACCCAGCAGGGTGGTTACTCACTATTTTGCACTTTTAGAGAGGTGGAGACATATATATCGATCACCTCTTTTACGCTGCCAGAAACAAGTCCACACTGGCACCGTAGTGATTATTACATAGGTGCAGGGGAGAGTTCTGTAGGCTATTGTCAGCACCTTTAGGGCTCCAGCACACTTGCGTTTTTTTCACGCGATATCGCTGCTTTTTTTTTCACGCAATTGTCAATGGGACTTTCTAATGTTAAAATCGCACCAACTTGCAAAGCTTTTTTAACATTAGAAAGTCCCATTGACAATTGCGTGAAAAAAAAGCAGCGATATCGCTTGAAAAAAAAAGCCAGCTATAACACATGAAAAAAACGCAAGTGTGCAGGAGCCCTTATTGTAGGAGCTCAAGATAGTACATAGCCTACCGCTAGTGTATATGCACGTGGGGGATGCAATTTTCTTGCATCAGCTTCACTTGATACATGTTTGTTGGTCTTTTGCTACTGGTCCTAAAAAAACATATATAAAGTTTTTAAATTGTATTTAATGAAGGTTATATTTTAAAGGGATCCTCTCCCGTGACACCGGAACAATAGTCCTATTTTTTGTGAGATTCTTTATAGAAGAATCGCCCATTATGATGCCATGCAATAGCGATCAGTTATTAAAGCAGGAAGCGAAAAGCAGTGAAAAATACGCAGGAAAAAAACATAGCAAAAGTTAGAAAAATCACATGGAAAACAGTCAAATTTTCCATGACCAGAATCGTACTTGCCCATATGAATAAAGCCTTAAAGCGCTACTAAAAGTGGGTATCCCACCAAAAACATCTATAGGACAAGTGATGTGTTCTCTGAGGGTCCAATCGTTGGTACCCTCAAGAATCATTCGAATGGCACAATCCAAGTTCTCCTAGTGAAAGGAGCAGTGGTCATGCATACACACAGCTGCTCCGTTCACTAGGGGGCGCCATTCTTACGATCCTGTGTGTCCAAGGGATCACACCCCAGCGATCACATATTTACTGCTTATCCTGTGCACAGTGTAATGGTCGGATAACCTTTTTTAAGGTGGTTTCACATGGGACAACTATCGTTGATCGATGCTTAATAGAGCGAATGTAAGCAACAGTTATTTCATGAAACTTCTACCACCAACCAGGTGATGAGTGAGAATTCATTCACTAGTCGCTTAGTTTCAGGTGAAAATATTAAGTGGTTGATTAATTATTGCCCGATGTAAACGGGCAAACATTGTTTTTCCAACAACTAGCCAACAACTTTGCAAGGAGGTAAGCGCTTGTTCAGTGTGCACCTCCCACCAAATACTAATTGGCCACAGTAGCGAGTGTTCACTCAAAGACCACATACTCTATGTATGTGCATTCTGTAACCAATGAGCATTTATTGGAGAGGGGTCGAAATTTCAAATACATGCCGGCAAAGAATCTCACGTGTTCTAACCAGTCGAAGAACGATATTTCCGATCCGGTAAATCTCCCCCCCACCAACAATTCATTGTGAAACTGAGCAACAAATCACTCAAAGAAGAGTCATCCGTAAGCTTACCGACCAACTATTCAGATGATAGTTGACCTGTGTAAAAACACCCTAACTGAGCCCAGAAATAAGCCATTGACCCGTTTTTCAAGCACATCGGAGGATCATTCGTATTTTTTCTGGTAATTACACTCTAAGACGGGACTGGAAAAACAATGCATCATAATTAAAAACTGGAAATAAAAAAGAGTAACTATGAAGCTCAGAATAGCAACTTTCGAGCCTTGTACGTACCGCATTTTTGTCCATCCCCATCATCACTGTCACTGTCCTCAGATGAAGACGATGAAGATGAAGAAGAGGAAGAAGACGACGAGGATGATGATGAACATGAAGAGGAAGAGGAGGAAGAAGAGCTGGATCCTGAGCGAGAGCAAGAGGAGGACGACGAAGATGATGAAGAGGAAGATCTGGATGAGCAAGAAGATCGATTCGTGTCAGAATCAGAGTCCGAACTGGAGGCTGACCCTCGCTTGCCGGTTCTCGGCTTCTTGGAAGTTAGATTGGGTGTTAGCGGCTCAGTCCTCGCTGCTACCATACGCCTGTCTGTCTCAGGCTTACCAACTGGCTTATGCTCTCCAGGGAGAGACAATGGGCCATTAGCAAGACTTACTGCCTCCAACTTTAGTTTCACAGACTCTACAGCCGGTAAAAGAGTTTCATCCTTTCCTTCTTCATCTTTCACTTTGACCTCTTCATTGGGGCTGCCTTTTAGATCTTGAGTCCGAGACTGAGGAGTAAGAGGGGATGCAGATAATAGCAGCTGGCTTTGTGGTGCTGAGAGTGGAGTAGAAGGGGTCCCTTTATTCTGGTTATAATTTTTCTGAGATGCCATAAAAGAAAGTTCTGGATCCCGCAGAATGTGATAATCTGTTCTGCTTACACCATGCTTAGCAGCTCCGATTAACAAATCCCTATCATGGTTACCGCATTCCCACCACACTGGTAAATCTGGGTTTGGCTGGCAGAGCTTAAGGCGCTCAAACAGCTGCGGGTGGTGGATCGCCTGCTCGCGAATCTTTCTCAGAAGCTCAATACGATACAAGGTTCTGGAAGCTCTCTCTTCTGTGATTGGCTGGATGGAGATGGATGAGTCCGCAAGGTCTGCTTAAATAAAACAGCTGTGTTAGTTATATTATTCCCTAAAAGCAAGAATTTCCAGAAAAACAGTAATTTAAAAATCAATACAAAATAAGTAAAATATTCAACTTTTGGATAATATAATGGTTTAATTTAACTCATTTGTGAACCTGTCATCACCTTTGAGTCCTATAAAGTACAATATGGGGCTCACAGGTAGGAGAATAGGGAGTCCAGGGAGCAGTGTTTCACACTCACCAAGTCCTGCACTGTGTCACGGTGAAGTTGGCACACAGAGTACCACTCTTGTCAGACAGCTCTGTGCAATGCTCTGCCATTCATCTCTATGGAAGAGAGTGCGCACAGAGTGGTCTGCAAAGTCACTGTGCAGGAATGGGGCATCTAGTGAGTACGAAACACAGTCTGGAATTCCCTTTCCTCACCGTTGAGCTCATAACAGTGTATGTGGCTCAAAGGTGATGACAGTTTCCTTCTATATAGGGTTCGTCACGCGATAAAATCAGTAAAGCCATGGAGCAGACTCTCTTTAAGGATTGTCCAGGCATTCTCTTCTTCCAACCTGACATGAGGCATGGAGATAAGCAACAGCACGCGGTCTCCATTCTAATTTACACGACCCATAAGTCATGCTCTCTGGTCCTTTGATGGTTGCTTTAGCATGCAATTATTCCTCTGTACACGTGATGTCAGATTGGGTGGTACAGTATGCCTGGACAACCCATTTAACTCTGCTCATTTATAAGGCCCTGTTATCAGAGGTAACAGACAGGATATTACTAAAACACAAGTTGTACAGGATTTAGAAAAGTCCTCAGAAAACTCCTAGTACCCACCTTCTTTAGAAGGCAATCGACACACCCTTCGGCACATTGCTATAAAGGCATAAAGGTACTTCTCAAGGCTCTCGTCTGTCTTCTTATGGAGTCTTGCCATAGCTCGAAACTTGGTCCAATCAAACTGTCCCCTTCCTGGATCAAACACAACTCCGAAAGTGGAAACTACGCGGTAAAAGTCAGCTTCCTCCCTTCGAGTCCATCTGTACGAGAATGTATGTACAATGAAGAAAGGATAAGGTAACCACATAACTTCTCACACGGATTACTCTTTGGATCACTTTAGTAACACTGGGGTGACTCAGAGGCTAAAGGGATCCTCCAGCTACAGAAAACTTCCAAGATGTTAGAGGGAATTTACTTAGAGTACGCAGCCTGCATTTTCTCAGGAGGGTCTTGATGCACAGACCCCCACTAGAAACATCTGAAATTTATCAAACACAATTTAGGAAATATTTAATATTTATATATCCTTGTGCTGTAATGAACTTGGCCTGCCTGACCAATTAAAAACTTCTCTGTGTTGCATCCGCAAAAAAATATGAGATCTTTGTACATACTGTAAAAACTTTTTCTTGCCTCATTCATTGGGGCACACAGCTTGGACCAGGGGTATAGCTACTGCCACTAGAAGGTGGACACGGAGCAGAAAAAGTGTTCACTCCTCCTATCAGCTATACCCCTCCTGCAGGCACCAAGCTCGTCAGTTTGTATGCAAGCAGTAGGAGCTGAAAAGGAGGATATTAAAAAAAGGTACAACAGGTAGTGTAACATATAAACCATTAAGAATTAAAACATAACACAGTGAAGAACTCAGAGGAAAACGCTCCAACAAGGAGGGAGATAGCAAACAATTCTCAAAATAGAAAAAAACTGGGTGGGTGCAGTGTTCCCCAATGAACACAACAAGAAAAAAATTTTATGGCAAGTATAAAAAATCTCATATTTTTGTCCGTGTCATTGGAAAACACAGCTTAGACCGTTTGGTTGTTCTAGAGCAGTCCCCCAGGGGTGGGAAAAATATGTAAAAAGACATGCAGTCAGTTATATGGCTGTCTGTAAAATGCGCTGACGGAGAGAGGAGTCAGTGAATGTCAAATTGTGAACCTTGTAAAATTTTGTAAATGTGTGTAAAGAGGTCCACATGGATCTGAATGGCAGAAGCGCCATTACACACTGCCCGAATCAAATGTGCATTAATGTGAAGGGAGGATCTCTGCCCTTTGCACAGTATGCTTCTACCACTGCTGACCTGATCCAACGTGAAATGATCACCTCATAAGCCACGAATCTGCAGGGTACAAAGATGGTAGTACAATGTCCTCATTGATGTGGAATGATGCTACCACCCTCGGTCAGAAGGAAGCTACAGGAACAACTTGTCCTGGTGTACTACAGTGAAGAGAGGCTTGGCTGACAGAGCTGCGAGCTCTGAGACTCAGTGAATGGAGGTGACAGTCACCAAAAGCGCCACGTGGACGTGATTGAGGTTAAGGTCCTATGGTGGAATTGGCGAACGATAGGAAGGAGCTGTATGGGTAACTCCCTGTATGAAGGTGTGAACAGCTGCTTTCGACACTAAAGAGTGATAGAAAAGAATGGACAGGGCTAATACTTGTCCTTTCAGGGAGCTGAGGCCCAAGCCCATGTCTAGACCTGCCTGGAGAAAAGAGTAGCCAAGAAAGGGAAAAACACATGGGGTGAAAACCACGCTGTTCACACCAGAGGAAGAAAGCTTTCCACACTTGGTTGCAATCCCAAGAGGAGGAGGATTTCCTAGCTTTCATCATGGTCTTGATGACAGGTTCAATAAGACCCTAATATGTGAGCCTGTGGACAGGGACGCCAGGAGGGTTGGGGTCTGAAGGAAGGCTTCTTTCAGGGTGTTTTCCTTGGTATCCGTGGTACGCTGAGTGGAGCACTGAAAGGAATTAAATTGAGGGCGCCTCTTCTGATGTTGGGCTAGACCTGTTCTGAGGTAGGTGGGAAATCTTACCACCCGTGGTTACGAAACAATCCTGTCTTGCTGAGCGTTGAAGAGGCAGAAACCTACAAGTGGAAGTCCAGCTAAGGACCTTTTAGACGCTGCATCAGCGTCCTTTGTGTTGCTATAAAGGCCACCAAAGTTTGAGCTACTAGTCTGGCCACATCCAGGGAGGCCTTGCAGAGGTATTTGCCTGCATGGCCAATTTGTTGCGCAGTATTTGTGAGTTCTTCTGGGAAAGAACCAGAGAGAATACTGTGGCACAATTGCTTAGCCTACTCAGAAGTAGCCCTGCTGACCTTAGAAGCAAAGGGAGGTCATAGGGCAGAACCTACCACCTCAAAAGACGTTTTGGCCAGTGATTCTAGTTTCTTATTGCTGGTGTCCGCAAAAGAAGAGGAGTCCGCCATAAGCAGAGTGGTGTGTTTTGCCATGCCTGACATTGTAAGGTCTACCGACGGAGATAATGCCCATTTCTTTATGGACTCCTCCGGAAAGGGGTACATAATGTCTAAGTGCTTCTGTTTAGTGAAACGTTTGGCAGGGAGATTCCATTCCTTGGTCAAGACGTCTTTAAATTCCTTATGGGAAGGAAAGGCCTAAGGGGAACGTCTTGTGGATGCTTCTGGCTCCAGATCTTTTACCTGCAGGGTGTCCTTTACTGCAGTTATCAAACTATAGTTTGAACGATTGTTCCTCGTTCAGATCTAATTTAGAGAGAGACTCAGACACCTCCCCACGTCCCACGGGGGAGTGGCGACTAAGGATTGTTGCAAATGAGATGGCCTACTACGCTTACTGGTTCTTCCACGGGAGAGGCCATGGGCTAGGGAACAGGTGATGGGAAGACCTATCAACAATAGTCTTGGAACCTTTAGTGAGGTCCAGGGCTGAACGAAACAGAGAGTATGCTGATTCCTTGTCAGTGGTCGATGGGGTTGTAGCTGGGAGGGGGCCGGTAGGCAGATCGTTGGGAACCTGTGTCAATGGGAGGTGATCAGCGCAGAGTGGTTCAGACCGCATGCATGAAAGTTTGGTACAACGTCCAAAGAATGCAAAAGGTGTGACTCTGACTCCAGCCTGTCTGGAGCATTCTGCCCTAGGGTCAGACATGGTGACCAGGCCCAATTTGCTTGCTGCTATGGGTGCAATGGGGAGGGCACCCGGATATATACTAGGGTCCTCTTGATATGCAGTCTAATGCTCTTCCGCCTCCTGAAGAAGGAGCACAAGTGAAAAGGAGCGAGCCACCAGGCAGAGCTTACCCTACTCTGTGCTGGTCGTCCCAGGCCTTGCTGCTGTGAGAAGAAGATCCACAAGAGGTATCACAGGTCTCAGTCGAGGAGAGGATGCCGAGATCAGGAGGAAAAGGACATGAAGAAAAGGGCCAGAGAGCGGGCTTTAAGCCCTGGGAAGCGCAAGAATCAATGGGAGCGCCGGAATTGGGCCCCCAGAGCAGTGATTGGAGGATTCTCCCACAAGCAAATGTTCCCTGTAGGGGCACCCTAATAGGCTGAAGAGAGCCCGTGAGCCCACTCCTAAAAGTATAACCACCAATCGGGTGACTAAAAGAGTAGGTCGCCCCCTAAGGTCCGAGTAATATTACTGCTGACAACCTGTCCCCAGGGAGGACCGAGTGGAGGTCCTGCATTGCCTGCAGTGAACAAAGTTCTGCTGGGGTAGGAGGGAGAGAGGTTTCTGTCTAGCCCCCAGCAGCAGGCACCCGAGGGAGAAAGTAGTAAAGAGGCACCGATGGGGTAACAGTCCCCCATTGGTGTAAAATAAAAAGAAAATACGCAGTGGAGCACCAGGAAGGGAGCGCTGAAGAGGGGATAAACTGAGAAGGAGAGCCTCGAGCAGGTATGATGGGGGTTGTAGTAGAGGCCTTATCAGGAGAGGTGGGCAGACTCCCATCCAGTGGGTGAGAGGTTAGGAGTGAGGAGGTGGAGAATACTTACCTCAAAGTGAAGTATACTCACCCATCCATAGATTGACTCCTATACTCCAGCAGCCTGCACCCTAGCGCTTGCCTACTCTTTGTGGAGGGAGGGTGCAAGCTACGACTGGCTGTTCACAGTCAAAATGGTGTAAGACTGTATCTCCTTTTCGAATGAGGGGTGGGCATACAATAGGGTGGTTGACTCCATGATGTGAGCCCTCCTTGGTAGAGCATCCAGGGAGAGTCTAGTGCCTGCATTGTATTCTCAAAAGCAGTCGTAAAAAAGGAGCGAAGACCGGTAACTGAGAGGCAACTAAAACGGATTAGCTTGGTGCCTGCAGGAGGGGTATAGTTGGTAGGAGAAGCTAACACTTTTTTTGCTTAGTGTCCGCCTCCTAGTGGTGGTAGCTATACCCACGGTCCAAGCTGTGTCCCCCAGTAACATGGACTAGAAGGGGTATTTGTCCATCAGTTAGCAGTTCTATATGGCATCCGTATGTCCATTTTTTTGTAAAAACTCTTGCATGTAATCTGTTTTCACATCCTCAAAAAAACAGAAACAGGCTCCAGTCCTTTTATTGCCATCTCTTAGTAAAAGACCTGTGAAATATGGATAGCACACAGATGGTGTCTACGTGCTGTCTCTATTGAAAAGAATGAGGAAAATCGGATCAGGATAGGGCATGCTCCGATTTCTTACACATAATCCATGTGAAAATAATGGATGTGTGAATTGACACTTGACACTTCTTTGGGTTTGTGTGCTGTCCGAGCCTGGTCCATTGTAGACTTGGACAGCACACGGACCAAAAGTATACTCATGTGAATTAACTCTTGGTTTGCTTCCCTGGCCTCTGTACTTGTGCATTACTACTCTGATCCATTAGGTCCCTGACTACTACCGAATTATCCTGTGTACTGCAGACTTGTTTCTGCTGCATGGTTTACCAAACCCTGGCTTACCCGATTGCTCCCCTGACCTTAGTCTACTAACCTTTGTTGTCGTTCAATCTTTGCAGCTACTTTTGGATTCAGAGAAACATCTTCATAAGGTGTTTGCGTCACAGTTGCATGAACGGGAAACATGTGCGGGATTTGTTGAACCTGCCTAAATTTCGAAGTACGCTGGAATGTTGTTATAAGTCGTCGGAGGCGGGTGGTTAGTGCCGACTGTGTAGGCCAGTAGACTTTGTCTCCTTCAAGCACCTGTCCATCTGGTTAAACATGAAAAATTAGGGATTTACATATATTTGTAAATCATAGCAAGAATAAAAGATTGAAGTGAAGCTCCAGCTTCACCATCATCTCTAATTACACATTGTAGAATTACATTAATAGCTATGGACCAAGTGGCTTTATATGATGGAAAAACTGCAGCAAAACAGTCCAATTTTAAAAATGACAGCATACAGAACAGGGTCATGTATTTAATTTCACGACATATTCCTGTTTTTAAACCTAAGTCACAGGGAATCACACTTGGAAACTACTTCACACCCAAGTACTTGACCTAACCAGTATTCCAAGGCAAGGCCTACAATATGTTCCTAAAAGTGTCAACGGGGTGGAGCTTCTCTTTAGGAAGTTGAGTTGATGGCTATTTTGGTTAGTTTTTGCCATTAGCGTTAGTATAAATAAAGACAGGAATTTCTTACCTCCATCTGCTATAACCAGGTCACCGGGGGAGGATGCATCATCCTGCAGCGAGGGCATAAGATAACATCCAATGAAATAAAGGTCACATTTCAATACCATCCTGTTAAAATGGATCTGTCCTATTGCACACATTGCACTACCTGCTGGCAGCTGCTTTCTGATCAAAAACTGCACTGACGTGGGGTTTTATTGCAAATTGGCGCAGTCTTGAATGCTTTTTAATTGGATGCATTTCCAATAAAGCTGGATATTGGCGTAGTGTAGACATTGCATTGCAGATGCTGCATGTGGCCTTAATCTATAAATTCCTTGTACTCTATAGAGGTATTCCCATCTCAAGCATTTATGACATATACACAGGACTTGTTATAAACCCCTGATAAGTGGGACTGCTACCTCTAGGACCCCCCACCTACAGGGAGAGCGTGCGCCCCCCGACTCTCATTTTCCAATGCAAAGTGGCCACTTGCAAGCTGCTCTCTCTGCTTTTGTCTATGGAAGTTACAGGAAGAGTCAAGTGTAGCATGATTGTCTGGGGATATGGCAATATCACTAGGGGATAAGCAGCAGGACAGATGGACAGGAATCCTTGTAACTGCACAATTCAAACATTTAGCTTTCTTACTTCCATATCATCTTTAAATAGGGCAGGGGCAGGCTTGTACTCCGGATCTTCAACATCGCTGTCGAGAACAAAAGGATTGACCATTATTAGGACATGGGCTTTCAGTGATAGGCTTACTGCAGTAACTGTCGTGGGTCCTGTAACCTACCCATCCATGTAATCATTGGCTCTCTGTTCTGCTGCAACAGCTTTTTCATCTGGCTTTCCAGCTCGTTCAAGAAAACAAAAAGCCGGATCTGCTCGGATTGTGTTGTATTTTTCATACCCTGAGAGGAAACGAACAATGTTTCCGTAAATAAATAACAGCGCTGTTTTCTGCCACTGTTACATAAACCATCGCTGTCTGCATAATCAAAAAGGTTGTTTAAAATGAAAGTGGCAAATGTTACAAAAGTGAGTGGTGATGCTAGCAGTATGGCACGGGGCTACTAAGGCTACTGATTGGCTGCAGCGGTTACATAAAGCCATGGTACATCATTGCTGGCAGCCTGTAAATAAAGACCTGCAGGGAACCGACAGGATATCTGCACAGGATCGGTACAGTTTTAAGAGATAATGCTTTTTGTACTTGATTTATAACATTTTCAACACCTTTTAAACAGCTGGATTCTATGGAATTCCTCAACACAAACACATAAAAATGACCCGTCATGATGGTTTTATTAGCAGTTTTTTGAAAATTAAGCATGAGTTATGAGTGTTTCACATTGAGAAGATCATTTGTAATAATCCTGTAAATATATGTATATTGATATAACATACATCTATATAATAAAACTATTAGTTTTTAATTCCTCTAACGATCGATAGTCATTAGAGAAATTAGAAATGAATAAAGTATGCAGGACAGAGCTCCGATGTCAATGGATGTTCTAGACATGTATACAATACTATGCAAAACAGCGCTGCTCTGACATCGGACCCTGTTCTGCATATGTATATTACACTTGACAGGACAGTTCTCTGATGTAGGAGTTGTGCTGTCCTGCATAGTGTAATATTCATATGCAGAACAGCCTCCGCCATCAGAGCTGCACTGTCCTGCATAGTGTAATATATATATGCTGAACAGCCTCTGACTT
Organism: Eleutherodactylus coqui; assembly: GCF_035609145.1. Classification (NCBI taxonomy): domain Eukaryota; kingdom Metazoa; phylum Chordata; class Amphibia; order Anura; family Eleutherodactylidae; genus Eleutherodactylus; species Eleutherodactylus coqui. Next base: position 49,196,525 of record NC_089847.1, on the reverse strand, counting down.
CGGAGCGCTGTCCTGCCTAGTGTAAGAAACAAGTCAAACCTCACTCAATATGCAGGGAAATCAGATGAGGTCCAACACGGCATTAGAAAGGGTTAAATGAAGTAGCAAATAGAAAAAAGATACACAAAGGACCACATTTGTTCTTTATCAACCTCTCACAATTGAGTTAAACCTTGGTGTTGGTGGGTGCACATACCAAACCTCAAGAGCTTTCTCTACTCACCATGCTTGTACACTCCAATTAAAAGTGACTTGTCCGCATCTGCATCCCACCAATCCACTGGTAATTCAGAGTGATCGGGCTCAGGAATCCATAAATCAATTTCACTAAAAAGCAAACAAAAATGACATAAGGACTCTATATATTAACCCCTTAGTGACGGAGCTTTTTTGCTTTTTTCCATTTTTGTTTTTTCCTACTCCCTTTTAAAAAATCGTAGCTCCTTTATTTATCCATCGTCGTCGCTGTATGAGGGCTTGTTTTTTGCGGGACGAGTTGTATTTTTTAATGGCACTATTTATTATGGTACCATTTATCCATCGTCGTCGCTGTATGAGGGCTTGTTTTTTGCGGGACGAGTTGAATTTTTTAATGGCACTATTTATTATGGTACCATATAATTTACTGAAAAACTTTTTAAAAATTCTTAGCAGAGAGAAATGGAAAAAACCCCGACATTCCACCATCTTTCGGTGCGTCCTGTTTCTACGGCGCACAAACTGCAACAAAAACGACCTGATATTTTTATTCTATGGGTCAGTACGATTACTACGATACCAAACTTATATAGTATTTTTTTTGCTGTAGTACTTGTATTTTTTTTAAAGATATTTAATTTTTTTCAATTATTTTCTGCCGTCATTTTGTGCGCGCAATAACTTTTTTATTTTTTTGTCGACGTAGTTGTGCAAGGGCTCATTTTTTGCGGGATGTCCTGTAGTTTCCGATAGTATCAATTTGGAATACATACGACTTTTTGATCGCTTTTTATTGCATTTTTTCTGGAAGACAGGGTAACTAAAAAAGTGTAATTCTGGCGTTCTTTATTTTTTTTTTTTGGACGACGTTCACCTTGCAGGAAAAATAATGCACTACTTTGATAGATCGGACTTTTACGGACGCGGCGATACCAAATACATATTTTTATTTTATGATTTAGATTTTTTAGTAATTGATATGGCAAAAGGGGGGTGATTTAAACTTTTATAACTTTTTTTTTTTTTACAATTTAAAAAACTTTATTGATCTTTTTCTTACTTTACTTTGAAGACTTTAACATGCGATGCTTTGATCGCTCCTGCAGTATGACGTAATGCTATAGCATTACGTCATACTGCTTTTTTACAGGCAGTCTTTCAAGCCACCCTGTTAGGCCCCCCAGCTGCCATGACACCTGCACAGCTCCCCCGATCTCACCGCGGGGGGGCCGTGCGGGACCCCCAAACAGCGTTCGGGGGATTTAAATGCCGCTGTCAGAATTGACAGCGGCATTTAAAGGGTTAATAGCCGCGATTGGCCGAACAGTGCGGCTATTGCCCGCGGGTGTCAGCTGTAATAAACAGCTGACGCCCGCGCTGTATGGAGGGAGATAGCGGCTCTACCTCCCTCCATACACGTCCTGCAACAGCAGGACGTAGTTTTACGATAGCGCCGTCACTAAGGGGTTAATAATACTATTAAGAAAATCACTTTGCAGAATGCAACACTGGGAGAGGTTCATACGGTGAGCCTTGCCTATTTGTAGCATGCCGAGGAATCTGCACACAGATTAGCCCCAACCCCAATGTGCGTGTGGCTGCCCACCCCGGCTTTAGCAGTTTCTGTATGGAAACCTCGCCAAGAAATGACATGGTGCTTCTAATTTTTCTGCACTGCAGATTTCAAATCAGCACTGCATAAACTTTGCAGCTGATATCCATGCAGACAATCCGCCACGTGAATATGCCATAAGAAAGAAAATATACGAGAAAACAGTTACCTGGCATCCACTCCTTCCAGAACTCTCTTGCTGTGGGCCCCAATTACTTCTTGCTTGAGATAGTACAACATTCTCACTCTGAGCAACACCCTGAAAGGAGCACATTAGACCGTAAGAAGAAGAAATGGCTTGAGAAGTCTACTGGTAATTCCAGAAAACTGACATTCTAAATATACAATGGAATGTTTGGACCAATGAATGATAGTGAAGCAGACTCTTACTTGTTGCAGTGATGTTTTAAGTGCTTTTTATACCCGTCGTCTTGTAGAAGATGTTCTGGGTTATATTTACGCAACCAATCGGCCTTGTGGATGTCAAAAGTGCTAGCCTGAGTCTTCACCTTCTTCCCCTTGCGGCCTCGTGGCACTGGAGCAGATAAACCTAAAACAGAGTGCATACACGAATATAAAATAAGGAAACCAATGCAGATCTGTACTTGTAGTATATCCTAGTTAGTGGTTGTCGTGAAGAGAGAATACTGTAAGCAGAGAGGATGTTGGGAAGAGTTAGGTCTGTAGCCTGCAGACTCGTAAAAGGGCCTCTGGAGTATATTATGAGCTGAGACTCAGGATCAGCACAAAAGAAAATATATAATCAAAATACTAACGACCGCCTGTCCGTCCGTGAGTGAGTTACATGCTCATGATGTCATCACAGATCCTTCATCCCGAGTAAGTTACATGCTCCACCCCTGATCACATGACTTTGATGTCATCACAGGTCCTGGTAGCACACGGCTACTGTCCAGCTAGGTGTTTGTTAGTATTCCATAGCAACTGAGGCCGCAGGGGGTTTGTAGGGGATGTAGTCCACTCTTAATCTGCAAAGGGATGAAGAAGCTGTGATGATGTCACCATAATGTGATCAGGGGAGGAGCATGTAACTCACTCAGGATGAAGGACCTGTCATGTCACTGTCATGTGATCAGGGGCGGAGCATGACTGATTTCATCACGGGTCCTCTATTCCAAGTGCTGTGCTGCTTGTGATCCTGTTGTATGGGATGAAGAATGTATGTAGCTATGCTGTATGTGATGTACATGTATTAGAGCTGTGTATGTAACGTGCATGTAGCAGAGTTGTGTGGCACATTGTGCCACCAGATACACTGGTACTATAATTTCCTAATAATACTACTATATACAAATGCAACACATTTTACCTTCCTTGCGATATCATGTCGCAGGACTTTGTCTAATCTTAATCCATTAAAAAGGTACTGTTCTCTTATCCTAACACAACAAAATCCATTGTAAAGTAATTCGAATTGTAAATAAGCCAACTTGATAGCACAGCACACCATGAAATGCCGTTGCATTATGGCCCTTTTACACGGTCTGAGTTGTTAAAACTACTGCATGAGTGCTGACGTCACCGCTAAGGTAGTCAGCATTTGTGCAGAGCGTTTAGACTGAAAGAAATTATTGGCTTCTCACTTACGCTTCATCACAACGAGAAGCCAGTGATCCAGCGAATGAATAGTGAGCGATTTTTTGCATTTACACTGAACAATTATCGCTTAAATTCGTTACGTCTAAATGGGCCTTAAAGTGTGGTTTTTCCACAAAGCGAGAAATCGTTCACCCGAGCTAACGAGCAAACAATGATGCCACAGTTTGCTCATTCACTGGGGGGAGTCAGTTTAAACACACAGATACATTATTTATTTTTATTTTTTAAACATGATCGCTCAGCCGTTCCCTGTACCTGTGAATGAGAACGACTAAACAATCGTGTTTAAACCGAACGATACTGAACAAGCCAACGATGATCTTTAGGCTTGCATAAAATAAATGATGAACGATAAGTGAACACACTATCAGTCAACGTTCAATTTGAACGATCCAGCAATTTTTTGAGCGATAATCATCCAGTGTAAAAACACAAAGTCAGGCTAAAGAAAGTCCCATCTTTTAGACAGTCTGTAATACGCTGGCCGATCCAGCCTGGTATGGTCCAGTCCATACACCAGCCAATATTACACACACACACACATATATACAAGTGAAAGGACAGTAAACTGATGATCCCATTGTGGACACTTCATATGACAGCAGCTTGCATGGTTTGGTGTCAAGTCCAAAGGGGCTCATACACCTTCAAGAGCCATTGGCTAAACGCTTGTTTGGCTGAACGCTAATTCTCCCGAGCCCCCCACATACATGTACACTTGCGTTGACCAAGTATTCAAGTGACTTCATGGAGACAGTTTAGAAAGTCACCGCCAAACTCTCCAAGGATTGGATGATGAAATTCCATATTTCCGATCCTCCTTCCCCGCAACATCATGTCTGGGGAAAGTCAGGAGGCCACCATACATATTCGACAATCGGCTGGTTCACCGAAATTGACACATTTGGATAACTAATGTATTTAGGGGCCTCTAATTTCCAATCCTAATGGCTACAACAGCACTGCTTGACACCTACCTTGTGGATGCCGCAGGGTCATGATAGAGGGAATTATATTTAGGAACGTTACGATTAAAGATCTACTTCCTCTGGAAAACCTGGCAGCCAAAGTCATTCCCATGACATACAATATTTCAGTTATGTATAATTTTGTAAAGCATAAGGACATGTAATCTTCAAATACATAACATAAAGACAAAACGTCTCTATATCCTTAAAAGAGGTTTAGATGACAGGATTAAAGTTTACATTCTTCGTCAATATGTAATATTTCCAATTTCCAGATAAGCATGGATCAAACATCCAACACAAAACGTCCAGAATTTCAACACTACTCCAAGGGTTTAACATAGATTTTATGGTTAACCTGTGACTTAATGCAAACATAATTAATTTTTGTAAAATTCTCTTTTTAGTATCTCAGAACCAGTGCAGAAAAATGTAAGGCCATACACATACCGAGATGGTTCTGCAGCTCCCGTGTCCTCCCGTCCTCCGTTGGAGTGATGAGGTCCCAGATGAAGCTCTTGATCTTCTCATCTCCTCTGTAGTGCACTAGGCAGTAAGCCAGCAATGCTCGGCAGATTATTTCCACGTCCTGCTCATTAAGCTGTCTCTTGAATCGGCCGTGTGATAATATGTCTCGCCACCTTCCCCACCTACAATGGATGACAGACAACAGATGTCCAATACAATATTGCAATGTTTATTTCATTCTAGGATACATTAACTCCATCCTGCTTCTTACCCGTAAACCAGAAGATTCTTTTCGACTCGGAAGCATTCCGTTCTACCATATCCATTTAACCGGTCATAGGGTCTTCGCAGCTTAGGCTTATCATCTCCTTCACTTTCTGCTTCCGAAAGCTCCGCAAGTTCATCTTTGGTGGCACTAAAAGGTCGGGTTTGCTTACGAATCCTTGGTGTATCAATGACCAGGCTGTTCTGCAGGTGGATGTAAAGCATGGCCGAGCTCTGAATACAATGCTTGGACAGTAACATTCAACTAAATGTTTTTTAACTGTGTAGATTGATAAAAAATGAACTGATTTCTCTTGTTTACATATAGGTTTCAGTTTACTATTTAACCTCTCAGTGACCAAGCCTGTTTGTGCTTTAGTGACGGAGCCAAACTTTGGAAATCTGGTATGTGTCACCTTAACATAGAATAACTCTGTAAAGGTTTTCGGACATTGTGTTGTTTTTTTTGCCACATATTATAATTCATTTAGGTGGTAAAAATAGACCGATGGAATTTGCGTATATTTATTAAAAGTACCAAAATTGTGGAGAATTTTTTACAAATTGTCATTTTTTCATATTTTCAACTGCAATATGTCAAATATGTGCAAACATACTGTACAAAGTTTTGATTAAATACATATTTCCATCTGTTAACTTTATTCTAGAAGCACACTTAAAAAGCTTTACGTTTTTCTATGCAATATAGGAGACGTGTAAAATTTAACATTTAATTAAATTTCATATATTTTAAAGACATTTTTCTAAAAGTGCAAATGAAAATGAGCATGTGCACCAGAATTGATACCTCCTGTCTGCCCTGTGTTCAGAAAAATGCCCATTGTGGCCCTAATCTTATGTCTGAATGCATACCAGGGCCCAAAAAGGAAAGGAGCAGCCGGTGGCTTTCAGAACAGACATTTTGCTTGTGTGCCCTTGAGATGCCAAAATGATGGAAATCCCCCACAAATTACCCCATTTAGAAAACTAGGGGTGGACAAGCACTACACTATTAGAAAGCCTGTTTGAGACAGGCTGTCCACACCAGATGTGTCCTACATCTTCACAGTTTTCTTGTTTTTATTCACCTTCTCTGGGTGCTGTCCTGAACTGATTTGTGTGTCTCAGTCAGTCAGTCAATCTGATGTCACTGTGGGTGGGAGAAGCAACCTCGCAGTGACAAGAAGAGGGGAATATGGGTCTCCCATTCTCGGGATTAGTAGGGGTCTCAGTGATGAGACTCCTACCTATCAGACTTTTATTACCTATTGTGGGAGTGAAGTACACAGAAGGGCCTGTAGAGGGCTGCAGACAGGACTTCTGGGACTGCAGTGAAAGGGTTAACGCCTATGGGTGTGGCAGGAAGCTACATAAAAGTCTGCTCCTGTCACACTCAAAGGGGGAATGCTGACTGCTAGCCAGAGAAGCTGTAGGAGCAGCCATCAGGACTGTGAGCCTGAGATCCGTGTGGACCAGTTTGGGGACAGTCAGAGGAGGACGTCCTCTAGACATCTCAGGTGGGGTAGTGATGGTGGCACTATGGTTATATGGACTGAAATGAATGCGCTATTTATATAGAATGTTTCCCATTGAACTATATATTAGAGTGCTTTTATATTCCGTTACATGAACACATTCAGCCTATGAACCTGGAAGGCTCCCATCAAATACACGGAACGTAGACACAGGCTCCCACTGACAAGTGTTCTTTGGCCCTTTGTCAAGCAGGTATACCCTTTATCTTTTTACCATATAGAAAGTACAACACACGTTGCTCTCCTATAGACTGTCCCACCTAAAAAAGTATAGTGGGCAGTATGCATTTTTATACCACTGTGCCCAATAGAGGACAAGTGCCACAGTATGGCATTGCTCCAGAGTAATACCACTTTAGCTGACATTTGGTACAATATATGGTAATCTCAGGCTTGTGAGTTGAAGCTGTACTCTAATATACGAACATCATAACACTTAAGTGATGAAAGAATATACTTACTCTGCCGCTCACTGAATCTATATCAATTTCAGCCTTTTTAGCCCATTTTTGCCAGAAGTTGGGATCATCCAATGAGATGTCAGTTCTGTTACCAGAAGCCACAAAACTCGCCTGGAAGAAGGATACCAAATTTTAGAAAAACACATATTTTCTGGTCCATGTGAGGCAGGTTTTAATTACCTTAAAGAAGTTATCCAGGACTTTTACCAGTGATGATCTATCCTCAACTGTTGATCAGCAGTGGTCCCACCAATCGGCTAATTCCCAGCAGTGCAGACAGCACTGGAAGCAGACAGTGTTGTCAACATTGGAGGGGAAGCTGTGCCTGCGTTGTCAAACCATGCCGCTTCAATATTGACAGCATATTTGCTTCCGGCACCATCTGTACTAAAATCTACCCTGGAGATCAGCAGGAATGCCAAGCGGTGGACCCACACCAACAAACTCTTGATAGCCTATATGAGGATACATGATCAACAGTAAAAGTTCTGGACAACCCCTTTAATAGGATTACAGTACAACACATGCTTTAGACATGGCTCTCTATTAGATACTGCACTTCTTGCATACCTTGGCAAACGTTGACCCTCTTCCTTCAGACTCTATAGTTATGGTCTTTGTCCTCCTCTGAAGGATTTGGTCAATGTCTTCCTCACAGAACTTTGAGCCCTCATCTTCCTCATCCATGATTGCTCCATAAGCCCCCCGTCTGAGAAGGTCTTCTATCTCTTTCTTTGAGAGCTGCTGAATCTGTCCAGGAAGGGAAAATAATCATACCATTAAATGTAGAGCATGCAAAGAACTGAACATCCCAAACGCTGCATTATTATGGACTGCAATGTGGTATGGCGGGGTTCTCAACTCCTATTTCTACACTATGTATGTTATAACTATCTGTGTATGTCAGTAATTTTATGGCTTTCCATTTCAGAACTAGAACTGTCAATTACACTGTGCAATACAATTTTTGTAACTTTAGTGCGCTGAATTCAAATATGATATCTATTTTTTTCTGCCACGTAAGGTTTTCCGATTATGGGGAATAATGTAATCCAATTGCCGTATTGTATTTTTTGGAAATATGCTTATACAATTAATCCAGCAGGCTCGCCATTAACCTTGCTTAATAAAAAGAACAGAAGTGATTGCGCAACTATTTCGCAATCACCGTTACACACCGCGCGCTGACTGAACACTATAAGGGTAGGTTTATGCAACATATAGGATATGTTTCCACGTGGCATAAATACTGCGGATCATCCACCAGTAAGTTGTAATTAATGAACTGTTTTTTTACAGGTCATTGGTTAGACTAAATAAAGGAATCAAAATCATAAAACAAAAATACATGTTTTGTATTGCCGCGTCCATAAAAGTCTGATCTATCAAAGTAATGCATTATTTACCCTGCGCGGTGAATGTCACCTGAAAAATAAAATTAAGAACGCCAGAATCTCGCTTTTTTCAGTCATTCTATCTCCAAGAAAAAAAAGCAATAAAAAGTGATCAAAAAGTTGTATGTATTCCAAAATGGTAATAACGCAAACTACAGGACGTCCAGCAAGAAATGAGCCCTTGGACGAAAAAAGTTATTGTGCACAGAAGATGGCGGCAAAAAAGAATTTTAAAAAAATTAACGTCTTTGAAAAGAAATAAAAGTAGTACAGCAAAAAAAAAAAAAAAAAAAACTACATAAGTTTGGTATCGTAGTAATCGTAGTGACCCATAAATTGATGTCATTTTTGTTACAGTTTGTGCGCCGTAGAAAGAAGACGCACTGAAAGATGGCAGATTTTTTCTTTTCCCATTTTACTCCACTTAGAACTTTTTAAATGTTTTTCAGTACATTATATGGTACATTAAATAGTGCCATTGAAAAATACAACTCGGCGCGCAAAAAACAGCCCTGATACAGCGACGTCGATGGATAAATAAAGGAGTTACGATTTTTTTAAATGAAAAAAAAAGCTTGGTCACTAAGGGGTTAAATAACTTGAAAATGAGACGTGCTGCTATTATTCCATTTTACCAGTGTAATCAGCATGTTTAATTTTACAGAAACATGTCAATTACTTTCTGTTACGAAATGTAACACATTTGTTATCAATGCAGATATCAGTTATCAGGAATACTTCACTACATCATATCTGAAAATGTGAACATGTTAATAGGGAAGCTAAGAGATAAATGTCCCTTACCCCTCCAACGCTATTTTCTCTTCCACTCATACTCTGTAGAACGGCTTTGTCTAAACCCAATTTGAGGCTCGCTCGGTCAAACATCTCTCGCTCATAGGAGTTTCTTGTTATTAATCGATAAACCTTCACAGCTTTGTTCTGACCGATTCGGTGACATCGGGCTTGAGCCTATGAAGAAAATACACAACCGGTAAAATCAAAATGACGAACCAATCATAATAGCTATAATGCGGTCATGCTAGAAGTCATTATAAAAATGTATTCCCAAAGAACCACAAGAGCTCCTCCCACTTGTCTCTAATACAACGAGCCACATTCAACAGCACTGACAGGACCACTGAACAATCCCAATGGTTTCAGTAGCCACATCGTCATACACTGCTGCAACTACTTTGCAAATAACACTCAGGCGAACCTTCCGTATGAGAAGGGGGCTGTACAACGGGGTAACCTCTTTAAAAGGGTTATCCCATGAAATTAAGTTATGTCGTATCCACAGGATAGGGGAGAACTAGCAGACTATTGGGGGCCTGACCTCTGGATCCCCACTGATCCCAAGTTTGGTGGTCCAGATCATCCTCGAATGAATGAAAAGATGATCGCACATGCACAGCAATGCTCCATACTCCATTTATTTTAATGACACAACTGGAGATAATGGAGCGCTTGAAACAAATGGAGTGGTGGCATGTATAAGTGACCATGGCTCCAGTCATTCGGTGATGTTCCAGACTCTTAATGGGTGGGGTTCTCTGCTGTCAGTTAGTTATCAACAATCAGTTATCTACTATCCCGTGGATAAGGTATAACAGGATTTTGTACTTACCGTAAAATCTTTCTTGTCACAATAATTGGGGGACACAGCTTAGACCATGGGTATAGCTACCACCATTAGTAGGCGAACACTAAGCAAAAAAAATGTTAGCTCTTCCTACTAGCTATACCCCTCCTGCAGGCACCAAGCCAGTCAGTTTGTATGCAAGCCGTAGGATATGAGAGAAAAAACAATCAATCAATGGAAAGAATAAAATGTTAAGAACATTTTAAACTGCTGTTTCGAGCCTTTAGAATCATGTGAACCTCCAGAGAGAAAGTCTCAACAAGGCTAAAAATCATGAAAATGTCAGTCAAAGTACTTGGGTGCTGTGTCCCCAATGAAAGCGATGAGAAAGAAATGCTACGGTAAGTACAAAAATCTTTTTGCATTGGGGGACATAACTTAGACCGCAGAGATGTTCCCAGGGTTTGGGAAAGGTATACAGTGACGATGCAGCCAGTTGATGGCCATCTGCAAAACTCTTCGACCGAGAGAAGCATCTGTAGATGCAAAAGTGTACACACGATAGAATTTGGAGAAGGTGTGTAGAGAGGCCCAAGTGGCTGTCTTACACACTTAAAGGGTGGGAGCACACATCAGCCACCCCACTGCTTCAGTCAAACGAGCAGTAATCCAGAACCTTTGCTACTATTGATCTGATCCAGTGAGAAATAACTGCTTTGGAAGCCGCCAGGCCGCATCTCAAACCATCTGGGATCACACACAAAGAGTCATCTCGTCTAAAGGCAGACGTCTAGGAGATGTATATTCTCAAGGCTTGAACCAAATCCAAATTTGTGAATAAAGTATGAGTGGCTAATGGGCAGAATGAAGGTAAAACAGGGTCCTTGGTAATGTGGTAGGTCAACACCACCGTAGGAAAAAAGAATGGCACAGGACGCAGGACCACCAACTTCTATGTCCTGATGGAAGATGGTTAATGAAGGTTTAGCTGACAATGCTGCCAATTCAAGAGACAGAGTATCTAGAGTGATGTAAATGCTTCTCAAATTGTCCAACTGAGTCGTGGCCTTCACCAAGACGATATCGAGATAGGGGATGGCTACTATCTCCTTGAACTAGAGGAAAGCCATCACTGATGCCAGAACCTTCATGAAGACTCAGAAGGTCATGGCCAACCCGAACAGAAGGGCTGTGACTTGGTAGTGTTCCAAGTGAATGGCAAAGCCTAGGGATTGCTGATGCACTGGACATATGGGGATATAAAGATTTGCATCCTTGGTGTCGATTAATGACAGGAACTCCCCCAGTTCAATGGACGCACTGACGGATCTCGACTACTCCATGGGGCAGTGTTGAACCATGACATATTGATTCAACCGCTTCAGATACAGAACGGGTCAGACAATGCCGGCCTTCTTGTGCACCACGAAGAGATTGGAATAGAAACTGAGACCATTACACCCTGGGAGGTTAGAACATAAATCGCATGAGCCAAAGCATTGGCCTTTTGAGGAAACACCGGAATTCTTGAGCTGAAAAAACAATCCATCAGACGGCCGGAAAACCTCTATGACCTAACTCGAAGAGGTGACTTCCCGAGTCCAGGGCTTCTGGGGCAAGGGCAAGCCAAGATTCCCTGGATAGGGAAAGAGACCCCCCACCCTGAATAGCTTGGGTGGGAACAACTCTTCATAGGGAGGATTTAGTAGAGGCAGACCTGGAGGATTGTGGTGGTAGATGCTAGGGAGTTTTTAGGAAGGCCTTTGGATTTGGTCCTGCAAAGATATTCGAGGACTGGAATCTGGAGTGTCAAAAGGAACAAAACTGAGGTGGCGTCTTCTGCACAGAACTTGCACATCTGCCTGCGTTTTGTGGTAAATGAGAACTTTTTCCACCAGTGGCCTCAGAAATAATCTCGTTCAGTTTAGCACCGAAGTGGCGCGGGACAATTAAGGATGAAAGGAACACGTGTTAAAGACTGCTTAGAGGTGGACTCTGAGGCCACAAAGTCCGGAGACATAACCAAAGAGGCTGATGCACAAGCTATTAGCCTGGCTGCATCTAGAAAGGCTTCACAGAGAAACTTTCCCACTTTGCCTATCTCCCACTTTGCCTATCTGTTGCGCTATGTCTGATAGTTTTCCCAGAGAAGAGTCAGAAAGAATGCTGTGAAGTTATTGTTTAGCCCATTTAGAAGTAACACTACTGACCCAAGTAGAAGCAAAGACAGGGTGAAGTATTGAACCCACTGCTTCAAAGGGAGTTTTGTCTAGGGATTCTGTTTTTTTCTCCTGTACATCTCTAAAGGATGAGGCATCTGCCATTAGCAGGCTGGTGGTATTCGATAAACAGGGTACTGGGGGTTCCAATACTGGGGAAGACTACCACTTCTTAACTAAGTCTTCAGAAAAAGAGTACATGATGTCCAAACACTTTCGTATGGTTAAGTGTTTGTCGGGAAGGTTCCATTCTTTGACTAACACCTCTTCGAATTCTGAATGAGACCTTTGAAGAACTATTTGGGCATTTGAAAGAAAAGGCTTCCATAGTTGAAGAGGGTGCCTGATCCTTTACCTGAAGTGTCTTTCACCACCACTATTAGCTTTGCTGTCTGGTCGATAGTCTTATATGCCTGTTCCGCATCCTGGTCAGAATTTGAGAGAGATGCCGAAAGTTCCTCTCTAAAGAGCTCCGAACACGTTGTTACAGGGACTAAAGGAGATGATTATGCAGGGGAGCTAGAAGATTGCCTCGAATGAGAGGACTAGCCCATTTCCTGGACCTACCCGAGAGACATCAGGCGTGGCAAATTTGCCATCGTCAGACACATAGATCGGTTCAGCCTGTCTATGATAGCGGTGGACGCTTTAGTAAAGTACAACACCACTCGAAAGGCAGAGCATGCCGTTCTGGTTTAGCAGTCGACGAGGGCTGGATAGGAGCAACGTCTGTAGGCGGTTCACCAGTGGCTGATCTCAAGGGAAGACAGTTGTAGCACAACAGCTCAGGCTGCCTAGTATGGGAACTTGGTACTGAAGCAAGAGCACACCAAATATGTGGCTCTGGCTGGGTCTTGTCTGGAGCCTTCAGCTCTGGAGTTAGACATGATACCGAGGGCCTGCTGACAGCAGTCAGTAAAGCTACTACTAGGGGCACTGCAGAAGGAGCAATAGAGAAGGGGAGCTAACCGCCAGGTAGAGCTTACCCGGTCCAGAGCTGCTCCTGAACTGCCAGTTGGTAGATGTGTGAGAAGCATGTCAGAACAACACTGATCTCAGGAGGTGAGCAGAGAAATATGCAGGAAGGAAGAAGTAAGGCCGGGAGGTGGGAACCAATAGGAAGTCCGATCTAGAAGCGTTTGAGGAGAATAGGAGGAAAAGCAGAAGGAATTCTCTCTTCCAGAAAAAACTGCGAATAGACCCCAGTGTAGCCTGCACTACTAGAAGTGCCGCGGCTAGGCTGAAGGCTCAATTAGTGATGGAGCCTGGAAAATTTCAGTGGCGGTGAAACCCGCAAGCAAGTGCAGGAGCAACTGCTCAGTCTCCCTCTCTGTGCCACAAGTTCCGCATGGGTGAGCCTGCAACACGCCGGCACCTTCAACTCACATCAGCAGGCCGCGAGCAAGCAGTGACAAAACAGCACCGCCTGGGTGTAAGACCCAGAAGACATTCTCCAGCTAACCAAGGGCTCTCCGCAAGAAACACCACTAGAACACCCCCCTCCGAGTCGGAAAGCAGCAGTGGGATGCTTAAGGTAAAAGACCAGCAAGGAAGTGTGTGGGTCTGACTCCCAAAAGGAAGCCCCCTTCAAGTTATGCTGCTGAAAGAACATCTGCCAGGAGGTGCTCAGGAGAGTAGAGGGCTCCCTGTGGCGGAGGGGGGAAAGAGCAAACATGGAAGGGAGTTGTAGTGCCAATGGTGGTGGTGGGAAGAAAGGATTTTTACCTGAAGAAGTAATACTTAACTTTCTGCTATGGACCACAGAGCTTCTGGACGCCTCAGTGATCGCCTGGTTTTTTGAAAAGGAAGGAAGTGCTCCAACAGAGGGGTCACTATAGCTGGCAGTTCAGGGTCAAACTGAAATGGACCATGCCCCCTTGTCTTCTGAGCTTAAATACCAATGGTTCAGTCGTTCTCCTTTACTAACAGACTGAATGTGACCGACTGAACGATTTCTCGTTTGAACGAGCCAACAGAGTGAACTCTGACATTGTTGGTGCGTTCACATACTTTCTGAGTGGAAGGGCTCTCTATGCAATAGTTAACCCCTTCCTCTCCTATTTTTGATCTAACTCTATTGGTTAACTAGAATTTTGGAGTTACTTCAAGGAAGAAGATACTTAACTAGGAGAGAAAAACCAGCTCATTCTTTGTATTCATCGCTGGTCTTTCCTATCCACTCTTCTATGGCACTATTTAACCCCTTGCTAACTGGACCTTCTAAATCTTAAACTGGGCCTCACATCGCACATCTACACTGGTATTTTAAGTGGAGGATTTCAATCACTCCACCTTGATTAATACCAGTTATTGGCTCTTTTTGTTGGTCCTTTCTTGACACTTAACCCTTTCCTTCCCTCTAGTGGTGAATAACCGCTATTTACCACACTTGAATAAAGGGATATTTAAGGAGCATTAAAATACTGTGCTCACAACTTAATCCTCCTTCTTTTATATCCTAAGGAGGGTCTCAACTGAACTCTATAAAAGCACAGCTTTGTGTCTAAGCAACACGTATAACACCTCTTCTTCTATCTGGAACTTCTGTCTGATCTGGGGACCCAACATAAGGGCAACCCCATAATTTATTTATCAGCAGGAGGAGGGTTAAACCCCACTCATTTCAATGACCATACCACACTAATAAAGGAAGGTTGTCATCCCATGTACTCTATAAACTTGCACATGAGAACTGAGACACCTAATAGTTACTAGTGGGGTCATTGTTAAGAGACCTACTTGGAATCAGAGAAGTGAAGGGTTTTCCCTAACACCTCAACTAAAGATATATGTTTTGTTCTGTCCAGTTTGATTTTAATCCTTATTAATAAAGTTAGTTTTTTAATTAATTCTTCTTCAGTGATTACCCTTATACTTGTTTGTGAAGACTTTCTGCCTCGGTGACGTGCGTTTAAAAGAGAAATCATTTGGTGTAAATGGACCCTTAGTCAAGTTGCAATAAACTGCAAAAAGTATTCCAACCAAAAGCATTTATGGTACATTAACAGGATACCATATGTTTGAATGTGACCATTGGACACTTGACTAATCTGAAGAACTGGTTCCGTTTTTCACATAGGAATAGTCATGGCATTATTCTCCATGGGAAAAACAGCTGTAAAGACTCCAGTGTTTCCCTATTAAGGCCGCTATGGACACAGCTGGGAAGCAACAATTGCTGCCTTACAAACGTGCATCTTAATAGTCGTAAATGGTGTGCAGCTCAGGTCTAAGGAACCTTTCCAATAATGCCATATCAGCTACTAACCTGGAGGTCATTCTGTGGATTCCAGTCTGAGTCAAAGATAATACAGGTGTCAGCAGCAGTCAGATTTATCCCCAGACCTCCCGCTCGGGTACAAAGGAGGAACACAAACCGATCAGAATCTGGTTTACTGAAGCGATCAATGGCTGCTTGCCGGAGATTCCCTCGGACTCGACCATCAATGCGTTCATACAGATATCTGAGAAGGATTGAAGTACCAGAATGGGTAAAACATGACTATATAGAGGTTTTAGAGAGACTTGGGTAGTGACATACACTAACAGCAATATTAACACACTGAAGGCCAAAATAACCAATCAACTTTATTACAGATGGCGTATATGTGTTATTTATATATGAATCTCATTTTCTGTGGATGGTATTGACTTCTGTAGGGTCATTAAGCTAAGGTCTATCAATTACAATCACCTCTGGTGTCGGGTTATCTCCTCCTCTTGGATAAACATGTCTTTTTTCAACTTTACTATCTAAATATGTCAAATAGTAATAGCATCTTGTACCCCATTTTAAGAATACAAAGAATGACCTATTGCTAATTGCAGATTAGCAAGAGTCATGCAGTTAGAAATCTAGGTGTATCTGCATTTTTATGCCTGGAAATAAAAGGCATTATTACGAGCCTGCTAAAAAAAAATCAAAGACCCCTGTCCTGGAAAAGCATTTATGCCTCTTCATTGGTCACCAATCATTTGTACCAAATGCCAATCTAAACCAACACAGGCCATATCTTCAATTGATGACAGGATTCTATATAATTCTTTGTGTGCAGTTCATTAAAGGGGTTTGATGAATGCGTGATTGGTGGTGGGCGTTCAATTCATCTGGCGCCCAACGGTCAGACTGATATACTGACATGTCACCGCTGCCGCCATGTAAACAAAGAGCAGAGAAGAAAAGCGAAGCAACGACACTGGAGCGGAGTGGGATTTAATGCGTAAGTAATGGTTCCTTTATTCCTTTCTCACCCCCCCTCCCCTCTCCATTAGCTAAGTTTTTGAACAACCCTTTTAAAGTAGTGAGGAGTAAGCAATACTGCAGTTATGGCTCCTTCTACAATGACAGTGCGTCAAATACATGTCCTCACCTCTTGTGCATGAGATAGTCCTCCAATATGTCCAAACAACGCACCATCTGGGAGAAGATGAGCACCTTGTGGCCTCCAGCTTTCATTTTTGGCAATAACTTATCAATGAGGACGAGCTTCCCAGCAGACTGGATCATGCCCTGGAGGTAGAAGTCTGCAGCCATTGGGTTGTGCGTCTCTCTGAACTCTCCAAGGATCTTTTCTTCGGCCCCTGCATGATCATTTAATGCAAAGTTTAAGAACGCATCTAAATATTTATTTTGTTCCAAAGAACGGATTATTACATTACCTGTATATGGATAAATGCCAACATACAAAGTACTTTGCTCCTACTAGAACTATTTTCTCAGAGGCGACGTGTAATAAATGTTATGAAGCTTGAACGCAGGGCTGCACTTGTTTGCTACTTAGCTTTCACCTCCTCACAAGCAGTCTCTCTTGGTTTAGTGTTCATATAGAGCATACCCTGCGGCACTTCATTCTGGTTTATATACAGCTCACCCTCTCTATATGTTCATTCAGCACATGTGATGAACAGCAAAAAATGCCCACTCTTAATTTGTGATCTTTTCTTCAGGAATCGCAAATAAAAGCTCCCACTGTGGCAGAATTGGACATGTATTACATAATCACCCATTAATTTGAACAGGTCCCCGATTCCCTCTATTCACTATTGATGACCTATCCTGAGAATAGGATCCACCATGGAATCTGCTGTAGTGAATCCCTAATCACAACCGGATTGCCTTGCCCGGCTGTCAGTGCAGTGGGCCGGACATGTGTCACAGTAGATGGGGCCGGAAGTAGCCTTAAAATCAATGGGAGCTGAAGCGGCTTATACACTTCTGCGCCTGTTCTTGTGTTGGAAGTAAAAGGGTAATAGCTGCTTCAGCTACCATTAATTTCAATGGGAGTGATGTCAGCTAGGCCACTTCTGGTTCCATCTCCTATGATGCATATCCGACCTGCTGTACTTACAAGCCTGACCAGGCAATCAGGCAATTACTGGGAATCCCAAGCGGCAGGTCCCTGGTGATTATTGATGACCTATCCTGAGGATAGGTCATCAATTTTTGCCAGAAAAACTCCTTTAATCATGGCATAGTTAAAAGCCCTACAGCATTCTTGGTATGGCACGCCAGTATTGTCAGATCACAACCGGAGTATGTAACGTCACGCCATCAACCACTGTCTACGTGATCCACACACCATGCGCAGTGTCATTCTGGTTTTGGACACTTCTCTGCTGGTGTGTGAAGGGATTGGTTGGTTTGAAGGCATGTGTTCCAGCCTACCAATCAGCCCTCGTCACATTTACTCCAGCTCATTGAGGATGCCAGTTAAACTCCTACTCCGAAGGTGTATTTGCTCAAGTCGATGGCTCCTGTCCTGCTCCACTGTCAGATATGTCAGTTTGGTGTTAAGGATATTTGGTGTGTTTTAAAATCTATCTCGCAATTGATTATTCTGTATTGGTATTTCATCTGCTTCATTATGTGCTTGTTTTACATCAATGCAGTCTATGTTGTTATTAAACATTTTCCAACTACAGAGAGTCAGGGCTGCCCCAGGTTCCTGACATGGGTTCACTCTCATCGGGGTGAGTGCTCCACTTTTAGGTAGGGTTCTTAACTCATTAGTAGGTTACAGCTAGATTTCCTGTTCCTTGTGTTATAAATATTATGTATATATCTGTCCATTTAGGACAACAAATTCCGTCCGATCTGGACAAGGTGTTTTCTGCCCAGCTAGGAAGTAACATTTTTAATGTTTCAAATGCTTCCCATTCTCAAAGTCTCTATTTCAATAGACTGTCAATGAATGGGAACAATCTTTAATATATAGAGCTTGAGCATCTATAAAGGAGAGTTCATACAGAGCGGAGTTGATGCATAGTTTTGGCCGTGGCATGTGAGCCCAAATTCAGCAGCAGTCTACAGTACAGTGTAAGGGACTGGGGTTTTAATAAACCACATTCACTTACAGTTGAAAGCATTCAAAGTGGAAAATAGTTATGCTGCGGATTTTAAAATCCACATCATGCTCCACTTGTTGCAGAAATGCAGTGGATTTTCACCACGGAATTCATTCACTGCAGTGCAATTAGTGAATTCCACAGTGAAAAGCTGAACCAAAACCCGTATCAAAATCCGACGTGCAGATCTTGGTGCGGATTTACTCCCTGATGTGTGATCACACTGTAACAGACCTAATACTTGTCACTTGTGAGAGTTTCTAACAATTTCATCCAGTCTGGACAATCCACAGAGAACTAAACAGCCTGAAGATTCTCCATCCTACCTCCACTGAGTTATGGTGGAAGCTATTAGAACAGGAGACAGATTTGTGCCGATTAGTATTTAGCTCACATATTTACTTAACTGGGCATAACTGTAGCAAAGTCAGCTGTGAAAAGTATTAGACCCGTAGAAGTTTTCATCCTCTACATGTGAACAAATGTTTCAATTCACTGACAGCAATCAGATATTCAAAATAAGGAACTGAAGCATAAACTATTTAAAAATTAAAAAAAAGTTTTATTTACATTGAGCAGAAAACTCCTTTGCTGCAATCGTGTTTGTCTAATTGTTTAAGCATGTTGCAAAGCCTGCCCCGCTGTGTGTGGCACACAATGCACAGTTCATCTTACCTTTGATAAGGTATGGATGGTTACAGCACTTGCGGAGCTCCATCATTGTGTTTACTAGGTTGGGGACGTTTGCTTGGCCGGCCCCTTTAGATAAAAAGGCAAAATTCTTTTCCAAGATGGCTCTATAATATTTCTTCTGGATGTTGGTCAGTTCCACTTCTATGATCGTTTCTTCCTTAGGTGCTAGTTTTTTTTCCACATCTTCTTTCAGCCTTCGTAGCATCATGGGCTTTAGGATAGCCTGCAGTTTTTGGACCTGAATTAAAAGAAACAGAAAGACATGAATGCAAAAAGCACAGAAAAGTCAACAATACCAACTACAAGCAATAATGTGTATTCATCACTTTGCTGGTATAATACATGTGGGAAGCTGAATACGTATCTCTCAGCAACGCTGTCACTTATCTGAATTGCTGTATAGGCATTTTCTATGACAAATGTACAGAATAGGCTGATAAAACATATTAACACGGTAGGTTTATCCAAAAAAAGACATGTCAATCCTGTTTAGCCCCCCCCCCCCTTCAATGTTGATCCAAAGGAAGACAAAAAACAAAAACAAAATGAGGTAGAAGCGAATTTTTCCTATTTCAGGGAAAATAAATTAGTTCCTGATTCCAATCTGGCAATCAGAATAATCCCCAGATGACCGACGCTTCTGAAGTAATCAGTGGCTATAACATGTAATATTGATAGATTCAAGAAAGGTGTCCAGGCCCCTATTAAAAACTTTTATCTAGTTCGCCATCACTACATCCTCAGGCAGAGAGTTCCTTAGTCTCACTGCTCTTACAGTAAAGAACTCCCTTCTATGTTGGTGTAGAAACCTTCTTTCTACACCCTGTTTGCCCCTGTTTGTTCCTGCCCCACCCTGTTTGCCTTCTAATAAATGATCTGTACATGAAATTTCCTATTGCCTGTATTCCTCAACCCCTGCACCTCCTGTACCACCCTCAACCCATTTGTGTCTTTGTTGTATTGTTTTGCATTTATCCATGCCTGAAAGCGCTGCGGAATAAGTTGGCGCTATACAAATAAAAGATTATTATTATTATCTTTCCTCTAGACATAGAGGGCGCTCCCTTGTTACAGTCACAGTCCTGGGTATAAATAGATGGGAGAGATCTCTGTATTGTCCCTGATATATTTATACATAGTTATTAGGTTGCCCCTCAGACGGCTTTTTTCTAAACTAAATGACCCCAATTTTGATAGCCTCTCTGGGTATAGTAGTTCCATTTATTACTTTAGTTTGCCCACCTTTGTACCCGCTTAAGCTCTGATATGTCCTTCTTGAGAATCGGTGCCCAAAACTGTACACAATATTCCATGTGTGGTCTGACCAGTGACTTGCAAAAATGCTTATTATCACCTATTCTCTACAGTATAGTTAATATAAAGTGTGGTCACTCTTGAAATGTGAAGGCTGATGACGGTGCGGAGCATTCTGCTTATACGTATATATGATCTCATTCATATACTGTAGATAATACACCAATGTCCCCAATCTACACATGTAAACTAGGCCTTCTTCTAGGTCAGGGCTTCTAAGTATTCATACTGCACCCAGGACTATTAGTGAGTGAATCCAGTACCTGCTCCTCCGTCTTCAGGTCCCCAAATTCCTGCATGAATGTAGACTCGGAGGGGAAGCGCAGAGGCTCCAGAAAGTGTAGCAGGCTGAAAAGCTCCTCCACTGTGTTCTGCAGAGGAGTTCCTGTTAGTAGCACCTTGTGTTCCTGTGGGATGGAGAACATGACGATCACACCACTGCAGCAAGACAACATTAACCCATTACAGACCACTGTGTTTTGGTCCTAAAGGATTTTACCCATGTGGTGGTTTTAAGGCCCTTTTTCTTCAGCTACCAAAACTATTTTTGTTGTGAAATATGGGGCTTTTTTAATATATTTTTCATAGATTGTTTTCTTTCCATATTTTGCGTAGGCGTAAAAAGCAAAAATAAATAAATATATACACATACATACACACCGTATATACTAGAGTATAAGCAAAGTTTTTCATCACTTTTTTATGCTGAAAAACCCCACCTCGGGTTATACTCAAGTGAGGTAAGAAAAAGTTCTGCAGTGTCAGGGGCACCCGGCGATCATGTGATCACAAGTCGAATTGCGGAAGCAGCACTTCTGCTTTCCTTATTTCCTTACTTTGGTGCAGGACCGACGCCGTATATTTACTACACTTGGTCCATATTGGGTTAAAAGAAGACAAGTTATGTTAAACTAAACCTAAAACAAAAAGTTAACATGCAGATTTTATTACAAAGTGGCATTTCCTTGGGAGTGCAGCGACAACTGAATAGTGCGTTCACAGACATGCCCGGGTTCTTCTGCCAAGGAAACAGCATGTTTCACACTACTTATGATTATCTGCCAAACTCGTGCTTATAATGGAAAATGTCAGCATCGCATGTGCCACATAATCAGAGGCGTAAATAGGAGGCCTATATTTAGTGCCAATGTGGGTACAACTTGTCAGGCAGAACAAGACTACGGCTCTGTTCATGCTAGTGTTCAGCTCCGTCCCGTTTAGTATCTATCGCTTTGTGACAGTAAGAATAGCAAATGCCACCTGACGGATCTATTACAAGTGAATGTAATTTGTAATGATTCATTAGTCAAAGCTGTCATGTTCCACTGATGATGCACACCATAACACATCCTATCTTAATGACACCATGTGGCCAACCATCCCCATCACTTCAAGTATATGTATAGGGCTCCTACTATCCATGGCCGTTTAGAGGGAATTGGTCACTTAGTTTTAGCCGCATGAGCTAAGCTTATGGGCTGAAAGTAGGTGACGGATACGTCCTGGGATGTAAGTGCTATACTTACTTCCCCCATTACTACTCCAGTGTCAGCGCTTATGAGATGGAGACCTAAGACGTCTTATATGTTCACCCCTATGATGCCATCCAGGTTCTGTTCCTGGTTTCTATGTAAAAGATGTAAACCAAGACAGATCCAGCATCGGATTTACAAAATGCAATGTGAAACCTGCCTGATGGCTCCCTTAACACGGGCCAATTACTGGGCCTGAGTATTCTTCACACGACAATTGTGCCGTGTAAAAGGAGTCAACGATCAGCCAACAGATTCCATTATGCAAACATAAAAATGCCCGCTACTTGGTGCACATCTACCCATGTAAATGGGAGACATGCAAATCAGTGACAGCTGTATGGTAATGAATTATGGTAACGAGTGCTGACCAGCATGCTCATTGTGTGTCAGTGGTCATTAGCACAAGCAGATTACTTGCTCATGAGGCTCCTGTTCCTAAAGGTGTCAAAGCTTCTACTTTCTCCAGTATCACAAATCTATCATGATCAGTTTCTTTTTTGCCATCATTAATCTAACAGATTTTTCGGATATCCATTTCTTTTTACTGGGCAGGAAACATCATGCTACGCTAATCTGACCTTCAAAGCAGCAAAAACCTGAAAGACAGGACTAAACTAAGTGCAAACAGAACACACCCAAAATGTCCCATAGTATACAGCTGTGGGGTTGCAATGGTGATATCGAACCTCTGTGGATAGAGCGGAGATATGCATGTAATAGGGGGTTGGGATGTTTCACCCGTAGTGTTAAACATAATAAAACCTTTGTAAAAGAAAGGACTATGGTGGCTAGAACCCGTCATCAGCTATAAGCACCATAAACTAAGTTTAGATGATGTAGAACTGTGCCTCATACTCACCCGGTCCCCCGGAAGAGTCAGCTCACCCAGCAGCTTGACTTTCAGAAGGCTTTGTGAGCACACTCCCATTCATCTCTATAAAGGGGCACGCACAGACTTTTGAACAGTCACGTTGCTATACGAACGCCGATTCTGCCGCAGGAGTGGGAAAATCGGGTGAATATGAGAAAAAAACTCCCCATCACCTAGACTATAAGCACCATGATTTAGTTTCTGGCGCCTACAGTTGATGACAGGTTCCCTTTAACACTAAATATAATTAATGTGACTTCACCTGTGTCCGGACTCTGTACCTACCAAGTTCATGAGTTTCAATCCCTCCAGTAGTTTGCAGTTCTTGTTCTTCAGCCTATGTGCTTCATCAATGATAACACACCTCCACTCAATGGCGTTGAGCTCTGGGCAGCCCCCCAAAATCATCTCAAAGGTGGTGATGATGGCATGAAACTTGTATGTCCCTCGGATAACACGACCCTGTCAATTTAATAATGTCTTCATTATCCTATTCATGTAATCTGAACCAGTGAGATATTAAAAAAGAGAGTATGTTTTACACACCTATCAGGCCCCAAGCAAATGTTAAAATGTCTCATAAAATCCCTTTAAAAGGAGTCTGTCACCATTGAACCCCTTCCATTGAACAAGGTTTTTTTTGTACTTACCGTAAAATCTCTTCCTCGTCTCGTTCATTAGGGTTGAGGGGGGTGGAAGGACAGCTAAATATCGTGGGTATAGCTACTGCCTCTAGGAGGTGGACACTAAGCAGAAAGTGCGTTAGCTCCTCCTCCTGCAGGCACCAAGCTAACCAGTTTATATGCAAAGAGTATGAGCAGCCAAGTAGCATATGAAAAAAACAGTCAATAAAAAAAAATATGACAAACTATTAAAACTGAGTAGCACCAATGTGCAACTTTAAAAAGAACTCTCCAATAAGGAGGAATATATGCGAAAGTACTGAAAACACACTGGGTGGGTGCTGTGTCCTCCAATGAATGTGTCGGGAAAGAGATTTTATGGCAAGTACAAAAATATAAGGTTTTCTCATCTGTATCATTGGAGGACACAGCTGAAGACCGTGGGACGTTCCAGGGCAGTCCCTTGGAGGTGGGTAGAGTATAGTAGGACACATAGGTCAGTTTATAGATGTCTGTTAGACTCTTTGACTAAGAGAGGCAGCCACAGATGCAAGCACCCTGTAAAACTCTGAAAATGCCTTGTACGATGAGATTTCGCAGAATACCTCCCTAGCCAAAGAGGCTAGCATCTGTAGTGAGCCATTGGAGGATGAGAAAGGATCGTCCCATATGGATCTGTAGGGAATCCAGCAACCAACGAAGCGAGTACTAAAGATACAGGGGTATTCGGAGATTTCAATCAAGAGAATCCATAGATTTGTCCTACCTCGAGAAAATGATTCACTGACGAGGGAGAGAGTGAAATTGGCTCAAAAGGAGGATGCCATCAGCAATAGCACTCTTACGCAGTGAGGACATCTGCCCGAGTTGCGTCAAATCATAGCCCCAGAAAGTCTAGATGTTGCGACGGTGTGAGGGAAGACTTGGGTTGGTTGATGATCCATCCGAACCTGGAAAGGGTGTCCAGAGTGATGTAGAGACTCTCCAAGTTGGCCGACTGGGTGGGAGCTTTTACCTTCATGTCATCAAGATTGATAGTGATGGGACCAGATGCCGAAGCAAGGAAAATGCTGATGCGCTTGACAAGGAGGAGCAGAAAATTCTGTGCCATAGCCAGAAGAAACAACCTTCTGAACTTAGGCATCTGAGATGTGTGCTAGCCAAGTCTCCTTGAATAAGAAAAGTCGTCCCCGCACCCTGCATAAATTGGGTGGGGACCACTCTTCATGCAGAAGATTTAGTAGAAGCTGACTTAGAGGGCTGTGGTCAGAGTGCTAGGAGTGTCTGGTTTACAAGAGGGCCTTCATTTTTGTTTCTGTGTGGGTTTTCTTACTATCAGAGCTCCGTGGGTGGGAGCGTCAAAAGGCGCGAAATTCAGGTCTTTTAGTCGGCGGGGCTCTCGAGCGCTTGGATCTGTTCTGTGGTAGGTTAAAAACTCTTCCCAGCACTAACCTCAGAGATGATCTCAGTCTGGCACCAAAGAGTCTTGAACCAACAGAAGGAAGGCTTATTAAGGACCCTTTAGAGGAGGCAATTGTGTCCCAAGATTTCAGCCACAGGGTGCGGTGTGTGGCTACGGAGGGCACCGCAGTGCAAACTAGGAGTTTAGCTGTAACTAGGGAAGCTTCACAAAAAAACATCCCTGCCTGGCTTATCTGATGAACAATGCCTGTCAATTCTTCAAGAAGAGAGTTGAAGAGAAAACATCTATGTTGTTGCTTAGCCCATTCACTAATGACCAAAGTAGAGGCGAAAACAGACCTAAATGAAGAATCCGCTGCTTTAAAGGAGGTTTTAGCTAGAGATTCCATTTTTCTATTACACGCGTCTTGAAAAAGAGTAAGTGTTTACCATAGGAAGTGTGGTGTGTTACCAAACAACACACTGGTAGATCTATTGCTGGTGAAGACGCTCACTTTTTCAATAATTCCTCTAGAAAAGGATACAAGAGGTCCAGAGACTTAGGTTTAGAGAAGCGTTTGTCAGGAATATTCCATCCCCTGTTCAAGACGTCGCTGAACTCTTCATGAGGAGGGAAGGCCTTTGGAGAACGTTTTTGGGAAGAGCCGCTGATGACATAGTAGGTTTCTGATCCAATACATGAAGGGTATTCTTTGTGGCGACTATCAGGCTATCTACCATAGAGGAGATTTTAGAGGCTAATTCTTCAATCAGATAATAATCAGAAAGGGACTCCGACAATTCATCTGTGACTATTGTCTCTGGATGGAGGCTTGAAAGTGTCCCAGGAAAGGCTGGACAGGATGACGATGCCAGGAATATGGATGACTGCCTTGAAAGAGAAGGCCTAGTTCACTTCCGTGGTCTACCAGAGGACACAAATAGAAACGTTTGACTGGAAAAAGGTCTAGCCTATCTAGAATTGCAGTAAATGCCCTAATAAGGTCAGAGATCGGCATTTTGTGTGGAATGGGTGGGTGGGGTACCAGTAGTCGGATCTATGGCCGTTTGCCATACTAAAATGCAGATAGAACAAAACTGCTCGCATGTAAACGTAAGTGTTTTTAGCGAGCGCACGCATTGTATGTGGCTCTGGTTGCTCTCTGTCTGGAGTCGAACATGGCTTTATAAAAAGGCTGCAGACAGTAAATAAAATACTTCTGTATAGGCCTATTGCTAGGGGTACTGCGGGAGGAGCAATATAACAGGGGAGCTAGCCACCAGGAAGAGCTTACCTGGTCCTAAGCAGTCTGGGGAATGATGGATCAATAGATTGCTGTTGTGGAATCATCTATGACAAAGGACGTTCTGTGAAATGTAAAAGAGGTCCTCAATAGAGATGCGTAGCCTGAGCAACAGAAAAAGAGGAAGCAGGGGTGGTCCTAGGTAAAAAAAAAAGGTGTGCTGGGCCGTGATTTGTGGAAAGCGGTAAGGAAACCCTCCCCTCTACAGAGAACTGGTACTCAGACTGGCGTGACTGGCCTGGGGAAGTGGCCTGACAAGGCCTAAATTCGGCGACTCAATTTCGCTGGTGGTTCGCTGCCACAGGAGTCTCTCTCCACACTGGAAGAATATAGAGGCAGAGGGAGAAAGGCCGGCGGCGGTCAACGTGTGGGAAACGGCTATAGGACTGGGAGTACCCATGCAGCACACGGTACACACAGCATACTATTCCAAGCAGAAGAAACAACAGCGGCAGGCGCACATCTCTTGGTGGCTGCCGATTGAGCTTGGGTTATCCGAGAAAAAAAAATGCTGAGGGAGTGCATTTACCAATTCCATCACCTGGAGTCGAGCTTTCACCCACCGTGGGGTTCACTTTACAAATAGATGCCCATGCGGCAGCCGATGGAAGCACTGTGAAAGAGGTAAAACGGGGGTTGTAGTGAGTGGGGAATTGTAGTTACCCACCCCGAAAAGGGATCCCATACTTTTCTCACTGTAGATTGTGGGAAATACGTACTCTTACTTCGAGAGAAAAAAGTTCTCTCCACTTCTAGAAGTGTAAACCCCTGTACTCGCCTGCCTTTAATGAGGAAGGGAATGCTCCTGAAATGGGGAACACTAATGCTAGGGCTTGAAAGTGCCTCTTTTACTTTTGAGGTTAGGGCAGGCAACAGAACAGTTAACTCCGTTCTGTTCTTCCTCCAAGGTGGGGAAACAGGAGAACCCTGTCCATGTGTTTAGGCCCTTTTGGACCACTGCACGAGTGCTGACGTCCCCGCTAAGGTCATCAGCGCTCATGCTGGGCATTCAAACAAATAGTTGCTGGTGGCTTGCTGGCTTCTCGCTCAGCGCTTCATCTTCTATAGGAAGCACTGATCGAGAAACATTTAAACGGAACGACAAGCCATCGAGCTAACAAGGTTTTTTAGGCTGACTGAAAAGTCAACTTGAACAACCGCTAACGACAAGTGAGTGATTTTTTTTTTCCGGCTTCACACTGAACGATTATCGCGCAAATTCATTTGTTTGAACGAATTTTGAATGATAATCGTTACGTGTAAATGGGCCTTTTCTGGAAGATGATAAAAACAGGTCTGCCTCCTATGGACACTAAGCTAAAACTGGTTAGCCTGGTGTGTGCAGAAGAAGTATAGCTAGCAGGATGAGCTAAAACTCTTTCAGCTTAATGTTCGCCTCCTAGTTGCAGTAGCTATACCCATGGTCTTCAGCTGTGTCACTAATGTTACAGACGAGAAAACTGAAATTGCAGGATAGGTGAAAACACAGATTCAAAATATATAACCATTTTTACATAAGCCTGCAAACAATCTCTGTGCCATATGTATCTATGTACAGAGGATTTCCAATCTTTGGTATATTAGACAAAACTCCTCAGAGCTTCACTGCAGGATTACAGCAGGGGAATGTTAGAGAGTACTCGAACAATGGATTGCATAATCTTAATCAGCACTTTTTTGCTTATCGGCCACCAAAGCAGTTTATGAAGATTTCAGTGGTCACAAAATTCCCTTTAACCCTTTCCAATCCAATTTGTATCCTGGTTTTCCTAGGGGGCTTACTCTTTTTCTGCCATTATACAACGGCGCTATCTGCTGGCTAAAGCAAGTACTGCATGAGGTGACATGTTGGATAGGCTCCGACAGCAGAGAGGCTGGCAATATACAGTAAGAGAACCCCGATGGCCATCTTTCAACATCGGAGCTGTACAGCCTGAAATCATAATGTCTTTAGACGTCAGACAGTGGATTGGAAAGGGTTAAAACATTAGTGTTATTAGCCATTCCATTATTAGACAAAATAGCTTTTTGACTGAATTCATTTTTTATTATTTATTGCTGTTGTTTTTGTGCATAAAAGCAAATCAAATGATTCACAGCAAAACTTCTCATTTCAATGCACTGTTTGTTGCTTTTCAATAGAAAACTCATACCTGAGAATCCCGAAAATACATCTCATACTGCTGGATCATCTGCCGGCTGATCATGCTGCCATGGTACACAACCACATTGAGATCTGTCCAGTTACGAAATTCTCGCTCCCAGTTGGTGATCGTGGAGAGAGGAGCAATGATGAGGAAAGGGCTATGGATCCCGGAGAGGTATATCTCATGCAGAAAAGTGATGCTCTGAATTGTTTTACCTAAACCCATTTCATCTGCCAAAATACAGTTCCGCCTGTGAATTTGGGGATGGAGAGAAGAAAGAAAAATCTGTGAAAATAATGCTAGAGAAGTCATACATTTGGTTTTCAAATACTTTTTATACAAGGGCTAGTAAAGGATTTGATCGTTCTTCACTTTGCCTCTCGCAGTTATTTAAAGGGAATGTGTCATGTATTCAAAAAGCTAAGGAACCCTGTTTTTCTTACTTAAAGCATACCTGACTCTTTATCGTATGTGTGCATGAGGAATAACACCATTTCTGGGCATTACATGACTCGTTTCCTGCAGTGATCACAATTTTTCCCTTCTACAGGGTGTATATTTGATTCTCAGTTCTCTAAGTGGGGAATGCCTGCCTGGCAAAAATGGCACTCTGCTCTCTAATTCTCTATAGCACACACACTGAGGCATAACAAAATCATGAAGAGACTAGAGAAATATTGAGCAGTGTACATGTGAGTTCAGTAGCTAAAGCACAACAAACAATCACTTACTAATAGCTGCAGGCAGTGTCTGTGCAAGTCTCTGCTTGTTTCCTCCTCCCTCTCCTCTGCTCTCTATACATGTCAGTGAGCAAGAGGACTCATCAACCTTGCCTGCTTCTGTGGTCTGATGTGTCCAAGAACAGAGATAACATCACAGGCAGTGGATAGCAAGGAAGGAGGAAAGGAGACCCTTAGTAGCCAGCACTTGAATTTTAGGTGAATGAAGTGATTTGCACTTTAGCTAGTTATCATACTGGCTATCATATTTGCACAAGTTGCTTGAAAAGTTAGTGACTATTTAAATTTAGGGCTGAAAATTATTTTTGCCACAGGGTTTTCTTCTATATATTATTGTATATAGCAACCTGCAGAAAGCATCTCCCTTCACATCAGTCATTGAGGCTGGACTGATGGTTTTCAGCTTTTATCTCCCCCTCCTGGACACTCTTTTGAGCTAACATATGACCATAAATGTGATCATAATTAGCTGATGAGATCTTTCTGGAGAGGAGAGAGAAACTAAAGCTGTTCCTAAACAATCGGGTGTATTCACATGGGTGATGCTCCCATGAGGTGCTGTCCAATTACAAGATAGACAGAACTTGCACAGGTAAAGAACTCTTTCATTAGAATGGGTTAAGTCACACCAGCGATTTTTCTCTCAGGCCGATAGTTTGAGCGGGGGTGCAGGGAAGGCGAGTACGTATTGTTATTACAGCAGACTGAGCAGGTTTGTGAAAGTAATTTGTCCTCAGATAACCCTGATGTGTAAAGTCCATTTATCTACGTTGCAATTTACACAATCTTTGTAGAATTTCTATACAAATAGTGCAACAGAAATTTTGCAACAAATGCACTGTGTGTGACCACAGAAATCTCCAGGAAAAGATGAAGTACAGTTCCTCCTTCAGAGACGAGGGACTGACAGAGACTATTTGTGTGTATAGTATTATTCTGCCCCATCTAGGCCTCTAGCAGTACAATACAGAAGTCCCTCTGCTGGCCCTGTCCCAGTCTTACACAGCAAAGCTGTGAAAACGTAAAACTGCAATTTCTCGTCCGTATCATTGGGGGATGTAGTGAAGACCTTGGGTATAGCTTCTGCCACTAAGAAGCAATTCTAGGTAGAAAGTGTTAACTCCTCCTACTAGCTATACCCCATAAGCACCACGACGGGGGTTTCAGCGGTCCCCGTGACCATTGGGGACTCCTGCTGCTGTATGGGGGGCCATGGCACTGTCCGGACGGCGTGGCAATGTACTCCAGGCCCGGCCTCCTCTCGGCACCCTGGCCCTCTTCTAGAGTAACCGCTGCGGTCAGGGACTGGTCTCGGCCGGCGTGGCTGTAAATTTAGGCGGCAGCTTATCAGGCATAACTCTTCTGAAGCGGCAGTCTGGGGAGTTTGCAGCAGCCAGCGTGGCCCTAGAGAGTACGCTTGGCGCCCTCCTGCAGTGAGAGTGGGGTGGCCGGCTTCACATAAATTTAGGTCCCAGCTAAGGACACGAGAAACTTGGCAGAAGAGCCCTTGCAGTTCAAGGCCGTCCAACCCCCCCTTCCATGTGCTGGCTGGTGCCAGCCTCTCCCCCGTCCTCTCCTCACCCTTCCTCTTTGGCTGTTATTGTTCTCCGCTTTCTGCTCCACTCGGACGTGTGTGAGCAGAGCTGCTGCATTTGAGAAGCACTGATTCAGAAGCTCCAGCTATGATCTGTGGGTCCACGTGGATTGGGTAAGCCCTGCCTGAGGCAACTTCCCCTGCGTTGTATCTCTCCTGCAGTTACCCTCGCGCCAATACTACCTAGCAACTCTGTGCGCAATATTGTGCTAACGTCATCTCCGATCCCAGACCGGAAGGTTTTGGACAAGCTACAGTCAGAGCCAAGTTTTACGCCTGTGGTTGATGTAATGAAAAATTTCCATGGGGTCATGGCAGACTGCCTCCCATCTTGGCAGGCTCCAGTAGGGACGATCTCTGCTCCTCCTGCCGCTCCAGTTGGCCAAACCTGAATGGGAACGCTCGCTTGCTGTGGCAGTCTCGGGCCTTGCTAGCACGTCAGCTACCAACTGGATAGGGATGGTGACGATTCCCCAACTCAAAGTTAGTCTCGTGGCAGATCACACAAGAGACGTAGAACCCAGCTGTCCAGGGGGTGCTCGCCTAGCGTTTCATGTAGGAGAACTAGATCCTCTCAGTCCCGCCATTCATCCGCCTGCCAGCCCTTTACCTACAGGGCTCATGGGTATCTGGCTATGACGTCTAGGGACAGCAGCTGGTTGGAAGGGGAACGGTCTTGCTCCACATCCTCCTCGGACATAGATGAGGAGCAAGCCTCTAAGCCATCCAGTCTCGTGGACAGCCTGATTGTCGAACTCAGAGAGTCTCTCCACGTGGTGGAGGGTGTTCCGGTAGCCCCAGCCGTGACGGTATCTTTTAGACGGCATAGGCGCCCATATCAGCTATTCCCTTCTCAAGAGAAATTGGAGGGCATTCTGGATAAGGAGTGGGAATGTCCCGACAAGCGCTACAGGGGACCTGGCAAAGTCTGGCAGGTGATGTATCCCTTTCCGTAAGAACTTGTTAAAAAGTGATCATACAGTTGTACTATTTGCGGTCTCTCCTGCGGTAGATCCCCCAATGTCCCGATTGTCTAAACACACCCCTCTTCCCATGGCTGATGCTGCATCGCTTTCCGATCCACAGGATATGAAAAGATAGACTCTCTATCGAAATCAAGCGGTAAAGGCTGCGCTACGCCCCATATTTGCCTCTAATTGGGTCAGTAAGGCCTCCATGGCATGGGCGAAGCAGTTACGCCGAGACATTCTTGCGAGTGCTCTACCAGAAGAATTGGCAGACGTGGCAGAGAACATTATTCAGGCTGGAAAATTTTGGTGTGCGGC
Organism: Eleutherodactylus coqui; assembly: GCF_035609145.1. NCBI lineage: Eukaryota > Metazoa > Chordata > Amphibia > Anura > Eleutherodactylidae > Eleutherodactylus > Eleutherodactylus coqui. The sequence continues at coordinate 49,164,348 of NC_089847.1, read as the reverse complement.
CTCTTTGCATCTGGAGAAGTTCCTGGGCCGGGCGTCCACAGTATCCGTGGTTTATCATCATACACTCTGGCTGAAGAACTGGAATGGTGATGCGGCTTCTAAAAAGGTGCTAACGAAGCTTCCCTTTGTTGGTAACAGACTCTTCAGGGCCAGACTAGACAAGATCATTAAGGAAGTGATGGGCGGAAAAAGCACGCTTCTTCCCCCAGAGCAGAGCTAAAAGGGAAAAAGCTCCAATACGGAATAAATCCTCGTTCCAGCCTTTTCGCCACTACAGCCCACGTGGGTGATACAGGACATGGACACAAGGCAAGAAGACTTTGCAGGAGCACAAGAGGGGACCCTCTTTCAAGACTAGGACATTCTGGCGACTCCATCCTCAGTTGTCCAAGTCTGCAGGTGCGAAGTCTTCCGCATGAAGATCAGCTCCCACCCGATCTCACCAGGGCGGGGGCGGCTCTCCCTGTTCAGGGACACGTGCCTAGCTCACGTGTCCGATTTTTGGGTATGAGAGCTTGTTTCCCTTAGGCTTTTTTTTCAGGTCAAAGTTCCCCAAGGCGCCAGAAAGGGCATCACAGCTTCTTCTGTCGACTACCTGCTCGCTCAGAGTCGTCGTACGAGTACCTCATTCTCAGCATGGTCAGTGTTTTTATTCAAACTTGTTCGTGGTACCCAAAAAGGACGGCACAGTCAGACCAGTTCTCGACTTGAAGCGCCCAAATTGCTGTGTGGTGGCAAGACATTTTCGCATGGAATCCCTGAGATCGGTCATCGCATCCATAGAGCCGGGAGATTTTTCCTCGATCGATATCAAGGACGCTTATCTTCACATTCCTATATATGGGGCTCATCAGAGGTTTCTCCGTTTCGTGATACAGGACAACCATTATCAGTTTGCCGCTCTGCCTTTTGGTTTGGCCACGGCACCCCGAGTGTTAACATAGGTACTTGCGACAGTGATGGCTCTCCTCCATGCCAGAGGTATCGTCGCCATCCTGAACCTGGATGACATATACTCGTAACAGCCCAGTCTCGAGCAGACAACTAGTAGAGCCTCCAGATTACACTATAGACATCTGCCAGCAATTTCGGCACTTTACATACCATGAGTGGAGAACTGGATCACAAATTTTCTCAGCCAAGAAAGGATCTTGGAGAATGGGAGTTGCATCCTGAAGTGTTCCAGGCGATCTGTCAGTGGTGGGGACAACTAGATGTGGACATGATGCCATTCATATTCAACTACAAGATGCAGCGATTTGTGGCCAGGTCTCAAGATCCTCGAGCTCTGGTGGTGGATGCACTGGTAACTCAGTGGACTGCATCCCACTTCCTGCATCCCGTACAGCTTTCCTCACATTTCCACTCCTATCGAGAGTGCTCAAGAAAATCAGGATGGAGGGTCGTTCGGTAATCCTGATAGAACCAGACTGGCTGCGCAGAGCTTGGTACGTGAACCTTATAGACCTACTTGTCGATGCTCTGTGGCGTTTGCCGCAGAGAGTGGATCTGCTCTGGCAGAGTCCACTCTTCCACCTGAATTTAGCGTTGATTCATTTGACGGCATGGCTGTTGAAGCCGCGGTTCTGAGGGCACATGGGTTTGCGGAGCTGGTCATTCAAACAATGATCAAGGCCAGAAAACCCTTATCTTCTAGGATTTACCATCGGTTTTGGAAACGGTTTTTCGTTTGGTGCGAGTAATGTAGTTTATATCCAATCCGTTTCTCCCTGATCCATGTTTTAGCCTTCCTGGAAACGGGATTGGACATGGGGTTGTTTGAGCTCCTTGAAAGGTGAAGTATCGGCTTTGTCTGTTCTCTTCCAGAGACCACTAGCCACCAAGTCAGCTGTCCGTACTATTCTTCAGGGGTCTCTCATTCTACTCCACTGTACTGTTCGACGAACCCTAATTGGGATCTGAATCTCGTGCTGGACCCTCTTCAGTCTCATCCATTTGAACCGCTGAGCGAGGTACCGCTGCACCTGTTTTCCTGGAAAGTGGCCTTCCTGGTGGCAATCAAATCTATATGGAGGCTTTCTGAGCTGGCTGCGCTGTCAGTCAAATCCTCTTTTATTGCTTTCCATCAGGACAAAGTGGTGTTGCGTCCGGTATAGTCGTTCCTGCCGAAGGTGATGTCCTCGTTCCACCTCAATAAGGACATTGTCCTTCCCTCGTTCTGCCCTTCTTCGGCTCATCCGAGGAAACGGGCTTTGCACAAGTGGAACCTGGTGCGGGTTTAGAGGACATACGTCTCAGGAAGACATGAGCTGCGTCAGGTTGATGTTTGCAGTTCCTAAGGGACCGCGGCGGGGATCCTGGGCATCCAAGGTGACCATCTCCAGATAGATCGGTATGGCGGTGGTCGAAGCCTATCATACCAAGGGTAAAGCACCCCCTTTCTGTGTGACTGCACACTTGATAAGGGCAGTGGGGGCTTTCTTGGCGATTCACCATGGGGCTTTTGCCCTCCAGGTGTGCAAGGCAGCAAATTGGTCGTCCCTGCATACATTTTCTAGGTTTTATAGAGTGCATATTTTTGCATTGGTGGGCGCCTTCCTTGGTTGGAGGGTCTTGCAGGCGGCCATTCTCTGTTTGCATAGGTTCTATTATAGGTAACCAACCCCCTTTTGGGTGACTGCTCTAGAATGGCCCAAGTTCTTTGCTGTGTCCCCTAATGATACGGATGAGAAATCAGGATTTTTGGTATAACTTACGGTAAAATCACTTTTTTGTCATGTTCATTGAGGGATACAGCACCCACCCATTTTGCGGTTACCTATTTTTCCTGTTGGAACTTTCGTTTTCTGTGGTCGCATATGGCCTTAATATACATGCCATACAGTTTATGCTCCTTGCATATTGCTAATTTAACTCTTTCCAATCCAATTTGTATCCTGATTTTCCTAGGGGGCTTTCTCTTTTTCTGCTGTTATACAACGGCGCTATCTGCTGGCTAGAGCCAGTACTGCATAAGGTGACACGTTGGATAGACTCCGACAGCAGAGAGGCTGGCAATATACAGTAAGAGAACCCCGACGGACGACTTCCAACATCAAAGCTGTACAGCTTAAATAATAATGTCTTCAGAGGTCAGACAGTGGATTGGAAAGGGTTAATGTTATGTTGTATCCTACTGGACAGCATCTACTGCTTGCATACAAAACTGATCAGCATGGTATAGCTAGTAGGAGGAGCTAACACTTTCTACTAGTGTCGCCTCCTAGTAGCAGAAGCTATACCCAAGGTCTTTGCTGTTTCCCCCAATGAACGTGACGAGAAAGTGATTTTACAGTAAGTTATACCAAAAATCCTGTTATTTCATTACTGGGTTTAATATGGATAATAAGTTAAAAACTTTCTATAAATCTGTTTGTAATAAAACTCAGATTTAAATCATTTATCATTTTCCTTTGAATTCTGTTTCAAGACATCACAGCAGCTATTAGCTCCCCTCACAGAATACAGAAGTTGTTGATAATCTGACTTTCCTATGTCCCCAATGTAGAGCCTTCATTGGCAATGAGTACAACTCCAATGGCGGTGATGTCAGGGGTGATGGGGCTGTAAAGGCAAGCCGCCCATCCTGTTGATCAAGGGCCGTGACTGGTCCTCTTTAACTCACCTATTATACCAGTTGAAAAGCAGCCAATTCAGTCCTTCCAGTTGGTATTCTCGGAGCTGATTACCAGTCTTATATTCTCGTGACTGATTGATTTTCTTCCAATTGTTAGGCGGTGGTCGATCCTAATAAAGAAAACATGAAACGATGAAATCTTTTGCTGGGCACTGCTGAAATTGCTGAGACTTTTTGTGCCAGACCACCAGTTGCTCATGTTGTCTGCATAGAGTGAGCTATTTTACAGTAACTATAAAGGGGTTGTGTGAATACATTAAGTTATCCCTTATCCACCGGATAAGGGAAACCTTTATGATTGTTGAGTGTCTGACCACTGATCACCCACCGATCCCAAAAGGTACCAGCATGAATGGAGCAGAGGTTACACAGCAATTTTCGGCACTTCCATTAAAATGAATGGAGCAGCAGCACTCATGCGTGACCTCTGCTCCATTCATTTGGGGACCTTTAAGACCCCTGTTCTCGGGATCAATGTGGGGTCCTAGTAGTATGACCATAACGTTGTCCCCTAGCCTGTGGATAGGTGATAGCTTTATAACTTGGCACAACCGTGTTAAGGGTATATTCAAACATGGCAGATTTGTAGTAGAAATTCCTGTGACAATTTCTACAACAATTCTGCCACGTTTAAATATAACCTAAGGTTTTCTATGTAATAAAATGAGGCTCTACTTTTGGAGCATTTCATCTCCATAGCTGATATTATGTTGCAGATGGCTTATAGAGGACTTACCAGTCGCCTAGTATCAGGTCTAAGAGCCTGCAGTTGCTCAAATTCCTCTATTTTTGCCTGGTCAACATCTTCCTTCAGTTCCCATGTACTGTCTTCGTATGGCAGTGAGCACCACTTCACTAAATAATAAATAACAGGCTGAAAAGGCGAAAAACACACAGCATTAAATCAAGGCTTAATACGTCTAATATACAAAGTCTGTTCAATGCTAAATGCGTAAACTATCTTTAGAGTTACCTCCCCGGTGTCATTATCTTCACAGAAGGAAACTTCTAACACGCGATCCACCTCCACATAGTCTGGGTTAAACATTTCTTCTTCCATCTACAATTCAGCAGAAAAGAATTAGAATCAGAATTCAGATGTGACCGTGGCAGGTACGAAGTAACGGCTGCTTGACGGATGTCCAGGTTGACAAAGTTTAAAACGGTAAAACAGGGTCAGCAAGCGGAACAATTCTTTCTATAAGAAAAAGTTATACAATTTTCCAAAATAATTCCTGTATCAAATCCAAACAGTTTTTCCAAGATCTCAGCTTGCAGTGATTAACCCTTTCCAATCCACTGTCTGACGTCTTCCAACATTCTGATTGAAGCCTGTACAGCTCTGATTTCGGAAGACGTCCGGCAGGGTATTCTTACTGTACATTACTGGCCGCTCTGTTGTCAGGGGCCTCTCCGGCATGTCACATACTTCAGTACTGGCTGTAGCCAGCAGATGGCGCCATGGTAAAATGACAGAAAAAGAAAGCCCCCTAGGAAACCCTGAATTTAAAATTAGATTGCAAAGGGTTAATACGATCCAGTCAACAAAAATCAGCTCTCATCAGGTGAGACGCAGGTACCCAGGATAGGGTAGCTGCTCAGTTTAAGGCCCTTTACACAGAACGACTATCATGAAAATGAGCAATAATTGTTCGATCAAACAACAAATCATTCGCTTTTCGTGCATCGTTCATGTTATGAAGGCATAAAAATGATCATTGGCTCATTCATTAATTGTTCAGTTTAAACAGTGATTGTTCAGTTGTTCTCATTCACTTATACAGTTAAGGTGAATGACTGAACTATTACTTGTTTGAACGAGCCATCAATGTATCTACCTATTTAAACAGGCTGCCCAAGTGAACACTGACATTGTTTGATGTACACTGCCCCTTACTGGTGACCAAGTCCTACAGTACTGCAGAATATGTGGGCCCTGTACAAATAACACGTACTTAAGGGGTTGTAGCACAATTGACTTTTATCACTTATCCATAGGACAGATGATAAAAGTCTGATCCGTCGGGGGTCTCATCTCTGACACCCCACACATCCCAACAACAGGGGGTCCATGACCCCTCTCCACCCACTACAGCTATATACACCCACCCACGGTGGGTGAGCAGATTTAATGGAGATGCAGTCATTTCTATGGGGCTAACTGAAAAAGCAGTGCACAAAAGCAAAGATATCTCTGGTAGCCCCATTGAAAATTAATGGAGCGGCGCCATTCAATCTCCTCCCCACTGGAGGGAGGGCCTTTAAAGAGGACATATCCACTCCTCTGACATTTTGGGGCATATAAGTAAAGAAAACCTTATTTCTTCTGAAAATATATAAATACATGGATAACTCGGTGTCACCATTCCCCTTGTCTAATCAAGGCTGACAGTGTTAAATATGTAGGGATACACCCTAATGACAATGATAACACCCAATTGTCAATTTATTTACACATTTCCAGGAAGAACTAAAGAGGAAACCAAATGATAATCCCAAATTGTTATTTCACAGGGAATACAAATATTTACTAAAACAGACATGTTAGCAGAGCGGACTGCTTCTCTTTGAGAGTTCAATCATCCGATGTTTTGTTTACTCACATCAGCAAAGAAGTGTGCCCTCTGCGCCTGTCTGATCTTGAAACGCTTGATCTTCTGCTGAATCCTCTTGTCCTTCAGCAGCTGCTGCTCGTTGGCCCATTCACAGTGCAGGTAAGAGCTTCGAGAGGGAAGAAAGGCACGGCTCAGTGGTGAACAACTATTCTAGGGACAATGACGTATAACTGGATGGGGGGGGGTCAAACGCATTAATGAACAAGAGGACTTAGAGATCCTTTTACATGGAACTATGATTGTTGAAAACATCATTCAAACGAGTGAAAATGAACTGTAGGCACGGTTCTCATTGAAAGCAACGCGAGCTATGTCTACAGTTACCACTACACAAAGGTTGGTGCGGAGAGTTCAGCTCTGACCTCTGTGTATTTGTGGCGCTGACAGCATGCGCCCGCTCGGCTGAGGTCCTGAGCAACGGACCCCAATCAACTATTGATGACTTATTCTGAGGATAGGTCATCAATAGTATTCTCCCTGGAAAACCCCTTTAATGGACTTGTCCCATCACACAACACCACCTTTCAAAATGTGTCCCCCAGGGGTTCAGTCCCCAGCAACCAGACAATTTTTCCAGATGAAGTCCTAACCAGCCAGTTCCTCTGCAGAAAGTGTAGTATTACATGGTAGCCATTCCCATCACAATCCATACACCTTAATAGGATGTCTGGGATGATTTAGTGAATCCTGCACTGAGAAGGGGGTTGGACCCGATGACCCTGGAGGTCCCTTCCAACTCTACCAGTCTATGATTCTATGATAATAGGGCACACGGGTGGAGGTTGTCTTCATGAGTCAATCCTTCTAACTAAATTCAACTAAATGGGGTTATTCTCAGTCCACAGGATAAGTCATAACTATGTGATCGTGGGGGTACGACCACTAGGACCCCACCAATCCAAAGCACAGGGGTCCCTAAAAATGAAGGGAGCGGTGGTTGATCATTCACACGGTCGCTGCATTCATTTCAATACAACTGGCAGAAATAGCAGAGTTCAGGCGCTTGGGAATCTCCAATGGCCTCACTGAAATGAACGGAGAGGCAGTGTGCAAGCTCGACCAATGCTCCATTCATTCAGGCACCTCCGGATCCTCGTGATCCCTTATCGGACCCCACTGAGCAGACAGTTATCGCCTATACTGTGGGTACGGAATAACCTCATTGGGTGGGACATCCCTTTAAGTGCATCTTTAATAAATTAAAGTAATGTTTTTTTACTCACACATCTATAAGGGCTTTAGTTTGGTTAAGTATATAACATTTTATTAAATGGAACACGCTAGAAAAAAATAAGGGAAAAGGCCTGTGCCATGTCCAGGGAGCGGTGATAGTTATTCCAAGACAGAATCCCCATTTTATGCACCATCTTCCCAGATCCTGCCTCAGACATAACAGTCTATTCTCTCCGAATGTTGGCCTTGGACCCCAGAAAGGGAAGGAATAAAGAAGATACCGTTTCTGTTTTACTTACTAGTTTTTGTACTTCACATAAAATTCTTCTACTTCAACTAACATCCCAGATGTAGTCTGAAATCACAAAAAATAAGGTATATGATGGCATCTTGTATATTTATGATGGAGATTATCATACACTGAATGGCCACTTTATTACAGGCATCGGCCCTTTGGAACTTCCCTGTATGATTAGACCCCGGAGTGCGGCATAAAATCAAATGAGCACGTTTGCTGTGGATCAGTTTCAGTGTGAATCCACATTAGAATGGGAAAAATCGAGCGATCTGATTGACGTCCAACAAGGACCATAAAGTGTGGCCATGATTGCTAGACTAGCTGGGGTCAGGATTTCATACACGGCCAGGCTTGTGGGGGTGTTCTCATGGGACAATGTGGAGAGTAGACTGAGAAGTTTCCTTGCAGTCTTGTGAACTGAACCGGCTGAACTGAATTAAGAAGAGTGGGAGTCTGTTTGATATAATCTAGTATATTGCAGCGGAATACAATGCTGGAGCACCAACTAATCATGTCTGGATTCTTCTTCTTTGTACAGATGGGCTATAACAGCAGATGACCGGTTCCAGCGCCACTGCTGTCTAAGGTACAGAAACATAAAACTCTTAGTATCTAAAAGAAGACAAGAACTGGATCACTGAGCAGTGGAAAACCATAGTTTGGTCAGATGAATCCAGATTTCTGCTACATCATGCTGATGGGAGGTCAGAATTTGGAGAAAGCAGAATTAATCCATGAACCCTTACAGTCAGGCGTCAATAGTTTAGGTTGGTGGAGGTGAAGTAATGGTGGGGAGAATGTTTTCTTAGCAAACCCTGGGTCCAAATTTCCTGCAGAATGGTATCATCACCTCAGTGAATCTATGCGATTCGGAAGGCCAAAGAAGGTCCAACGTTCTACTAGATGGGTGTCTCTGATAAACTGGCTATTCCAGGTATAGCTGAAGATTTGACTATTTCTCACCTCCTTCTTTACAATCCTCGAGGATAAGATTTTGTCTACAATGGCAGCATCCTCTTCACTTGGGTTTTCCTGCAGAAAAAAAAAATATGATTCTTGGTTATACCTGCTCTTCTGCTGGTCACTAGTGGAAATATGTCTTTTCCGAGGTCTTTTCCGGCCCAATGATTGCTGTGGGGACGGCAGATATTATCGTTGGGAGAACTAGCATCATGCTATACATCAAATGAACAGCTGCCCATGTAATACATGATTATCCAAGAACCCCCCAAATGGAAGACCCTCAGGTAGCAGCTCTCCAATGTGGCTCATAGTGAGGGTACTGAATGGAACCCACTATATATGTTGTATTTGGAAATCAACCCCATTTCCCCTTTAGCTATCAGGCCAATTTTCCCACTTTTCACAAACAAAACTAAAACCTCAAATGTTATACAAAAAACCTATTATACACCAATATCCAGATATTTTATGAAAGTAGACACACGCCACATTGTAAAAATGACACCCAGCACTTTATAATCATGGGGGCCTTCATGGAATATTACACCAAAATGCAAAAGGGCACAAAACCTTTAAGCAAAGCTCTGTATCCAGCACCCTGACTTCAACTTGGTGCTGCACCTAAATATTGCACCAAGAGTACCGAGCCTGGCATCATCTAAAAGATTGTACAATGGTCTTTAACCCCTTAGTGACGGAGCTTTTTTGCTTTTTTCCATTTTTGTTTTTTCCTACTCTCTTTTAAAAAATCGTAGCTCCTTAATTTATCCATTGACGTCGCTGTATGTGGGCTTGCAGGATGAGTTGTATTTTTCAATGGCACTATTTATTGCACCATATAATTTACTGAAAAACTTTTTAAAAATTCTTAGCGGAGAGAAATGGAAAAAAAACGACATTCCACCATCTTTCGGTGCGTCCCGTTTCTACAGCACACAAATTGCAACAAAAACGACCTGATATTTTTATTCTATGGGTCAGTACGATTACTACGATACCAAACTTGTATAGTATTTTTTTTGCTGTAGTACTTTTATATTTTTTTCAATTATTTTCTGCCGTCATTTTGTGCGCGCGATAACTTTTTTATTTTTCCGTCGATGTAGTTGAGCAAGGGCTCATTTTTTGCGGGATGTCCTGAAGTTTCCGATAGTATCAATTTGGAATACATACACTTTTTGATCACTTTTTATTGAGTTTTTTCTGGGAGACAGGGTAACTAAAAAAGTGTATTTCTGGCGTTCTTTTTTTTTTTTTTTTTCAGACGACGTTCACCATGCGGAAAAAATAATGTGCTACTTTGATAGATCGGACTTTTACGGACGCGGCGATATCAAATACATATTTTTATTTTATGATTTTGATTTTTTAGTAATTGATATGGCAAAAGGGGGGTGATTTAAACTTTTATAACTTTTTTTTTTTTTTAACAATTAAAAAAACTTCATTGATTATTTTTTTTACATTACTTTGAAGTCCCCCTGGGGGACTTTAACATGCGATGCTTTGATCGCTCCTGCAGTATGACGTAATGCTATAGCATTACGTCATACTGCTTTTTTACAGGCAGTCTTTCAAGCCACCCTGTGTGGATGGCTTGATAGGCAGTCTGCTAAGGCAGCCCTGGGGCCATTCATTAGGCCCCCGGCTGCCATGACACCTGCACGGCTCCCCCAATCTCACCGCGGGGGGGCCGTGCGGGACCCCCGAACAGCGTTTGGGGGATTTAAATGCCGCTGTCAGAATTGCCAGCGGCATTTAAAGGGTTAATAGCCGCGATCGGCCGAGCGCAGCTATTGCCCGCGGGTGTCAGCTGTAATAAACAGCTGATGCCCGCGCTGTATGGAGGGAGATAGCGCCGCTACCTCCCTCCATACACGTCCTGCGACAGCAGGACGTAGTTTTACGATAGGGCTGTCACTAAGGGGTTAAAGAATAGGTCATCAATAGTTGATTGGCAAGTGTAATCTGCTTGGGACCCCCAGGGACATTACCAAGTCAGGGCGCTGCAACGTGGGTGATGTAGGTGGAGCAGTTAGCCTCCGGCTCCATCCGCGCTGACAGAAATCTGAACAGCTGAATGCTGGGGATGACGAGCGTCAGAACCCTCCAGCCGATCAACTATTGATAACCTATCCTGAAGATAGCTCGTCAATAGTTCACACCTGGAATACCCCTTTAACAAGAGCTAATTGCAGCCCTAGCATTTTTGCAACAGCAATCTTTAAAAGTCATAATGTATGGATATATGTCCTTGGTAGTGGAAGGGTTAAAGGAGAACTCCTCTCTCATGGCTCGTTAGGGAGTTCTTAAAATAAAGTTTTATGAATGATTGAAATTACAGGTTCAATATCTACTGATAACATGTCCTCTTCTAATTTACATCAAGCACAGGGTTACCATAAAGACCTTCTCTCAATCAAATCTCACAAGACCAATGCGCAGAAGTCCCATCAGACGCTACACAGACAGCACTGCTCATCTCACCGTCACTACTGCACACACATACAAGGGGTGGACAAAAATATGGAAACGCTGTACGAAATGCATGCCTTAAATTACATGGGATTATCAATCATATTTCAATAAGACATATACAGACGGATTTTAAGTGGAGGTAGTAAGACACAGATGCTGCCGGGCAGAAGTGAACATCTGCCTGAGCCACAAGGTTCCATTAGTCAGGGGTTTGAACCACTCAGCTGCTGTTAGCAAAACCACCCAGAGCAGGGCAAGAGGTGAAGTAAACACAAATTTGGTGGGAAAGCTCTTAGCCAAGCAGGGGTCAAAAGAGCAGCTCAGTGCTAATGATTACAATCCATGCATTTTGTATGTTGTTTCCAAATTTTTGTCCACCCTATGTATGTTACAAAGGATGCCAAATTATTATTAGCAGGCTACTAGTTCTGCAAGGCAGGACGCATACACATTGGTAAAGAAAATCTGTTTGGTTTGATCCCCAAAAACTACTTTATGGGGCTCAAAAGTAAGGGATCGGGGAGTCTGGGGAGCTGTGTTTAACACTCATTGGCTCCCCGATCCAGCATTGTATTCCTGTGCACACACAGCAGGGCACTTTTCAGCCAGCTATCCCATTCATCTCTACGGCAGTGTACGCACAGCCAGCTCAAAAGTCATGCTGTGCGAGTGCGCAAACTTCGCAGGGACACCGTGCCGGAATCGGGGACCCGGTGAGTATCCAACACAGATAGCTCCCTGTGTTCCCCTCACTTTTGAGTGATATAATGAAGTTTTTGGGGCTCAAACATGATGACAGGTTCCCTTCAACAATGTTTTTGCATCCTGCTGCAGAACTAGTTTGCTGCTAGTAATACTTTTGCGTCCCGTGTTGCTCAGGTTCCCATTATCCTCAGGACGAAGGCGATGTCATAAGGCCAGAGAAGAGGCTGCAGCACTACAGGGCCCTTCATTGGTGGGGATGCCGTAAGTCGGCCCCTCGACGATCTGATACGAATGACGTATCCTGAGGATACATCACTTATGTTTTAGTCCCAAATAACCCTTTAAATGCTGTACAATATGCAGTCAGCCCGCACTGGTAGACATACCACAAACAGTTGCAGAGGCTGCTCTGCCGGCAGGGAGGTGGCACTCTTTTTGTTTTTAACACTGGCCTTTGGTTCTTCCTCGCTTTGCTTCCCTTCTCCCTCCTCTACATACTTCTTCCGCTTTACTTGCCGATTTGATCTTCGTTTCTACAAAACATAAATCAAATAAAACTGTAACTCATAAGAGGTGAAATCAGATTTCAGAAACCGGCCAACATCTTAGACGGAGAAGTCATGGTGTCGCTCAAAGTTCAGCACGCTTCAGCTGCAGATTGCCTTCACAGATTACTCTGAAAATTTACAGATTTCCTCAATGCAAAACCTGCATGGGCCTCTGATTAGGGGTATTTGTTGCACTATTGTTTATGGGCTACTATGGTGATTGCAGTTCAGCGAGACGTGGGAGGTCCGGTTGTGAAAGAAGTTGAAGGCCACGTTGGGGAGTCGCGGATGTTTGGTGCGGATTCTGCTTTTTATGGCTTGTAACAGAAATCTGCATTTAACACGAGACTCCGGAAGATGAAGATGAATAGTGGTAGAAGTAAGACCCATTTACGCTGACAGATGATCGCTCAAAAGTCGCTCAAACGATAGTTTAAATGACAGTTTTGAGCGATCATCTTTTCATAGACTATAGTTACTAAGTAGCTACTTAAGAGCTATGCAAGTGGAGTGGGACACTGCCGCTATCACTAGGTGAACAATACAGCTGTTCTGCATAAGCAAACAGCTGTATTGTTCTCTGCGATTACAGCTGACGTACCTCTGTGAACTTTCAGTGGGACACTGGCTGTAAGAATCTTATCAGCGCTGCCGACTGTGATAACAACCTGCACCACTGATAAGAGTTCATCACTTAATTCAAGAAAACTAGAACTGAGCGAGGAACAACGTGTGCATAAAAACTGCACGATGTCCGTGCATTTAGACCCAACGATTCTCGCACAAAAGACAGCTTTGAGCGAATTTTGAGAGAGAATAATTGTGTCTAAATGGGCCATTACTCAATAACTCCCAGATATTATTAAATTCCTTTGTGACACATAAACACTGACACTGATAGTCAACTGATAGTCAACTGCAACTAGACAAACTCTTTAAAGTTACCAAACTATTAACGGCCGGGCCATCATTAGTAGATCGGCAGTGCTCTGTTGCCTGGGATCTCTGTGAATCAGCTGTTCACCAAGCCTTTGTGCTCATGCACTGAACTGATTTCTGTAGGAAGCAGACTGCTCTGTTTCCGCTGCAGTGGCCAGATGTGGTATTGCAGGCAGTGTTACCATTCATTTTAATGTGGACTTTGACTGTGAAACCAACACCGCCTGCAATACCACATGTGGCCACTGCAGTGGAGACAGAGTTGCCTGCTTCCTGCAGAAATCAGTTCAGTGCATGAGCACAAAGGCTCGGTGAACAACTGATTCATGGAGATCCCACGCAGCAGAGCACTGCCAATCTACTACTAATGGCCTATCATTAGACCGTCAATAGTTTGCAACCAGACAAAGCCTTTAATCAAGTGGTGGATTATACCAAGGATTGAACACAGAATCCACGTTGATTTAGTGCGAATGTAACATCCAGTCTGCATCGTTGAATAGCCCATTCATCTGAATAGGAATCTGCATGGTAGTTTATACGGAACAAATTTTTTTACTAATGCCTGCCAGCAGAAAACGTAAATGAGTCACATGTCACTTCTTGGTGCAGAATCAGCGTTGGGGTTTTCTAAGGATGGATTAGCTGCACTCAGCATGCGGATCCTTGGCAGTAAATAAGTCATCGAAATCCACACCCGAATTTTCTGCGGCCGATCTCATTGTATGGACATGCCCTAATAGGTGATTCCTGTAAACATGCATAAATGCATTCCAGAGCTACACCGTTGCCAGCGGAGTCTTACTGGAAATGTGAGAGTACATTTGTCAGTCCACAGCTGCCATCCCCAGATCCTCAGAACCATCCATTATAATGACGGATGTCAAAGAACACAAAAGAGGCAGGTATCCCATTGTACTCGTTAACGGGTGCTATTTTACTGCTCATTTCCAGCCCCGCTCAGGACTTCCAGGTTCTTCTATGCGTGGGTAGACTCTGACAGGTGTCAGAAATTAGGCCATTATTCTTAGAAAATTACTGTTACAAATGACACAAGAGGCAAAAAGAGATGAAAGAACGATCCCCAGCGTGGTGGCGGCACTGCCGAGTGCAAGTCACCAAAGCCTTTTGCATAAAGTATAATGTCCCGCTTACACCAAATAAGTTCAGAAAACTACGAAGGAGAAGCGAATTGTCGGGCTGCAGGGAAAACGGACTAGTACTAGACTGCGGTGGGGTCGGCAGAAGGAGATGTGGAGATGTAAGGCACATTAAGTTTGACAAAAGCTTAAAATACATGTGAAAAGTCCAGTTCTTATACTTGAAGAGCCAATAGATTGGCATCTGGGGAGAGAAGGAAATAGAGAGGGCTGAACATAAAGGATAAGGCTGCCGGTCCACGGGCGATTTTGCATTGCGTTCCCTGCGGCGATAATTCGGCCGCGGGAACTGCAGTGCACGCTTTCCATAGCGTTGCTATGGAAAGCGCAGCCCCCCCTGTCCACGAGGGGAGAATTATAGCGATTCTCTGCTCACAGTCGGCAAATTGCAGCATGCTGCGAATTGCCACAATTCTCCACGGTGAGCCTATCTGTCGGATAGGCTCACCGCGGAGATCCGTATGCTGGCTCCTGGTCCCTGGCGGCGGCTACCGCGGCAGATACCGCAAGGCCCGTGGACAGGCAGCCTAAAGCACCAATGGTGTCACCAGCTCTATAGGTGACCGGAGGACTCCTCAAGCATAGGGCTGGGTGTAAGAGGATGGCTTTACAATGGGGCATGAAATATGCAGACGGTACCAAGATACACTACATGCCTTTACATGGACCCTGGCACATCCCCTAAACTAAGTTATGGTGGTGTTAGCGGATATGACAAGGAACCGGGTGATTTATTTTCTATACCCACCTGCTCTCGCGATCCATCGGTGCCCACCTCTGAAGTTGGCACATGGCACAAAAATCTGGCTCTTTCCAGAATCCCATGCTTGCGTTCTCCTATACAAGCCTATGGGACAGCACATGCATAGGACTCGGAAAAAAGCCAGATTTTCGTGTCGTGCACCAACTTCAGAGGGGGACACCACTGGATCCCAGGAGTGGGGGAGTAGAACAAAAATATATCACCCGGCTCCCTGTCATGTCCCCTAACAGCACCGTAACTTAGTTAGACAGGTTCCTTTTAAAGCAATTATCCAAAACCTATAATACATAGCGGTATTGAGTCCATCTGAGATTGGCACAAAACACTTTGTCCATGATCTAACACAATATAGTATCACAGAGAACACAAAATATATGTATGTATAATATTATATTATATATCGGAACCCAAAAGTGGGCAATGGGAAATCTGACCCTAAACTACAATAGAGAACAATATGTACGGTATCCATGTTAGACCAGTGCATAATGACCCTGGTGAAAGAACAATCGCGAAATAGCAACAGTCAGGAGATAGATGCCAAAACACCCCAAATATCCTTAAAGGGGTTGTCCCGCGGCAGCAAGTGGGTCTATACACTTCTGTATGGCCATATTAATGCACTTTGTAATGTACATTGTGCATTAATTATGAGCCATACAGAAGTTATAAAAAGTTTTTTACTTACCTGCTCCGTTGCTAGCGTCCTCGTTCCCATGGAGCCGACTAATTTTCGCCCTCCGATGGCCAAATTAGCCGCGCTTGCGCAGTCCGGGTCTTCTCCTGTCTTCAATGGGGCCGTTCGTGCAGAATGCCGGCTCCGTGTAGCTCCGCCCCGTCACGTGCCGATTCCAGCCAATCAGGAGGCTGGAATCGGCAATGGACCGCACAGAAGAGCTGCGGTCCACGGAGGAAGAGGATCCCGGCGGCCATCTTCAGCCGGTAAGTATAGAAGTCATCGGAGCGCGGGGATTAAGGTAAGCGCTGAGCGGTTTTTTTTTTTTACGTCCCTGCATCGGGGTTGTCTCGCGCCGAACGGGGGGGGGGTTTGAAAAAAAAAAAAACCCGTTTCGGCGCAGGACAACCCCTTTAAAACCAAACAGACCAATCTGACAGTTTGACAGGACAGGAGCTGCCAAATTGACCGCCTAGAAGTATAATCAGGTTCATCAAGAAGGAGGAGCCGGAATGAATATGAACAGACGAGTGCTGATTGGTCGGCTGGGACACGCACCTCTTAACCGACCAATCCATCCACACACCAACAGAGAAGTGCTCATGTCGGCGTCGCACCACAGAATGACACCGAGCATGCACCGGCATGTGGATGTCCAACTGCTAATGTCTAACGCCTCTATCTAGCTTAAAGGGACACTAACCGAGTATTGTTTCCTACTTCTGAATTCATCATCATCACTGGAATAGTCAATGACAGGTAATGACTCCACACTTTCTCCACCAGTCCTCTGCCTCTGGGAAGCCTTTGATTCTGCCCTGTTTTACAAAGCACCCATTCAAGCCCTCAGCTGAATACTGGGTTAAATTATTCCCCAGGATTTATGCATGAATGGGAGGTGTGAGACATTTATTGCACAGATAAGACCCCCATCAACAGTAATTCAGGGACCATAAACGTTCACTCCCTTATTAGTGTTTAGCTAAAAATGTTTGTGCACCTCTTGTAGCATTTCTAGCCTGACGACCTTCCCCCCCCAACAGTAATTTAGGGACCATAAAACTTTCACTCCGCTATCAGTGCCTAGACAAAAAAAGTTTGTTTGTTGTTGCAGAATTCTTTTTAAGTGCGAACCAATCACATCCATATCTGTGCCTTGTCATAAGTATGTATGTTATAAGTGTGTATAAATATCCATGCCTCTTCAGATCCAATCCATAAGCCTGAAGAAGAACCCTGCGTTGGTTCGCAAGCTCGCTATTATTACATCATGTATTTTTGTTAGCCATTAAAAGGTATCATATCTACAAGATTACGTCGTTTCTCTTGCTGAGAACAATCACATTTTGTGTCATAATTGTCGCGCACCTACGGTATGTGATTAGCCAGGCAGATAATAGACTAAAATGAGCTACACAAATGGCGTAAGGTGCTGAAAAGATATCCGGCGTGCCAAGTGCAGAACATCTGTTTGGCAAAGGATACATCTGTACTCCTCCTTGGCCTGCTACCCAACCCTCTTGAGCCCCTCCAGTCCACCCTCAACTCTGCTGCCTGACTAATCCACCTCTCCCCTCGTTCCACCTCTGTTTCTCCCCTACAATCTCTTCATTGGCATCCCATTCTTCAATGCCTTCAGTTCAAACTATTCGGCGTGGTCATGTTTATTGTACTTGTTTTCATCATATGTAATGTTCTTAAACCTCTTTTTTCACATGCACAGTTCCTGGAATTAATGGTACTTTAAGATAATAATCTTTATTTCCAGTCTGCACTTTAGCACATCTAGATACAGCTTTAAATCATGTTTACCAGAAGCGCAACTGATGGAGTGAGGGATCCGGTGAGGCTTTAGCTCCATATGCCGGGTGCCAGTAGGTGCCAGTAAGTCAGGGCAGTGAACTGAATCTTAGTCCCAGGTAAAAGAAAACCTTCTTACAACCACTGAGATATATTTGTGACTTTATTACCCATAGATAATGACTATGCAAAGAACTTACTATGGAAATAGCACACACCTGAGCGTCTTCGTCTTTTAGAATCCGTGAAGCAGTTTCAGAATCGGAGATTTCATCTGAGGATTCAATCTTTCGTTTTTGCTTTTTGCCTAGAGTAATAATTAATTTGCTGTTGAAAAGAAGGAAATCCAACAGTTAGAAAAGGAAATTTGTGAGAAAATTGAAAAAGAACTCGACATTTTTATAAAATGATCTGGGAGGAGGGAATTGAGAGGAAATTGATCAATTATGCCGACGATACAAATCTAGGAGCGATAGCTAACACTAGAGATGAGAGCAAGAGAATTCAAAAAGGTCTAGGCAGGCTTAAATAATGGGCGGCGACTAACAGAACGATATTTAACAAGGAGAAATGCAAAGCCCTACAACTGGGCAAGAAAAAAGGCACATACAGAATGGGAGGAATTGAGCTAAGCAGCAGTACATGTGAAAAAGACTTTTGGGGTATACATATCAATCACAGACTGAACATGAGTCAACAGTGTGATGTAGCAGCAAAAAAAGGTAAACACAATTCTGGGATGTATTAAAGGGGTTGTCTCGCGAAATCAAGTGGGTCTATACACTTCTGTATGGCCATATTAATGCACTTTGTAATATACATCGTGCATTAAATATGAGCCATACAGAAGTTATTCACTTACCTGCTCCGTTGCTAGCGTCCCCGTCGCCATGGTTCCGTCTAATTTCGGTGTCTTCTTGCCTTTTTAGACGCGCTTGCGCAGATCCTTCTTCTCCCTTCGGCTCCGCTCGGCAGCATCGGCATTTTGGCTCCGCCCCTTGTACGCATCGTCGCGTAGCTCCGCCCCCGTCACGTGCCGATTCCAGCCAATCAGGAGGCTGGAACCGGCACACATCATGGGGCGGAGCTACGCGACGATGCGTACAAGGGGGCGGAGCCAAAATGCTGATGCTGCCGAGCGGAGCCGAAGGGAGAAGAAGGATCTGCGCAAGCGCGTCTAAAAAGGCAAGAAGACACCGAAATTAGACGGATCCATGGCGACGGGGACGCTAGCAACGGAGCAGGTAAGTGAATAACTTCTGTATGGCTCATATTCAATGCACGATGTATATTACAAAGTGCATTAATATGGCCATACAGAAGTGTATAACCCCACTTGCTGCCGCGAGACAACCCCTTTAAAAGAAGCATAGAGTCTAGATCACATGAGGTCATTATCCCCCTCTACTCTTCCTTCTTCAGACCTCATCTGGAATACTGTGTCCAGTTCTGGGCACCCCACTTTAAAAAAAGACATAGACAAACTGGAGCAAGTTCAGAGAGGAGTTACCAAGACGGTGAGCCATCTGCAAATCATCTCCTATGAGGAACGGTTAAAGGATCTGGGAATGTTTAGCTCGTAAAAAAGAAGGCTGAGAGGAGACTTAATAGCCGTCTACAAATATCTGAAGGGATGTCACAGTGCAGAGGGATCAGTCCTATTCTCATTTGCATAAGGGAAGACTAGAAGCAATGGGATGAAACAAAAAGGGAGGAGACACAAATTAGATATTAGAATAAACTTGGGGTCCTTTTACACAGGAGAACAGTGCGACACTTGTCCCAACAATTATCTACCATTTGTTTACACACACTCACTCAATGGAGGCAGAGCAAACTGGAGATCTCTTCAGGCCACCCATGTCCATTCAGAAAAACAGTCAGTCATTCAAACATGAACAACTGCCTGTTTACACGGGCCGATTATCATCAGGCTTTTATGCCTGCATAAACTGAACAACGAAAGAAAAGTGAATGAATTCTTGGTCAGTGTAAACATGTCCAACGATTGAACGCCAAACAATTATCGTTCACATTCGCATAACCCAGCAAATAATGAATGATAATCTAATTGTTCCATAAAAGGGCCCTTAGTCTAAGAACAATGGCAGAATGCAGAGCATAGGTAGGGTTGTAGACAGAGATGAGGGACAAGATATAGGGTGGTGCAGCACTATAGAGAGCTGTATGGATGCGAATGAGTTTAAAGCGTACCTAACCTTTCAGATGACTTGTTAGGATGAACTGCCATGTATGTATGGGTATTGATGTATCTTGTCGACACCGGAAGCAAGGGGCTGACCAGCCTTAGATGGAGTTGACACCCCTAGATTCCAATTGGCTGATGGTTTGTGTGGATGGTCTTTCTGAATTTATCCCTCTGCAATCCTTCTCCGCTCGTGGCTCCTGCACTGACACTCACCCCTGCAGCCACTCTCCCTTCTTCCCTCCCGGCTCCTGCGCTAATAGTGACCCCCCTGGAATGCCATATAAGCTGAAATGCGTGTTGGGGGTAGTATTCCGCCACTAAAGGTGACTGCGCGCTGTCTCTCTCTTCCCATTCCCCGCCGGCTGTGACATGTCCCCATCGCCCTGCGCCTAGCAGCGGTACTAACTCGGACACAGCGGGGAGCACGCTCCTCCACAGTGGTAAGCGGACAGCATCCTGACAGCGGGGTCCAGAGAAACACCGTTGGTGGAGAAAATAGGGTAAGTGTTTTGGACTAAGTAGTCCAGCGGGACAAGGAAAAGGAGGAACATTCCCTAATTGCCAGAGGTTAGCAGAGCGGGACCCAGAAAAGAACCTTATCAAAATATCGTCAGCAGCTCAGGGAAGGTGTGTAGCCGGCATCCAATCCAGAGCTGTGGGTGTGAGCTGTAGCTACGGCAAGCCAGTCTATGTCTCCACCCATAAGTTTGGTGGAGACAAGATACACCAGTACTGTATGTATGTACATGAAGAGTAACACTATTATGCCCATCATATGTCTTGTATCCTATATTTGTCCCCATTTTCCCCTCTGCAGTTGTGCGTCTGATTCTCAATCACCCAGAACTAGTTGAAGTGGCCTGGCTTCTGTGTTGCGTTTTTATAGACCGCATACAAAGAACTGCAGATCCTGGTCTCTAAAGTTCTGTAACACAGACATAAAATCATCAGTGTACAGCAAGAGTGAGCAGTGGAGCTGTGGTTTCTGTGGCTAAAACAGACTGCCACAGATACTGCCTGCAGTGTCTGTTGGAGTCTGTTCTTCCCTCCTCCCCTATAAAATTCAATGAGCATTGTGAGTCACCCCCCTTCCCTACCCTGTTCTACCATCATTGTGCCTCCTATCAAGCATTTAACAGCAAGCTAGGAGGAAGAGAGACCCCTAGTGGCCATCACTTTAAAAAAAATGAACAAATACTCCATTTTAATAGGTAACTATCAATATGTGGATATATGGGGGTCCCAGCAGTCAGATCTCAACTGACGAGCAAGTTATCCCCTATCCTATGGCTAGAGGATAACTTGTCAACTTGCTCAGATGGAAATATCCTTTAACCCCTTGAGTGGCGGGTTTCCTACCACCCTGTCGTGCCCACCAGGGCAGGTTTTTTAAAATGGTCTAATCATTGAATTTCAACTAGTTTTGCAGTTGCGTCTCAAGAGCCATAACTTTTTCATTTTTCCATTGACATGGCCATATAAGGGCTTGTTTTTTGCGGGGCAAGTTGTGATTTTTTAAACAGGGGGGAGGAAAAAAAGAAATGGGGAAAAAAGAAAAAAAGGGGCCATGTCATTAAGGGGTTAAATAATGTATTAACTTCCTTCTCTGTGTCATTATGACGCACGGATACCACATGTGTGATTGTATTTTTGATTTTTTACAAAGTAAAGGGAGACAAGTGTTTTTTTTATTTTTTTAATAATTTTTTTACTTTTTTTTTTTTTAATTTTTTTTTTAATTTTTTTTTTTTTTGTCCCTTTAGGGGACTTCCACAGGGACCCATCAGGACCCCTGATCACATTCCAGGGGTCCGATGGTGACAGCCCTTTACATGCTGCAGTGACAGCCCTTTACATGCTGCAGTCACATAGACTGCAGCATGTAAAGGGTTAACACAGCAGAGATCGGAGGTTTTCTCTGATCTCTGCTGTAAGAGCTGGTACCTAGGTGTCCTCTCACAGCCAAGCACCAAGCTCTCCCTGTCACAGAGACCATCGGCTTGCTTCTGACAAGCCGATGGTCTCTATGGCAACCTGTAAACAAAGCAGGACATTGCCGACATGTCGGCAATATCTTCTGCTGGTTTTTCAAAGCCCTTGCTTTGTTCTCTGTGGGTCTGTGCAGGCAGAGCACACTGCCACAGCTTGTGGCATTGTGCTCTGCAGCTCCCATAGTGATACATAGCCCGGAAATCTTCCGGGGTATATCACTATGGGCAGTGGAGCTCGTCACGGAACTTTTCCGGGCGTGCCACTCAAGGGGTTAAATGAGGAGAAGACCGATTAGTAATGAGTTAAGAGTAGTCAAATGAGACTGGATCAGAGCAACAAGAAGGGTTTTTGCCATCTCCACATTCAGTAAATTC
Organism: Eleutherodactylus coqui; assembly: GCF_035609145.1. NCBI lineage: Eukaryota > Metazoa > Chordata > Amphibia > Anura > Eleutherodactylidae > Eleutherodactylus > Eleutherodactylus coqui. Next base: position 49,142,018 of record NC_089847.1, on the reverse strand, counting down.
GGGAGATCTATCCTAGGCGTAGGTGACATGGGCATGCAAGGGACTGAATACAGGGAGTGAAGGAATGGAACATACATGCAATTAGTTCTCCTATGGGGAGAAAGTGCTCATTTTAGATGGCGCTAGATGAGCACTGATTGAGAAGACCAAGTATCCTCTACCGGACCTTTAAACTGGCCGATTCAGACCCTATTAGGGAATGAACGATCCTTCATACGATTGGTTGTCTCCATAGGGCATGGATATGATCAGCAGAACATCCCCAGTCACTGATCATTTTTATGTGCTGCATTAGTAATATCCTTGGTTGCAAAGTATATTGTGATCAAATGATAGCGGAATGGAAAAAGGAAGAAGAGGAATGTAAACTAAAAAGACCAACAGAGATCTGCGTGAACCTTGATGTTCTCGAGTCTACATAATAAATGGATGGGATGTCCTTGTGACTCCATCTCTATAACAAAGAGCGTGCATCTATACATAACTGAACACAAGCCAGGAAGCAGGCACGTTGGGTGCGCCTAATGAAGATGCGACACTCCGACGGACTGTCACTACTCTAATCTAACAGCCCCCCTGCAGTGTTGTGGCGGGCAGGGAAAGGAGAGGTTAACCCAATCGCTACAAAATAGCTTCTGATCCTCTCGGGAAAAAGACGGAAGACTTAAGAGGATAATCACAGGACTACCATTCTAGGGAACCTGAGGAAATCACGGGAGCGGGCCGCTCACACATTGCAGATTCGTTAATTACCAGCTGCAATAGGAATCTGAAAAGGCTGCCCGGATACAAATGGCTGAGCTACGCCCGCCTGTTCACATGAGAGCGGGGAGGCTGGCGTTCTTGTGTAGACGAGGCAATTAGTTTACATCAATGCAGCGACTCTGGCACTGCGGGCACCTGAACGGATCACCCCCCTCCTCTTGGAGGCATTATCAATCTTCTAACTGCATTGCTGTGTGCGGAGATAATATGAAGCCGCCGACGAAGGAAGGTCTATTTCTGCTCTGCAATCTGCTCCCGGCACTCACACATTTCGGAATCTACAAGACGCCTTAATAGACGGATGAAGATTCCCCTAAATAGACCGGCACCCCGTGTACGTCTGCCCTGGCCCTTACCGCATGGGGATATGTTCATTACATGGGGGAACTGAAAAATAATTCACAGTATTGTATAATAATGCACATCCATTCCCCAAATATCTACCGTCAACATCCAAGTGCTCTTTTTTTTAATTATCATTACCATCAGGTCATATTAATACCGTTAAATGGGAAAACCCTGCTGCCCACTTACATGCCACAATTAAAGGGGTATTCTCATGGGCAGCATACTTTAGGATTGGAGTGAGAACAGAGGAGGGGGGGACAGCGTAGAGTTAGCCCTTTAAACACCGTATACTAGCCTCTGTGTCACGAGGAGTACCATTCACATTTACTTAACCCTTTAATGACCACAGTATTTCAGTCCTACAGGAACAGGCACTTTTCAGTGATTTTATGGCCGTAGTTTTTTTTTCTTGGACTACTAAAATTATTCTTGCTGCTTTTTTTCATGACCTATTGCTGTTTTTTAAATAACAAAAAAAGTTAAAACAATGTTTTTAAAATTAGTACATTAAGGCCCGATGTCCACGGGCAGATTTGATTTACGGAATCCACATGGGGCACCTGATTCGCAAATCAAACCGCCCATAGGGAAGCATGGGCGTCCGCACCTCAATTAAAACATGCGGATTTGTTTTCTGGATTCCACATGCGGAAAACAAATAGCACCATGCTCCATTTTAAGGCGGATTCCGTGCGGACGGCTCCCATTGAAGTCAATGGAAGCTGTATGATCCGCGACCCATCCGCAATTGACATTGCAGATGGGCAGTGGAATCCACAGGAAAGAAGTAGTTTAAAAAAAAAAAATTGTACTGCGTGTGTGCCGGGGCTTATGCACACATTTGCAGTACGAAAAATAGAAGACCTGGACAGGCATGCAGGGTCACCGCCCGCAGGCAGGGTCGGATTCCGTTGTGGGCTCCTGCATGCAGAATCCGTGCCGTCCGTGTACATGAGGCCTAATGCTAAAATAAGGTACAGGAATGGGTTCCTCATTTTGTCATGTGAGTGATGTCCCCTTTCAGCAGGGACCGGAGGGGACTGGGTAGGTGGCACTGGACTGGAGGCATAGTAAGCGGGTGAATACTGGCCTTCAATTTTTTTTTTTAACGCCATTGCCTACCCTAGTACAAGTTGTTTTTTGTCTTTTTTTTGTTAAAGGTCAAAAAGCCCTTTAAGGTGATATTAATATTTACAATACAGTGTATGTTCTTCATCCACATTGGCCAATTATTATAACGATAGGTGAAAAACAAGAGGCGGTGATAATGATTGGTCCTCACAGGGATAATGACCCAATTTCTCAATCTAAACTATTCTGTATAAACGGCCAATTTAATCTGACTGCAATCTATCATCGGTAAAACATTTATTCAACATGCTCAAGTACATGTCTGACATCGCATCATCATCACATCTGTAGCACGTAAACATCGAGATGAAAGCCGATAATATGGTGGGAAACAGGAGAGTTTTATTCTTCTCAGCATAAAAAAAGATGGGAATCAACATTTCCTTGGCTCAGTTCCAGGATCTGTCTGTGAATGGCCTGTCAGTGACTGATATTCAGCTGAGCGGCCTTATAGAGGACCCAACAGGGCCGGCTGCGTGACCTTACAGACGCATCCCCACCGGCTCCAACGCTGGTTTCCTTTTCTTTCTACCTCGCCAGTTAGCCGGAAGCAGCTGCCAGGAGCTACAGGGCCTGGCACTAATATGTGTTATGTGGGCAGCCTCCACATCAGCCATTGATACCCAACTGTGGAAACCGTCCACATGACAATATTAGTGCTGGGCTCTTTATCTAATAGTAACTAGTGAGGTGAATGGAGGGGGTATAGAAGAAAAGAAAACCGGCACTGGAGTCATAGTCTTAAAAAAGCGTCATTGGAGTCATAGTCATAGGAAAGCAGCATTGGAGTCCTGGAAAAGCAGCATTGGAGTCCTAGAAAAGCAGCATTTGAGTCATAGTCCTAGAAAAGTGGCATTGGAGTCATAGAAAAGCAGCATTGGAGTCCTAGAAAAGTGCCACTAGAGTCATAGTCCTAGAAAAGCGTCATTGGCGTCCTAGAAAAGCATCATCGGAGTCCTAGAAAACCGGCATTGGAGTCCTAGAAAACAGGCATTGGAGTCCTAGAAAACAGTCAGCTAAAGATCATGTTAAAACCAGTTTGTGTAAACTTAGTCCAAAGCTGCCCATACACAGACTCTGATCACCCAAAATTGCCATTTTGGCCTACCATCATTTTGAGAGAAAGAAAATGCAAACCATTGCTGGCGACAGCCTTTCAAAAATGTGATTTACTAAGGTTGGGAAATTTTGGGCACAGTCGGCTAAAAACAGAAGTGTACAGCATGATCGGCTGAATTTAGCCAACCTTTTGCCACTTTGTGCAAGTCCATTTTTTTTTTCAGAACTTCTTAGTCCCTTCTTAGTCAGCTTAAAGGGGTTGTCTCACGCCGAAACGTTTTTTTTTTTATTCAATAGGCCCCCCGTTCGGCGCGAGACAAACCCAAGAGATGGGTTAAAAAAAAAAAAAAAAGTTTATTACTTACCCGAATCCCCGCGCTGCGGCGACTTCTTTCTTCCTTTACCAAGATGGCCACCGGGATCTTCACCCACGATGCACCGCGGGTCTTCTCCCATGGTGCACCGTGGGCTCTGTGCGGTCCATTGCCGATTCCAGCCTCCTGATTGGCTGGAATCGGCACACGTGACGGGGCGGAGCTACGAGGACCAGCTCTCCGGCACGAGCGGCCCCATTCACCAGGGAGAAGACCGGACTGCGCAAGCGCGTCTAAAAACGCCAGAAGACAGCGAATTTAGACGGATCCATGGCGACGGGGACGCTAGCAACGGAGCAGGTAAGTGAATAACTTCTGTATGGCTCATAATTAATGCACGATGTATATTACTTGTCAGGCCTCACATGGAATACTGCGTACAATTCTGGTCACCGGTGCTCAGGAAAGATGTCACAGTGCTTGAGGGGGTTCAAAGAAGGGCAACTAAACTAATACATGGAATGACGGGACTGGAATACCCAGAGAGGCTATCCAAATTGGGACCATTTACTCTAGAAAAAAGAAGGTTAAGAGGCGACCAAATAACCATGTATAAGTACATGAGGGGACAACACATGGATCTCTCCCGCGATCTGTTTACACCCAGGACCACGACGGTAACAAGAGGACATCCGCTACGATTAGAGGAAAGTAGGTTTCATCACCAACATAGAAGGGGATTCTTTACTGTAAGAGCAGTTAGACTGTGGAACTCTCTACCAGAGGAAGTGGTGATGGCAAAATCCATAGAGGAGTTTAAAAGGGGGCTTGATGTCTGTCTGGAGAGGAAGGATATTACAGGATATAAATCTTGGGTTAATTGTCAATCTGGGTATACAGGCAGGTAGGAACTATTAGGGGTTGATCCAGGGATTAGTCTGATTGCCATTAGGGAGTCGGGAAGGAATTTTTTCCCCAAAAGGGCTAATTGGCTTCTGGCCTTGGGGTTTTTTGCCTTCCTCTGGATCAACTCAGTAGGATAGACAGGCTGGACTAGATGGACATTGTCTTCATTCAGCCTTACATACTATGTTACTATGTTACTATGTATTACAAAGTGCATTAATATGGCCATACAGAAGTGCTGAACCCCACTTGATTTCACAAGACGACCCCTTTAAAGGGGTTGTCCAGTTACAGGACAACAGTCCCCTAAATCTACCAACTTTGCTAAAATAAAATCAACTGTACTTCCTGGTCCTCTTCCGCCACGATCCAGCACTGTAGCCCTGCTGTCCTCCCCGTGTTTGTTGCTCAGGTGATGTCACGTGACCGCTGAAGTCAGAGGCGCAAATATATTATATGTATGACAGTTTTAGGCAGGAACCACATATTTAAGTTTTGGGCAATTTTCTGAGCCACACACACGAAGAGATCCAAAATCAAAGAACGGAAAGACTGATACGCTTCCTCTTTTTCGTATTTACCCCTGTTTTTGGCACAAAAAACTGCCACAAAACTACAGGTATGATTGCAGCCTAAGCTTGGTCATATAATGACGATTTCAGACTGCCCTCAACATGGTTGGTCTTTGAAGTTTGTCACTTTGGATGTTAATGCCATAAGTTAAGAACAAATCGATGCTTCATCTCTGCCATGATTGGTGGCCTTGTCTGAGATTCAAGGGCATGAACAACTTTCAAAGAGCCGTTGCTGACAACTACTTCAAAATCCAAGATGGCAGGTCAACTTTCCAACTGATATCTACTCTCAGTTTCCATTTGTCACCCTTGTTCGAATCCTTAAAAGGCACAGTCAACAATTGTCTAAATCATCCTTTTCTGCCATCCCAACTCTCTAGTATACGGCCAGCTTCAGCATAATGTAATCAACCAAAGATAATAGTAAAACACAGAGGCACTTTACGGGTGTCAAAATGCATCGATACTACAAGCATCGGAAACTAGCCCGATCCAGGTTTACTTCCCCTTGCTGTAGAAAAATCCACAGTGTCACATATTGTTGGCATTGTACTTTTTTCATCAATACAAAAAGAAGAGGAAAAGTGGAGAAAGAGGAAGAATGGAAAGAAGGAAGGAAGCAAGGGGGAAGTGGGGGCTAGTGCCAACAAAAACTCTTCTAGAAAGGGTGGACAAGTTTTAGGTCTATCAGTCACTATCCAGTGTCTACTAAATATTATTACTGCACAACCTCCTTCCATTCACTTGGGAACCAACCGGACCCCTGTTCTTAGGATCAGTGGGGATCCCAGCATTCAAATCCTCATCGATCATACAGTTATTCCCTATCCTGTGGCCAGGGAATAACTTTATAACTTGGCCCAAGGGCTTTAAACCCAGCACAGACTTTATGGTATATCCACAGGTTTCTGCAACCTGCATCTATGTCAAAAATGGAGTCCCTCAATCGCTTGCTTGACTGTTTCCATAAGAAAACATCAGTCCATTCATCTTTGGCATGGACGCAGTGGCAGGTTGTACTTCACAGAAGATCCCTGTTCTCCACATGCTGTGGAAATGTCATGATCATCTATCATGGGAATAACGTGTTGGTGAGAATACAATTACTGTAGATCTCTTACCCAATTTTCTTCTTCTCTTTGAGTTTGGAGGTCAGTCCAGCTTTGGTTTTCTTGCTCTCCTTTTCCTTGGGTTTGGACTTTGCTTTTCTTCCCCGTTTTTCCTCTTTACCCTCTGAAGAGGACACACTAGGGAAGTTCTCAGGGCTCATGACCCGAGGAATGTTCCTCTCGCCCCTTTCCTTAGCTTTGGCAATTGCTTCAGAAATAATCCGATTAGCCTTCTCCTGCTTGCTCTCCGAATCAGCCTTTTTTTTGGGACGCTTCTCGGATGCGGACCTCACCTTAGAATTCGGCAGCTTGTGGTAGGTCCGAGAACCATCAAGCTTTTTAGAGGAGGGAGGCTGAAAAAAAAACAGTGAATGACAATATATTAATATGTAACATCAGTAAAGCAGCACTTATGTAGAAAAATCACAAACCAACCAATGTGATCAATGTGAGGGTGCAAGGGTAAGTTCGTGCGAGGCAGAAATTTTAAGAAATTGCAAATGGCAATACGTTTAAGCCGTGTTTGCGGCACATTTTTGTCCTCTGTTTAGCGGTTTTCAATAGCTCTTCATGACGTATATGTTAAACATGCCATTATACCCGATGGGTAACGGATGTCACATTTAGGTCGTCACCTATATGTTGTAATGCTATATGCTTAAAGGGGTATTTTGATGACATTGTTATCCCCTATCTGCAAAATTAGGGATAACTTGCTGACTTGTGGGGTTCCAACTGCTAGGACCCCTACCGATCTCCAGAATGCTCTCCCATAGACTTGTATAAGAGAGTGTGCGTACGGGACTCTGAAAAAGGTCTCATTTTCGTGCCGCGGCAACCTCAGATGGGAACACCACTGGCTCGCAAGAGTGGGCAAGTAAGAAAAAATAGTTTATGGTGCTATGAAGACGTGACCAATTCCCTATAAACTAACAGAGCCCACACACCTTCAACAGCTGTCGACAGCCATTTCTTCTGACTTCCCTATCAACATGCAATTCAGAACAAAAGTATTGGATGTTGAAATTCGTCACGCCAAAGGTTTCTTTCCTTTGTCATCTTCGGAATAAAGTGGGAAGTCTCTCATACACATATGATCGTAAACCAGGCTCAATGAAACTGTTGGGTTTAGACTATTTTGCCTAATGTGCATGGGGGTCTTAACTATCTCAGCTGGAAACGAAACCTCTTGTCCATATTGGATGTAATCTGTTGTCTTAAAAGGACGGCTATACATATAATATTTTGCGCTCTCTGCGTTAGTCTATTGTAACAAAACCAAAAGTGGGGAAAACAGGAAATCTGACCCTAATCTACTAGTGCAATGAAACCCTACCTAAAAGTAGATAGAGCACTTACCCTGATAAGGGCAACCCCACGTAAGGAACCTGAAGCAACCCTGACTCTCCCTAGTTGGACTACAGGTACAATAATTGCTACAATGAACAAATAGATGTTACACAAGCACACAATGAACCAAATGTAATACAAGTGCTAAAATAACAATTAATCAGGAGATCGATGTTACAACACTCCCAAATAGCCTCAACACCAAACAGACCTATCTGACAGTGCAACAGGACAGGAGCCGCCAACTTGACCCAGATGAGTTAGTGGCGATCTCTATCTACAGGTAAGTGCTGATTGGCCAGTGGGACACATGCCTGCCAGCCAACAAATCCATCCACATACCAGCAGAGAAGTGCCCATGCTGGTATCCAATGGCAAAATGACACTGACCATGGGTCATGTGGGCCAAGGCCATTGCTGGTCCTGGTTTGACCAGGCTGGTGAGTCGTTACACTAGGAAAAATATCTTTGTACCGTGTCAGCCAGTAGATAGGGAAGATAAAAATTGGCATTCCTTGGTTGTTAACACACTTTAATGGATAACTGAAAAGATGATGAGAAATAGCAAGCTTCGGAGACTACTTAGAATTGTTCATCCAGCATGGATGCAACCCTGGTAGTGTTGAAAGATTGTTACCTGCCATTATCTTGGATAGGTAGAATGTTTTTTTCTAAGAATTCTATTCTAATGGTTTTTATGCATTTTTCAGTAACGGCAATGTTCGTGTTGTCTGCATTCTCTACCCAACTTGCTACCTTGTACAGTAAAGGCGGAGGATGGAGACTATTAAACCCATTAATCCACAATTTTCTACCAGAGCCTCAGTGTGTAAACTACTGCATTCTCCGCCAGTTTTCTTATCTTCTATGAAAGAGAGAAAAAAACCTATATTAAAACCATTAATTAATAATTTTATTGCAACGTTGCACTGCAAATATATTTGAGCGCATTCATTCAAAGCCTCTGGGACACATAAATCATGGAATAGCATTTGCCAGTGTTTGGCAAGTTTATCACATCAGCATGTGCCTACATGAAATAGGGATAATGTAAAAGCCAACCGCAGTCTAAGAACTACTGGATGTCTGGGAGGGAACACACAAATGCATTGCAGTCATCTGCAGTCCAAATGATGGAAGGCCAAAATAGCCCTGGGGCACTTTAATGTCCTTTGAGTAGATTCACCTGACTTCTTCATATCTTCGTCATCTCTTAACTTGGTCCTTTTCAGAATAAGCTGCCATATGTGTACATGAGGAGAGACATTATGTGTCTTGTATATAACATTTTTGCAGTTTCTCCTTTGTAGGCTCCAACACTAATTCTCAGTTGGTGGGTGTAGACTGGCTGCTATGATGTCTCCCATACACAGCACATAGAGAAGAGAATATCCTGCTCTCTTATCACTATCTCTCTTGGGGATAGAAGATGCAAAATATAAAGAAGTACTAAGAACTGTAGATGTGATTCCAGTGGCTGTGAGACAGTAAAACACTTACTAATAGCTACTGCAGCAGCGTCTGTGTGTGGGGCTTCCTGTGCCTCTCTTAATTGGCTCCTCCCTACCCCCTCTATAGACATCTATGGTCAGCATGCAATCTGATCTGTCAGGAACCCGATAGCTTATCTCACCTATGAAGTTGAATTTAGAAGTGACTGAACAGTTTAGGAGGGAGGGGCAGAGGAAAAGAAGCCTGATTAGTGGAAAAAGAAGCAATTTCCTCTAATTAGATATATTACAAAGTTTCTTTGCTTTCATTATTGATTTATGCAACATTTGCTGAAAGTAAAGTGACTATTTAAAGTGAACCTCTGGTCCTGGACAAACCAAGAAGCTTGTACTGCTTCTCTGACTACCTGATGCACAGTGTGCATTAGTATATAATTAGTATATATATCATTAGTCTAAATCACTGCGATTGGCCGGTGCTGCCCATGTGAGCAGTACTGGCCAATCAGAGCAGCATGTAACGTCTTAGACTACTAAGTAGTTAGAGACCTGATACTGTCATCTTTGTTTATGCAAGATCAGAGGGTCACTTTAAAGGGAACCTATCATGTCTCCACAACACCCAAACTAAGTTATGATTCTGTTAGGAGAGGTGACAGGGAGCCGGGTGATATAAATTTTATACTCCCCGCTCTCGCAATCCAGTGGTGTCCCTCTCCGAAATCGTCGAGAGTAATGAAAATCTGACTCTTTCACAGTCCTGTGTGCGTACAAGTCTACGGGGAAGTGCGGGCACAGAACTCTGAGAGGAGTCAGATTTTTGGCCAGCCCATGGACTTCGCAGGCGGGCACTGTATATTAAAAATGCAGCTCCCGCCTCCCTGTCACCTCACCTAACAGTGCTAGGAGTTATTTTACGGTGCATTAGGCAGGTGACAGTTTCCCTTTAACACAACATTTTTTGCTCCTTTATTAGCAGGAAAGGAAAATCACCTGACCAAATAGATCCGTCTTATGATGGAATCAAAAAGCACTAAAGGACCCCATTGACTATAAAGGGGTCCATTTGGTTTCTCTTCAGTAGTCCGGCATTTTGCCGAACTTTTTCCTCAGGTATGTCTTTCGGATCTGCAACGGTACCTCTGAGCGGAGGTTCCAACGCAGATGTGACAGCAGCCAAACACATACTTTTTTTTTTACTGGATATCTATCACAGATGCCTTCAAAATATAGCATGTGTTGGGCATCCTTCACCCCTAGGCCTCTACATAGAAAGAAAAATTGTGTACATTAAATGCGTCTTTACTGGACGTACCAAGAATGTATCATTTTTATAGCACAGGAAATCTGAATCCTTAAACCTCATGTCCACGGGGACAGATCCGCAGCGGGTCCCCCACATGAGTGATCCGCACCCCATAGGGATGCATTGGACACCCGCAGGTAGTTAAATACCTGCAGATGTCATTTTTCCTTGAGGCGCGGATTGCGTGTGCGGGAAACCACCTGCAGCATACTCCATTTTAGTGCAGGTCTCCCGCAGGCTTCTATTGAAGCCTATGGAAGCCGTCGGGATCCGCGGCACACCGGCAGCTGAATTCCTGCTCTCCGGCGCGGGTGAGCAGGAGTTCAAAAAAAAGAAAGGAAAGAGTGCACGGCGCATGCGCGCGGCACGCTGCCGGCGTGCCGAGCACATCCACCGGGCCGAAGAAAGAAGATCCGGCCGCGACGGAGGGCAGATCCGCAGCGTCCGAACAGGTAAGTAATTCTTATTTTCAGGCCTCATGTCCGCGGGAAAGGAAGGACCCGCTGTGGGATTCTGCATGAAGAATCCGCGGCGGGCCTGATTTTCCCCGTGGACATGAGGCCTTAAAGGGCTATTCTGCATTGATATGTCTGACATTGGCATTTACGCCCAATTCTAGAATGGGGGTCCCCATGCTCCGTGCCTGAAGGTGGCCAGGACTGCAGAAACAGCCGTGTACACCGTGCTGTGCGGTTTTCGTAAACCCTATTCCCTTCTATAGGAGATTTCTCCCCCACAGCCAGCAATAAGAGCCTTCATCGATTTAAAAGATAAAAGGCAGTAGCAAAGGTTTACCCTTATTTAAACCCGTCCTTTGAGGAGAGGTTAGTAAAATGTAGGGATCTTTCCTTAATAAAGGCATATTCACACGTCAGTATTCTTCATCAGTGTTTTCTAAGCCAAAACCAGAAGCGGGTCCAAAATACGGAAAAAATACAATTCTCCCAGTATACTTTCTCTCTCTGCGCTCCACTCCTGGTTTTGGCTCGCAAACTCCTGATGTGTGAATACGCTCCAAGGGTACAATCACACACAGCGGAATTGGTACAGATGCGCACGGAAATCCGCACCATTGGTGTGAACTTTGACGCAAACCCGCAGCGGACTTTTAGCCCTGCAATTGAAAGGGTGAAATATGCTGTGGAAATGCATTGTGAACTGCGACAAAACTCACATCAAAAGCTGTGAACGTACTTTATAACACACAAATTACATTACTGAGGGGGTTTTCGCCACATATAAAGCTTTTAGGAGAACAGGCTACTTTTTTTGCTGGCTTTCTTATCATTTTTCCCAGCAAATAAGGGTATATTTACATGGAGCAACTGCTGAAAGATCAGTCACCCAGAAAAACGTTGTTGGAGCCGGTGAACTATAGTGGGCAGAAAGAGAGCGAGGGCGCAGAAAGAGAGCGAGGGCGCAGAAAGAGAGCGAGGGCGCAGAAAGAGAGCGGGGGCGCAGAAAGAGAGCGGGGGAGCAGAAAGAGAGCGGGGGCGCAGAAAGAGAGCGGGGGCGCAGAAAGAGAGCGGGGACGGAGAAAGAGAGCGGGGACGGAGAAAGAGAGCGGGGACGGAGAAAGAGAGCGGGGACGGAGAAAGAGAGCGGGGACGGAGAAAGAGAGCGGGGACGGAGAAAGAGAGCGGGGACGGAGAAAGAGAGCGGAGACGGAGAAAGAGAGCGGGGACGGAGAAAGAGAGCGGGGACGGAGAAAGAGAGCGGGGACGGAGAAAGAGAGCGGGGACGTAGAAAGAGAGCGGGGACGTAGAAAGAGAGCGGGGACGGAGAAAGAGAGCGAGGACGGAGAAAGAGAGCGAGGACGGAGAAAGAGAGCGAGGACGGAGAAAGAGAGCGGGGACGGAGAAAGAGAGCGGGGACGGAGAAAGAGAGCGGGGACGGAGAAAGAGAGCGGGGACGGAGAAAGAGAGCGAGGGCGCAGAAAGAGAGCGAGGGCGCAGAAAGAGAGCGGGGACGGAGAAAGAGAGCGGGGACGGAGAAAGAGAGCGGGGACGGAGAAAGAGAGCGGGGACGGAGAAAGAGAGCGAGGGCGCAGAAAGAGAGCGAGGGCGCAGAAAGAGAGCGGGGACGGAGAAAGAGCGGGGACGGAGAAAGAGAGCGGGGGTCGCAGAAAGAGAGCGGGGTCGCAAAAAGAGAGCGGGGCCGCAGAAAGAGAGCGGGGCCGCAGAAAGAGAGCGGGGCCGCAGAAAGAGAGCGGGGCCGCAGAAAGAGCGAGGACGCAGAAAGAGAGCGAGGACGCAGAAAGAGAGCGAGGACGCAGAAAGAGAGCGAGGACGCAGAAAGAGAGCGAGGACGCAGAAAGAGAGCGAGGACCCAGAAAGAGAGCGAGGACCCAGAAAGAGAGCGAGGACCCAGAAAGAGAGCGAGGACCCAGAAAGAGAGCGAGGACCCAGAAAGAGAGCGAGGACCCAGAAAGAGAGCGAGGACCCAGAAAGAGAGCGAGGACCCAGAGAGAGAGCGAGGACCCAGAGAGAGAGCGAGGACCCAGAGAGAGAGCGAGGACCCAGAGAGAGAGCGAGGACCCAGAGAGAGAGCGAGGACCCAGAGAGAGAGCGAGGACCCAGAGAGAGAGCGAGGACCCAGAAAGAGAGCGAAGATGCAGAAAGAAAGAGAGCGAAGACGCAGAAAGAAAGAGAGCGAAGACGAAGACGCAGAAAGAGCGCGAGGACGCAGTAAGTTGGAATGAAACAAGGAATGAATTCTCGCTTGTCCCCTGGTTGGTGGCGGGTTGGTGTTTACATGGGACAACTGTGTGATTGTTCGCAGCAAGAGAAACCAAGTAATCTTGTAGATATGATACCTTTTAATGGCTAACAAATATATGATGTTAGCCATTTGTTTTCCGTTTTACCTAATGGGACAACTGTCATTTGCATTCGCTCATTCGAGTGATTATTCAGTTGATAGTTCCTAGAGATGAGTGAGCACCCAAATGCTCGGGTCCTCGCTATTTGAGTCGAGCTTTTTGTAAAATTTGAGAGCTGTATTCAAGTAACGAACCCCATTCACTTCAATGGGAGACTCAAGCATTTTTGTATGTGGGACGCCGGTTGCCGAGCTTTTTTCCCCCCTGTGTTCGTGTCCTCTCCTCCTCTCCCTCTGCCTGCAAAAACGGGTGAAATTTATGGCAATTTGTTTTACTCAAAAGTCATAACAGAACATAGAGGTTTTCTACAGCAATACATTGTACCCCGCGCATAGGATCACAGACCCCGGGCGGATGGCTCTGTAGAGACTCTGCACATGCCTTCTGGGTTTCATGCAATTCATGCAGAGGTCTTCGCCAAGAAAAGGGTGAAAACAAAAACATAGAGCTCTACAAGTTTGCACAATTTATGTTGAACGGCGCGCCACGTGGGGCTGAGCTCCACCAAACCCTCAACTCCAACATGCAACAAAGTGAAGTGTGTTTGAAGATTTATTTGAGAAGCGTAAAAAAGCAAAACTTCTCAGCACACTGGCCTTCTTCAGATTGTGTAGAAGGTTACGTCTGGGGCTACATGGTGACCAAAACGTCACCATTATAGGCTCTGCTCACATTTGTGTCGATCACTCCATTTTTCTGCTCTATCATAGGAAGACAAAAACGGAATACAAGCTAGGGGAGGAAAGGCGTCGCATGACGGACACGAACAGAACCCGACGGACTCCTAGTAACGTAGCATAGTATGTAAGGCCGAAAAAAAACACGTCCAGCCAGTTCAGCCTATTACCCCCCAATGCTGACTCCACAGACTAGAAGGATTTCCATCATTTTATTGGAAAAATATAACAGCAAGCTGCGCTACTTTTTCCTGCTTTTTATTTTTGAATTCCCAACAGCGGCTTCTAACAGCCTCCAATGCTCTTAAACAGTTTTTAAAAATAACGTTGATGCAGCAACACTTTACGTACATTTCCCAGTGTACTACGCCATTATCGTAGCGCCTACATGATTTGTGCCGCCCAACAGTCATTATCCATTAGTGGCTACGGATAGTGTTAGGCACCAGGCAAATGTTCAGCACATTAAACAGATGTAGCGTACTAAACATTCGCTTTGCACCGGCTACATCTTTATGGCTTTTTTTTAAATCTGGGAAACGCCTAGGGAACTACAATACATTTTTTGCCGATTTACGGTATCCGATAGGGGCGTATTTTGCATCTATGTGTTGTATGGGTATTATTTCATGGACAACATTAACGCCTACAACATTATACGCACACGTGATTTTTTCACAGTGGTCCTATGGGGAAAAAAAATTTGTTGCAGGATAGCAATGTCTGCACGGATCAGACAGTTGGAGTGTCCGTGTCTCCCGCGTTACTTATGTGCGCTCGTCTGTAGGCGGATCCGTTTGGAATATTAAAAAAACAATATTTCAACAATTTACATAAATGCGATATGAAAAGGCCCTTTAAGGTGCTCCGGCATGTGCAGAAGTGACAATGACATTTATCAAGACAGGCCAGGAGCCCTTCCAAGTGATCACCACCACCGCGGAGAGATGACGTCATTACCCAGAGTCCGAGTTGTATGTGTCGATAAACTATCTCTTGGGCATAAAAATAGTTTAACGCATCTCTATGTCGTTCGGATGACTTCCACCAAATCTTTCTGGATGGTGGAAGGGGGGGAGGGGGTTGGGAAGAGGGCGTCACATCCACGTAAAACATTTAGACGGGTTTCGCACAGGCGACAAAATCATTCGATTTTCACATGTATGTGAAGCCCATGTTTGTCTATGGTTTCTTTCACATTAGTGATGTTTTGTAGGCTGCTATTGCGAGACAATTTGCGCTGTTTTGTAGCCCATGTTTCCCTATGGATGTGGTTTTCATGCAATGCGATACAACTTTTAGAGTAAGAAATCCTACTGTAAAAGCCCTAAAATAAGGCCTATCTGCATAAAAAAACAATAGATCACCTGACAGCTGCTGTCTGCTCCGCCGCGCGTCTCCTCTGCAGTTTTGCCCCAGCGCTTCCTAGTTTGGAGGTTCAAAAATCGACGCCTCTAGGATCGCTGGCTGTGATTGGTTTTCGAGTGCCGCGGCTCAGCCAATCACTGCAGCGTTCGATGAACCAATCACAGGCATTGTGTGCCAGCGCTTCCTGGAGTCGGTGATTTTGAACCTCTGACCAGGAAGTGCTGGGTGAAAACTACAAGCGAGTCTGCCGGAGGTGCAGAGGAGTCGCGCGTCGGAGAAAACAGCGACTGTTAGGTGATATATTGTTGTTTGGGTTTTTTTTATGCAGCCAGGACTTATTTTCGGGGTAGGACTTATATTTCAAGACACCTTAAAAAATCCGGGCAAAAGAGTGCTACAAATTCACGCATCTTTGTAGCGACACAAAAACGCGATACTGCCGCGAGACAACGCAGTGATATCACACAGAACACAGATGCGATATTGCTGCCGTTCTCTCGCTGCAATATCCCTGTTGCCCGTGTAAAACAGGCCTTAAAGACCTCTAAGAAATGGTTATCCCATGCAATCCTGCATATCATCCTTCCCTTGGGGAATATTTCCCTGTATCCATCACACAACACTACACCGGGGAAGGAGATAATGACGAGGTTCTTAAAGAGTCCCGGCGATTCCTTAGTCAAGGAACCATAATAAGGGCTCGTGTGACTTTACGGCCGTCGGTCCTGTGACAACGTCTTATGTATAGCGGGTCATCGGACGCACGCTCTATTTTTAACTACATGAAAATGACGCTAACGATCTCCTGATTCTTGCTGGAATCCGGATTTCCATAAATCTATATATAAAAGCCATGTAGACCCCCCCCCCCCACACACACACACACACACTGACGGGTTACAGACTGGCATCACATTTCTGCTTATCCCGGCACAATTATTTCACGGACAATGCCCGCCGTCTATTTATTCCTGACGGAGAAGCGTAATCTACGCAGCGTAATGTACAAAATGATGATTAACGGCCGCCTCTGCAATGAAGGCTCCTTCCGAAACTTGTGCTATACCGTATATACCTACGGAGACACACAAAGACACGCAGACAAAAACACTGATATCCGGACGCCTGACTTGTGCCGGCCATCCCACTGACCAGATTAGGACGGAGCTGGGAGGGGGCAGGATCCCTCTTTGCACTTTCTCACCTAGCCCTGAGCTCCCATGGGCAGTCGGTAGGGGTATCCACCAGCATCCTGACTCCCTACGGCAGTGAGCGCCACCGAGTCTTGCGGCAAGGATAAGAACGAGTGTGCTCCTCCGTCTCAGGGGCCTGAGAACTACGGCAGCACCACCGGCTTAAGATGGCGATGGAGCAAGGCCAGTTCCAAGGGAGGTTAGGCAGCCCCCCCTCGTTCACTCTCATTCAGCCTCTCACTTACCCTTCCTCTTGGCCTCTTCGCTGAAGACATTCTTAATCTCCAAGGATTTTTTTTTTCTCTCTGCACCCCCTTCCTTCCAAAAGTAACCCCCCCCTCGCCACAAAGCAGCCGTCAGACGCCGGCCAGAATCAGGCTTCTCCCATTCAGGAGCATCAACCTTACACAGCAACTATACATTGTGGATCCTGAATGTTATTATATTTTTTTCTTCCTCCTGATGAAGCTGGAAGGGGGGATGGAAGAAAGGAGGGAGAGGGGGGATTCCGCTCCGCAGCTCCGTACGGAAGGGTCGAAAACAACAAGAAACAAGGAAAGCCGAGGAAAATGAAAGCTCGCTTGCATCAAAATGCATCAGCATGAATATTAGAGATGCCGATAAAAAAAAGAAAAAATATACACACAGAGCACAGCACAACGCCAGCGGCCAGCAGAGGGCGCCGAGCGACATCATTTTATTCTGCGAGGAACTGACGTTTAACGCCTTCACTGCCGCTCTGCTTTTTATACAGCCCTATTTAAAGGCATACCGGCTAAAAGCAGAAGTCAAAAATAGAGCCGCACGGCGACAGACTTGCATGTTTTTAGATTTACGGTCCCATATTTGGCGCCGCAGTACGAACATCGCAATCAGGCAGCGGCCACACTGCATTTTCTGTTTTCCCTAAACAGTTTTACGTTGTTAAAAAAAAATAATTATACTTTGACGTAAACACAGAGCTTTATAGGAAAACTGTAGACCGCTGTATGGTTCGCTGGTCTGCGTTTCACAGGTTTGCGCTTTGGTGTATTTTGCGGTACATTGTGGCGTAGTTGATGAGGTTCTCCTATACTGTAAGTGAAGTGGAAACAAATGGAAACCTCGTAAAGGAAAGAGCTTCCGTTTCCTTTTGTTTCTGTTCAGGAATCCCGTCGCATCTGCGCAAGGGGCGTTGCGTATTTACAAGTGCATGTGCTCCCTTTTATTAAAATGGGCAATTAAGTTAATTAGTTGCATATTGTTGTGCATGTGTAAAATACGTAAATGATCCCATTCAAGTCAATGGGTTCAATTTGTTGGGTAATGTGCGTGCAAAATGCTGCGCAAATACGTTCGTGAGATGCAGGCCAAAGGCCCCTCTCACACATGCCGCTTTTTACTGTGATTAGCGCGGTATCCCGAGCGCTGTGCTAACCGCAGTACAACGCTACCGTTAATTTGAATGGGGCCTCGCAGACATGCGCTCCAACGCGGCGATTTTTGAGCGGTCTGTTTTATTTCCGTGCTTCTTAGCACTTTTTAACGCACCTCATTACCCATCGCAATGATGGGGTGTTAAAAAGCGCTGTCAAATGCTGTGACATGCATTCAAAAATGGCACGATTTCGAGCAGCGTTTTCCGAACGCATGTGTGAAAGCGGCCTTACGCAGTCACTCCCCACCGCTGATGCCGACAATCTAATTTTCTAATTAGTGGTAAAATCAGCTCTCGATAGGTTTCTGGAGCGACGCCAATGCTGGAAGGTATTGCTGACGGAGCTACTCTAGGGCGTCTGGACGTGATGCAGGCTCTTCTGCTCAGGACCCCGTTTATGAACCATAGTGTAAGCAGGGTTGTGGAGTTAGAGTCGTGAAGTTGAGGTCAGTTTTGGGCGGAGTTGGAGTCTGCGGAAATGTACTAAATAAAAATAATAATTTTAAAGGGTTTTCTGGGACTCCAAAAAACAAAATATTATGGCCACAGAATGGTGTAACAAAGAAATAGGCCATCCTCACGTCTTCATGCGGCACCCAGTCCCTGCTGCTCTCCACCTCAAAGACGTTGGCAGCGATCATATGACGTTCACTGACTATGTAACCAGTCAGCCAATCACAGCCTACAGTAGTGATACCGCCATGAACCGCATGTGACCACCGAAGCCTGTGATTGGCTGCTGCACAATGAACGTCACATGATCATTACCAACTTCTCCCAGGTTCAGATGGGTGGAGATAGGGGCCACATAAGGAGGTGAATAGAACTGGTGTCTTTATTTTACAACATTCCATGACTGTAGAATTCTTTATGTGCATCTCGGAAAACCCCTGAAGATATGTTCACACCAGATTTTAGTGCAGATCCGAATCGGCCTTTACCCCGTCAAAATGGGAGTCAGAATTCATACCAAATATTGCAGATTTTCACATGGATTTTGCTGCGAAACCGAACCAAAATCTGCTACATGTGAGCGTACCGTCAGAATCACTTTTTGATACAGAAATGCATGGAAATAAGATTTTTCGCTTCAAAGTTACACATGCGGTTTTCCATTGAAGGCGCAAAAGATACCGATTTAATAGGTGGAACTCTTCCATGCTGATCTCCACAATATGATTCTACGCGAATGCCTCTGTCATGCGGGCGTATGCGCAGTTATTTTTGCATTTATGCTGAATGGGCGCTGCGTATTTCCGTGCACAAGTGTGGTTTTTACTGCACTTTTTGAGTACGCAAAAAAACACGCACCGATGCTCTCCGCCACTGAAATGCCCAATTAGTTTAATGAGTTCAATATGCTTTCTTTCTCTGTACAAATGCTGGAAAAATAGAGCATGATGCGTATTTTTGGGGGCAGCTGAAATGTGCATGCAAAATACACGCATGTGAACCTACCCATTGAAATCAATGGCTTCTATTCTCTACGTACTCTCATGCAAATATTCCCATGGGACACAGACCTTAGGGCGCCTTTCACACGAGTGTAAGCGCAATTGCGCACTGAACGAGGCTTTTTTGTGTGCGTATTGGCGTATTCTGCTGCACTTTTTTTGTCCACAGGGCATGTTCTTTTGCGCAGAACAAACATACCAATTGAAATGGCTGAATAGTTCCAGATGTGAATTATCTGCGTATTGCGTTTGCACATCCGCCCGTGTAAAGCGAGCCTTGGAGTGCGTTCACAGAACTGGGATTTGCTGCAGATTTTGGGGCCGATTTCACCCTTTCAAATTCAATTCAAACTGAATGGGTGAAATCTGCTGCAGATCTGCGCCAAATCCTGTAACAAAATCCGCAGCAAATGAGCACATGTGATCGCACGCTAAACAGAAATGGTGTGAATTTTCAGCAGCGGAAAAACTGTACTAAAAACCGCATCAAAACAGTCAAAATCCACACAATTGGTGTGTATTTTGCTGCAGCTTTTGATGCGGATCCACAGCAGATTTCACCACTTGAATTGCAAGAGTGCTGGGGATCTGCGCAAATCTGCATCCATTGTGTGGATTCTAACATTGTTTTGATATGGAAAAATCTGCACCATTTCATTGTGTGAACAGACTCTTATCGAGGTTTTCCAAGAACGGTCGATGATCAGCTAATATGATGGAACAACAGCCAGCTGGAACTCAAAATGCCACCGGTCGTGCAGTGGCCATGTTTGGCTGCCTCTCATTCATGGATGGCGTATTGAGAGTTCATGGCGCCTCCCCAGCTTATAGATGGTTGGGGATCTGCCGAAATTAGAGCTGGTTTTGGAATGTGGAAAAAAAAATCAGTTCGGGTTACAGCCGAAGTGGGGATTTTCGCTTACCGACTCCACAACCCTGTCTGTTAGAGTAGCTCCGACTCTGGCGCACATGGCACATCTCCGCATCACATGACCGTTCTGTGTAACGCTACACTCCCCTTCCTCTACAGGTCATAACCCTTATAAAATATTGCCATATTTAAATCATCCTATATTGTATATGCTGTGCCCACGTTACCATATGCCGCTATGTATAGTCTGGGAATGGAAATCCTCACTATGGCTATACAGCCTACACAGTCCCTGCCAGGAGAGGCGGCCATCTTGTAGGCTAAAGTTAAATCCAACATATCCGTTTACTGGTGGATGTGATAGGACTGTGGCTTTGATTCAGGCGGGGTCAATCTAGATAAAGTGAGATGCCCACAAACATCAACCAGGTCGCTGCGAACATTAATCATGTAATCTACTGGTCACTATAGACTGCTTCATAAAGGACCAGTCCTATCACTTATAATGGGGGGCAGTGGTTCTGATGTGGTGTCCATTGTTCTGACAGGAAGAAGAGCGCGGTCTGCTGCACCATTCTTTAAAGGGGTTTTCCACGCAAAATATTAATTGTTCACCTAACCTCGGGTTAGTTAATCAATAGCGGATCGGCCGGGTTCGCCGCTTGGGATCCTGACCAATCAGCTGCCTGTTGTCATCGTCTGCATATACAGGGGTTGATGTGGAAGCAGTTGCTCCGACCCCTGTGTAGTGGCCGACGCTTGTAGCTGCAGGTGCAGTTCCCACTGATTTCATTAAGAACTTTGGCTGCAGTTACCAGCCCCGGCCATCAAACAGGGATCGGAGCAGTGGCTTCTGCTGGGTACATTTGACAGTGGGCACCCAGTAATCTGATCAGCCAGAGTCTCAAGAAAAAACCCAGCCAATCAACTATTCTATTAATGAGCTGTGCTGAGAATAGATCATCAACAGTATTTTGCATAGACAAGCCCTTTAAGGACAGGGTCACACAGGATGTAAATGCTGCGGAATTTCCATACGACACAAAATCTGCAGCAGAATTCACATGTTTGCAAATTTTAGATCCACAGCATGCCAATATATGTTACCCATTTGCAGTGCGAACTCCACTTCTTCAAAGGGGGGGGGGGGGGGGGGAATCTGTATCAAAATCCACAGCTAAGGCTACAGCTACACTCACACCGACGCCATGCATTTTTTCTGGTAAAAACACCTCCCATCACTTCTGTGAAGTAGCGATTCTCCGGCGCAGCTTTCAGTTGCGTTAGAGGTTCGGCAAGTGCTTCGCAGTCGGTGCGCACCGCACGCCGTGTGATGTGTGTTACTGTCTCATTGAAAACAATGGGTGACGAGTTCCAAGGAATGGGAAAAGATAGGACATGTTACGATTTTTTCCCGCATTGCTCATGTATAGGACTCCATTCAAAAGAATGGGGTTCATATTCACGTGAGATATGGGACCTGTGTAAAATCTCCAGCAAATCCGCTCTTTACACGCTTTGGTAATTTGGGCAGATTTGACAAGAAGAATAGCACAAAACAACAGGCACCAAGATGGACTCCACTGTAAGCCCACAGGATCCGCGCGGGATGGCCGGCTCTGACAGAACATGGCGGATTAGGTTACACGTCTGACATAACATTTTTGTAATCCCCTCTCCTGTACAAACCGTCCCATGTAAATAAACAGCTTCCATACACCTCTGTCCGCGCTATAGAGGCGAGACGGACAGTAGAAAGAAATGTATGAGGCCGGGCTCACAATTACCATGTTGTCATACGAGCACATTAGCGTGTAAGCATTGCGTAATAAAAGAACGTCGCATTTTTTATTTTGTGTATTATGCATGAGAGAGCCCATTATCCACTATCGGTGCGTAATCTACGCCCCAGCACGGGAAATTAAAAAAAAAACACAGGAAGACTGCGCATGAGAGAGTGTGTGAGATACGCCGCCATGCGCAGTACAATACCGCTGCCATACGCACTGATAGTCCGCCTCATACAGCGGTAAAGCCAGCGTGACCCACACAGGGTTTTACACATACGGTCGCACGCACCGGCCTTAAACACGGACCCCTGTAGTGTCATTACATTAAATATTACACTCTTCCATCTGTGTCTGAGAAGACGGGACAATCACCACAAGTTTCTGTGCGGCCATCTGGGATTCTGGAGAAGAAGGTTGACAACCTTCACGGAATCCAACATGGCAGCCATATTGATTGTTACGTTCGCAGCCAATAAGACAAGAATACAACGGATTCCTTTATGTTGGTGGAAACGCTCAGTGAGACATGGCAAACTAGGCCTTCACTGGAGGCCGCAGTGCCGGGGCCCGTACTGGTGGCATCTCCTTCGTACAGTGGGCACTTTGGCTTCCAGGTTCTACAGATCGGCCACAGAACTGAGCCCGGAACCACAGTGTTATGAAAGCAGTCTAGAGGAAAATCTGCCCTTGTTGCCCATAGCAACCAATCACAGCGCAGCTTTTATTTCCTATAGTGCTGAGGTAAAATGAAAGCTGTGCTGTGATTGGTTGCTATGGGCAACAAGGACAGAGACGGCTTTCAGAAGTGTAGTGCCGGGCTAATTTTTCGTGGCCCACCCTGTAGATCAGATCCCCAAACATGTCAACAGGCTTTCCTATTGAAATGAACAGCAGTGTTCACATGGTGCTCATGGCTTCCATCATTACGGCAGCCATGACGTTTGTTGTGTATCAAATATGAATAGGCCCATTGGCTTCAATCAAGTCTAGTTTATTTTAATTATTTAAAGGGGCCGCCCAAGATATAAAAACAATTATTGTGAGGGAAGCAAATAAGATAAAAACAGAATCTATATTCCTCAGTTTGACCCCCGCTGCTCCGTCCTCTTCGGCAGGCTTTGTTTACATGACTGCAGCGGTAAGGCATCTATTACCCATGTGACCACTGTAGCCAATCAGCATCCTCAGAAGTGTTCAGCACAAGATTAAGGCCAGTGTGTGGCTACAGCAGTCATATGAGTACATCAGTAAAAAAAAGCATGGTGGGGGCGACCAGTGCGGTGGCGGTTCAAACCGAGGAGTATATCTTTTTCTAATTTTACCATATCTCCTTCCCTTTAAAAAATGACAATATCTTGGACTACGGCTTTAACAGGAAAGAATAGAGGAGCAGAAACCTGGCGAGCTCACAGTTACACAATAACATCAAGTAAAGTAAATTATCACTCATTTGCCCTTCACGTGACAGCCGCACTGACCGCCGCCGTGTCCTGGCATGTGACCACCAACACACCTGCTCACATCTAAACCATATGCCAGCCTTCCTCCTGAATCCACAATCCCTAACCTCTGCACCATCACTGGCCAAACGCCAAGACCGGGGGCCAAAAATAGGCAGTTGACTCCTATAAAATGACCATGAAAGTTCCTATTGCCAGGCAATGAAAAATGTATGTGGCGGAATATAACAAACTGCGAAAGTCTTTGCAGCATTGTGTCTCGCCTGCCGGTGGCTGGCAGTGCTTGTAGTGGTCCAGCACCAATATATAATTCTAGTCCAAGCTGGTTGCCCTCACATCAACAGGTAAGGTATACAGAGAATTAGGCGGGCAAGCGCATGGCCCTCATCTTACTGGTATGGGGGATACGCTTGCTCGGGCCGCTTCTATAACTTCTATAGAAATTAATGGAGAGCTCCAGCCACCTCGCCATTCGTTCCCTGCCTGGATGTGGCAGCCACCGGCCGTCTCATGGTCATATCTACACGGCCCGATTATTGGGCACAAACTTTTTTTTTTCTTTCGAAAGTTTGCCCTATAATCGGTTCCTCTAAAAAAAATCCAATGATCAGCCTACAAATGAGGCCACCCTCAACGATGATACAAATACTTGCTGATGAACTGTACTTCTTCCTGGGTAAATAGGGAGATGCCCAATGGGACAAATGATCACACTAACGATAGTAACGGTCAACGTGCATGCCGATCGGAGTTCATTGACATCAGGCCAAGAATCAGTAGATGTAAAGTGACCCTAACCCACCAGCATCCACTACAGAAATAGCAAGCCTAACTGGCTTAGCCATACTACAAGTTAGTGAGCCCATCAGTGTGATCGCCAAACTATCATCGTACTGTTTAGACAGCTTTACTTTCTAAGACTTAGGCCGCCTGCACACGGGCGGAAATCCCGCGGCGCGATTTCCCGCCACTGAAAGCCTGCATAGGAGTGCATTACAATACGCACTCCTAAGCAAATGTCGCGCGGCAAACAAACCGCGACATGTCCTATTTCTGTGCGGGGCTCGCAGAGCCTCGCACAGAAACGTCACTCACCCGGCCGCCGGCTCTAGTCTGCGCATGTGCCGGCTGCCCGGCAGCAGGCACATGAAAGAGCCGGGTGCGCCGGGCACGGGTGAGTACGCGCTCGTCCCTGCAGGCGCTCGGGTCAGATCCCGCGGCGAGAATTCTCGCCGCCAGATCCGACCCGCCCGTCTGCAGGCGGCCTTAGGCCAAATGCCAACTAACGGATTTGTACCATGGTTCCCATGGTGGAATTCTGCAGCTATTAGGTTGTACTGACCCTAATAGCTTTTCTGCCAGCCAATGCAGACATGCAGAATTTTACCTCGGTTTTACAGTAGTGTGGTAAAAAAATGGGAGGTCTCAATTAATATAGTATTAATGGAGACCGCGGAAAAACCTGATGCCTCCACTCAGTACCAGTCACTACTACACTGATGCCTCCACTCTGCACCAGTCCCTACTACACTGATGCCCCCACCCTGCGCCAGTCCCTACTACACTGATGCCTCCACCCTGCGCCAGTCCCTACTACACGGATGCCTCCACCCTGCGCCAGTCCCTACTACACTGATGCCTCCACCCTGCGCCAGTCCCTACTACACGGATGCCTCCACCCTGCGCCAGTCCCTACTACACTGATGCCTCCACCCTGCGCCAGTCCCTACTACACTGATGCCTCCACCCTGCGCCAGTCCCTACACAGATGCCTCCACCCTGTGCCAGTCCCTACACAGATGCCTCCACCATGCGCCAGTCCCTACACAGATGCCTCCACCCTGCGCCAGTCCCTACACAGATGCCTCCACCAGTCCCTACACAGATGCCTCCACCCTGCGCCAGTCCCTACACAGATGCCTCCACCCTGCGCCAGTCCCTACACAGATGCCTCCACCCTGTGCCAGTCACTGCCCATTAAATACAGAATACAAGTTAAACCCATCACTCCTCCCTCTTCTCATTCGTCATTCAGTCGTTGGCTTGAGTTCAGACCAAACGATTATCGTTCACTTTTGTGCATTTGAACGCTTTTTCAACGACAAACGTTCTGTCTAAAAGCGCCTTGAGCTCTCGCCAGCAGGGCCTTCACCCCTATTGTTCAAGTACCGCTTTGGTTTATTACTGGATGCTATGACCCATTTTGTGTATGTTTTCCCCAATTTGCGGAATATGTTGGTGCTATATAAAGATTATTTATTAAAATGGCTTTAATTCCCAGCTCTACCGTATGTCCTGGAAACCACTAGATACCGTGGGGACACGGCACTCACATAGGGCTCTGTTCAGACCTGGTTTTAATGTAGCCTAGTTGACGCTATTTTGTCTTGCAGAAACTAATGGAAACCCAACAGAAACCTCTCTGCTCTCCATCTCAGCAAGGAAGGCCTATGGTTCCATTTCGAGTCCCATTTTCGGGGTTCAGGTAGAATAAAGCCGATTTGCAATAATACCCGCAGAACGTTTTTTGTTTGTGATACTGGGCAAGCCCCTATATTGTGTCTCTAATATGGCTGCCCTTGCGGAAGTTTTTAAAACTAAAAAAAGCTTAAAAAATTAATAAGAACCTTCAATATTTAAAGAAATATTAACCATGATTTCTCTACGAGATTCTTTTAATTTCATTAATTTAAATATAATACGTTGGACACTTTTTTTAAAGAACGTCTGAGGACTTATGAGCTCCATGAGACGAGGAGCAATTTCAGAAGTATGATGGCAACAACTTTATATGTACTCTGCTAGCAAGTTATGGCCAGAACACATAGCGCTTCTGGAGACAATCTGATGACTTTTGTAAGGTCTCCCGACACTAACAACTTTAAGACAAATCTCTAGGATGGCAGCTAAGTATCAATGGCGATGGCAGGAATTCTACTCGAGGACCATTTACTCATCGTGATTATGGCAGATGGAAGGTATTGTGACAACAAACCCTACAGCCCATAAATCAGTCATCCCGTCCCGAGGAGAAGCAGATGGATGGGCAGATCTGGTCAGGGGAAGCCTGACGATACACAATGTCTGCCAGCTCAGAGGATTTGTGCTGGCCGGTCAGACGGCTCTTATCAGTCCTTTCATCACCCTGCTGAGTGGGAACTTTATTTCAGCCTGTGGGCTCTGAGCTGTGACCCACAGCACTGTTACATAAGAGGACTCCATCACTCACAGCGCATGGGGCAGAGGTCACCATGGCGGAGAATTTAAAGCACCACTTTGACTAGACATGGGGATGTGCTCAGTATAGGAGGTCGGGTAGGAGTTCTAGCAAGCTAGAGTAGTCAGAGACCCCGGCTAAATGCAAATAAGGGAGATGGAATAAATCCTCCACAGTGCCACCTATTGAAAGGCAGCATTCCTTCAAGTCAAAGTCAGACTTTTTATACAAGCCTTGTTACAATGACTGGGAATTACAAGCAAAGCCAGACTCCATGTATATACAGCTGTTTTAGGGTTTTTGCCCTTCATCAGTGACTTTGACTTGAAGGAATGCTGCCTTTCAATAGGTGGCACTGTGGAGGATTTATTCCATCTCCCTTATTTGCATATTACCCAGAGTATATAGTATATATAGTATATAGTTGCTCTCCATAAGGAGAAAAGAGCGTTTCTGACCCCAGACCCCGACTATTAACGGGGCTCCCCACTACACCCTCACCGCTGTGCAAACCCCCTTATGGTCACAATGTATCTGAAAGACACCTGAATACCATACCTCAACGCCTGCGAACTGAGCCTAAAAGATACAAGGTATCTGTCGGTTTAACCCCTTAGTTACCAGCCTGCTTTGTGACTGAAGATCAAGTGACTTTCATTGTGACATTGAACAAGATGTATTTTTTCATGGCAGCACTCTGGGGTCCATATGATGCGTTGTAGAACTTTTATTACATTATTGGGGGGATAAATGAAAACACCCCCTGGAAACTTTGCCAGTGTTTTTTGGGTTTTGTTCTCACAGTGTTCATCATTTGGTAAAAATAACAACTTTCTTTTAAATTCTTAAAAAGGGTTTTCCAGAGAAATATTACTGATGACCCATCATCAGGATAGGTCATCAATAGTCGATTGGCTTGGGTCTGTCGCCAGCGACCCCATGCAATCAGCTGAGCGGGCACATGCTGTCAGCACCACAAATACACAGGGGTCGGACAGAATCTTCCGCGCCGACCTCTGTATAGTGGCCGTTGCTTGTAACTGCAGGCACGGCTCTCATTAAAATCAACGCGAGCTGTACCTGCAGTTACAAGCGCTGGCCACAACACAGAGGTCGGTGTGAGGCTTCCACTCCAACCCGTGTGTTATTGCGGCACTGACAGTATGCGCCCAATCAGCTGATTGGTTGACGGACCCAAGCCGATCCACTATTGATGAGAGTAATATTTCACTGGAAAACCCCTTTAAAGAAAAACTGTTGAATCCGCATCGCCTCATTTTAAGACCCACAACATTTTTATTTTTCTGGCGAAGGAGCTATGTAAGGTCTTGGTTTTTGCGGGAAGAGCTGTGGTTTTTACTGCCAGTGGTTTGGAGATACAAGTGACTTTGTACTGCTTTTTATTGCAGTTCGAAAAAAAATAGCAATTCTGGAACTATCATTTTTAAGTTATGTTTATGGCATTCTGCAGGCAAGAGAAAAAAACTAAAACTTTTCATTGCCTGGGTGATTGTGGTAATACCTATTATGTGTTGCTGTTTACCCATTTTAAAGGGTTTTGTGTGTGTGTGTGCATGTATGTATGTATGTATGTATGTATGTATGTATGTGTGTGTGTGTGTGTGTGTATGTATGTATGTGCGCAGGGGATACATTTTTATTTTTTTTTACACAATGCTTTAGTCCCTCAGGAGGATTTGAAGATATGCTTGTTCGATCGCTAGCATAGTACGCTGCATATGTAGTGCATTCTGCAATGCCTATATCATCATCCTATTAGACCGCCAGAGGCAGGGTTTAATATACTGAGTTACATACACAGGGAGGCCTCTGTCAAGCCTCTGGCTGCCATGAGAACCCATTGGTTCCTTGTGATGGCATTGCGGGGTGCTGATGGGTAACAGGAAGAGCCCCATCCCTGTCATCTGCTTACATACTGCACTTTCTTTAGATTGTGGCATGTAAGGTGTAAGACTGCCAGGATCATAGGTCTCTCCGCTCCTGGCAGTTACAGCAGGAGCCTGGCTGTCAATAGTTAGTCAAGCTAATGCCTTAAGATATATGTGCACGTTTAAAGCCCATTAGTAACCGCCGTAAAAAGGCATGTTAACGGTCACTAATGAGTTAAAGCGGTTCTCCAAGATTAGAAAGCAAACTTCAGAAGGCAGATAATGGTATTAAATTAAAAACAAAAAAACTATACTCCTCCTTAAATGTCCCTTTGATCCAATACTCCAGTCTTCCCATAAACACTGGAGCCAATCACAGGCAGTGCGATACAACTTTTACAGTAGGAAATCCTACGCGATGGCTGTGATTGGTTCATCAAACGCTGCAGTGATTGGTTCTCGAGTGCCATGGCTCAGCCAATTAGAGCCAGCGTTTCCTGGAGGCGGGATTTTTGAACCCCCTGACCAGGAAGCGGTGGGTGAAGACTGCAGACAAGTGTGTCGCAGCTTCGGAGGAAAAGTACGGTGGAGCAGACAGCGCCTGTTAGGTGATGTTTTTAATACAGCTAGGGCTTATATTTCAAGCCCCTCCCACACCTCCCAACCCTGAAATTCCAGCAAAAGAGCACTACACAGTCACGTGACTTTGTAGCGCCACAAAATCGCAATATCGCACAAAACACAGCAGCGATATTACTGCAATTTTCTTGCAGCGATATCCCCGTCGCCTGTATGAAAGGGGCCTAAAGCGGAGGAGTACAGTCCGGCGGGACAGACAATCGCGCTGCTTGAGATTCAACTTACAATAAGTCACTAGTTTTCAACCAAAGTTCCATAATCCAAATCTGCTGAGGGGATTCATGGAAGGCAGCAGCGGTCGTCGCTGTTCTATAAGGACTTTGGGTACTTGTACGCGGGATAAGTGTTGGGCGCCTAAGCACCTGAAAATTGTCTCAAGTATTATTAGTCCTGCGCTCTCACACAGCAGAGCGCTGGAGATCTCTTCCAGCCGCCGACCTCTATTGAGAATAACAGGCAGTCGTTGATAGATGAGCGACTGCCTGTTTACACAGGCCGACAGTCACTTGATTGGTAGGTGAACTGAAAACCAAGAGACTCCAGCAAGTGACTGACTCTCTCACTTACCCTGTCGGGTCCCATGTTTAGTGGGATGACAGTCGTGCTTAAATCACTCTCGAGTGACTATTTAGGTGACCATTAGGTATCCTTATTCACACAAGAGTGTCCGATTTTGGTGCAGAAAAACGGACCGATTTTAATGTGTGTGTACGTCCGTGTGCCCTGTGCCCGTCTGTGTGACATCCGTGTGCCCTGTACCCATCTGTTTTTTACGTCCAGGTGGAATCTAGGATCCATTTTTTTTAATCAAGTGCAAAAAAAAAAACCTGAAAGGGACAAATTAATGTATACCCACATTGACTGTAATGGGTCTGTGTGCGGTCTAAGAAGATTCATTTAAAGGAAACCTGTCACGTCCCGCAGCCGATAGGGAGATGGATTTTCTGTATTTGGATGTAATGCTGGATATGGATGTAATGTAAAAAAAACGTATACTCGAACCCAGGTTAGTTTTTTTTGGAAGGCCAGTAAAGCACGGTACACCGCGCTATTCTATGCAAATAATGAAGATGGAGTAACACCTCCATTTTGGAGGTATTATTCCATCTCCCTTATTTGCATATTACCCAGAGGAGCATGAATGGCCTTCGGAGTCTCCTCACTCACCGTCTAGGTGCTCTCCCTAAGGAGAAAAGATAGCTCTATTCTATGAAACTGGAAACATCGTACACAAAATGTAAGAGGGGTCCGACGTAGTCAAAAATTCGACTTACATATGACCAACTGCAGTCTCTGGGTGCATCACGCCAGAGGTTTAAATAACAAAAAAAAAAAAAAAAAAAGGTATTCAAAAATATGCGCTCAACGATTAGCTAAAGCAATGTGAGCAGCCCCCAATAGAGAGACCTGAACTACCCAGGAGACAGCGATTCTGCTCAGTAAAAAACTGACACTTTTCCGTGCAATTTTCATGGGTTTGTGATATGTTACTATTAGAGATGAGCGAATGTACTCGGTAAGGGCGATTTCGCAATCGAGCACCGCGATTTTCGAGTACTTCACTACTCGGGGGAAAAGTACTCGGGTGCGCTGTGGGTGAGCGGGGGGTTGCAGCGGGGAGTGGGGGGGAGAGGGAGAGAGAGAGGGCTCCCCCCTGTTCCCCGCTGCTACCTCCCACTGCAACCCCCCGCCCCACAGCGCACCCGAGTACTTTTCACCCGAGTAGTGAAGTACTCGAAAATCGCGGTGCTCGATTGCGAAATCGCCCTTACCGAGTACGTTCGCTCATCTCTAGTTACTATGTAAATCACAAAAACCTAGTATTTAAGGCTAAAAAAAGACATATGTCCATCCAATTCAGCTTATTACCCCCAGTGTTGATCCAGAGGAAGGCAACCCCCCCCCCCCCAAAAAAAAAACAATACATCCTGTTTTTCTATGTAGCCCTCATAATAAGGTCAAAAACACATGGAGGCATGCACTAATACACTCGCCGCTACGGGGATTATTAGCACATGACCTGGCAGTGTTTTTGTTTTTTTCAGACTATTCAAATTCCGCGCTAATAGTATTAGCTATGTGCAAGAAAGATAGGGCAAGTCTTATCTTTTCTCGCTCGTACTATTAAACCCGCAAGCCTCCTGCTAGTGGTAACGCAACCATTGAAATCAATGGTTTTGTTTTGTCCTGTTAGGAGGCCATAATTTTCACAGCCGCATAAGAGCACAGAATCGCGCCAATCTGTTTAAGCCCACGGGCTACGTGCACACGGGTGTTTTGAAGGTTGCGGTTGAGATTCTCGGGTACAATTTGCATCGGACATCGGTTGTGCTGAACATCATACAGTGACAAATGTTAATCTAATCCGAAAACCGGACAAGAATGTGACATGCTGCAATTTGTTTTTACTCAAATTATCAACCCGAGTAAAAAAAAAAGCCCGTGCGCGCGTACCCCAATGTGCGCTAAAGATGCCGCGATTGAACTTGCTTGCAAATTCACATGTCACTGTGTTTTTTTTACACTTCCATACAAAATAATGGGCAATTCTAGAAGAATCGCTGCACAAAAATATGACAGTCGGAGTTAGACAAATTGCACCATCAGAGAGAAAAATCTCTCATGTGAGTTAAAGGGGTGTTCCAGGGAATTATGAATGACCTATCCTCAAAGCAATGACGGATGTAATGCAACTACCAGCGCCAGCCACAACGCCGGTGTCGGAGCGGCGGATCCTCACAGTACTCCTGTGTATATCGGGCCCCCTGATCAGCTGATCGACCCAACATCCGACACACTTAATGGCCTATCCCGATGATGGGTCTTCAGTAGTATTTAGCTAAAAACCCTTTTAACCACTTTCAAACGAATGGGTTCTTTTCCTGTGCGAAATCTGTCTGATTCCAAGATGGACAGAACTCGCAGGGAAACTTTAGGGTAAGTCCACATCTCGCTGCAGTATTTGGCCTGGTAAAATCATGGCCGCCACGATGGAAACATGCCAGACTATTATGTCAGTGGGGTCCGGCGGGCGCCATTAGGCTGGTCCACACAGGGCTGATTTCCAGCGTTATGTCCACAGCGGGCAGAGCAGCAGCGGAAAGCCTGCCTCCAAACCTGAACCGTTTGGTGCGGGTTTTATCGCAAATTCCTGTGCAGAATTCTCGCCCTCATTGAGACCGCGATAAAATGGACGTGCCGCAGATTTGAATTCCATGATGCAAGTCAATTTCCGCAGCAGATTTTAAAAACTCGTCCACTTGGCTGCTATTGTAAGGGCAGAGAAATGTTCGCGTGGAACATTCCGCTCCGTGTGAACCCCCTTAGTGTCCGTCACACGGTAGACAGCGCTGTCTGTCTTTTTCAGGGGTCTGCTCCTATGACGAACCAGAAAACCGGAAATGTTTGGTGGAGATGTGATCGCAGCCTAAGGCCTTACGGCAGAGCCCGATTCCACATGCGTGTTCCCGCAGCGGATTCCGCCTCTGATCGCGGCCGACAACCCTGCGTACCTCTTTTTTCCGTACTGCAGTTGTCGCGGTGAGCCACCGTCGGACATGCGCAGTACAGATTTTTTTCAACTGTTTATTTTTTCTGCGCCGTCACTAGGCGATGAGGCGCAATCCGTGACCTGCCCGCAATGTTATTTGGGAATAGTCGGGTATCTGTGCGGAATCCACGTAAAAATGGAGCATGCTACGATTTTTCCTCTGCGAGCGGAAATCACAATTTATTTCCGCTCGTGTGCAGAAAAAAAGCGATTTCCAATAGCGAATTCCGCAGCAAAGATCCGTTCGTGTGCGGGCGGCCTTACCTTCATACACTTACTACTTGCGGCACATTTATGAGCAGCCAATGTAAAACCAGTCTATAAACTATCGGAAACTGTCCACACGTGAATTGGGCATCTATAGATAACGACCGGCGAGGAGAGCCAGCTACGGGTAATCGTCCTGACGGTTGGGTGTAAACCCCGCTGAATTGTACAGAAGTCATACAGATATAAGCGCAGGCATACAAAGGCTTGGCTGCAGATTTAACCGTTCCTCTGCCAGAACAAGCGCTAACAAAGAAACTGGTTTAGTCACAATGATGCTGCTTGGAAAACGCGCGCTGCGGAATATGTTGACACGCCATAAATAAATAATCACAATAATGAAGATGATACGAGGACCCCTCAGAGACCTCCCTTCATAAATCACTGAAAAGGGTCTGGCAGCCATATTTTTATTACCGCTTAGTAATGACTATTACAGGGAGAGAAGATTATTAACCTGTTCCCCGCTGGAAGGCCCAGGAGTTTCCCTGAAGACGACTGGAGTTCCAGATGTAGCAGTGCTCACTCTGTCATTCAACCTTCCCGCTTCTCGGCCCTGTGGTAATGCGATAGGGTGACCTGCAGTCCTATGTAACGCCACACAGCAGAGGGGGGCTGTGCTAAATGACAAACTCTGCTCTGCTACATCTATGGGATACAAGTCGGACACGAGGCATCCTCTGGCTTTCTGCTATTTTGTCCCAAGGCCTTTTAAGGTTGTGCCAGTGTGAAGATCCAACTTACAGCTGTGAGCGGAGGGGATCAGGCATGGTCACTGCATCCCTGGATGTGGGCACCTCTTCCTGTTCACCCTTCACCCTGGTGAGGCTCCAGTAATAGTTTCCTGCAGTCTGTCCCCCTCCCTCTGTGCACCAGCGTAATAACTGGGATCATATTACATGGCTGCATGAGGAGGAGGAGGAGATCAGGCTGACACGGAAGTATTGCCTGCCTTCCTCTACAACTTTACAAGTAGCGTGCGCACACTGATGCAGCAGGGCTGTGTTTGTCATGTGCCAAAGCAATGCCTGTGGAGTGATTTAAGGTTACGCAGTAACCGGCAGTCCTATGTAAAACCATGGGCACATTTATCACCAAGCGTTGTGGACGATGAGCCCTGCTAGACCTGTGTGTAAAGATAACTTAGTTACACATAGTGGAAATGCTGCAGATTTTTCTGCGTTAAAGCCCACACCATTGGCGCAGATTTCAGCCCGCAACATCCATCACTCGACAGCCACTACTGAGCAGCAACGGGCAGGTAATGCGGAAGCGGGCATAGCACTGGACCAGCGATGGCAAATGAGTGGTTGCTGGGTGAGAGATGTGCGCTGCAATGAGGGCTCAGTACTTTGGGGTGAGAAGAGCAGAGTTGCAGACTGACATTCTGCAGCGTTTCTGCTATGTGCAGTACCCTACAGCCCGATGCCCACCGGCGGGTCTGA
Organism: Eleutherodactylus coqui; assembly: GCF_035609145.1. Classification (NCBI taxonomy): domain Eukaryota; kingdom Metazoa; phylum Chordata; class Amphibia; order Anura; family Eleutherodactylidae; genus Eleutherodactylus; species Eleutherodactylus coqui. Next base: position 49,107,586 of record NC_089847.1, on the reverse strand, counting down.
TTTGCAGAATCCGCAGAGAAGATCCGCAAATTAAGCCGCTCGAAGGGATACATGGGCGTCCGCAAGTGAAATAAAGCATGCAGATTTGATTTACAGACCTTCTGGTCCGGATAACAAATCGCAGCAATTTCACGGCCGGCTTCACTCCTTCAATTAAATGTAAACATGAAGTCTGCGGCAGATCTACGCCAAAATCCACATCCCATGTTGGGCACTTGGGCGCAGGTATGACGTGGATTTCTTCAGCCACAGAAACTCTTGTGAACGCCTCTGTAAATCTGCACCGTGTGATGTGGATTTTGGTGCAGATCCAGAGCAGATTTCAGGCTTCCGATTGAATTTAAATTGAAGGGATCGGCACCAAAATCTGATCCCAAATCCACTCCATACTGACAGATTTTAGTGCAGACTTACTGTGGATTTTTTCAGCTATGGAGAATCCACAATGAATCATCGTGCGAACACAGGCTTAAAGAGACCGTCACCTACCTTATCCCTATAAGCTTATGGGGGTGTTAAAGGGGTTGTCCCGCGCCGAAACGGGTTTTTTTTTTTTCAACAGCCCCCCCGTTCGGCGCGAGACAAACCCGATGCAGGGACTTAAAAAAAAAAACGCACAGCGCTTACCTGAATCCCCACGGTCCGGCGTCTTCATACTTACCTTGTGAAGATGGCCGCCGGGATCTTCTCCCTCGGTGGACCGCAGGGCTTCTGTGCGGTCCATTGCCGATTCCAGCCTCCTGATTGGCTGGAATCGGCACGTGACAGGGCGGAGCTACACGGAGCCGCTCTCCGGCACGAGCGGCCCCATTCAGAAAAGAAGAAGACCCGGACTGCGCAAGCGCGTCTAATCTGGCGATTAGACGCTGAAAATTAGACGGCACCATGGAAACGAGGACGCTAGCAACGGAACAGGTAAGTGAATAACTTCTGATAACTTCTGTATGGCTCATAATTAATGTACAATGTACATTACAAAGTGCATTAATATGGCCATACAGAAGTGTATAGACCCACTTGCTTTCGCGGGACAACCCCTTTAAGTGTCGGCAGCACGGCTCAATATACCAAGTAGTCCGCCCAATTACTTAGCAGCGCGGCTCAATGCACTTAGCAGCAGCTTCCAGCGCCGACACCGGAGGAGGTAGATCTAACAGATACTTGGACTCAGCAGGTCACCTAGTTTTAGCCCATAAGCTTAAGCTTTCAAATGTGCAAAAATCCCATACGTGAAAAACCTGCGGCTATTAGAACCAATAGTTTCCTATGGGAATGTTCAAATGTTTTTTGCGCATCTAGAATTCCCTCACCTTAATGTTCCCATAGGAAACGATTGGTTCTAATAGCAGCAATTTTTTTGCGTGCGTGATTTTTGCGCATGTAGAGGCCTAAGGTCCATTTACACGGGACGAGTGTGGGGCTAACGATGCCTGACACTCGTCCCCGTATTAACTTGCTCCCACGCTGTTGCACAGGAGTGAGTATCACTGGGTCACTGACAGCGAGGCCAGCGGGGAGGAGAGTTTCCCCCCCGACCACCTCCCTTCACTGTCAGCAGCGGCCGTTCAGTACTGAACGGCTGCGGTTTACACTGAACAGCGTTTAGGTTTCAGCATGCAGAGGCTGAACGACTAAACAACTCTCGCTCAGTCGTTCGGTTTTTGCATGCTTCACACAGGATGACTATCGTTCAAAACCCGGGGTTTTGAACAACTAGTAACGATTAACGTCCCGTGTTGAAGGGCTGTTAGCTTACAGGGATAAAAGTAGGTGAGAGACTCCCTTTAAGGTACCTTTATAAGGGATGACCATTAGGCACCAATAGATCATGCCAGGGTGGCCTGAGTGCACTTTTACGTACACCGGCCGGCTAAATTCCCACAGGGTAAATTTGCTGCAGATTTTCCACTTGGAATATCTTCAGCGTTTACAGTGACAGCAATGTGGATGAGTTTTTTTAAAAATCTAATCCATACGCTGCGGAAACAATCCTCACTAAATCCGTGCTGAAATTTACATCTGCAGCAAGTCTATTTTAGTAGCGGATTCTGTCCTGGACCCCAATGGAGAGGCCGAACCTGGCACCAAGGCTGCCGCTAATCCGCAGCAGCAGCTACAAATAGTGGAGTTGATTTCTGTAGATTCTCCACGTATGAAATGCAAAGATGCAGCAAAATACACAACAAATCCGCAACAGTAGCTGCAGACCGTCTAGTGTTAAAAAAGCATTGCACAAAAATCGCAAGTTTGTGCTTTGCGATTTTTCGTGCGATGCATTTTTGATATTAGAAAGTCCTATTGACATTCGCATTACAAACCCGCCAGTGTGCGGGGGCCCTCAGGGTGTGTTCACACAACGGAACTCAGCGTGGAATTTTCAGCGTGAATTTTGCCTCTAAGATCCACATCAAAATATGCGTTTTTCTGTCACAATGTTTGGCGCAGATCTGAGCGTAGACAAAGAGAATATGCAGCATATACAATAGCATCACAATGGATCAGAGATAAAAAAATCTTATCCAAAAAAAAAAGTGTACATAAAGTTTGTATACAATTGGTTTGCGGGTCAACCAGTCACCACGTTCATGCTGCCCCAACTACGAGCAGCAAGCACCCAGCAGAGGGATGCCTATTGCCCCCGTGTAGGGTCATTCTGAAACACTGAGGAGTTTAAGAATCAGCACACTTTGAGGTTCAACTTGGACTAGAGCTCCAAGTCAAGGAGATGGGCCGTGCCGGCTGACCGCTCCCTCCACTTCTGTGTACAGGGAGGAAGGCGAAGGGGTGCAGGCGCAGCCCCCACTGTTACTCAAACTTCTGAAACTACTAGAATAAAAATGAAAAGCGCCTTATGTATGGGGGACTATTCAGCCAAAATGTGATAAAGAGGCGTAAGAAGCTGCTCACCTGGAGCTCCTGAAGATTCTTGGTAGAGGAAGATCAATCCATCTGCTGGCTGCCAGGTCCCTTTTTTTCACAGCTGGATGCTGTTAAATGAATGAGGCTATGAAACACATTGTCAGGACCAGGGGGCAGTGGGGCAACTATAAATCCTTGTATTCCAGCTCCCAGGTCAAAAGACCAGGCAAGAATAAGGCAACGCGTTTGTCTGCCATGGACCGTGTTTGTCTGCCATGAACCGGCAGCTTTGTCAGGCCATTACAATGCAAAGCAGTGGAGGGACATTTAAACTCTGGTGGACAGATGTGGTACTACAGAGGGTCATAGGTCAGCCACGCCCCCAATTGTCTCATTTTATACACAAATATCAACTTATTTTTAGCAGAGTCCACAATTAAAATCCTTTAATACAGAAATGATTGAAAAATAGACAAATATTAATAAAAGAAGGATTCTGTTCTTTTTGCACATTCATAAATAAAATTAATTATCATCGTGCAGATGTGTTATTTTTTTACATGAATTAAAAGAAATAAGCTATTCCTTCCCCAAAAGTCATCATGGAGTAATATATATATGTTCAATTCCATTCAGACTCTATATCAGATGTAATAGCACTTTCTCACCAGTAGATGTCCCTCCATTATTATAGTCAACACTATGTATCAATTGTTTCTAATCTATCCATTATGTGCTTACCTAGTAAATAAAATGAGTAATGACGAGCTGGAACAGATTTGGCTGCAAAAGATGGATATTTCGGGTTTGAAAACAATAAATGAACTCTGTTCTAAAACAATTAATAAATGCATTAATACAATTTACCATGAATTTGTTATGATTATATATGAGGGGCTATGGGATTATAAATTAATTACATCCTTTTAAGGGCTCATGCCCACGAGCGTTGTGGAATTCTGCAGCGGATTTCCACTGCGGGAGTATCGCGCTTAATAACGGGAGTGATCGCGGATTTCCGCATTCTCCTGTAATACTATAGTAGGGCTAATGCCCACGGACGGATTTTTGCTGCGTTTCTCGCAGCTGTTAGGTTTTAGGCCGGCTGTCCACGGGCAATGCGGTATCCCACGGTGAAGCTCCGCCGCGGGAGCCGCTGCCCGGGAGCAGGAGCCGCCGCCGAATCTCCGCCGGTCAGCCCTATCTAATAGAGGCAATTGGGGCAATTCGCAGCAAGCTCCACGAGTGGAGAAACGCAACGATTCTCCGCTCGAGGACAGGTGCCGACGCTTTCTATAGCAAAGCTATGGGAAGCGTCGGCCGGCGTGATTCGCTGGCGTGGTTTACCGCCGGCGAATACACTGCCGTGGACAGGGGGCCTTATTGAGCCAAATAGCTTTCCTGCTGCCAATGCTCACACTAATATAGTATTAATGGAGACCGCGGAAATCCGTGACGGAATTCTGCTATCACTCGCGTTTTTTTAATGCAATAGTCCCACAGCAGAAATGCATGGCAAAATTCCGCAACGCTCGTGGGCATGAGCCCTAATGGAGACCTCTCGCTGCAGAAATCCGCGGTAAAATAGAACATGCAGTGTTTTTTTTTCCCGCAGCGGAAACCTGCGGCAGAATTCTGCATGTAAGCACTGACAGCAGGAAAGCTATTAAGCCCAATAGAACCTAATAGCTGCAGATTTCCGCTGCGGAAAAACGCAGCAAAAATCTGTTCATGGTCATTAGCACTAAAATGTAGATATATAATAAAATTTATTATATACAGTTTTCCCAGAAATGATTCATAAAAAAAATTATATATGTAGTGCAGAGAATGCAGTCCTAAGCTCTCACTCATAAAGGTTGCGGGTTCAATCCCCACATGGTTCATCTAGCCGGCTCAAGGTTGACTCAGCCTTCCATCCTTCTGAGGTCGGTAAAATGAGTACCCGGCTTGGTGGGGGGTAAAAAATAAATTACCTGAAAGCGCTGCGGAATAAGTTGGCGCTATACAAATAACAAGTTCCTTCCTCCCCTCCCTATAGAACATATATAGTTCTATAAAAATATATACATGATTATGCAAAAAAAGAGAAAAAAATTATACATGAAGATAACATAAATCCATTCTCCTGGTTTACTATTTACAACACTGTGTACGTGATGTCATGAAGGCCATCCGGTCGCTGGGATTGTAATTTATAAATAGGGTAACAAGTTGATATTTGTATATACAATGAGACAGAGGGCGGCGTGGCTGACCTATGACCCTCTGTAGTACCGCATCTGTCCACCAGAGTTTAAATGTCCCTCTGCTTTGCATTGTAATGGCCTGATGAAGCCGCCGATGCATGGCGGACAAACGCGTTGTCTGATTCTTGCCTGGTCTTCTGACCTGTGAGCTGGAATACAAGGATTTATAGTTGCCAGCTGCCCCCTGGTCCCGGCGATGTGTTCCATAGCCTCATTCATTTATTCTGAAACTCTGCAGGGTTACACGAGGGCACTGAGCCCACCTGGCCGGGGTTCGGGCAGCATCAACCTGGCGACAGCATGGCAATTTGCACTACAGACTTGCATTGCAGATTTCACTTCTTGCCAAGCAAATCCACAGCATTTTTACAGATTTTCTGCCCTCTGTGGCCAACCTATGTGTGCATAGGATTGCGTTTTTCAATGCAATCCTTTGCAGGCGGACATGGGTGGAAATTCTGCAGGTAATCCCGCTGCAGAATTTCCACCTGTGTGCAGGGGGCCTTAAAGTGATTCGCTGATTTGGACAATCCCTACTTGTTAGAAGTCACAGTAGGGACTGACTACCAGGATGCCGTGGCGCTGCCGGTGACAAAGCCAAGTAATAAGACAGCACTGTAAATTTGATGACGTGTTTCAACATCATATTGACACCTTCATCAGTTCATTAGCATGATCCGATGAGTGTCAATCTGATGTTGAAACTGCCGACATGGAGGTTTGTAATCATTGCTGTCCCCAGGAAGGCAGCAGCCACTATATGTTCTCTGTCAGCACAACCCCACGAAAATAGATTAGCTATAACCTAAACAATACCTTTAACCCCTTAGGGAAGCTGCCTTTTTTTCATTTTCAATTTTTCCTTTCCACTTTCAAAAATTCATAACTCCTTTATTTATCCATCGACGTCGCTGTATGAGGGCTTGTTTTTTGCGGGACGAGTTGTATTTTTCACTGGTGCCATTTAATGTACCATATAATGTACTGAAAAACTTTTACAAAGTTCTAAGTGAAGTGAAATGAGAAAACAAAAAGGCAAATTCTGCCATATTTCGGGGAACTCGCTTCTACGGTGTACACGCTGCAGCAATAATGACCGGACATTATTCTGGGGGTCAGTACGATTGCACAGACACAGCATTTATACAGTTTATTTGGTTGTGCCACTTTTAAAAAGAATAAAATATCTTTGGGGGAAAAAATCTAATTATTTTCTCCCGCCATCTTCCGACAGCCTAATATATAGTCAATATAGTTGTGTGAGGGCTCGCTTTTTGTGGGACATTCTGTGGTTTCTATTTTTTGATTGATTTTTATTACATTTTTTTTGGAGACAGGTTGACCAAAAAAGCGCAATGCTGACGTGTTATTTTTTCTTTGCCATGCAGATGTTGAATGCATTACTTTGACAAATCAGACTTTTATGGATGCAGTGATACTAAACAGTTTTTTTTTTTACTTTTTTTACTTTTTATTTTAATAATTACTAAAACTTATTTTTACATTCTTTTTTTAGCCCCCGTAGGGGACTTGAACTTGCATTCATTTGATTGCGCCTGCAGTAGGATTCATTATATTATATGATGATCTGACAGCCAGTAATTCTGCAGCATTTCTGGTCCGTGTGAAGGCGGCCTTACAGTCTATGGCGCTATACAGGCGTGCGTTTGTGGGGTTTTATTACATAATGGCGCACACTTAACCTAGAGTATTCCACCTGACCCGCCGGAGTTTGTTAAAGGCCCATTTAGACCCAACGGTTATCTCTCTAAATTCGCTCAAAGCCGTCTTTTGAGCGATAACCGTTGCGTCTAAATGCACGGACATTGTGCAGTTTTCGTGCACAATTCGCTCCTCGCTCAATTCTAGTTTTCTTGAATTGAGTGATGAACTCTTATCAGCAGTGCAGGCTGTTATCACAGTCAGCAGTGCGGATAACAGTCTTACAGCTTGCGTCCCGCTGGTAGTTCACAGCGGGATGCGAGCTGTAATCATGGAGAAGAATACAGCTGTTTGCTTATGCAAAGCAGCTGTATTGTTTGCCGAGTGATAGCAGTGGTGTCCCACTCCGCCTGCATAGCCCTTTAGTAGCTACTTAGCTACTATAGACTATGCAAAGATGATCGCTCAAAACTGTCACTCAAACTATGGTAAATGGGGTCTAACACAACGGTAGGCATGACATCAATGTGAACGGAGTCGAATAGTATTTTAAAGAGGTTGACAGCCTTACATTTTTTAATATAGTTTTGAGTCCGCCATGCCCGAAACTCTATAAAAGTAATATACTCCCCGTGGTGCCGGCTCCAGCATCTGACAGGTGAACCACTATATTTTCTGGCTTGGTGATGCCCCGTAAACCTGTCAAATAGCCTTCTTTTTGGTTTAAGGGTCATCACTGGAAGAACTTTTTTTTTGTAGCCACTAATGTAATGATTACTCGAAAAACCTCTGTAGGGAGCAGCAATAACCACAGTGGTTTTATAGATTGGTTTAGTGAGCAAATACCGTTTCCACGTATTTCTAATGTTTATTACCCTGCCGCTTTTCACCGTTCTCTTCTGCAGTTCTGCCTTCTGGCCTGCAGGTGTCAGTGGAGCTGTTCCCATTTGCAGGGACTGTCATGTCCTCCAGTAGAGCACAGCATGATCTAGTAAGGGAACTCTAAAGTATCTGAATTGTTCCATAGATTAAAATTCAGGCCTTCAGCGACAATTTTTTATGGACTCACTTTTGACCGTCCTTATTAAACAGTCAGTTTATTTTTAGTCACATATTTGCGGTCAAGTACCTCTTCAACCGCGTTCAGACCTGCAGATTACGCCACAAATACGGCAAAAATAAGTTTACGCAAGCACAGTGCTAATTATTTCTGGCAAAATGCCAGACACCATGACGGCACGCCACGGGCTGCACTACGGTGAATTGCTTCACCCTGCCATCGCAAGCCGCCACAGAGCAGCATCAGGCAACAGTCAGCTGTGGGCACAGTCTGGGGGCAAACTGGGCACTTTGTGTTGCCGGGTATTGGCAGCGCAGTGTACATTATAATTAGAGCTGTAACAACCAATCAGAGCGCAGCTTTCACTTTACCACAGCACTCTCAGACATGAAGGCTACGCTCTGACTGGTTGCTACGGACGACAAGAACAGTCTTACTTTTATGCTGGCCAACTAATCGCCGAGAAATTGCTCAAAAAAGCTCAGCAGTCGCCAGTCACTTGACTTCAGCTCACCGTAAGGGCTCATGTCCACGGGCAGGTGTGGATTGCGGAATCCGCGTGGTGTACCCATGTAGATGATCCGCAGTTCAAGTTGCCCATAAACAATCATGGTTGCCCACAGCTAATTAAAGGATGCGGATGTGTTTTGTGGACCTTCTGGGCCGGAAAACAAATCGCAGCATGCTCTATTTTGCTGGGGATTCCACAGGGATGGCTTCCATTGAAATTAATGGAAGCCGTCCGATCTGCGGCACACCTGCAGCTGTCACTGCAGGCATGCTGCAAAACCTGCAGGAAAGCAGGAGGTTAAGGCCTCATGTCCACGGGGACAGATCCGCAGCGGGTCACCCACACGCGTGATCCGCGCCCCATAGGGATGCATTGGACACCCGCAGGTAATTAAATACCTGCGGATGTCATTTTTTCTTCAGGCGCGGATTGCGGGTGGGAAACACCCGCAGCATGCTCCATTTTAGTGCGAGTCTCCCGCAGCTGAATTTCTGCTTTCCGGCATGGGAGCGCAGGAGAGCAGGAGTTCAAAAATAAAAAAAAGAAGAGAGTGCACGGCGCTTGCGTGCGGCATGCTGCCGGCGTGCCGAGCACATCCGCCGGGCCGAGGAAAAAAGGTCAGGCTGCGATGGAGGGAAGATCCGCAGCGGGCGGACAGGTAAGTAATTCTTTTTAGGCCTCATGTCCGTGGGAAAGGAGGGACCCGCTGCGGGATTCTGCATGAAGAATCCGTGGCAGGCCTGATTTTCCCCGTGAATATGAGGCCTAAAAGAAAAAAGTCACCACTGCGCATGTGTGGGGGCATCCTGGCCAGCCCACATGCTGGTGCGCACGCCCACATCCACGGAGGAGAAGACGAACGACCTGCAGAGGACCCACGCAGAGGATCCGGAATGGTAAGTAATGTGCTCATTCTGCGGGCAGGGTGGGATTCAGCGGCAGGGCTCTCGCCCACAGCATCCGACCCGCCTCTGGACATGAGGCCAAACAAGGCAGCCAAGCAGCGACTTCTTTCGTTATAAACAGGTAGTCGTTCATCTATGAATGACGGCCTGTTCACACTAAATGGAGGCGTATGGCCAGAAGAAACCTCCGCCGCATTCTGCCTCCATTCACCGAATGACTAATCGCTCTGGTGTGAAAGCAGAGGAGCGAGTCTTTTGGACGACTGTCAGGCCTCACGAGCCACATTCAGCCTGAAGAACCCTCAGACCGTTTTGATAAATGAGGCCCTTTGTTTTCAGACTTATAGACCTGTCCTTGTTGCCCATTGCAACCAATCACAGCGCAGCTTTCATATTTCCACAGCAGTGTAGAAAGTGAGAGCTGATCTCTGACTGGTTGCTCAGAGTAGTCTTACTTAATTAATGAGGCCCGTTGTGTCCGTTTTATTATAGTAATGTGTGGAATTAATGGTGGCCCTACAATTAAACATTAAATTCTGCTGTGGGAGGCCAATTAAAAAATATATATATATGTATTTGTCACGGCACCAGCCAGTGCGCTCTTTATTCTCCCTGCAGGCCACCTAATGTGTCCAGTACAGGTGAGAAGAAGCCACTTTTAAGCCTCCTTCACTCGTGGCGTACTCGCGGTAGGCTTTTGTAGTAAAACTACACCAAATCCACACCTAAATGGTGCTGTGTTTTCAATTGCGGATCTGCTGTGGGATTTAACCCTTATATTTCAAGGGTTAAATTCTGCAGCATAAACATACAGATTCTGGGGATTTAAGATCTGCAGCATTTTTGAAAAATGCTGTGGATTCATAACGGCAATTTTTTCCGCCGTGTGAATGAGATTTTTTTAAATCCCCCCCCCCCCCCCCATGGCTCGTACTGTAAATGCTGCAGAATTTCTACCATGAGTGAAGACAGCTTTAGTGCCTACATTGCCCCGCTGCCCATGTACAAGAGGCTGACTGAGATACTGAGCATGTGCGACCACGAACACTGGACATGTGGTGGATGTCCTGAGAGGGAATCAAAACAATATGAAATGGCGCCATACTAAGTGTGTAGAACCTCTGTATAGGGGTGCTGGTGCCCCTCAGATGTGGTCACACAGGACTCATGATCGGTCTATATAGATTGCGATTATATTCTCATCCTTGGCCTAATATTCACACAGTCGAGAAAAATCGCCTGATTTTGAATAGGGTCATACACATGAGCGACACGTCCTATCTTTGGGCATGCCCTCGCATCACCCTTTGTTTTCAATGGGGCTGGTGGCAGCATCGCACCACGTGCTGGGTGCATGCAGTACGATGCGAGGTTACCCACTGAAAACAATTAGAGAATCTCTGCGTTCCTGAAAGCCTTGGCGGGGAATAGCTACTTCCCCGAAGTGATCTGGTTTTAATAAATAAAAACACCTCGCTTCTGCAGGTATATCGCATGTTGGCGAGCGCGAAATAGATCCGTGATTCAGAGCCCGGTATCGCACTCGCCGGTGTGAAGGTAGCCTAATACAGTACTAGCAAAGGAGATGAGATTTAACAAATCTATTGCACACACTGCGTATATTTCCCCTGCGTAAACTGTACTGTAGCTGATGTTAAAATTTGCTTTCACCCGTTGCAATGCGTAGGGTTCAATTAGTGAGAAAATTAGCATAGAACACAGATTTTGCTGCAGAAAACCAACAGAAATTTCACCCCATGTGTAGGTAACCTTAAAGGGTTTATCATGGACTCACGATAGGACATCAATAGTTGATTGGCAGGGTTTCACCGCTTCAGATCCCCCAACCCCAATTAGCTGATCGACAGGCCCACAGTTAGTGCAGACAGAGTCAAAGGTAAACAGCTCCATCCGTAGTGCAGTGGCCCAGGTCAGTATTGCAGGCGTAGCTCTCATTGTTCACAATGACATCTGGCCTTATATCAGCTGATTAGAGGTAATCCCAATCTACGGACCCCCCCACCAATCAACTATTGAGGACCTATGCTGGTAGATCTTCCGCCAGGAGCAAGTCCCAACAGACATTTTTCCAAGACGATCAGGTGCGTTCAGCTTTATTTACTTGAAGCAATTAGCACTAGTGTGTGCTGAGCCGTTGTTACTATGATCATTCAGGCGCACCGTTGCTTTGTAGTTGGCAGTCTATTGCTGCTTACACAGGGTGATGTGATGCCCACAACAGAAGACTTTTGGTGCCACATAAAAGATACAATCACTGGATAAATGAGACTCTGCTACCCTGCCAGCTGATCGCTGGCACCTTCCCACGTCTAGTGATCACGCAAACTAACCAACAATGAAGATGGACTGCATCATAAAGGGCACAAGAGCCACCTTGGAATGGGATTGTATGTAAATATTTTAGTTTTTACTAATAATTGTCTTTGTCGTGCATTCACATGTGGCAATTTTGCTGCAGATCTAGGAATCTGCAGTGCAAATCTGCAGCAAGCTGAAGCATAAAACAAGTGGATGTGGATTTGAGAAGGCCATTCACACGTGGCAGAAATCGGCACGGAGAACGGAGCACGCTGTAAATGGTTCAATCCTCACCATGCTCATTCTGTTGCAGAGATGCCGCATATCTTCACCATGTATTTCACGCCTTTGATGTATAGTGACTGCAGATTGGCTGTGGAAATGCCAAAGCTTCACTATAGATTTCCATTAAAATCCACCGCAGAAACTTTCCACCCCGTCTGAATGTACACTTAATGGCCATGCAATAAAACAAAATACAATGCAATTTACCTTTCCTGGTGAAGCCACGTACTGCCGGTCATGGACGTTGAGGTGGTTGGATATCAGTGGATTCCACGGATTCAGTTGTTGGCCTTGATGCTGAGAATGGAGAAGATCATTTGAGATATTTATGTGTTGTTGCTCAATGTTAGTCTCTGCGCCGGGATGACTTAGGACAGCATGACCGGAACTAGAGCCATCTTGGGAATATGTTGTATCATCAAAATGTGGTAAGAGATCTTCCTGCAACAAATCCACTGGATCAAGCCCGGTAAACGGTTCTGATTGGGAATCCACTTGTTGCAACAGGTTGTCTTCCAAAGGTGAAAAGCCATTGCTCTCTAAATGATCATTAAAATGGCTCAACCGCACAGAAGGACCATCTTGCGCTGGGAAGCTAATGCTCATAGGAGACATTTTTGTTCGGTTGTAGTTACCCTGAGGATGTGAAGAATGCACCATCTGGAAATCACTAGAATGAAGTTGCTCACTAGGGTTCAGAACATGGTGACTAGGTTCCTGCTTGGTGGCCAAATCTGAAAACCCTGGACTTTCGGTGAAGTCAGATAGAGAATGTGTGGCATGGTTTAGGTGGTTGTTGGAGAAGGGATAATGAGATGAAAAGGTCGGCGTAGCATTCACAGAACATGGCGCCGGAGAGTGGCCATCAAATGCACCATCATGCTGAGCTACAACCGGATTGCCACAGAAGTGCAAGGATGTGGATGTTGATTGAGAAAACTGTTGTAAAGGCAAAGAATCTTGTGGATTTGTGTTATTGATCATAGGGATTTGTTGGGCATTAGAAGTCCTATGGGGTAAAGACACATTAACATCCATGAAAGTTTTTGGTTGATTTAAAGTTTCCTGACCTGTGTTCAAACTGTTCCTATTGTGCTGCTGTTGGATTGAGACCTGCTGTTGCTCGCCGGCCTGAAACAAGGCAAAATCATGGTGCGTTACAAATCCTTTACTTTGCTGCATAGTCTGAGAGTGTCCGTGCTGTTGGCTGAACGGGGAACCATTCTGGTTTGGGATAGCGGTGGCAGTTTGGTGACCCCACATGGGGCTTCCGTCGTCAGCAAACATGCCATTGCCTTGGCTTGGCGGATGTATTGGAGAGCAGCTGAACTGTGATCGCGGGGACAAAACGCTTTCAACTGGGCTGCTGTATGACCGGCTGACTTGGTGCAACTTAAGGGAATCAAACTGATTAAGCGTGTCAAACTCATTGAGCTTTTGGTGCGTTTGAGTGTCCGGCACATGGTTTAATGAGTCGACATGGAGGGGTTCGAACTCCGCACCAAGGTTCAATTCATCAACCAAGGACACGGGATCATGTTGAGCAAAGGCATCATCAGAAAGACCCAAAGTTTCATCAAAGAGGTGAGTATCATCAAAAAAATCCATCATGGGATCAGTCATATTGATCGTCTTCACTGCTTGGAGAGCTTCATTAAGGGCTGCTTATGTCAGGACCCAAGCCATGGCGGAGTGAATCCTCCAAAGGGGATGTTAAACATGATTACATTATGAGATAATTAGCCTGAAGGAGAGAAAGAAGAAAATAATTAGTACAGAATCTATTTAAAAGGAGATTTACATTATGCTTCAGCTCCACGGTGTCACTAGTAAGTCAGACGTTTTCACCCTTAGACCTCTTTCACACGGGCGTTGTGATTTTCATCCGCCCGCATCGTGGCCAAATCTCCCATTTTCTCACCCGATCACATGGCCAAGCTACGGTGTATATGAGCCTGGAATTCCGTGGGACACCAAGGTGTCTCCCCCTCCCCTTGCCGACTGATAGCGGCAATAGAAGCCTATGGGAGCTGCCGGCAAGGGGAGGGGGAGGGACTTTAGCAATGTGACCCGCTGCTAATCTCCCTCCTACCTCCCTTTTCCGGAAACTCCCACAAGCTCCCATAGGAGTCTATGGGACAGCCGATTTCACGCACCAGAAAATCGCTCATCTGAACAAATGCATTGGAGTCCAATGCTTCAGACGGTCGCAATTTTCAGTCGGCGTTTTATTGCGGCAAAATAGACGCAATAAAACGCTTGTGTGAAACAGGCCTTTGGGCTCTTTCACACAAGCGTTGTTTTGAGCATGGCTATCTGAGTAATAAATCGGGTGAATTAATAGCAGCCACGAGCACGTCGCGGCTGCTATTGGCGAGCATGCTCCCTTTGCTCCCCCTCCCTTTGCTGGACGGCTCCCACAGGAGTCTATAGGAGCCGCTGGCACTGTTCTGACAAAAAATAGAACATGTGCTTTCTTCTGACGAAGAGAAATCTTAGCGTAAAAAAAACGCACCTTGACGTGCAATTTTTTTCGGCTCATCAAAAAAATCCAAATCCAAAGGAAATCATGGGTTCTTTTTGATGCACCTACTCAGCGTCAAAAAGTTGTGGCATGGATGCTCCAATATCGAGATTCCATATACCCATGAGCAAGACCGTGGAGCCACTGAACTTCACTTCTCAACATTTTAGGATGGAATCACCTGCAGTTTTCACAGCGGATTTACACCATGTATTTCTAACCAAAGTATCTGCAAAGACGTTCCTCAGTTTATGTAGCTGAGGGAGATCTTCTACAGTGGAGTTCTTAGGAGAAGGAATGAAGGCCATAGGGAAGTAGAATTACAAGAGATTAAAGAAGCAAAGCCATTTCACCTGAAACAGGAAAAAAGGATATCTTAAAGGGAGGAGCAGACAACAGACCGCGCCCGACCACAGCAGAGACAGACTGGAGATATGTCACAACGTCTTATGTAGAGTCTAAGGCCGGCTTCACGCGCAGCTGTGGAAATTGCGCAGCATTGACAGTACAAGCGTGGGACGGGCATTTCTAAAATCTGCTTCACAAGAAGTGGAAATTTTCTACAACGAATCCGAAATGTTTTTTTTTAAAACGCTATGGATTCTAAATCTGCAGTGGGTCTACTTATGCTGCGGACCTGCACCCTTTAACCACAAGTTAAAGTCTGAGGCAGAGCCACAATTAAAAATATAGCCAAAGACACACCATTTAGGTATAGATTTGGCCACTGCGGTTTTCCAGATATGCTAAATGTGGAGGTACCCATAGGGGCCTTTTACACGGGGCAGAATTAGGCTTCTGCTGTGGAGATCTGCTCCAAAATGCGCATATTTACATATGGATTTTGATGTGAAATTGTCAGTAAAATTAAGCCATTTTCAATTCTGCAACAAAATCCACACAAAAGAATGAAGATTTCGGTGACTTTCCGCATGTTGCGGTGCGTTCTGCGGACAAATTCCACCTGTGTCAAAGCTACCTTACAGTATCTTTTCCTTATTAAAGACCATTTTTTACCTAAATAAGACCTAAAAAATTCAATTTTCTCAGATCCAGTAACAAATAAGAGCACCCTGTGTATCTGGCCAAAAAATGAAGCTAAGCATTAAAAAAATAATAATTTGCTTTTAAAAACGTGCAGATCAAAAAGTAAGAAACTTTGCTCTGGTCTAAAACACTTTTGAGGATGAAAATGTGTATTCTAGGCTTTTTGAGCTGATGATCTGTTCTTCGAATAGGTCTTTAGTAGCTGTCGGACGAGGGTCTGCCACTCAGGATCCTTGTCCATCAGCTGATCGTACTGTCAGTGCAGCGGGCCAAATCTCTTCATCAGAGGTTACGGCAGGAAGTGGAAGCGCTTGCTTCACTCCCATTAAAATCAATGGGAGCGCAGCTCTACTCTTACACTTTCTGCTTCTCTTATGGTCACTCCTATACCTATGGGGGAGCAAAAAACAAAAAAACAAAACTTGAATCTAGTTAAGGAGTATTCCCATCTTGAGGCCTTACCACGCCCTGCCGCCCTTGCCCCACTGGGTGGCGCATCCAGGATCGCAGGGGTCCCGGGATTAAGGCAAACAGCCAGGCAGCATATCTCCTATAGAAGTGAATGAGCTTTACAGACAGCAGGTTACACCGTGTCCGTGAGGTCATGCTGTCCTAAATCACCCTGGCACAGACACTTACATTGAGCAACAGCAAATAATTATCCCAAACGATCTACTCAATTTTCAGCATCCAATCACCTCCAAGCCTATGACAGGCCGTGCGTGGCTTCACAAGGAAGGGTAAACTGCATTGACAAGCATTAAAGGGAACCTGCCATCACCTTTATGGCCTGCATGCAGCCTGTAAGCACTGCATTACAGGGGAGACCAGAGGGCGTGGAGCTGAACATAGCGGGCAGCCGGAATAATCATTATTTTTAGGCATGGAGAGCCAAAATAACAAGAAATAATTTAAATCATCACCTAAAGTTGGGCTACACCAAGACTTTGGCCCCTTTAACATGTCCCATTGCCTCCTGGAACGATTCATATAAAAACACAATATATATTATGAATAGAAGTTAAACATTTCCAAAATGTATTATACATCCACTCATTGTACAAAAAAAATAATAATAATAAAATTACAAGCACCTACGAGAAGCCATCATTTTGCTGCAAAACTCGGCATGCAGTTACATCTCAAGCAGATATGCAAATAATAAGAGTTGTGGCGCGATTTGATAAATGGCCTCGTCACCTGAGGCCCTAAAAGTGGTTCCCCCCATAGCCTATAAAATGCCCGGTTGACAAATTTATCACCAAGAGAACATGATCAGGACCATTTTTGACGACTACTTCAACAGCCAATGCATTTGCACAAGCCAGAGGCTCAGTTACAACAAATGTGGAGCAATGTGCCGCAGGATACCATACGGAACCTGCAATGCTCCATGCCCGCCCATATCACATCTTGCATCTAAGCTAGAGGAAGCCTAACATGGGGCTAGAGTCTCCATGCCCACCCGTATCACATCTTGTATCTAAGCTATAGAGAGTACAACAGGGTACTAGAGCCTCCATGCCCACCTGTATCACATCTTGTATCCAAGCTATAGAGAATACAACAGGGTACTAGAGCCTCCATGCCCGCCCATATCACATCTTGTATCCAAGCTAGAGGCGGTACAAGAGGGTACTAGAGCCTCCATGCTCGCCCGTATTACATCTTGTATCCAAGCTAGATATGGTACAAGGTACTAGAGCATCTATGCCCACCCATATCACATCTTACATCCAAGCTAGTGGCGGTACAACAGGGTTCTATAGCCTCCAGGTCTATCCATATCACATCTTGTATACAAGCTAGAGGTGGTACAACAGGATGCTAGAGCCTCCGTGCCCTCCTGTATCACATCTTACATCCAAGCTAGCTAGCGGTGGTACAATAGGGTATTAAAGCCTCCATGCCTGCCTATATCACATCTTGTATCCAAGCTATAGACAGTACAACAGGGTACTAGAGGCTCTGTGCCCGCCTGTATCACATCTTACATTTGAGCTAGAGGTGGGTGGTACAACAGGGTACTGGAGCCTCCATGCCTGCCCATATCACATCTTGCATCCAAGCTAGAGGAGATGCAACTGGGTACTAGAACCGCCATGCCCACCCGTATCACATCTTGTATCCAAGCTAGAGGTGGTACAACAGGGTACTGGAGCCTCCATGCCCACCTGTATCACATCTTGTATCCAAGCTAGAGGCGGTACAACAGGGTACTAGAGCGTCCATGCCCGCCTATATCACATCTTGTAGCCAAGCTAAAGGCGGTACAACAGGGTACTAGAGCCTCCATGCCTGTCCATATCACATCTTGTATCTAAGCTAGAGGCGGTACAACAGGGTACTAGAGCCTCCATGCCTGTCCATATCACATCTTGTATCCAAGCTAGAGGCGGTACAACAGGGTACTAGCGCCTCCATGCCCACCTGTATCACATCTTGTATCCAAGCTAAAGGCAGTACAACAGGGTACTAGAGCCTCCATGCCCACCTGTATCACATCTTGTATCCAAGCTAAAGGCAGTACAACAGGGTACTAGCGCCTCCATGCCCACCTGTATCACATCTTGTATCCAAGCTAAAGGCAGTACAACAGGGTACTAGAGCCTCCATGCCCACCTGTATCACATCTTGTATCCAAGCTAGAGGCGGTACAACAGGGTACTAGCGCCTCCATGCCCACCTGTATCACATCTTGTATCCAAGCTAGAGGCAGTACAACAGGGTACTAGAGCCTCATTTTAAGTGTTCAGTTTTCTGCAATAAATTACCATTTTGCTCTGATATTGTTTTCACTTACTTATACCAACGTTAGAATCGAACACAGAAAGTTTAATTTGATTCTGACAACTTCTTTTAGGGAATGTTTTTTGTTTTTTTTCCACAAAATCTACCCGGCACTGCACAGTATATACATGTTTATATGCTAAAATGTACAAGTTATCTTTCAAAGTTTACTGACCAGCTGTAGAAGATCATGGGGAATGTTCAGAGAAGATAAAGACAAGCAGTCACATCCCATGACGGGGCACTACCAAGTTAGGTTTAAAATAAACTCATTGAAAATGAGGACTGTAAGATGCTGAAGACGGTAACGTGTTATAAGCTAGCCCACATTTATAGTAAGGCTTCATATATGTCTAATATGGCCACATGGATCCACTGGCTCCCGATTCACTGAACGGAGTACAGGTGTGTAGAAAAGAGCCCTTCTGGCCCACGCTCGGCTGGTGCAGTATATGTCGACGGTACCATCACTAGGTTGCGCCTGTAGTTTGAACATTAACATGGCAGCTTTTCTTTAGGAAATTCTTTATAGACGACCACCTCGGATGCACACTACAGAATGCAGTGGGAAAGAAGCCTTCGCTGTATTCCAGCTACTGCTTGAATATCTAGCATTGCCCAGCTCAGTTTTCCCTGCAGCGCCTCCGCAGCGTAAATGAAGCATTACATTGTTAGAAATTGTCGGGCTGTGTAATGCATGCTCAACAAGTATTAAGTTCAATGAAGCCCACCATGTATTCAGCTATAAACATGTATACCGGGTGCTGAAGTTTTGTATAAAGATTCTCCAAAGGACAATAATAATGACGGATAGCTTGTAATACTAGATTTTCTCCTTAGGGGGAGCAACACAGAGAAAGTATGGCAATAAAAGCCGACCGTAGGGCAGTAAAGAGGATGAACCCAAACAGCAGTGTTACGACCGAGCTGGACACAAAATACATCGTTCAGGTAGAGCGTAGTGTGAAGTCCAAAAAGGACGGATATGCACACAACATTCTAACGCAGAGAACACAAAAAGTTTATAATGAACTCAAGAAGTCGGCGATGGGAAAGTAGGAGCCTAAACTAATAATGCGATGAGACCCTACCTAAAAGTGGAGCACTCGCTCTGATGAGAGCAACCCCACGGCAGGAACCTGGGGCAACCCTGACTCTCCCTAGTTGGGTAATAGGGACACAGCAAACAACAATATCTATAAGGTTCAGATGTAACAAGCATGTAATGAACCAGATGTAACACCAATGCAGCAATAGCATAAAAAGTCAGGAGATAGTGGTTATAACACCCCCGAATATCCTGAACACCAATCAGACTTATCGGACAGTGGAACAGAACAGGAGCTGCTGATTTGACCACAGACACCTTCAGACGAGAAGCATAACAGGCGTCTTCAATGGGGAGGAGCCGCATGAACTTGTCTAGACAGGAGCTGATTGGATGGCTGACAGCCAACAAATCCATCCACTCATCAGCAGGGCAGTGATCAGATCGGTGGCCAACACCAAACTAACACTGAGCACGTGCCAGCATGTGGATCACTGCGACATCACTCCGGTCCCGATTCGGCACAACCAGCAAGATGCAACAAGCTGATCCCTACGCCGGCTTTAATCCTTCTTGTAAAAAATGGTTGTCTACCCATCCCCACATGAAGCAGAATGATGATGGAAACTAAACATTACCGCTGAGAAAACTCCAATACTAAACCTGTGTGTCTGGGTAATCCTGACGCCTTGTACAGCCTTCAGGCCTATACACACACCCGGTGACAGACTGTACTGTGTACTTACCAGCTTGTGATAGGGCTGCAAACTAATGAGTACAGCCTGCGAAGCTGCAATTAGTAGTGGAAGTGACTGCATGTCAGAGCACTAATCTTTCCCCTTCGTCAGCGCCAATCCTCCTTTATTCTTCATTAATAAAATGGCTATAAGGATAGGTCATCAATAATAAATGCTCGGTAAAACCCAGATTGAGAAATCATCCATAATTCTGGGAGAAGAAAAGTGAGTGAACTTCTGTAGAGTTTCAGTTAAAGAGTTTCAGTTAAAGGAGTTTTCCAGTGCAATACTACTGATGACCTATCATCAGGATAGGTTATCAATAGTTGATCGGCCAGACTCCGACCGATCAGCTGAGCGGGTGCATGCTGTCAGTGCTGCAATAACACAGAGGTCAGAGCGGAAGCAGTGGAAGTCTCCGCGTCGACCTCCATGTAGTGGCCGGTGCTTGTAACTGCAGGCACGGCTCTCATTGAAAGTTACAAGGCCCAGCCACTACATGGGAGGTCGGCACGGAGTCTTCCGCTCCAAATACACAGAAGTCGCTGCGGAAGCCTCCGTGCCGACCTCCTTTTAGTGGCTGGCGCTTGTAAATGCAGATACAGCTCCGATTGATTTCAATGAGAGCAGTGCCTGCAGTTACAAGCACCGGCCACTACATGGAGGTCACGCGGAGACTTTACTGCTTCCACTGCCGGCCCCTTTAAGAAGGTTGGCACGGAAGGCTTCCGCTCCGACTTCTGTGTTATTGTGGCGCTGACAGCATGTACCCACTCAGCTGATTGGTCCAGGTCCCAAGTGACAGATCCCGATGATCAACTATTGATGACCTATCCTGAAGATAGTATTTCACTGGAAAACCCCTTTAAGGAGAGATTAGATGTGAGAGTTTCACAGGTGGTTTGCCCATTAAAAGAAGGCACACAATGCCTGATTACCGACAAGTCTTTTCTTCACAAGAAAGACTGGTTAGTATGAACTATGCCTCGATGCAAATAACTTGGGGATAACTGTCAATCTTGGTACAGCCGCTTCAAGACCTCATGCACACGGGCAGATTTTTGCTGTGGAATCCATTCTGTAAAAAATCTGTACTGTGCATGTCTAACGGCGAGCCGCGCGGACCATCCGCAGCACAGAGAAGCCGGAAGACGACAACAGGTACGCAGAGTCACCCGCCGCAGTCAGGGCCTGATTCTGTGCGGGATTCCGCAGCCGGAATCTGGACCTGCTGTGTGAGCCCGGCCTTAGGCCTCATGTCCACTTGAGAAATACAGTCCGCGCAGAATCTGATCAGATTTGCTTCAAATGGTATTTTTTTTTGCATGCAGATATCCGCACACATTGCTATCAATGTGATAGTAATGTTGCTGATCCGCGCGGAATCCGCGGCAGAATGGAGCATGCCGCGTTTTTTCTCCCACGCGTGAAAAACGCAATTCTTTTAAAATGCCATCCGCGGGTGCAAAAATCAATTTAATGGACCCGCGGATGGCCAATGATTCCCTATGGGCAAAATCCGCGGCGGAAATCTGCTGCGGAATCCGCAATTTCATTTAGCTAGTGGACATGAGGCCTAAGAGAGGATTTTTCTCCCTTTGTTCTTCACCGAAACTATGATTTCAGAGAGTTGACATTCATGCAGTTTCCAACAGTCTTAATGTAGATTGTGACTTTAAATGAGCCCAGGAGACAGAAGGGTCGTCGAATATTCATGACAGCATGTTCTATGGGCACTACACCAGCCTCCCAAACAGAATGTGACAGGTGTAATAAATCAGTATTTATTGGAAGAGCAAATCTCTTCGCTCTGCTATCCACAGACAGGACTGACCTATTAGCATGGGTTATAATCAACATTTAGAATTACTGTAAAAATTACATTATGCATCTTCTGTTAGTTTTTGCATCAGTGCATAACAAACACTTCAAAATCGTAAGTAGGCCTACCCCAATACGCCCCGGCAGGTGTACACATAGCGGATGTTTCTGCTGCTAATCTGGCAGTGGATTTCACCTCTCTGTACAATCCTCCGTACAAATCCACAGCAGAAACTGACATGCAGGGGATTTAAAAATCCTGAGTGCAGGGTAGTCTCCCTGTGGATGAGATTTGTTCGCGTCTCACCTACACGGCAGGTACAGCATCCACTGTGGGTTTTCAAGGTGCAAATCCAGGCCAAAAATTCACAGCAATTCCCATATATGTTTTTTTGATTAATGTTAGATCATTTTTAAGTGATATGTATTAAATCAAATCCCTTCCTTTCTAAACCCTCTATAGAACAGAGTTCTGTCAACTTTCTCCAGAATGGCAAAGATACCTTGTTACACATCAATTCATCCCTCCGTTCCTGTACGGCTACGCAGGGTGTATTAAAAAGACTGACCCAGTGCTATATCTCAATATTAGGCTGCCTGCAGACGGGCGGAAATTCCGCGGCGGGATTTCCGCTGCTGGAAGCCTGCATAGGATTGCGTTAACAAACGCAATCCTATGCAGACGGCCGCGGTTTGGGCGCGCGAAATCTCACGCGGCAAACCGCGGCATGCTTTATTTCACTGCCCGTCCGCTGGCACATCAAACAGCCGGAGCCGCAGGTGAGTACGCGCCGCTCTTTGCAGGCGCTCAGGTCGAGTCCCGCGGTGAGAATCCTCGCCACCGGATCCAGCCCGCCCGTCTGCAGGCGGCCTTAGTGTATGATATTCTAATAACAATAGCGCACCTGAAAAGGAAGACATGGATGTATTAAACAATAGTATGGCGCACGAACTCCGGAACATGGATATAAATTTTGTATTGTGTCCTCTGTAAGAGACAGAGAGTAAAACCCAACTGCAAAGTTAAAGAGTAGTATGTGCTATGGCTGAAATAAAGAAAGTACTCGAAGTGGCCTCCTTCTGCTACTATAGGGGCAGATCATCCAGGAAGTCATCCATCATCGTCTGCCAGAGATACCGTCTGCGTTGTACTCTTACTAGGAATTTGATTGCAACTGCACTGAATTGGCACATCACCGGTCACTAACGCAGTCCCACAATGATATTGTCAGCCCTGGATTGCATTGCCAAATGGCTCCATGCATGTATCGTACCACAAGGAGGACACTTAGAATATGCTTTCCTTACTTCAGTCATAGCTGCGGTCCCACTGGACTTAGAGAGATGCAGAAAGCAGATTTCTGCTTTTCACATGCTACTCTTCAACTTTGCATTTGGGTTTTACTCTCTACAAGGGCCACAAACAAAACTGAAACCAATGTTCTGGGGTCCCCAGGGGCCCGTGTGCCATACCATCATGTAGTACATTCATGCCTTCTTACTCAGGTACGCAATTTTGTCCGGTAATAGGACAGACATCATAACAGAAACCTAACAGACCCCATTACAGTCAATGGGGTCTATGAGGCATGGCTAATGTCCAGCATATTACAGTCCAGCCCTGCCATTAATTTCTTGTCTAACGAAGCAGAACAACAGAAGACGTAATGGCGTGCAAATACCGATGGGAATGAGGCCTTAGATACATATCACATTACAGCGGTGTGAGAAGGACGCGGCCTGTACTGTACTTGACCAGGGCTCTGAATGTAAGGATATACTGTAGCATGGAGGGAACAGCTGGTTATTATGAAGACCAGTCCTGGTACAGACCCAGGTTCATTGGCATTCACCACGGACATACACTGATGGATTAGCTCTGCTGTGTTTGCATTACGGGTCTCAGGAATACGGCTGAAACTAAGAAACACCAAAACGTTCTATATCTTTTAATCAATGAGGATCAAATAACAGAGCAGAAGACAAATTGGAACAGTGTAATAGTCCCCGAGCGCCATGGAAAGGATACGTACAGATATACAGCCATTTATTCTATACACGCTGCTCTGGGTGTAGAATGTGTAATCAAACAATATCTCTTCTTGTTGGGAACCAAAGCATAGAAAAAAAAAAAGTTACAAAAAAAAGTATCTATAAAGTCAGAACACGTCTATGGTTGGGTTTGGGTACATAGTATAGAAATCAAACAGCCTGAAGTAAAGAAGCACACGGTAGGCTCTGATCAAATCTGGGTTATCCGGGTGTCAGTACGTTTGAAGACAGTAATAGACAGTCTGCAGAGCGATTCACATGTGCTGCTGCAAAAGGGGGTCCGCCACCAATAGGTGTTATATATATATCCAATCACACTAGCAAAATTACTTACTATACTATATCCAATCACACTAGCAAAATTACTTACTATACTCTGTCAATAAAAACCAGGCTCTAAGAGGAGTTGTCGTATTACTGCGATACTCGGCATGCAGTTACATCTCAGATATGGAAAGGATTAGAGCTGCGGCATGATTACATGACCGGTCTTACTCCCCTCATGAGGCCTTGCTACACTCATCAGGAGAGCTTTAAACTAGAACTGTATGAGAATTAAAAGGCTAGACAAAAATATATAACCAATGAAAACAACATAGAATCTTAATATTAGAAGTAGAAAGAAAGAACAAAGACAAAAAATTCAGAAGTAAAGTAGAGGAGCAAGAGACACTGATCACAAACTAAGGCTGAGCCGCGGCACTGATTGGCAAATTCATAAATCCTGCCCCTACAACATGATTGGTTCTTCAAACTCTGCTCAGCCAGCCAATCAATGCAGAGCTGGATGAACTAATCACAGCCCTTGCATTGGTTCCTAGAGTGCTGCATTGATTGACTGAGTAGCCCTGGATGAACCAATCAGTAGTAACCCAGAGCTAGGAAGTGATCTTCTGTGGGCAAACGAGGACTGCAGAACGCACAGCAGAGCTCCAGAGAGCAGCAGGAGGACTCGGGTCGAGCCTGCTAGGTAAATAATTTTTTTTTTCAGGTAATGCAGCTAGGGCTTATTTTAGGGGTAGCGAATTGTATCGCATCGCATGAAAATCGCTAGTTAGTGAGATGCGATGTGATAAACAAGGAGGCTCTATAGGGAAACATGGGTTACAACCACCACCACCACTGCAAATCGCTCAAATATTGAGCATGCCACAATTTCTTTTGTCTCACAATAAAGCATCAGAGAAAACATTGCAAATGTGAAGTTACGCATTGGAAAGCATGGGCTTCACATACATGCAATTTGCAGCACTGTCGCATTGCGAGAAAGTCGCACAATTTTGGCGCCCATGTGAAGGGGCGGAAATGGTTGAGGAAGAACGGGTGGCTGGGAACTTAGTAGGCAGTGATCATGTCATCATTGAACTTTGGATAACAAGGAGAGGAAGACCTGAGGAGACTCAAACATCAAGGTTGGATTTCAGAAAGGCAGATTTTAATGAACTCAGAAAGAGAGTAGGAAGAATCCAATGACTGGATGTTCTTAAGGACAGAAATGTCCAAGAAGGTTGGGAAATATTGTGAAATAAGATTCTCAAAGCACAACCATTAAAGGGGTTGTCCCACGCCGAAACGGGTTTTGTTTTTTTTCAATAGCCCCCCCGTTCGGCGCGAGACAAACCCGATGCAGGGGCTTAAAAAAAAAAAACCGCACAGTACTTACCCGAATCCCCGCGCTCCGGTGACTTCTTACTTACCGTGCGAAGATGGCCGCCAGGATCTTCACCCTCGGTGGACCGCAGGCCTTCTGTGCGGTCCATTGCCGATTGCAGTCTCCTGATTGGCTGGAATTGGCACACGTGACGGGGCGGAGCTACGAGGGCAGCTCTCCAGCACAAGCAGCCCCATTCAAAACGGAGAAGACCGGACTGCGCAAGCGCGTCTAATCGCGTCTAATGCTGTTCGAATTAATCCAGGAAACAATTAAAGCATAGACTTTCATTGAGGCCAAGTGGATTCAGACTGTTCATACGAAAAATCCATGCCGCTTCTTTTTGTAACAGCCGCTGGTCCACATTGCCCCTTCTCCCATGTGTGCGTAACAATTCTATGCCTTGAAATTTTAGCGTATTTGCATCACCATTATGCGTTGACCAAATATGGTCCGCTAAAGGTGTAGATTCTCGTCTTTCTATGTTTCCTATGTGGCCAAGTATCCTGCGCCGGAACTGCTGTATCGTCTTCCCTATGTAGTTTTTTGGGCAGGGGCAGGTGGCCATGTAAATGATATTACGAGTCTTGCAGTTAATAAAGTCTTGGCACTGGAAAGTCTGGTTGGAAACAGCACACGTGAAAGAATTAGCTTTTAGAATGAAGGGGCAAGCGGCACAGGTATGGCATGGAAAAGTGCCTACTGGTCTGTTTTGACCTAACCAGGTCAGTCTGGATTCGTCAGGATGTAAATGACTTTTGACCAGATGATCTTTTAAATTGTGGCCTCGTCTGTAAGTGATGCATGGTTTCATAGGTATGTGATCTCTGATATCCGGATCATTTTTGAGAATGTCCCAATAATGAGATACAATCTCTCGTATCTGCACCGAAGCTGTATCAAAGGTGCCTATCACTCGTGGAGAATGTTCAACAGCCCGTACTCGTGGTGTTAGTAATGGAGTGCGAGGCTGTTGAGATGCATATTGATAGGCTTTCATGACTACGTCCTCAGGGTACCCCCTTGTTGTAAAGCGTTTTATTAGTTTTTTACTTTCTTGGAAGAAGGAAGCTTCATCTGAACAATTGCGGCGTAGACGAAGGAACTGGCCCTTAGGAATACCGCGTTTCAAGGGTGTAGGATGGTAACTCTGCCAGCCCAATAGACTATTGGTAGCAGTCTGCTTCCGGTGCAAAGTTGACGAGATGGTGCCATCCTCGTTCTTAGAGATCCGAAGATCAAGGAAGGGTAATGATGTCGGGTGGATGTCACTAGTGACACGTAGGTTTAAAGTGTTCACATTTAGTGCATCCACGAAGGTCTCCAAGGATGAGGGAGTCCCCTTCCATAGAACGAGGATGTCGTCTATATAGCGTAACCAGAGGATGATATTGTCGGACCAGAGTGGATTATTGTAAATGACCCTTTCCTCCCACCAGCCCAGGTACAGATTAGCATAAGATGGGGCACATGGCGTCCCCATCGCTGTACCCCTGAGCTGGTGGAAGTACTCGGAGTCAAACACAAAATAATTGTGCTTCAAGATGAATTCCAGTAGGTCAACGACACACTGGTTGTGGCTATTGTAATGTGCACCCCTTTGTTGGAGAAAGGAAGACACTGCTGTCAAACCGCCGTCATGAGGGATGGAGCTGTACAATGCTTCGATGTCTAGTGATGCTAAGATGACATCGGGTTCGATTGTAATGCCATCAAGAATACGCAGGACGTCCATCGTATCTCTAACATACGATCTCAATGAGAGAACGTATGGGCGCAAGATCTTATCAATGTAAATGCTAACATTCTGGGTGAGATTGTTTACCCCCGATACGATAGGACGTCCCTTGATAGGGTTAGTACCCTTATGCACCTTTGGCAGTGCATAAAACGTAGCGATGGTTGGAGTTGGAGGGTACATAAAGCGGTATTCATTGGTATCAATATTCCCAGCAGCCAGTTCCCGTTGTAAAAGATCACGCAGTAGGACCAAAAATGAATTTGTTGGGTCATATGAGAGAGTACCATAGGTGGAGGGATCATTCAAAAGTCGGCGGCACATGTCAATATATTGTGATCTATTAAGAATCACAATATTGCCGCCTTTATCAGCTGGCTTTATAATAATCGCAGAATTTTTTTCGAGATTTTTGAGTGCCTTAGTTTCCCCTTGTGTCAGATTGGAATGTGGACCTAAAGAGGTTTTCAAGGTTTTAAGATCGTTTTTTACCAATCTCTCGAAGATGTCTATTTCCGGACTATGCAGTGCCGGGGGATTGTATCTACAGGAAGGTTTAAGGTCCGTAAAAGGACCCATGCCTTCAATTCTCATATTCTCATTCTCGAGATCCTGCAGAATCTGAAGGCCCTGAAGATCTGCCAAATCCAGGCCCATTGCTCTGAGTCGTTCTAGAACGACTCAGAGCAATGGGCCTGGATTTGGCAGATCTTCAGGGCCTTCAGATTCTGCAGGATCTCGAGAATGAGAATATGAGAATTGAAGGCATGGGTCCTTTTACGGACCTTAAACCTTCCTGTAGATACAATCCCCCGGCACTGCATAGTCCGGAAATAGACATCTTCGAGAGATTGGTAAAAAACGATCTTAAAACCTTGAAAACCTCTTTAGGTCCACATTCCAATCTGACACAAGGGGAAACTAAGGCACTCAAAAATCTCGAAAAAAATTCTGCGATTATTATAAAGCCAGCTGATAAAGGCGGCAATATTGTGATTCTTAATAGATCACAATATATTGACATGTGCCGCCGACTTTTGAATGATCCCTCCACCTATGGTACTCTCTCATATGACCCAACAAATTCATTTTTGGTCCTACTGCGTGATCTTTTACAACGGGAACTGGCTGCTGGGAATATTGATACCAATGAATACCGCTTTATGTACCCTCCAACTCCAACCATCGCTACGTTTTATGCACTGCCAAAGGTGCATAAGGGTACTAACCCTATCAAGGGACGTCCTATCGTATCGGGGGTAAACAATCTCACCCAGAATGTTAGCATTTACATTGATAAGATCTTGCGCCCATACGTTCTCTCATTGAGATCGTATGTTAGAGATACGATGGACGTCCTGCGTATTCTTGATGGCATTACAATCGAACCCGATGTCATCTTAGCATCACTAGACATCGAAGCATTGTACAGCTCCATCCCTCATGACGGCGGTTTGACAGCAGTGTCTTCCTTTCTCCAACAAAGGGGTGCACATTACAATAGCCACAACCAGTGTGTCGTTGACCTACTGGAATTCATCTTGAAGCACAATTATTTTGTGTTTGACTCCGAGTACTTCCACCAGCTCAGGGGTACAGCGATGGGGACGCCATGTGCCCCATCTTATGCTAATCTGTACCTGGGCTGGTGGGAGGAAAGGGTCATTTACAATAATCCACTCTGGTCCGACAATATCATCCTCTGGTTACGCTATATAGACGACATCCTCGTTCTATGGAAGGGGACTCCCTCATCCTTGGAGACCTTCGTGGATGCACTAAATGTGAACACTTTAAACCTACGTGTCACTAGTGACATCCACCCGACATCATTACCCTTCCTTGATCTTCGGATCTCTAAGAACGAGGATGGCACCATCTCGTCAACTTTGCACCGGAAGCAGACTGCTACCAATAGTCTATTGGGCTGGCAGAGTTACCATCCTACACCCTTGAAACGCGGTATTCCTAAGGGCCAGTTCCTTCGTCTACGCCGCAATTGTTCAGATGAAGCTTCCTTCTTCCAAGAAAGTAAAAAACTAATAAAACGCTTTACAACAAGGGGGTACCCTGAGGACGTAGTCATGAAAGCCTATCAATATGCATCTCAACAGCCTCGCACTCCATTACTAACACCACGAGTACGGGCTGTTGAACATTCTCCACGAGTGATAGGCACCTTTGATACAGCTTCGGTGCAGATACGAGAGATTGTATCTCATTATTGGGACATTCTCAAAAATGATCCGGATATCAGAGATCACATACCTATGAAACCATGCATCACTTACAGACGAGGCCACAATTTAAAAGATCATCTGGTCAAAAGTCATTTACATCCTGACGAATCCAGACTGACCTGGTTAGGTCAAAACAGACCAGTAGGCACTTTTCCATGCCATACCTGTGCCGCTTGCCCCTTCATTCTAAAAGCTAATTCTTTCACGTGTGCTGTTTCCAACCAGACTTTCCAGTGCCAAGACTTTATTAACTGCAAGACTCGTAATATCATTTACATGGCCACCTGCCCCTGCCCAAAAAACTACATAGGGAAGACGATACAGCAGTTCCGGCGCAGGATACTTGGCCACATAGGAAACATAGAAAGACGAGAATCTACACCTTTAGCGGACCATATTTGGTCAACGCATAATGGTGATGCAAATACGCTAAAATTTCAAGGCATAGAATTGTTACGCACACATGGGAGAAGGGGCAATGTGGACCAGCGGCTGTTACAAAAAGAAGCGGCATGGATTTTTCGTATGAACAGTCTGAATCCACTTGGCCTCAATGAAAGTCTATGCTTTAATTGTTTCCTGGATTAATTCGAACAGCATTTGTGCTTTTTTTTCCCCGGATAAGATCTATTAATATGTTCTCCTCCGAATAGACCGTTCCATGTTCTCCTTCAGCCTGTATTTCCTATTATGGTGTACATATTTGATATTAGATCATCTAAACATTTATTTGTGTGGCATCATATTTATTCTGCATTTGAGTACCATTATATACTACTGGATGTGTATATTTACCTGAAAGAACATCTTCATAATGGGTACCATCTATAATTGTCCTTTACAAACAATAATATATAAAGGAAAGTACAGACATTGCAAATACACCTTTATTCAGCAGCTCTAAATTTTTAATCCTGGCTCAGGTCGCTGTGGTTGCCCTCCGGTTCATATAGGGCTTGCATTCCATCTCTGTTGCCACCAGGACCTTCCTGGCGGTCATGTGACCATTCTGGCGATCACGTGACCATTCTGGCGATCACGTGACCATTCTGGCGATCACGTGACCATTCTGGCGATCACGTGACCATGTGATGACATCACACACATGTGCAGTAGCCTCCTATGCTGGTAGGAGCTACTAGCATAATTTCTGAATAATCTGGCATAGCGGTGAGCGATCAGACACCGCTATGCACTGGTCTATCTAACCCCCTTGCCGGCAATATGCTGATAAGCATGTTGCAACTGTGGATTCTCATCTTAAACATTCTGATTAGAGCTGCAGCATGGATATTTGCATAGTTGGGTCCCCTTTATTTTTGTGAGCCGCTGATTGGCTCACCTATTACTCTCCTCCCATCAAGGCGGTCCAGTAATCAGTATATGAGAGGCTGACACATACACTCCTGCATTACCCCTGTGGCTCACCATCAGAGCCACAGGCTTTACCTCTTTATTTATTTATTTATTTTTGGTGCTTTTTGACTTTTTGATGCATAGGCATAACAGCTATCTTCTGTAGGAAGGAGTAGATCAGAGAAACCTGCTGCTGCTCTATATCTGGTAGCATGCAGGGAGGCTCTTGATACTATTTAAAATTAAGCCTATAGTTTCAGCCTGGGTCTGAAGTCTATTTTGGTTATAGAGGCGGCCACACTTATATGGTGACCACCTCCTATATACCTAACATCCTCCCCTTATCTCCGTTATATCATCTAGACGAGACAGTCCTGATGACACTGGGCTATTATTTAAACTGCCAAGCTGATGCTGCATCCAGATTTTCAGCTTTATAGCTCTGTTACCCAGGGAGCCTATACTTTGGCTGCAGTTTTCATAATATATTGAGCCAATATCTCTCAGACCTCCTACTGATAAGCTCCCATCAACTAAGATCAAGCATAGAGACCATACTCTGCATACTAATGCTGGGAGTGCACGTGTATTTCTTTAGTTGATGCCTGAATACGCAATTTTGCTTCTATGCATCTGAGATACTGAGCAATCATACAGATTGCCTCTAAGTCACTGCACTATCTGTAGCATCTGACTTCATTTTAAAAAATTGTTTGCTAATTCATTACTACAAACAGTGCTATACGAATGCCTGTCGAATCCATCTGAGCTCCTGATGAACCACAATTTTCCATTGTGGGGAAACGCGTCGAGCACAATTCATTCTAACACTCTGACTATGAGTGTCCGACTGTGAAAAATCCTTATTATAGGGAAAACTCTTTCTCTTTGCCCGTGATTGATGCCAAAGAGTTTGAGATACTGACACGTCCCTATGTTGGATACTGTCTAAGACAGCAATCACTCTGGTGGATCACTGCAGCATCTCAATATCAAGTTGGAGGAGCATCTTACCTCCAAATCTTGATGCTGCATGATCTTTACCAGTTTTGGAAGTGACTAAGTTCTTTCTATCACTTACCTGTAGCACTGATCTGCTATCTGGCCCCACACACATATCCGGTCTTTGAGTGGAGGCCAGTGATATACCAAAAAATAACTGACTTTTTTGGTTTATATATATTTTTTTCTGTTTGTGTGTTAGCCCATTTATGTTTTTTAATATACCCCTAATAAAGAATTTATATTTTAGTCTGTTACTATGCAACAGGGAGAAATTCAAAGCCCTACATTTGGGCAAGAAAAATATGAGTAATTGAGCCAAGCAGCAGTACACGTGAAAAGACGAGTATACTAATAAATCACAAATTGAATATGAGTCAACAATGTGATGCAGAAACAAAAAAGGCAAACACAATTCTGAAATGCATCAAGAGAAGCCTAGAGTCTACAGCAATTTCAATTCAATTCTATCCTTTCAGTCGTGTCCAGTTCTAGGCACCCCAAGAAAAAAAAAAGGACAAACTGGAGCAAGTTCAGTGAGAAGCTACCAGGATGGTGAGTGGTCTGTAAATCATGTCCTATGAGGAAGGGTTAAATGATCTGGGAATGTTTAACTTGCAAAAGAGAAGGCTGAGAGAAGACTTAATAGTTGTCTACAAATACCCGAAGGGCTGTCACGGTGCAGAGGGATCAGCCCTATTCTCATTTGCACAAAGAAAGACTAGAAGCAATGGGATGAAAATGAAAAGCAGGCGATACAGATTAAATATTAGAAAAAAACTTTTTGACAATGAGTTGAACAGGTTGCCACGGGAGGCAGCAAATTCTCCTTCAATAAAAGTCTTCAAAAAGGGGCTAGACAGACATCTGTCTGGGATAATTTAGTGAGTCCTACATTGAGCATTGGGTTGGACCCGATGACCCTGGAGGTTCCTTCTAACGCTACCATTCTATTACTCTTGGATATTCTGTAGGCCAATCTCCTCCATGCTTCTCTATTCTCTATGGCTGCTTTCAATTGCATAATATCCACTCCCATGTCCTTCTTGATAGTGTCCATTCAACGTGTATTGTGTCTTCCCCATTGTCTTTTACCACTAATCATTCCAAGTAGTAGGTCTTTTCCAAGCAAATTCCTCCTCATCACGGGTCCAAAGTAAGTCAGTCTCTATCTCGTGATTGCCAGGCTGTGCTGCTGGGATCTGTTGTTCTATATGGGTATCCAGCAGCACAGCTTCACAGATGTGGGTTAATTGAGCTGGATTGGTGTGGATTTCTACTGACAGCCAATCACCACTGGTCTGCTGCTGATATATACCAGCCCCTTTGGCTAGAGGATGTTGGTTGCCCAACACCTTGGTGTTTGCTGCATAAATGGTGTTTGTGTGCATTTGTGTGAACAGTGTCGTGTTGATGCATTCCTTTATAATTTGGAGTGAACTGTGTTCTGTTATGCGTGGATAGTTTACCATCTAGGGTGCTAGGTTCTTAGGTTTCAGTGTGGGGCCGTCCCTATCGGGATGATCGCCCCGCATGCTGGCAGGATTTATGTGGAAGTTGTCTCGTTAAGAGTAGGGACCCACGAGACGAGGACCCTTGTCGGTGGGTTCATGGGCTTAAGTATCTTGGCCAATATGCAAATTAATACCTCGTACTGTAGCTATTCCATCTGGTTGCATGCAGGTATGCTTGGTAAGAGTTTTGGTCGTTTGTCAGTTCAATAGAGGAGTGGTCAGTGCAGGTTGAACTTCTTTCCAGGATGAAAGCTTCCTACATTCAGCTAAGTACTGGTGATCTTTCCTTCTGTTTTTTGTCAGTGCCTCTCACCAGGTATCCTGTAAGGGATAGTCAGGTCCTAGATGAAGCCCACGGGGCTGTACACCAACTGCACTTTTAGGCAGGGGTTCCCCATTCTCCACTTTTGTAAAGGGACATGTATTTTTTCATCCTATTGTGATTGGAGTGGTGTTTTCTGTTCTGCCTTGAATTGTGTGTGCTTTCTGCATGAACGCCACCCTGCATCTGTGTTGGGCGTGGCACTCTTGTGTCGCACAAAAGTGACAGTGATCTTGCCTTCAGCGAGACCTCTGGGTTGATAGAGTTCAGGAAACTCTGGTGGTGACTCTAGCTGTCCAGGGGATTTGTGTCGCACAAAAGTGACAGTGATCTTGCCTTCAGCGAGACCTCTGGGTTGATAGAGTTCAGGAAACTCTGGTGGTGACTCTAGCTGTCCAGGGGATTTGTGTCGCACAAAAGTGACAGTGATCTTGCCTTCAGCGAGACCTCTGGGTTGATAGAGTTCAGGAAACTCTGGTGGTGACCCTAGCTGTCCAGGGGATTTGTTGAAGTTTTCTCCAACACTATAGTTCAAAAGCGTCAAATATTTTTCTGGCTGCTATCCTCAGTGTCCATGTTTAACAGCCATATGTTGCAATCGGGAAACCGATGGCTGAGATTGACCTTCGTTTGATGGTGACTGAGACATCCTTGCACTTCCACATTGAGTCCATGGTCATCATGTACGCCCCAGTGCTAATCGACGTTTTATCTCACCTGTAGAGCTGCCATTGTGATTGATGAGGGACCCAAAAAAATATGAAACTATTTGCCCCTTCCATTTACATGTTGTTGACCTTTTCATGGATTTCCTTGTTGGCAGTGGTAATGATATTTGTCTTCTTGATGTTCAGGTGTAGTCGTATCTTCTAATTTTCTTCTCTTAGCTTCCGGATCAGTGCCTTCAGATGCTTCACAGTCTCTGCTACTAGGGTCATATTATTTGTGTATCTAAAAGATTACAGTTCACTTATTTTCAACCCAATACCTTAATAATTTAAGTCCAGCTGCCTCATGATCACTTCCGCATAGAGGTTGAAAAGAAAAAGAAGGAGGATGTATCCTTGTTTTGTGTCCTTTTTTTTATCTTGAACCATTCTGAATCCCAATACATGGTTCTCATGTGGCTTCTTGATTGCTGTAGAGGGACTTGATCAATGTGCTCAGTTGCGCTGGTACTCCTACCTCCCTCAGTGCTTCTCAAAGCTTATGCTCAACACAGTGATAAAACTTGGTGTAATCAATAAAACACAGGTAGAGCTTCTTCTGATACTCTTTTACCTTTTCCATTATCCACCTCAGGATTGCAATGGGGTCACAGGCCCCTCTGCCCTTGCGGAATCCAGCTTGCACATCAGGAAGTTCCTGGTCAAAGATATTGCCCAAGCATTTCTGGATGATTTTCAGAAGCACCTTGCTGGCATGGGAAATCAGAGCAATTGTTCTATAGCTTCCACAATCCTTGACATCACCCTTCTTTGGTAGTGGGATGAAAACTGATATTTTCCAATCCTTTGGCCACGTGCAGGTTCTCCAGATGGCCTGACATAGTGTTGCAAGTGCAGCTCTTGGGACTGACTTGAGCAACTCTGCAGGGATTGCTTTGCTGTTTGGTAGCAGTCTCATCGCCCACTCCACTTCACTTTCCAGAAAGTCTGGTTTCACATCCTCTTGGCCCCATGTTCCTCTGGGTTGTCACTGCTGGCACCATGGTATAGTTTTTCTGTATATTGTTTTAATCTCTTCTTGATGTCTTGCTGGTCACAGATTTAAATTCTGTCATGGTCCTTAATGGCTGCTTGATGGGTGGAGAAAGGCTTCTTCACCCGTTTCATGGTGCCAAAAAATTCCCTGGTGTTTAGGTCAATTCAAGGTTTACGTATCGGGAGTTCAGGAAGTCGTTTTGGTCTTTCCTAGCTTCTCTTTGGAATTTGACATGGAGTTGCCGCGCCTGATGCAGCCTTCCCTTAAAGCCCTTTTCACACAACGATTATCGCTCAAAAGCCATCTTTTGAGCGATAATCATTGCTTGTAAATGTGTGCCCATTGTGCACTTTTCGTCTATCGCCAAGCTCAGCTCAACTTAAAATCTGTTGTCTGTGAAAAGAGGGACTGCACACCGAGTTCTCCACGAGCAGCGCTGATAACATTCTTTCAGCTGCTGTCCTGCTGGAAAACAATAGTTATGTATTTAGAGAACAGACCACCCGCTCTTCTCTAAATACATGCAAATTAAGCTAGTTAGCTACTAATGGACTGATTAGCCTATTCGTAGGGAATGCAACACGATTGCTCAAAATTGTCAGTTTCTGACAAATTTTGAGGGATCATTTGTGTGTGTAGATGGGGCTTATGCCTCTCTTCTTTTATCAGTAACTAGAGTACCCGTCGCGCGTTGCTGCGAAGACAGACATACATACATACATTCGTTTTTATATATCTAGATAGCAGCTTTCAAGTTACCTCAGCGGTATAATATATAACAACCAATCACAGCACAGCAGCTTTCATGTTACCTCAGCAGTATAATATATAGCAACCAATCACAGCGCAGCTTTCATGTTACCTCAGCAGTATAATATATAGCAACCAATCACAGCACAGCTTTCATGTTACCTCAGCGGTATAATATATAGCAACCAATCACAGCACAGCTTTCATGTTACCTCAGCAGTATAAGAAATAGCAACCAATCACAGCACAGCTTTCATTTTACCTCAGCAGTATAAGAAATTGCAACCAATCACAGCACAACTTTCATTTTACCTCAGCATTCTCAATATCCAGCAATTGTCTTGCGAAACGTTCAGCGGATGCATCATTTTGTAGTTGAACACGCATCCCGTTACTCGTAATGCCTTTTGCTTTTTCGCTTGAGATGGAGATCAAACGATCTTTGTCTGGGGGTCATAACTGTCGACGATGCTCGCAGGATAGGTGTACTATGCCAGTAATCTTCCCAGGAGTGTACTCAACAACTTTCCAAAGTTTCATGGCGATTAGATGAATGGTGTAGTAGCGCAAAAAGGACAGACAGACAGACATACATTCCTTTTTATATATATAGATGACATCAGGAAGTGAGAGAATTAGATTCCGTACGTAAAATTTGGACGCTAATTCTTTGGCGCTTAGAATTGAATAATCGAGTTGGGACCCATTAACTTTTCCTATTTATGACAAAATCAGTGCTCCTGCCAAATTTCATGTTTCTATTACATTGGGAAGTGAGAGAATTAGATTCCGTACGTAAAAATTGAACGCTAATTCTTTGGCGCTTAGAATTGAATAATCGAGTTGGTACCCATTATCTTTTCCTATTTATGACATAATCAATGCTCGTGCCAAATATCAAGTTTCTATGACATTGGGAAGTGAGAGAATTAGATTCCGTACGTAAAATTTGGACGCTAATTCTTTTGCGCTTAGAATTGAATAATCGAGTTGGTACCCATTATCTTTTCCTATTTATGACATAATCAATGCTCATGCCAAATTTCAAGTTTCTATGACATTGGGAGGTGAGAAAATTAGATTCCATACGTAAAATTTGGACGCTAATTCTTTGGCGCTTAGAATTGAATAATCGAGCTGGGACCCATTAACTTTTCCTATTTATGACATAATCAATGCTCGTGGCAAATTTCATGTTTCTACAATATCGGGAAGTGAGAGAATTAGTGGCAATGATGGAAATCGAACAATCTACCGTGTTTCCCCGAAAGTAAGACAGTGTCTTACTTTCTTTTTATCCCCAAAAGCCAGACTATGTCTTACTTTCGGGGTATGTCTTATAATAAAAAAAAATCATTACTCACCTCCCTCGGCATTCTGTCGCGCTCCGGCAGGATGTCGCTCGCTCCTCGTCCCCGGCGCAGCATTGCTTTCTGAATGCGGGGCTTGAAATCCCCGCCTCCAGAAAGCTAATACACACGCCGTCAGCCAGTTACAGCCATTCAATGACAGCATTGAATGGCTGTGATTGGCTGAAGGCGCACGTGGCTTCAGCCAATCACACTATTCAATGACATCATTGAATGGGTGTGATTGGCTGAAGCCACGTGCGCCTTCAGCCAATCACAGCCATTCAATGATGTCATTGAATAGTGTGATTGGCTGAAGCCACGTGCGCCTTCAGCCAATCACAGCCATTCTGTAACTGGCTGACGGCGTGTGTATTAGCTTTCTGGAGGCGGGGATTTCAAGCCCCCGCATTCAGAAAGCAATGCTGCGCCGGGGACGAGGAGCGAGCGACATCCTGCCGGAGCGCGACAGAACGCCGGGGGAGGTGAGTAATGATTTTTTTTTTTCTACGGTATGTCTTACTTTCGGGGTACGGCTTACATTGGCCGACCCCCCCTGACACCCCCGATACGTCTTACAATCGGGGGTGTCTTACTATCGGGGAAACACGGTACGTGGGGGGGTCGTAACTGTCGACGACGCTTTTGCACGCGCCATTTATCACAGAATATTTGTACTATGCCTATAATCTTCCCAGGAGTGTACTCAACAACTTCCCAAAGTTTCATGGCGATCGGATGAATGGTGTAGTAGCGCATAAAGGACAAACAGACAGACACGCACACAGACAGACAGACACACAGACAGACATACATTCAATTTTATATATATAGATCTGGAGGTTGGTTGCAATTAGCCAGCTCCCACTGTAAACTGGTTTCTTTCATGTATGGCATGTGTTCTTCAGTGATTTCAGTGAGATTTCCCTTTATCTATGCCCGCAGTTCATTTGAGTTCCCATTTTCCTGCCTGAGCAAGTCAAACCTGTTCCTCACCTTCACTGCACATTCTGCAAGGATCTTGCTGACATCAAATTTCCTCTGTATGGCAAGACCCTTGCATAGTCTGACCCTGACTTGAGATATAAGGAGTTGGTGGTTGACCCCACAGTTTGCACCTGTAGTGTCTTTGTGGAAAATTAAACTTTTCCATTTCTGCTGGCAGAGCATATAGTCGATTTGTTTGCAATGCCCCTTTGTGGATGTCCAAGCGTAGAGGCGTCATTTCAACTGGGTAAAGTCTAGCTCATATGAGGTAATTATCCCCTTCTACTCTTCCTTGGTCACACCGCATTTGGAATAGCAGCTGGGCCGCTTCCACATGGGCGACTTTATCGCACAATTTTGTAACAGTGCTACAACATTGCGCCATGCTCTTTACAGCCGCGATTTTCAATTTTGTTGCAGCATGTTTCCCCTTGGAGCCTTTCTTTCTCGTGCATCGCCCCAAAACATGGTTTTTGTGTGGTACGATGTAACTTTTACAGTAGGCTCTAAACTAGCCCTAGCTTAGCCCTAAACTAAGCCCTAGCTGCATAAAAATAACAATAAATCACCTAAGAAGCGCTGTCATCTCCGGTGGGTCTCCTCTTCACCTCCAGCCCTCGTCTTTAGTCTTCTGCCAGCCCTTCCAGGATTGGAGACTTAAAATCCCTGCCTATTGGAAGGGCTGGTTGTGACTGGCCATGAGCTCCGTGGCTCAGCCAAATCAGAGCCAGGACTCGATGAACCAATTACAGCCATTCAATGAATGGCTGTGATTGATTCATCGAGTGTTGGCTTTGAATGGCTGAGCCATGGCGCTCGTGAACCAATCACAGCCAGCCCTTCCTGGAGGTGGGGATTTTGATCCACCAACCCAGGAAGGGCTGGAAGAAGAAAACTTTATGCAGGTGTCGGGGAGCTTCAGGGAAGAAGACGCGCAGGAGAGGACAGTGCCTCTTAGGTGATGTATTATTTTAGGGGTTTTTTTACTGCAGCTAGGGCTTATTTTTGGAGTAGGACTTATATTTCAAGCCCTACCCCTCTGAAAATCCTTGCACATGGCACTACAAAGTCGCATGACCTTTGCGGACAGCAAACAAAGACGTACCGACTGAAATGGCTAGTTAGTCTGCAGGGTTCCAGATGTGTTCTTTTTCCTGTGCAATTATGCAGTGTTTCACGCATCTCCTACTGTATTTGTCCCGCATTCCTATTTACTTCTATGGGGACTTTGGGTGCGCAAATGTGCAGGAAAATAAAGCATGCTGTTTTTTCTGCGACGGAAATATGCAGTAAAATACGAGCATCTGAAAGAACCCATTGAAATCAATGTGTTATATTACCTGCGTAGTGCGTGAACAAATTTTACGTGTGCAAATACGCCCGCGTGAAGGAGGCCTAAAGGTATTCTCTCACATAGCTCCGCAACCGAAAATACGCATCATATTCCACATCCCAACCACAACATTAACCCCTTCCCGCTCCATGACGTACCGGTACATCATGGAGCGGCGGGGTATGTATGAAGAGAGGTTGCGTGGCAACCTCTCTTCATACAGTGCGGGCGTCAGCTGTTTATAACAACTGACACCCGCGGGCAATAGCCGCCATCGGCCGATCGCGGCTATTAACCATTTAAATGCCACTGTCAATTCTGACAGCGGCATTTAAATCCCTCGAACATCGTGGTGAGATCGGGGGAGCCATGCAGGTGTCATGGCAGCCGGGGGCCTAATGAAAGGCCCCAGGACTGCCTTACCAGACTGTCTATCAAGCCATCCCGTGGGGTGGCTTGATAGACTGCCTGTTAAATTGCAGTATGACGTAATGCTATAGCATTACGTCATACTGCAGGAGCGATCAAAGTTAAGTAAACAAAAAAAAAAAAGTTTTTTTAATTGCAAAAAAAAAAAGTTATAAAAAGTTTAAATCACCCCCTTTTGCCATATCTATTATAAAAAAATCTAAATTATTAAATAAAAATATGTATTTGATATCGCCGCGTCCGTAAAAGTCCGATCTATCAAAGTAGCGCATTATTTTTCCCACACGGTGAACGGCGTTCGAAAAGAAAAAAAAGAACGCCAGAAATGCACTTTTTTAGTTACCCTGTCTCCCAAAAAAAACGCAATAAAAAGCAATCAAAAAGTCGTATGTATTCCAAATTGATACTATCGGAAACTACAGGACATCCTGCAAAAAAATGAGCCCTTGCTCAACTACGTCGATGGAAAAATAAAGAAGTTATTGCGCGCACAAAATGACCACAGAAAATAATTGAAAAAAATTAAATGTCTTTGAAAAAAACAAAGTAGTATAGTAAGAAAAAACCTATACAAGTTTGGTATCATAGTAATCGTACCGACCCATAGAATGAAGTTATCATGTCGCTTTTGTTGCCGTTTGTGCGCCGTAGAAACAAGACGCACTAAAAGATGGCGAAACATCGTTTTTTTTTTCATTTTACTCCACTTCAAATTTTTTAAAAGTTTTTCAGTACATTATATGGTACTTTAAATAGCACCATTGAAAAATACAACTCGTCCCACAAAAACCAAGCCCTCATACAGCGACGTCCATGGATAAATAACAGAGTTACAAATTGTTTGAAGGGGGGGGGGGGGAGGAAAAAACGAAAATGGAAAAAGAAAAAGGGGCCGCGTCATTAAGGGGTTAAACCTGTCAAAATCAGATTTTGACAGTTTTTGATGTAGATCAGCAACAGATTCCCCCCTTTAGGCTGGATTCACACGAGCGTATGTTGGCCGCCGTTTTCAAGATATACTCTACCATCTAATGCACTGGATTCCAATGCATCAGATCACACAGGCGTATTCCCATGGCATAAAAGCGCCCAGCTGGCCAATATAGCGCCGGGCAGGAAAGATAGTCCTGGAACTATGTTCCTGGCTGGAATACGTCGGCGGCTGCCATAGACTCCTATGGGAGCCTATGACAGCTGCAGGAGAAGGGAGGTAGAAGGGAGTTTAGCAACGTGACTGCTAAACTTTCTCTGCCTTCTCTTCTTCGCCCCTTGCAATGCGAGGGGT
The DNA here is from genome assembly GCF_035609145.1 of Eleutherodactylus coqui. NCBI lineage: Eukaryota > Metazoa > Chordata > Amphibia > Anura > Eleutherodactylidae > Eleutherodactylus > Eleutherodactylus coqui. The sequence continues at coordinate 49,066,057 of NC_089847.1, read as the reverse complement.
GGGACAGGGCAGAGCTAGTTGCTAAGCTCCCGCGTCGCTTCCTGCCATTGCTGGCTGCTGACAAGGGGCGGAGAGGGAACGGGAGCTTAGCGCACTAGCTCCCGCCCCGTCCTGCCTCCTCCCCGTGCAGAGAGCCGGCAAGGGGGAGGGAAGAGGGAGACAGCGTAGCAGTGCTAAACTAACTCCCCCCACCTGATGGCAAACGTTAGATTTGTGCGCCCCTTCACGCGCTTTTATGGCATCAGCGGGTGCACATAAAAACGCCTCCTGCCATGTGAATAAGCCCTTATGTTGTAAAATACGGCCATGTTAAAATACACATAGATTTACATAGCTGCCATAGGACATAACGCGCGATTATTGAACAAGAATCACCCAAAAATAAGACATGCTGCGATTTGTCTCTTGGACTACTGGTCTGAGAGAAAGAATTGCTGATGTGTTTTAACCCATTGAAATCAATTGGTTCTTTTTACATGTGCGCTCCGTCCTCACAGTCGGACAGATCTTGCGCCTAAAATCGCTCAGGACATTACATTTGCCTTCATATTTACTGTCCTGGGTAAATACTGATCTGTATTTGCCATATAGAAAATAACACCAACATGGAGGCAAAAATGGACAAAAATAAGTCCTGCGAATAGATTTATATCCCCTCCGTATAAAGGTCCCAGACAAATCCAGTTAGAATACGCAGGTCTGCAGGGCCACTTCATGTCATGTAGTCCGTGTCTCCGGCCGGCCTCCCCAGCTGCTGCTTGTTGGCTCCAGGTACTACGGATCAGATTTCCCTCCATGTCTGGGCTGCTGCTATTTACTTACTAGTCTCCTTGTAGGTTACAGCTGGAGTGTGGAGCGCCCCGACTGCAGCTGCTTCACAGAAAGGAGTCCTTGTCTACAAGCGAGAGAGGGGATGATCCACAGAGAGACATAGCAACACTGCAGCAAACCCCAAAATGGACCAAAAACGGCCTGTTGAGAAAGTCCCAATGTGGGGACGCTGCAGGGCATAGGCTTTAGAAATCGGCGGATTCAGACAAAACGTGGGTTTCTCCCATTATGGGGCTGCGATAATCACGGCGCATAATGGGGCAAAACAAAACCACGGATTCCAATAGGATTTCAGTAGTTTCATTTTCACTATCGGGATTCTCGTCCGTTAGACATAGGACCTGCACCATCGCTCCTGGATGTGTTGAATACTATGTGCCAGTAAGTTTGGGCAGCAACCATCTTCCTGCCTCTTTTTTCAAACTCCTGCGCTCTGGCACGGAGCTTGAAAAGTTTGTGAAGGGGAAGAAATTCCCCTCGTTCAGGTGCAGCTGCGCTCTGTGCCCAGTGAGCGTAGTTGCACCTATGCTCGTCTGAATCTACCACGAAGGTGCGTTCACAAGTCACTAATTTGCTGCGGATTTCCGTGCAGATCTGCAGCAGACTTCCCTGTTCAATTTGAATTCTATTGAAAGGTGAAATGTGCTGCAGATCCACACCTAGATCTGCCGTAAATCAGCGACTTGTGAACGCCCCCTGAAGGAGCTTGGGGGTATGTTCCTGCGGGGTGGAAATACTGTGAATCTCCACAGCATTTCCGTATCCAAAACATCAAAATCCACAGCATCGGTGAAATCAGCGCTATACTCACCTCCCAATTCTTTTTGAGCTATCCGTGCAGCCATTAACCCGGCGCCTCATCTGACCAGTGCGCTGCGCTCATCAGAGGCCGCCGGGTGCAAGGCTGAACTGATCATGTCAAAAATTGGGAGATGAGGGATGTGCTGTATATGCAGAAATCAGCTGTGAAAATGCAGCTGATTTAGAGTCAAAATCCGCATATTTTGCCGCAGGATTTTCTGCCATGAAACTTTGCAGCATTTTCGCTACGTGTGAATGTACCCAAAAGGAGTGACAGAATGGGGAATTGTGTGTTAAGCAATTGCCCAATTTATTGTAATTGGATAAATAGAATATATTCAACCGCGAACGAAATAAACCTAGGATGGAATCTTTTTAGGCTTCCACTAGTTGAAAAAACATAAAATACATACTTATACGCGAATCCATTTAAATCAATGGGTTTTATTTGCTGCTTATTGCACGCGCAACATTTTCCTGCGCACATACGTTCTTGTAACACAGGCCTAAGGGTATGTTCATACAGCAGATCCACTTCCCACTGCTGTGCCATAGTCTACACTTATACTTCAAGTATGTACCATCTTAAGGACATCTTGGAAAGGCATCCTCCGCTTGAGACCCCCTCTATCAGCCAAAGCAGACAGCAAGGAAAAGTGTCTGGCCAGATAAATCTCCCCTACCAAAATCAGCCATGTGCCGGTGGTGCCGGAGGCGAGACCGCTTTCATTTACACCGGTTGATCGACAAGCAATTTCCTAAATCGCTCAGACCTATAGAAAAATGGTATAGTAAAGGAAAACCCCAGCAGACACATGAAGCCCCCCACCCCTAACCGGGCCAACATGAACCTGTAACATGCTTTTTTACAAGTGAATATCCAACATCCGTCCACCATCCTGATCTGCGCCCATTGACACCGATGACTACATGGCCAACGAAGCTCTGCCAAGGAATCACATAAAGGGATTGTTCAAGATTAGAGAGTTACTGCCAACCAGGTCCTACTGAGGCAAAAAAACGGATGGAGCAGAATGAGATCCAACTGCCCGATTCTTATCTCCCCCAACATCTGCCATCAGGGGAGAGTCAAATAGGCCTTCATACACGACAGATGATTGGCCAATCCGGTTGGTATTGATAAGTGCGGCCAAACTAGATGTAATGTCCATCACTACTCTTAGGGCTCCTTCGCACGAATTACACGCGAGATCCTCGCACACACAATCTGCCGTAGGCTCCCATATTGCTGCTCTCACATATTGCGCAAAATATGAACACAAAAAAATGACAGCATCTTCCATCTTGGCGGGTATTCTGCACGTACATACGCCAAGATAGTGTACTGCAGTCAGCGGTAAGTAGCAAGTACGTAATGTCATTGTGTACTTGGCACGCGACGGTGTCATGCGGGTGAAGCCGCCCTTACTCTACAGGAGCCTGGAGGAGATTCAGTAACAACATCGAAACACGGAGCGATTATCGTTTAAAAATAATTAAATCGTTGGTCCGTTCGTACTCAAACGATAATTATTCGGTGTAAGACAGTCAACGATCAAACAATGAATGATAATTCATTCACTTATCATTCATTTATGCAAGCGTGAAAATCATCGTCTGGCTGGTTCGCTAATGGCTCGGTTTAAATAGCGATCGTTACAGCGGTCCAGCGAGCCGAATGACTGAACAATCTATGTGTTTAGAATGAACGCCCGAGGGAACTGTGACATCATTTACTTGTCGGCACAGGCGAGTACATTTCTCGTTTCGTCTGTAAGCGCCCTAAGGCTGCATTCAGACGAACGTATATCGGCTCGGTTTTCACGCCGAGCCGATATACGTTGTCCTCATGTGCAGGGGGGGGGGGGAGAGGATGGAAGAGCCAGGAGCAGGAACTGAGCTCCCGCCCCCTCTCTGCCTCCTCTCCGCCCCTCTGCACTATTTGCAATGAAAGGTGGTGGGCCAGGGGCGGGGCTAAGTTCTGAGAATTAGTCCCGCCCCCGTTCCGCCTCTCCCCATTGCAAATAGTGCAGAGGGGCGGAGAGGAGGCAGAGAGGGGGCGGGAGCTCAGTTCTTGCTCCTGGCTCTTCCATCCTCACCCCCCCCCCCCCCGCCACACGAGGACAACGTATATCGGCTCGGTGTGAAAACCGAGCCGATATACGTTCGTCTGAATGCAGCCTAAGGGCTTATTCCCATGTCAGTGTTTTTCATCAATATTTTGTAAGCCAAAACCAGAAGTGGGTCCAAAATACGGAAGAAATGGAAATCTCCTATTATACTTTCTCTCTCTATGCTCCACTCCGGGTTTTGGCTCACAAAATCGTGATGTGTAAATAAGCTCCAAGGCTCCGTTTACACGCAGTGATAAATAGTTTGCACGACCGTACAATGGCAGAGTTCACTCGTGCAGCTTGCTTATACAGGCAGAAAAATCGTTCGCACTTGCGTTTGTATATCGTCCTGTTGTTCACATTCTCCGTACCAGTAAAGCCGGCTACACACGGCATTGCGGAACCCTAAACTGTGGTCCGCCTCCAGATTCCGCAGCAAATACTTTCCATAGAATGCTACGGAAAAGCACTTTTTCCTGCCCACGAGTGGAAATCAATTGCAATTTTCCGCTCGCGGGGTCATCGACCAGGCACAGAGTCCGATTCCTCTGCGGGATCCCGAATGCGGAATCCGACCCGGTCCCATGCAGGGGGCCTAGATGTGAAGGACTAAACGTTCGCTGTTCACACGCAACGACAAGTGAATGATTATTTTATGCTTGCATAAAATGAACGACGGACCAGGAACAAATGAATTCTTGATTGCCGGTTACTCATTGGCCGTGTTTATACTGAATGATTAGCGTTTGAGTTTGCACGAGCCAACGATGTTTTGAACAAGAATCGTTCCGTGTAAGAGGGCCCTTAGAGAATTTGGAGTGGTCCCCAATGCATTCTTGTATTGTTGGGAGGTTGAAGCCCAAGGAGGTTCTGTCTGAAAGTGACATTAGACATGAAAACTCCAAGTGTGAAGCCACATGGGAAGCCATAGTCTTCAGGGGAGATGCCCTTTAGCTGTACAGGGTGGGACTGTGGCATCCAATAGGCCTCAGATAAAAAGGCTGCGCCATCAGGCATAACCCCTTTTAAAATGCAGGGACCAGGGCAAACATCCTGCTCTTGGCTCCCCTGGCCACATCAGCTATTTACAAGGGGTTCCGATGTCAACCATCTACATACTTGAGATTAATGTACTAATGCAGGACTATCCTTGTAATATAAGGACGGCACAAAGCCTCGCTTACTGACTGATTTTCTGTTCCAGCAGTAGAGTGGTCCCAAGAAAGTGACCCCACTCGATGGCTTTCTGAGGGCCTATGAACCCGAGGTTGTCTTCTTAGGACAACACCTTTAGGCCTCATGTCCACAGGCACGCATGGATTCCGCATGGGGAATCTTGGACAAAATCCGCCCATGCCCCACGACCCTGCGCACCTGTCTGTGCCTTCTTTTTTTGCGGATGTGTGTGGAAGTGGCAGCTGGCGTGCATGCGCAGAACTTTTTTTTTTTTTAAACTTCTGCTCTACCAACGGCACACTGAGCACTGGCTGTGATTGGCTAAACGTCAGCCAATGACAGCCAGCGCTTCCACCAGCCAGGGATTTTTCTATCCCCGGACAAAAGATGAAGAAGATGATCAGTGCCGGTACCCGGGGAGAAGCTTCAGCAGCACCCCAGACAGCATGGGAGAGGTGATGCATACTTTTTCCCCCCTTCTTCAGCTACAGCTTATTTTCAGGGTAGGGCTTACATTTCAAGCCCCCCTCCGCCCCAAATCCTCGCATGTGATCCGCTACAAAGAGCTACAAAAATCACAGTATTGCCATGGGAAAACGCAGCGATATTGCACGATGCCATGTCGCCCGTGTGAAGGAGGCCTTAAGCTATTTTTATGCAGCATTAATATGTTGGTAAGGCCTGAAATGACCAAAGGAGGATTTTGACAGTTGGAAAATTGCTCTATCAGGTCAGATTCAGGCAAGCATAGACACAACTACGCTCGCTGGGCACAAAGCATAGTTGTGCCTGAATAAGGGAAATCTCTTCCCCTGCGCCGGCTATTCAAACTCCGCACCAGAGTGCAAAAGTTTAAAAAAAGTGGCGGGGAGACAAGTGGAAATGGGAAACGGTCTTCAGCCGGCATCAAGGTAGGCAATCGCCACTGAAGCCGGCCCCGCTCTGTGTACCCATCCCTTGCCGGATGTCAGGCGCTGTCTTCAGCCGCCGTGAAGGTAGGCAATCGGCAGCTGTGGGCGTTCCCTATAACTCTATCAGGATAAAACCCATGACTCCACCCATAGTTCCGGTGGAGACAAGATACCCCAGTACCGACAAGTGCCGCCCTATCTTTTCCCGGCCTTACAAGTAAACAAGAGAGAATCCTGTTAGTGAAAACGAAACAACTGAAATCCTACTGAAATCAGTGGTTTCCTTTTGTCCCATAAGGGGAGAAAACCACGTTCATCTGAATCCGCCCTTATGTTACAGTTTTTATAGGTACAAAACCATCAGATGAAGCTGCAAAATCATTTGTAACTCTTAACGTCACATTTGCACTTTAACCTTCCTTTTTTTCCCCATTTCCGTTTTTTTCTCACTTTCAAAAAGTCATAACTCTTATTTATCCATCGACATGGTTGTCTGAAGGCTTGTTTTGCCTTCTTCAATGGTACTCTTTAATGTAGCATATAATGTACTGAAAAATCCTTTAAAAATTTCTAAAACGAGTGAAATGGGGGGAAAAAATGTAATTCCACCATATTCGAGCGGGTTTTGTTTTTACACACTGCGGAAAAAAATGACATAACTTTATTCTGTGGGTCAGTATGATTATGACAACACCAAATTTATATTTTCCTTTGCTGAACTACTTTTAAAAAACAAAATATCTTCAGAAAAAAATAAAAATATTTTCTGCTGCCATCTGACTGCCATAAGTTTTTTATTTTTCCGAGAGCTCGTTTTTTGCAGGACGTCCTGCAGTTTCTATTGGTATCATTATGGAGTATATACAGTTTTTGATCACTTTGTATTACATTTTTTCTTGAAGATGAGGTAAGTAAAAAAAGAAAGAAAAAAAAAAGCGCAATTCTTGTTTTTTTATTCATTTTTATATTTTTTAGTCCCCATGGGGTACTTCAGTTTGCGATCGTTCATGCAGTTTGATCACTCATGCTGTATAATGCAATACCATATTATTGCATTACACCGCTATCTGACAGACATACTACTAAGCCAAGTCCCAGACATTGCTTAATACGTAATCAGCCATGACAGCCCTGGTGGCCATCAGAAGGCCCAGGCTGCCATTGCAACCAAACAGCACTTCGCAATTACCGCCGCTGGTCAGGTGACGGCACTTCTGCATCATCTGATCGTTGGTACTGTGTTTACTAAAGGCCCGCCAGATGAAAGGAGAGCACTGTATCTGCCAAAATCAGCTGCGGATGGGGATTTGAACCTGATCGCTGGGCCGCTACCGCCCCCTCCACCGCTGTTCAAGAGGGACAATTTAGAGTCCAAATTTTTCTTCTACTAATTTGGATGCAAATTGGAATTAGGAGTCTCGATTCACAATTATTTTTTAGAAACAGGTCAGTCACTCCCAACCCCGTTATTTCAATAATCGCTCAACACTATCTAATACCAATGTGAATAACAGGCTGATTCAGACCAGATATTATTATTAACTGATGCCCTTGTGAGGAGGAGATGAAATAAAGGCACACAAAATAATGCCAATTGATTGGCTGGGTTGCCCACCTCTCAACCAACCGGTCTGCCCACCCATAGGAGGATAGTATTACTGTTGGCGTCCAATGCTGAAATGACAGAGACCATGCACCAGCATAATAGTGATGTCTCCCCATTCCCAATCCTCTGTTGTGCCCGCCGTGCTGTGACAGGCCCCCTTTTGCACCCGTAGAGGTGCATGGTACCTTACTTGGATGCCTCTGATCGCATATGGAATCACCCAAAAGATTTACTATTGGATTTCATACAAATTAGGGAAATAGACCTGTGCCGTACACCATCGGATGTCCTTGTGACTCCGTGTGTGCCACGACTCTGCCTTGCGACGCCAAAGGCGTATTTCCCGGCAGAGACACTTTAAAGGAGGAAGCATATGGAGCAGACAGAATCAAATGCTTATTAACACAGCAAGAGGAAGCAAACAGCGTGTGATACTGATCCAGAGAGCCGAGCGAGATGAGGCATCTACTATCTGCGAGAAGGAAGCGCACAGCGAGGAGAAGAGAGTATGCCGCTGATTCCGGAGGGGGAGGAGGAGCACGAGGCACAGTCCTCGTCCTCTTACATATACCAGCAATTGTAGAGCGGCTAAAATGTACCGATGAATGTTACATCAGAAAACTAAACATCCGATTGGCTGTGGTGTAAAGAATAGTATCTAACGGGGAATCCACCTGGTTGTCCTCCGGCACCGGTCGTGGCCTACAGGCCTCTAAAAATGTCATCTGGAAGATAGAAAAATGTGGAATTCCCCGCTGCCCACAAAACGCTTTAAGTTCTCTCTCTAAAGGTATCTTTACAAGGAACGACCCAACATCCATGACTCCTGGGCTTTTACACCAAAGCGAGTCCTTCGGGGAATGGAGGCGGAGCGTTTACACGGAGTGAGAATTCGCTCGCTAGTCGCTTTGTCTCAGCGGGTTGGAGCAAAGCAACTAGTAGTAACTAGTGAGTGGTTTCTCGCTCATGCCATGTCGGTGTCGGTTAGTACATAGGACTATGGTCGTCGAAAATCACAGTTTCAAGGGATTACTCGGGTGATAATTGCCCCGTGAGGGTACCTGCCCATCAACTACTGATTACCTATCCCAAGTCTTGACCAACCCCTTTAAATAAAAAAAAATCTAGTTGCCACGTTGATAGAAACATTTCAAAGTAACATTCTGACAGCGTGTTCTATGACAGGAGTGGTTGCCCACGATATTTTTTTACCCAAGGGTAGGAAATGTACAATTAAAAGAGAGGCTATACTCATCCCGCTCTCCCCACCATTTTTGTTTCTCCAGCAGTGATGTGCCCGTATACACACTTGATTGCTATAGCCAATCAGGGGCCTCAGCAGTCTTGTGCCATACACAACTGAGGCCAGTGATTGGCCGCTGCTGTCACGTGGGTATCCAGGCACGTTGCAGGTGTAGTCTCGTAAACCGTACCAGTAGGACAGGAGCGAAGGCACTGGAGCAGCAGGTGGTAGAACCTGGGAGTACAGCTACTCTTTCTAGAAAAAAATATCCCTTCTGCAGCCCCTTAAAGCTATTTTAGCAGCCCAGCAGTAAGAACTTTCATGGACTAGTAGAGTAAAAAGCAACTCAAAAAATAAAGTTTGGTCTGGACTGTTCATCAATCACAGAACTGCTGTAGTCAATCACCGGCCTCAGTGGTCACGTGCCATTCATGTGTACATGATCGATAATGCCAGTGATTGACCACAGCGGTCACATATGGCACAAGACCACTGGAAGAGCTTCTGGGACCGGAAATACTGGTTAGTTTTTTATTGTAACCCATTCTCTGCGAGAATTAAAACTTCTGGAAACACCTCGCCAATCCAACATTGACAGCCTATATGTACGAAGAGTGGGCCATCAGTTTTAAAGTGAACCCACCATCACTATGAGCACCATAAAGTTATGGTGCTGATAGGACAGGTCCCAGAGGGTCCAGGAATGTGCTCTGCCCACTTACCTGGCTCCCCACTGTCACCCAGTCTGGCCACACCATCTATGGGAGTATATAGCCTGCAGAGAGGAGTCTGGTGACAACGGGGAGAAAGGTACCTATGCACAGCCTGGACTCCTCGGGGGCTGTCCTATGAGCACCTTAACTTAGTTGATGGTGCTCTGCAATAATGACAGGTTCCCTTTAAAACTGATCACCTATTCCTAATAAAGGCCATTAATATTAGTTCAGTGGGGTCCAACTCTCGCCTCCCCCCAGTTTTTTGAAGGGGCCACAGCTACATTCTCCTCATTTACCAGTGCACCCCTGTACTTTTTGTGGTTGTGTTTGGTATTACAGCTTACTACAACGTTGCTCCATTCAAGTGAATAAGACTGAGCAATATTACCAGGCAAACCAAATGTCAAATAGCCATCAAAATCAAGGTCCTGGATAACCCCTTTAATTGTTTACATGCGGCCACCATAAATTTCAAGAAATTCGGACCGATATTGCACTTGCAAACTCACAATTTCTATGTGAGTGCGGTGCATATTGCGAGAAAAATCACACTTGCATCGCTGTACTGGCGGTCTAGCTGTGGCCAACGCTGGGAAAAGATGACAGCTGGCCCTTTTTAAGCATTAGCAGTCGTTCCAAGGATTTCTGCGACAAAGATTTTGTGTATTTTTTTCCGATACGCTGCAGCCGCCCGCAGCTAAAGATCGTGATTGGATCGCAGCTATTCTTCATTGATGCGATTTTACAGTGTGTATGAGTGACCGTAAAAACGCATACGGTCATGTGAAAGAGCCCTGAGAATGTAGGGGCACTGGGGCTTATATACTATAGGCTTGTATAGCAGAACACAGGTACGGGATTTTTGGGCCTCGCACCAACTTTACAGGTAACAGCGCTGGATCTCACGAGCAGGCGAGTAAAAAGAAAAAACCATCACCCGGCTAGCTGTCACCTCCCCAAACAAGACCAGAACTTAGATTATAGTGTTGTGGGGACGTAACAGCTTTAATTCTGTATCCTGCACACAGTATAGTAAATAACCCCCAATAGGTTTCACAAGGGAATGGTAACACCCGGCTGCATAATCCTTCATGTATTTCCAAGAGGAATAACTGAGGAAAAGCATATTTCTGTGAAGCTGCGGCCTAGCGTCTGATAAGAGGTCACGCCACCATAATGACTGCGAGATGGAGAGCCGGACGTTCACCTTTCCCCGGATGACCTCCGTGTTACACAACTAGCAGTGCATGACAGAAGACGGCGGACTGATGGCCGCTTCTTGCTAGAATGCTTTAACATCCGCTACAATGTGCAAGAGTCATTTTGCAACCTCAAAATAATAGTGTGCCCCCAGGGAGGAGGTCCTGTAACCGAAGCGCCAGCTGCCAACATGTTGTTCTACCAGACCTTACAGCAGGAAGTATTAATCCTGACTAACTACCTCCTCGCCTGCCCGTGTTCGCAGGTCTACTACTGACGTGGGATTTGTCCTGATTCCACCCTGTACGATCGTTCATCCCCGTAGGCCAGCGGTCCATCTCTCCATTCACCTGAGAAGATGTATAGGTGATCAGCCTGTCAATCAGCCTGTGTAAAAGTACCCGTCGCTGAAACATGCAACCACCAAAAATCTTTTCTTTATGACTAGTAGCACACCAACATACTTTCAGGCCATGTCCGTAATTCCACAGACAGCACATGGCGCCATTATAGCCTATAAGGCTCTTCACATGGACCCCTGGTCTGAGCGGAAAAAAAAACTCATGGCATGTCTCATTCCTGCCCGTTTCAAGGATGACCAAGAAGACGTGTCAAAGTGTGAGTGTGCCATCTGATGCGAGCTCGGATGCAACTCGCAGTTTGCGCAAGTGTGCCACTAGCCTATATTGGCAACCCCCATCAATCTTGGTGGGATCATGCAGTCTAAAGTCAATGGAAGCCGTCCGACTCGTGACCATTCCACAATTGACATTGACGCGATGGCGCGGGAAAAGCAGGGATTTAAAAAAAATCTGTACTGCACATGTCCAGATGGAGAAGCTAAATGACAGGTATGCGCAGATGCCAGCCGGGCACAGGGTCGGATTGTAAGGCGGGCTCCCACATGCGGAATCCAACCAGTACGTGTGCAGGTAGCCTAACATGGCAGATTCAGAATGGCTGTCGAAGGTGCAGCATTGTGAACTGCAGGATTTTTGCTCCCAGGTTGCTCACTTTTAACAACCACATCATAGCTCTACAAGTCAGGCAACGGCCAGCTGCAGACCGAGCACACAAACTTTTTGGAAGTAAGACTTTTGAGATTTGATGTCACACGAAAGAGTCACGTGTGGCTCTAGCCTTAATGCTTTGTCACCACACATGCTTTGTTCATCATCTCCAGGTACACTGTCCAAACTTTAATAACTCTAAGGACACTGGAGAACTCACCCAACGGCATCCAGAGCTCTCAGTAACTAAGGCCATGTAGATATCTTTGCCCATTCCCTACTCCACTTTGGATCCCTTTTCTTGCCCGGCAGTGATGTCGGCATATGTGTGTGTGTATATATATATATACACACACACACACACACACACACACACACACACGCATGACCAGCACTTCGTCTGAATGTAGGTGACACATCCACCAGTGCGTGGAGACCTGGCTCGTAGCCAACAGCACAAACGTGTTCAGGCCAATGTCTGGCAAACAACACAATTATTCATTAAAGGCTCGTCCAAGATATTTGTCTACTAAATGCAGGGAATACTGTGAAATAGAAAGAAGGTGGTATACTCAGCCGTAAGTCCAGCGCCAACATGCCCATACACCCACCGCAGCCTATAACTGGCTGCAGCAGTCACGTGCCATACACTACTAGACCAGCGATTGGCTGCATCAGTCATGTGCCATACACTATTAGACCAGCGATTGGCTGCAGCAGTCACGTGCCATACACTACTAGACCAGCGATTGGCTGCATCAGTCATGTGCCATACACTATTAGACCAGCGATTGGCTGCAGCAGTCACGTGCCATACACTACTAGACCAGCGATTGGCCGCAGCAGTCACGTGCCATACACTACTAGACCAGCGATTGGCTACAGCAGTCACGTGCCATACACTACTAGAGCAGCGATTGGCTGCAGCAGTCACGTGTCATACACTTATAGACCAGCGATTGGCTTCAGCAGTCACATGCCATACACTACTAGACCAGCAATTGGCTTCAGCAGTCACGTGTCATACACTACTAGACCAGCGATTGGCTACAGCAGTCACGTGCCATACACTACTAGAGCAGCGATTGGCTACAGCAGTCACGTGCCATACACTACTAGAGCAGCGATTGGCTGCAGCAGTCACGTGTCATACACTTATAGACCAGCGATTGGCTTCAGCAGTCACATGCCATACACTACTAGACCAGCGATTGGCTTCAGCAGTCACGTGCCATACACTACTAGACCAGCGATTGGCCGCAGCAGTCACGTGCCATACACTACTAGACCAGCGATTGGCTGCAGCAGTCACGTGCCATACACTTATAGACCAGCGATTGGCTTCAGCAGTCACATGCCATACACTACTAGACCAGCAATTGGCTTCAGCAGTCACGTGCCATACACTACTAGACCAGCGATTGGCCGCAGCAGTCACGTGCCATACACTACTAGACCAGCGATTGGCTGCAGCAGTCACGTGCCATACACTTATAGACCAGCGATTGGCTGCAGCAGTCACGTGTCATACACTACTAAAACCAGCGATTGGCTGCAGCAGTCACGTGCCATACACTACTAAAACCAGCGATTGGCTGCAGCAGTCACGTGCCATACACTACTAAAACCAGCGATTGGCTGCAGCAGTCACGTGCCATACACTACTAGACCAGCGATTGGCTGCAGCAGTCACGTGTAGAGATGAGCGAGCACCAAAATGCTCGGGTGCTCGTTACTCGGAACGAAATTTTCGCGATGCTCGAGGGTTCGTTTCGAGTAACGAACCCCATTGAAGTCAATGGGCGACCCGAGCATTTTTGTATATCGCCGATGCTCGCTAAGGTTTTCATTTGTGAAAATCGGGGCAATTCAAGAAAGTGATGGGAACGACACAGCAACGGATAGGGCAGGCGAGGGGCTACATGTTGGGCTGCATCTCAAGTTCCCAGGTCCCACTATTAAGCCACAATAGCGGCAAGAGTGCCCCCCCCCCCCCCCCCCCACTGTCAGCATAAAGATCATTCTCCTCTGCCATAGCTGTAACAGCTGTGGCAGAGAAGAACGATGTTTGCCCATTGAATTCAATGGAGCCGGCAATACAGCAGGTTCCACTGAAAGCAATGGGCTGCCGGCGATCGCGGGATGAATTGTCGGGAAGGGGTTAAATATATAAGCCCTTCCCTGCAATTCATCCAGAAATGTGTTACAATAAAAATATATACCGGCGTATAAGACGACCCCCCAACTGTCACCTTATACGCCGGCAATACAGTGGAGCAAAGAATAAAAATCATTAGTCACTTCTCCTGGTGTTCTACGGCGCTGCTGCAGGCTGTCGCTCCCTCCTGGTCCCCGGCAGAGCATTGCTTTCTGGACGCAGTGGTTGAAATCCCCGCCTCCAGAAACACACGTGCCTTCAGCCAATCACAGCCATTCAATGACATCATTGTCATTGGCTGTGATTGGCTGAAGGCACGTGTGTTTCTGGAGGCGGGGATTTAAAGCCCTTCGTAGAGAAAGCAATGCTCTGCCGGGAACCAGGAGGGAGCGACAGCCTGCAGCAGCGGCGCAGAACGCCGGGGGAAGTGAGTAATGATTTTTATTCTTTGCTCCACTGTATTCCCGGCGTATAAGGTGACAGTTGGGGGGTCGTCTTATACGCCCCGTCGCCTTATACTCCGGTATATATTTTTATTGTAACACATTTCTGGATGAATTGCAGGGAAGGGCTTATATATTTAAGCCCTTCCCGACAATTCATCCCACGATCGCCGGCAGCCCATTGCTTTCAGTGGAACCTGCTGTATTGCCGGCTCCATTGAATTCAATGGGCAAACATCGTTCTTCTCTGCCACAGCTGTTACAGCTGTGGCAGAGAAGAATGATTTGTCTTCTATATGTTCTCAATGGGGTCGGCGCTGCTGCCGCCGGCCCCATTGAGTGCATATAGAGAAGAGAACAGAAATCGCAGATCGCACATAGGTGCGATCTGCGATTTCTATGCTATGGCCTAAGAAGGACCGTTGGGGTTCTTGAAGCCTAAAATCACTCCTAACGCTCTCCCTATAGCAGCTCCGGCATCAACAACACTTTCCCTAAACTATGTCAGAATGCATCTGTGGCGAGCCGCGGGCGGGCAGATTTTAATACTCGGGTGACACCTAATCTCCCCAGCCACTCACTGCAGGGGGGTGGTGTAGGGCTTGAACGTTGCAGGGGGAAGTTGTAATGCCTTCCCTGTCTTTCTATTGGCCAGAAAAGCGCGCAAATTTGTCAGGGAAGAAAATGAAAGTAACCCGAACATCACGTGGTGCTCGTCACGAGTAACGAGCATCTCGAACACCCTAATACTGGAACGAGTATCAAGCTCGGACGAGTACGCTCGCTCATCTCTAGTCACATGCCATACACTACTAAAACCAGCGATTGGCTGCAGCAGTCACGTACCATACACTACTAGACCCGTGATTGGCTGCAGCAGTCACGTGCCATACACTACTAGACCAGCGATTGGCTGCAGCAGTCACGTGCCGTACACTACTAGACCAGAGATTGGCTGCAGCAGTCACGTGCCGTACTACTAAGACCAGTGATTGGCTGCAGCAGTCACGTGCCATACACTACTAGACCAGCGATTGGCTGCAGCAGTCACGTGCCACACACTATTAGACCAGCGATTGGCTGCAGCAGTCACGTGCCATACACTATTAGACCAGCGATTGGCTGCAGCAGTCACGTGCCATACACTACTAGACCCGTGATTGGCTGCAGCAGTCACGTGCCGTACACTACTAGACCAGTGATTGGCTGCAGCAGTCACGTGCCATACACTACTAGACCAGTGATTGGCTGCAGCAGTCACGTGCCGTACTACTAAGACCAGTGATTGGCTGCAGCAGTCACGTGCCATACACTACTAGACCAGCGATTGGCTGCAGCAGTCACGTGCCATACACTTATAGACCAGCGATTGGCTTCAGCAGTCACGTGCCATACACTACTAGACCAGCGATTGGCTGCAGCAGTCACGTGCCATACACTACTAGACCAGCGATTGGCCGCAGCAGTCACGTGCCATACACTACTAGACCAGCGATTGGCCGCAGCAGTCACGTGCCATACACTACTAGACCAGCGATTGGCTGCAGCAGTCACGTG
Organism: Eleutherodactylus coqui; assembly: GCF_035609145.1. NCBI lineage: Eukaryota > Metazoa > Chordata > Amphibia > Anura > Eleutherodactylidae > Eleutherodactylus > Eleutherodactylus coqui. Next base: position 49,050,291 of record NC_089847.1, on the reverse strand, counting down.
CCATACACTACTAAAACCAGCGATTGGCTGCAGCAGTCACGTGCCATACACTACTAGACCCGCGATTGGCCGCAGCAGTCACGTGCCATACACTACTAAGACCAGTGATTGGCTGCAGCAGTTACGGGTGTCTACAGCATGCCACTGCTGCAGCCATGTAGACCAAGCCGGCGGAGAGGACCAGAGCAGTGGTGTCACAGCAACAGGAAATCGAACTGGTAGCTATAGCTTTTATTTTTTAACGTTTCCTACATTAAAACAAAATAATTACATATCAGAAAAGCCTTTTATCTTTCTTTTTACAGGACTGATGTCTACGTGCAGCGCTATTCCTGCCATCAAGACCACTAGAGGTCTGCTGACCCTCAATAAAGTGGCCCTCTGGTCCTGGTGAAACGCTCCTCCGACTGCCTGATGTGCACTACTGGTATGCTTTGGTAGTCTAAGACGCTGCATACTGCTCTAATTGGCCAGTGCTGCTCACATGGTCGGCATTGGCCAATCAGAGCAGTGTGTAATTTCTTAGGCCCCTCTTGCACGGAGCGATTATCATTCAAATAATCTTTGAATCATTGGAAAATGAATTTTAATTAGTTTGCTAATTGTGCGTAAAAATCATCGTTCGTCGTGTCTAAAAGGCGATTGTTTAGTCATTCATAAACCAATCCCGATGGGCTAAACAAGCTGAACGTAACCAATTATCTGCCCGCGTAAATGGAAGGCAAATGACTTGTCTGCTCGTTCCAATGAATAATTGCTCCGTGTGAAGGACCCTTAGGCCGGTGTCACATGAGCGCAAGCGCAACTGCGCACGCCTGGGTGCAACTGTTTGGTGCTACCAATAAGGTCTTTTTGCGCGCCAGCGTACTTTACTGCACTTTTCTGCCCGCAGGGCACATTCTTCAATGCACGGGACACAAATGCACAGACTGAAATGGCTAATTAGTCTAACGAGTTCCAGAGGTGTTCTTTTTCCTTCACGATTACAGTGTCGCACGCATCTCCTAGCGTATTGCGCGCATGTTTGTGCACCCCCATTGACTTCTATGGGGGCTTTTGATGCACAAAGAGTTCGTTCTGCAAAAAGCAGTGCTGAGACGCGCGCAAATGTTCATACGCCTGTGTGAAGAAGCCTTCAGACTAATGATGCGTAGCGAGCAGCAGGTAGTCAGGGAAGCAGTTCAGCCATCTTCATTTGTCGAGGACTGGAGGGTCGCTTTAAAGGGATTCTCCAGACTATTAAAAATGCTCTGAAATCTGCTCTGACCGGTGGCGAAAAGAAGGCATAGTCACCTCTTCTGATCCCCCGTCCCACCAGCGCTCGGTCCCCCACTGCTCTCCACTTCCTGCCGCAGCAGCAGTGACGCCCCGACACAGGATTATGTGACCGCCACAGTTAAAGGGAACCAGTCACCTTTGAACAGCACTAAGTTATGATGCTGTAGAGGAAGGTGATGGGGAGCCGGGATATATTTTTTACACTCCCCCATTCTCCAGTGCCCGCATTCTCTACCAGTGAAGTGTGCAACATGAAAATATGACTCTACTCAGATGCCATGTGCGCTCTCCCAAAATTAGCTTATGGTGCTTTTCTGAGTCAACAGGTTCCCTTTAATCACTGGAGACAAGGATTGGCTGCAGTGGTCACGTCCCGGGTGTTGGTGACATCATCACTGTAGCAAGAAGTGGAAGCGGCGGGGGATCTGGAGAGGCGAGTACAGCTTTTTAGGTTTAGCCAGTATTCAAAACTTTTTGCACCCCTTGATAACTCCTTTAAAGTCCATGAGGTCAAGTGGTGAGCATCCGGATTAGTCCTGACACCAGTGTGAACAGAACCTGTTGCCAAACATCGCGCTGGAATATCTTGCGCCAAATATAACAAGTAAACAGTAAATCTACTATTAGGAAATACGAGTTGTCTATTCCCTATAGAAAACAGTAAAGCGAGTAAAGAACACACGTGTGGTTACCGGTCACGTCTGCACTCTCCACGGAGGACGGACACCAGGGGATGAAAACGTACAGCGCACGACGGCTGTGCGAATGGCACTGGATGCTCCGCTACAGAAAGCCGTCACACGAACGAATTACAACGGCCGCCGGGTCGCAGACGGCAGCCATAAATACAGGCTTCAACCCACTTATCATTTACAAGTGTCACAGCATCATCTTATCTCCGAACAGCCGCTGTCATTCTGTAGTCGCTGACTAGCCGGTACCGGGATAACGCTTATCTGCTCTAGCCTCTTTGCACTTTTAGCCCTGCTCCATTATTAGTTTACCTAATACAAGTCTATGGTAGTCTGGGCTTCTTGTGTCATCAGTGGATTAATCTGATGCTTTGTCCCTCCCCCATGCTTTACACTGCAGCTACTCACTAGGCAGTCAGCGCATGAAAAGTGTTACAGGAAAAAATGAATGATTATAAAACCACCAGACAGAAAAGTACAAAGACCAGAGAAGCCCGCGTTCACATCAGCGTTTCATCTTCCGTTTTCCTCCTGCGTTCTAAGAAGGGATCCAGTAAGATCCCCATTGATTTCAACGGCACGTATTTAGCTTCATTCTGCTTCCGTTCCGTCTGGTTTCCATTTTTTGGGCGGGACAAAAAAAAAAGATGACGACTGAAGTGCAGGTGCAGGACTTTTTTTTCCCATCCAAAAAAAGGGAAACCGGATGAAATGGGACTTTCCGTTCCTTCTATTTTTTGGAGGAAGGACATAAACGAAAAAGTATCCGTTTGTATCCGTCTAACAGATCCGTTTAATCACACGGCGCTTTGGCAGCGGTAAAAGTATAGCTGAAAGAAACAAAAAACGGATCCGTTAAAAACTGATCAGAATAGATAAGAAGCGGATGCAAACGGAACCCAACTTTACCTAGATCCGTTAAACGGACCCATCAGAATGGCGCATCTGTTGGCGCCAGACATCCGGTTTTTAAATTACAAAGGAGAAAAATTAAACAGATCCGTCGAAACCGGATAAAAGGCGACAGATGTACCGCCAGATGACCGGACAGGTAGGCAAAAAATGTAACAATAGCCATGCCCCAGCTCACTAAACGGCAGCACGCAAAGGGTTATATGGGCCTGGCGGGGAGTCTGTAGGAAGGAGGGGGTATTTTCTGGTGGGGAACCCCTTTATGCCTTCATTAAGCCATTAGTTGGTAGCCGTGTTGTCCCATTCGTTGGGCCTTTCTCCAGATCTGGTGCCATCCACAGGGCTAAATGATTTTGCACCCTACAAGATAAGTGATCAATACACGTCTCCCGTGCCATCCAGGACCCACATAACGCCAACTAAAAGGGGTATTCCGGGACATTTTGCACTTTTTTATTGCGCACCGAGCGCCCGTCGTCGATCCCGAACGATCAGCGGATTCCTGATGCCGCTGTCACTACAATCAGCACAGGAAGCAGAAAGTGCTGACCATAGCGTAGTGGCCAAGGTTGGTATTGCAGGTGCAGCTGCCAATGAAATCAACCTACAATACCAACCTGGGCCGTGGTGACGGCAGCCCCAGGAATCCCCGTCGGACATAAAAGTGCAAAATGTCCCGGAATACCTCTTTAAAGCTCTATGCGACTGGCATGGCCTCTACCCACCACTGTAAGCTGCCATCATCTTCAGCGCTGGTACCAAGCAGCCTTGTGACCAATGCCTTCCCCACCGTCACCTGCCAGTGCACATCCAGCCTTGTCTAGACCTGGCAATAAAGTGTTAATATATTTGGTATGGCACGGTTATAAGCATGGAAGTGACACGGGGAGGTGATGGGCATCAGCATGTGGCTATATGGGTATCACTACACCTGATATAGATCAGCAACATAATCTGCCTCTCCAACTGGAAATCACAGATGAGTGCCAAGAGATATGAGTGCCCGGTCGCCCCTTATAGCGGGCATCAGCTGTTCCCATACAGCGTTGTAAAAAGCGGAGTGCCCCTTTAACTGACTGGCACACAGCATGCTATAGGCCTCACTGCCAGGGGCATGTTGTCAGGCAGCAGCCCTATAAGGCACATGGCAGGGCTGAGGACACTGGCAGTGTGGGCACTGCTCCCTTCCATAGGATGTGCCATGCAGGGCTCCAGCCGTCCCCCGGCACAGAACAGGTGAGCTCTGCACCCAAGGTAAGGGGCATCACACATGCCGCCTCATGGTCTCCAGCCGACCATGTGATGCCCTGTGCCCACACCTAAGAGGCCACATGCCCAGCGCTGGCACCACAAGCAGGGGGCACCTCCCCAATGCCACCTCCTTGCCTACACTGCACCCTCGCCCCCTGCCCACTCCAGCCCCCATCCACCTGCCAACACATCACAAGTCTGAACTCTGCCCAAGTGATACCCACCACCCATCACCCAACTACAGAAGTGCCCCACCAACATGTGAGCTTACCCGGGATCCCGCCCGAGACACGACCGAACGGGGTGGAGTTGTAGGCGGGGACCCCCTCCCCAGAGCTGATCACCGATGGATCGATCCCAGTTATCGATCCCCCCCGGGGAAGGGCCGATGATGAGGAGGAGGGAGGGGGTCTCTCCCTGGTGCAGCTCTATCAGGCCAAGTTTCCCAATGGTGATAAAGCGGCCACTCCAACCCCTTACGGCGAGCGTGAGATCTTCCCCCGCCTCATTTGCATATCTGTGTCCCGGCCGCTGATTGGTTGGCCGGCTGAGCCCCCGGCTGCTGATCTGAGAGAAGTGCGCAGCTCGCTTTAGTGAGTGCGTGGAGGAGGAGGAGGCAGGACGTGTCTGCCGGGGGTTACCGCTGTCACAGCAGGGGCTACCCCCTCCCGCCTCCGTCTGCCCCGCGCCACATGTCACACACCATGGCCGCCCTCACCAGGGCTATAAGGCCTAGAGTCACAAGCTAATGTCCGCTCCTGCCGTGTGGGCGCCTTATATAACCTCCTCTCTAATATTAACCCCAGGCTACCTCTGCCAGGCTTCGTAAAGGAGAACCCCACCAGCATAGGTCACGTGTGCCAATGTGGGTGCCCAAGCCTTATGGGGTGCTTTGTGGCATAGTGTGCCCCCCTTGTGGTGCCACTACTTACTAAACACTACATTAGAATATTAAAGGGGTATTCCAGGCCTTTACTAATGATGACCCACCCTCAAATAGGTTATCTGCGGGGATCTGCCACTCGGGACCCTCACTTGTAGCTGATCCTGCGGCCGGGCCGGACGTGGTCATGGATTGTCAAGGCCGAAAGTGTGGTTGACGCCTTCAGTCCCCTCAAATCTAATCACAATGATGGAAGCGTAATAAGAGGCATCTCCCATTGAAGTGACGCTGACTATTACACTTCCACCGGTGATGACGTCCATGCCTGCTGCGCTACCTGCAGGCCGGGGGATCAGCTGATTACCGGGGATCCCGAGCGGTGGACACCCATAGATCTACCTACCTGAGGGTAGTTCATTAAGGGCTCCTGCCCACGGGTGGATATTTGCTGCAGGCGTCCGCACCGCAAATCCGCAGCAAATAGCGCCCATAGCATGTTATGGGAAATCGATTCTTCCTCCACGGACCCAACTGAGCATGCTCCATTTTTCCATAAATTCCGCCATGAATATTGCAGGCAGGTCGCGGATTCTGCGTCATCTGTACTGCGCATGTGCAATGGCGGGCCTCCGGGTTCATTCGCAGTACAGATTACCCGCCGACAGAGCAGATTTCACGTGCGGGATCCGGCTCCGCAGTGTACAGCGGGCCCCTTCAGAGGAGTTCACACGCCCTTATATATGATCCATGTGCTGTCTGTTTATTTCACAGAATTGCACTCGCCCATGTGAATATAGCCTTAAGGCCCAATGCCCACGGACGGATTATCGCTGCAGTATTTGCGGCCAGACGCCCGCCGCGAATTCCACAGCAATGTCGATCCATAGCATGCCATGTTAAAAGATTGTTCCATGCCCACGAGCGGAAATCAACTGTGATTTTCCGCTTGCAGGGACGAATCGCAGCATGCTCTATTATGTGCAGAAAATCGCACGGACGGCTTCCATTGCAGTCGATGGAAGCCGTCTGTCCTGCGGCGAGTTGTCGCGATTTCGCGTCATCACCGTCGTATCATGTCCTGCATTGAGCATGCGGGCCAGCCAAGACCCTCGCGGCGGATCTAGACAGGTTAGTAGGGGTCTCTGAGGGTCACTGCCTGGGGTACCGGGTTTGATTCCGCTGCAAGATTTCGCAGTTGGAGGCTGCATTCACACGAACGTATATCGGCTCGGTTTTCACGCCGAGCCGATATACGTCGTCCTCATGTGCAGGGGGGGGGGGGAGGATGGAAGAGCCAGGAGCAGGAACTGAGCTCCCGCCCCCTATCTGCCTCCTCTCCGCCCCTCTGCACTATTTGCAATGGGGAGAGGCGGGGCGGGGCTAATTCTCCCGACTTAGCCCCGCCCCGCCTCCTTTCATTGCAAATAGTGCAGAGGGGTGGAGAGTAGGCAGAGAGGGGGCAGGAGCTCAGTTCCTGCTCCTGGCTCTTCCATCCTCTCCCCCTGCACATGAGGACAGCGTATATCGGCTCGGCGTGAAAACCAAGCCAATATACGTTCATGTGAATGCAGCCGGAATCCGACCCAGTCGTGGGCATGAGGCCTAAAGGAGTTGATTGGTGGGTGTGCACCACACAGGATTCCCTCTGATCAGCTGATCACCAGGCCCACTGTCAGCACAGGTAGCGCTGGAGACAGATAGCACTGTCCAGTACTACAGTGGCCCAGGTTGGTACTGCAGGGGAGCTCCCATTGAAATCAGAGAGAGCTGTGTCTGTAGTACTAACCGGGGCTGCAGCAATTTTGACAGCGGTATCTGCTCCCAGCACTGTCTGCACTCACAGCGGGTCTAGCGATCAGTTGATCAGTGTGGATCCCGAGTGACTGATCTCCTCCAATCATCTATTGATAATCTATCCTGAGTATAGGAACTAAAGGGGTTGTCCAGACCTTTACTGCTTAGTACCCCTGTGTGTTGTTGCGCAGATTGCCAAGGGTCCTAAGGGGCAGACCCCAGCCAATCAATAGTATTTGTCTGGAGCCTGTTTACAGGATGCCGTACACACCAATAACAGAGCTAGGTGATTGAGCACTGCGCCCTGTTCTTGGCTGTTAAACATGTTTTTTTGAGAATTTGTAGTGATTTACTATCTATTTAATGCTTCCTGTCTATATTCTATATTCCCCCCCCCCCCCCAAAGAAAAAAAAATCCTGCAGTTTTCACTCTGACCACAAAGTTTAATAATAGTCTGGCACTTCCTCTTCTGTAGAGAAAACTTTTCAGCGGTTATGTCATTATCATCACAGGCAGGATTGCAATGAATTGTAACACCTATACATCGAAAACACAGGATCCAACATTCGCAATAGGTAATGGTCACAGCTCACCTCCTCTCCCTCCTTGCACAACGACCTCTGCAGAAGTCATAGAACATACCTGTAACATTCTCCAGTAGAAGTCAATGAGTCAGCTCCTGCCCATTGTGAATGGTCAATGAGTTCTGCTGTAAAGCATATCTCTAAATGCTGTGAACTGCAGCTTTGGCAAGATAGGCGCCCCCCATGGTCATGTACAGGCAATAACATAAAAAATCTACAATCAGAAAATAAAGACGGATCAGAAAATGGAAAACATTTCACTATCTGGTTTTCATTAGTACAAACATTATGGCTGATACATTCCTTTTAAAGTGTTCTGGCCACTAACATGTATCCACACTATGGATAATAACAGATTTGACACCCAGGCCTTCTGTAGAACAGGGAGCCCCTCCCCCCCCCCCCCCCCCAGAAGCCGCCAGGCGATATGCAGAGATGGATATTCTCAGGGATATATGGCTTGTATATCATGAGCCAATGGCTCTAGTAGCAGAATTAAGGCTGCCACTTACAGCAACTTGCATTCTGTTCATAGAGCCGCAGAGACAGACTAAAATAAAACAGGGAAAGTCAATTCATGAACCTTCTCTGCTTTAGGGCTTCACCACACGGGCGATATTCCTGCGCCAGTTCCATCCAATTGCAAAATGGAGAAAACTTTCATTTGAACGGATTCTTGCGCAAAAGCGATTTTTCACTCGTACTAATAGCCTGAGTTTGAAAAATAGCTCTATGTCCTATTCTTCTGCAAGTCTTGCCGGAGTATCGAACAACATATGGACGGAGTGTCAGCGTGCTGTGCCATGTGAACTTCGCCCGAGAATCTCTGATGCAACTTACTATCACATATACAACCTCATTATTATACCGCTTAGATGGGAAGTGCGGCTCCTTTACGCATTAGTATTGGTTCAACAAAAGTGTTACGGTAGTCCCAACCAGAACATTACTTCCATTATAGTCTGACGAGAGGTTATGATGAGGGTGAGCAGTATCCCAGTGCGATGCAGATACTTGCCTATATCTCAGCGGGGCATATCCATCATCTTCTCACAGTCATTTAGTATGCATGTAATGTAGGATTTTCTTTGAGGAACTGTGTTTGCACCTCTTGAACTTGAGCCCAATCCCATTTAACTGCAGTGTACAGAAGCGCCGTGGCCAAGTGCGGGTAAGGCGAGTAACAATGAATAATCACAGGTCTCTCTAGGGCACAAGGAAAGGCCATGAAGTGTTACAGGTTGTCTGTCAGTATGGGCAGTCAGGGCTGTCTGTGTCAGAGCGGATCAGCTCACTGACTGTCTCCTCCCACTGTGCTTTTCACCCAGGGCCTGCGCCAGGTTCTGCTGGAGAAGAGGATTCCTTTCCCACGCAAGCATCATGAGACAGTTCAGCTGCAAATCAGATGCAGTGTCAGCTCAGTGCAGCCTTCAGGAGCGCCAGACTGCAGGCCGTCCGAGCTGTGCCATACAGTTACTGCAGCATCTACATACCGGTACTTACCAGCATGTCCACCCAACATAGTCACTAGTAAATACCGCTTGTCCTCCTGTATGAAGCGTTTTTGGATCCTGTTCAGCCATGTCTTAAGTTCTAATTATCATGCAGATCGCTCATTAGATCGAGGTAGTTTGCATGATAATCGTGCTGTGTGAACACATGCAGTGAAAGCATCGTTCACTTTAAGGTAAGGTGACCAGATGTCCCGATTTAGGCGGGACAGTCCCGCTGTTTTCCGCTTTCCCTAGGGTCCTTAAGCAGGACAGACTTTTGTCCCGCTTTTGGGACGTCTGTACCTCTTTCGAGACGTCTGGTTACCATGAAGGTGATTACCAGCCAGGGTGCTGCGGCTCCCAGGCTGGTAATCGCTCAATGGCCATGACGTCATATAAGATAAGGTGACTGTCCCGATGTAGGCGGGACAGTCCCACTTTGGGATCTTGTGTCCCGCTTTACCCAGGGTCCTGAAGCAGCGAAGCTTTGGAACATCAGTACCACTTTTGGATGTCTGGTAATCACCTAGCGGTGCTGCCGCGGGATGCACAAACTGACGGCAGTCTGTGCACCCCTGATCTTCCACTGACCTCTCTTGCTTGATTCCGTAGTGTCCCTTATATCAGCCCCAGTAGTAATAGTGTTACTACTGAGGCCACTGTGGGGATCATTATTACTACTGGGGCCAATATAGGGGTCACTGTTGCTACGGAGGCCACTGTCGCGGTCACTATTACTACTGGGATCACTTTGGTGGTCACTATTACTACTGAGGCCACTGTGGGGGACACTATTACTACTGGGATGACTGATGGAAATTCCGTAGCATTTCCGTATCCAAAAAACAGTCAATATCCGTATCCTTGGTACAGATTTTGGCTGGAAATCAGACACGTATCCGCAGCTGACTTCATACTATGCAGAGCTCCCCCTCACCTCCTCTGAAGGCTTCCTGCTGTCAGTGCTCCCCAGCTTCTGGTTCCCAGGTACGGCACCGCTGGTCAGGTGAGGCCACTACAGGCCACTACGAACCTGAAGCCCGGGAGCGCTGACAGCGGGAAGCCTTCGGAGGAGGTGAGGGGGAGCGCCGCATTGTAATTCCAGTCAAAATCCACACCACTGTTAGGGATTTTGACTTTTTTCTGGATGTGGAAATGCTTCTGAATTTGCTCCCTGTCTTTTTTGAAATGGCCCTGTTCTTTTTATAATGACGGCCTCTTTAGGGTTCCATCACATGGGCATATTTCCGCAAAAAAAATTTGATGTCAATGGGTTCGTACACATTTCCAGATTTTGTGTGCACATTTCATGTGTGCGCTAAAAATAAAGCATGCTATATCTTTTTACATATTTGTGTACCAGAGCTTCCCATAGAAGTCTATGGGGTGTCTGCAAATGTGCAACGCAATGCGCTGAGCAATTACATGAAAAAAAGAACACATCTGGAACTCATTAGGCTAAATAGCCATTTAAACTGGGGCGTATCCATCTGCCATGCGCAAATGAATATGCCCTGTGAGCACAAAAAATGCAGTAAAATACGCTGATACGTGCACTGATATGCACGGAAAAACTTATATGCCCATGTGAAGCCGCCGTGACTGTAAATGGAGGCGGGCTGGCTAGAATGATCCCCGGCCCATTCTGCCTGCAGTCACTGAGTGCTGATCCTTCAGTGTGAAAGCATCGCTGGGACAGGCAGGTGCCCGAAAGTCGTCCCATGTGAAAAGGGCTTTAGTTATATCTGTTTCTGGGAAAGCTGGGTGACAACAAATATCACTACCATTGCAGCTCCCACATGTCTTGTCACCATTCCCATCACTAATATCATATTGTAGCTTGTGTGTGATGATAAAAATCGCGTTTACTACACAGTTAAAACTGCGTTTGAGTCATTTCCTCTGGTGAGCCAAAGGTTCCCCAATCTGAGACTAGCAGCAGACGTTCTTCTAGTAAATAGGGAATCTCAAACCGCACAAAATTCTAATTCCAAGTGTCCGGAACCTATCCTAATGCAAATAAAATAATTGGTTGCATCAAAAGGTAGATACCCCAAATAGCCAATACTAGAGATGAGCGAGCACCCAAATGCTCGGGTCCGCGTTATTCGAGTCAAGCTTTTCGGAAAATTCAAGAGCTCTACTCGAGTAACGAACCCCATTGACTACAATGGGAGACTCAAGCCAAAAACTGGGGCGGGGTCGAACACGGCGTGATGCTCGTTCGAGTAACGAGCACCATCGAGTACGCTAATACTCGAACGAGCATCAAGCTCTGCAGAGTACGTTCGCTCAACTCTAGCCATTACACTGACTGTTCTCTTACAATGGCACTAGTCAAGGGGTGGGATATATTAGGCAGAAGTGGTCAGAGGAAGGACAGCTGGTCAACCAGTGACTGGTCATCGGTGTCCAAGGCTTTGGATATGGGACTATGTAGCCGCAAATTGGGCAGAGTGCCCATGCTGATGCCTATCCATGGTGGGTGGAAAGCTCCTATAATGGGCCTGCAAGCATCAGAACTGTGTAATGGAGCAACGGAAGACGATGGCCTATTCAGATGAATGACATTTCCATTTACATCATAGCTGGGTGTGTGTGTGTCACTTTCCTTGGGGGGAAATGGCACCAACATGTGCTATGAGATGACAAGTTGGCGGAGGGAGCCGTGTAATGCCCTGGGCAATGTTCTGCTGGGAAAGTTTGTGTGTGACTCATACCACCAACCCGAACAGTGCTGCAAACCACGTACACATCCTTATGGCATCAGCAGTGGCCTCTTTCCCCAGGATAATGCATCCCGCCATACTGAAATGTTTTCCAGAAAGGTTTGACAAACATGACAGAGAACAAAGTGATGATTGGCCTCCAAATTTCCCAAATTAAGCATCTGTGGGATGTGCGAGAAAAACAGGTCTAATCCATGGAGGCCGCATCTCACAGTTTACTGGACTTCAAGGATGTGTTGTTCTGTTGACTATGCTATTCTGGGCACCTAAAATGTCAGAGACCACGCAAAATAGAGACCAAAGTTTTCACTTTCGGTCTTTACTTGACTTATCAAAGTCAATGCTACAATTTAGGGTTCCATCTAAATACAGATTTTAGCAATTCAGATAAAACCCTGGACAAAAAGGAACAGCTTACACCAAAACACTTTGTGAATGCAGTATTCGAATTCATTGTTCCATGAGTGACTGCAAGGCACACAGGCAGCCCCAAATCGTGATGCTTCCACCATGCTTTACAGTCAGGGCTCATTCATAGGGGCGTATGCATTTTTGCAGTTCATGGAGTTTTCTGTGGGTCTTTTGCTGTCAAATTTGGGTTCTTTTGCAACTCTTTATAGAGACTCGTCACCTTCTTTTTGCACCCCTGTGTGAGGACACCATAAGGTAGTGGCAGTCACACTGATTACAGTGAAATGTCTGCTCTGTAAATCTTTGCAGTAGTTTTGGAGAAAATTACATTTTTTTAGCAGCAGCACATGCATAAAGTAGTCCTGGATACTCATGATCTGAGAAGTTAGCTAAATCCACCCTGCCCTCCAGCCACTGATTGACTGCTCCCTGCTTATTACTGTGCATAGAGTAAGAGCTGCTAATCATTGGCTGGAGGGTGGTGGTAAGTGCGGTCAGCCTGCAGCTTATGAATATGCAGCACTATTTCAGCGTCTGGCTGCTACTGATAAACTGGAAGTTTCTCCCCAACTACTGCATAGATGTACACAGCAGGCTTATAATTGTAATCAGTGTGACAGGCCCTACTTTACGGTGCTCTCACTGAAGGCTGCAAAAAGATGATGACAGATTCCCTTTAAGGATTTCATGTTGTGTTCTTGGCATAATCTTAACAGAATCCCAACTCCTGGGAGAGCAGCAACACATAGTAGATAATTGTGGATTGATGTACACCCAAGTAGCTTTAGCAATGTTTTTAGCCTCTTCCAGCTTCATGCATTTCCATAACACATCTGAAATTTGTTTGAATTGAGTCATGGTTTACACTAACTAATCCTTTTAAGAAGGACAGATTTGTCAGTAACCAGGCTATGTATGCCTTTATTTAGCGACAAAGCACCTTACGATATAGTAGGAATAACGGAAACATGGCTTGATGATAATTGCGATTGGGCGGTGAACTTACAGGGTTAGAATTTCTTCAGAAGAGACCGTGGGAACCAGAAAGGGGGAGGGGTATATCTGTAATTTAAATCCTACTTAATGCAGTGACTAAGAGAAGATATAAGTGTAGGAGATGAGTATGTGGAATCTCTATGGGTAGAAATGCAAGGAAGAAAGACTAATAAAATCCTGATAGGAGTTTTCTATAGGCCATCAAAAATAACAGAAGAAACTGAAAACGTATTACTAAGACAAACCGCAATGAAGTAATTATTATGGGAAGCGTTAATTATCCAGATATAATATGGGTAGATGAAACCTGCGAATATCACAAGGGTGATAAGTTCTTGAGAACAATTAAAGATAACTACCTTACCCAACTTGTACAGGAGTCAACTATTAACTAACAAATCGGACAAATCACGGGGGTGTAGGTTGAGAGGCACTTGGGAAATAGTGACCATAATATAATTCATTTCCAGTTGTCATTCAATAGGAAGCCTTATTCTGGAGCGACAAAAACTGAATTTTAGTAAAGCAAAATTTGATCAGCTCAGAATTACTCTCGGCAACATTGATTGGGATAATGTCCTCAAAAATAGCAGTACAGTCGACAAATGGGAGACAGCACATGCACCTTAATGACCAGGCCAAATTGTGGAAATCTGTCATGTGTCACTTTAACATAGAATAACTCCGTAAAGGTTTTGCATATCCAAGTAATTCTGACATTTTTTTCACCACATATTGTACTTCCTTTAGGTGGTAAAAATAGACCGATGCAATTTGTGTATTTTTATTAGAAGCGTCAAACTTGGGAAAATTTTAAAAACATTTTCATTTTTCACATTTTCAACTGTAATATGTCAAATATGTGCAAACGTACTGTACTAATTTTTGATGATACTTCCAACTGTTTACTTTATTCTGGAAGCACATTGGAAAAACATTAGTTTTTTTTAACCATTTAGGAGATGTACAAATTTAACATTCCTTATTAACATTTTAAGGAACATTTTCTTTTCCTACACCAAGCCAAAATTACAAAGGCTCATAGGTATCTGAGCACAGGACAAACAGGGGTATCCATTTTGGGGTGCAAATCCTCATTTTCATGTGCACATAGAAAAAAAAACTGTCTTTAAAATGGGGTCATTTGTGGGGGTTGACCCCATTTTAAAGACAGTTTTTTTTCTATAGAGCACATGAAAATGAGAATTTGAACCCCAAAATGGATACGCCTGTTTGTCCTGCGTTCAGAAACATACCCATTGTGGCTTTTCTGTCTGTATGCACAACTGGGCCCAAACCGAAAGGAGAAGCCGGTGGCTTTCAGAGCAGACATTTTGCTTGAAGGTGTTTTAGGCCCCATTGCTCACTTGTAGAGCCCTTGAGCTGGCAAAACAACAGAGAACCCCCACAAATGACACCATTTTGAAAACTAGACCCCTTAAATTCATCTAGGGGTGTACTGCGTATTTTTACCCCACAGTTTTTGAATGAATCAAAGCAAAGCAGGAGGAAAAAATTAAGATTTTTTGGCAATTGTGTCATTTTAAAAAACGTTTTTTTGTACAGCACACATATGAATCAAAACTTACACCCCAAAATGGATACCTATGTATGTCCTGTGTTCAGAAACATACCCTTTGTGACCCTAATCTTATATCTGTACACACAAGGGGGCCAAAACCGAAACGAGCAGCCAGTGGCTTTCAGAACAGACATTTTGCTTGAAGGTGTTCCAGACCCCATTGCTCACTTTTAGAGCCCTTGAGAGACCAAAACAATGGAAAACCCCCGACAAATGACCCCATTATGAAAACAAGACCCATTAATGAATTCATCTAGGGGTGTACTGCGTATTTGACCAAACAGTTTTTAAATGAATCTAAGCAAAGCAGAAGGAAAAAACTATGATTTAAAAATTTTTGGCAATTGTCTCATTTTCAAAAGTGTCTTTTTTGTACAGCACACATATAAATGAAGACTTTCACCCCAAAATGGAACCCCTTGCTTGTCCTGTGTTCAGAAACATACCCATTGCAGCACCATTCTACTAACAGGACACATGGCTAGACCTATAATAGTGGGAACTCCCAGTGGATTTCAGGACACAACTGAATAAATTCCAGGCCCCATTGCTCACTTGTACAGAAAAAAATGGACTCCCTAAAAATAATCCCCTGCCCTTTTTGGTGTTCCCTAAATCTTAGATAAAAGTAATAATGTAAACTGTGTGATATGTCTGAAACCAGGGGTAATTAGGGGGGCCTGGCTGGGATGGGCACATGGGGCAACAAAACCGGGTATCCCTCCTCCTCCTATGCTTTTTTGGGGGTATTTCGTGACCTCAGCAGCAGGGATGGGGTGTAAAAAGTGGCGCTCTGTGAGGCTTCGTAATCTTGCTGAGGTGCGGCGGTCTCACACGGAAAGCGCTTAACAAGCTGCTCCTGAAACTGCATGAAGGTGAGCGTTCCCGGGGCTTCTTGTAAATTACGTATTACAGGTAGCGGTCTGAATAACGCCGGGCTCACACAGCCATACGTGGACTCCGCTTGCAGAGGCCCGCAGCAGATCCCTGCTGTGAGCCGGCCGTGACCCTGCGTACGGCCGCATAATCTACTGTGCATAACTGCGTACTCACACAGGCGATCATGCACAGTACCCCTTTTTTGGTTTATATTTCCCGCGCCGTCGCTTAACCCCTTAAGGACTCGGCCTATTTTGGCGTTGAGGACCAAGCGATTTTTGATACTTTTCCGTCTCCATTTTTCAAAAGCCATAACTTTTTTATTTTTCCGTCGACGCAGGGCTTGTTTTTTGCGTGGCGAACTGTAGTTTTTATCGGCGTCATTTTTGGGTACATAGACTATATCGTAAAACTTTTATTATTTGTTTTATGATAACAGAGAGATAACGGAGAGAAAACGACTCAAATGTGCCATAATTTTTTTTTTTTACAGCGTTAATCATGCAGCATAAATGACACACTAAATTTTTTCTGCGGGTCGGTACGGTTACAATGATACCAAAATTCTTATTTTTTTTTAGGTTTTTACACTTTTTTGCAATAAAACCCCTTTTTTGGAAATCTTTTTTTTTCTCTATAGCTGCATTCAAAGTCCTGTAGCTTTTTTATTTTTCTATGTACAGAGCTCTCTGAGGGCTTATTTTTTACGAGACGAGCTGTAGTTTTTATTGGTACCATTTAGGGGAATGTACGGCTTTTTTGATCACTTTTATTGCATTTTTTGGGAGGCATTTTGCCTCTGTTTTTTAGCGTTTTTTTAATGCTTTTTGCCGTAAAAAATAAAAAGCGTGTTCAACTTTTTGTACACGTCGTTACGGACGCGTCAATACCAAATATGTGGAGTTTTAATTTTTTTTAACCTTTTTTTATGCTAATATTAAAAAAAGCACAAAAAAAGGTATTTTTTTACTTTTTTTTTACATTTTTCTTTTTTTTTAAATTTTTCTTTTCTTTTTTTTACACTATTTGAGTCCTTCTGAGGGACTTACAGCCCTGTACCTATGATCGCTGCGATAAGGCATGGCAGAGCTACTGCCCTGCCATGCCTTATCGCTTATACAGCTATCATAGGCATCGAAAATACAGGACGCCAGTGTCTGGCGTCCTGTTGCCATGGCGACAGGCCGGGCTCTCGCGATAACATCGCGAGAGCCGACCGGAGACACAGAGGGAGCGCGCTCCCTCTGTGAACTCTTTCCCTGCCGCGATCTACTTAGATCGCGGCAGGGAAGGGGTTAACAGCAGGGGGCGCATCTCCGATGCCCCCCCCCCCCCCCGCTGTTGCAGCGGGACGCCGGCTGTGACTGACAGCCGGCTCCCGCTGCGGGATAGCGCGAGGTCAGTCATGATCTCGCGCTATCCCGATGACGTACCGGTACGTCATTTTGCGCGAAGTACCAACCCCCATGACGTACCGGTACGTCATATAGCGGGAAGGGGTTAACAATGACGTGGGCACCTGCAGCTTATACACAATGTAGTTGTATATGGGCTGCGGGTATATCCGGGACCATAGAGCACAATATCTGCGGTAAAATAGAACATGCTGCATTCTGTTTTCTGCGAGTGGATTACGTAATTCCGACCCGCAAATGTGAGCGGAAATGTGTAATACAATACATTTGATTGAGTTTGATTGCGAATCCACAATTTCTATCTGGTCGTGTGAGACCTGCCTAAGGTAGATCGGTACCTTTTTATCACGTGACCGTGGACCTTTCAACGAGGCCACCAGTCACTGTTCTAGGCTCTTGACTAAGGCCGCCTGCAGACGAGCGGGTCGGATCTGGCAGCGAGAATTCTCGCCGCGCGATCCAACCCGAGCGCCTGCAGGGACGAGCGCGTACTCACCCGCGCCTGGCGGCCCCGGCTCTTTCATGTGCCGGCTGCCGCGCAGCCGGCGCATGCGCAGACCGGAGCCGGCGGCCGGGTGAGTGCGTGCCCCGCAGAAAATTAGGACATGCCGCGGTTTGTTTGCCGCACGAGATTTCGCGCGGCCAAACCGCGGCCGTCTGCATAGGAGTGCGTATTTTAATGCACTCCTATGCAAACTTTCAGCGGCGGAAATCCCGCGGGAAATCCCGCGGCGGGATTTCCGCTCGTGTGCAGGCGGCCTATCTTTGGTAGCTGGGAGCAAGGAGATTTTTAATTTCCCGGGCCTTCCCCGGCTTCTGTGCATGTGTCCGTCTTTTTGTGATCATGTGACCGGTGATATCTCTCTGCTTTCGGCTACACATGCCGAGGTAGGGAGCTGTCAGCTGCAAAGACCCCAAGACTTTACCCCAGGGCCGTGTGGAATAAGGCCCAGCCAATGAGAGCGTCAAAAGGCTTATCCGTGGTCGTTAAGGGGTTAAAAAACACATGATGATGACTGAACAATGCTGTGGCAAAATACATAATTGTGACAGCTCACAAGGCAGGAATTGATTTCAATGGTTTTGTTTCCACTATCGGGATTCCCACGTGTTATTAATATGCGCGACAAAAGGATAGTTAATACTAAGAATGTTCAAGAAAGATACGGCAAAACCTAATCTTCCTGCTTTTTTTTTAAACTAATGCAGAGTTTTGAATAGTCCAGAAAAACAAAACCAGTTGATGCATTAATGCGCTCCGTAGCGGCGAGTGTATTAGCGCATGCCCCATGTGTTTTTGCCCTTGTGCACACAGTCACATCACAGCAGTGGAGTAATGTATATAGTGCTGGCGGGGCACAGGGATATTTCAATTATGAGGTTACACTAATATTATAAGAACCATCACACTGTGCCTTAACCTGTGTCACAGCAAACAGAAGGTAAGTGATGGCACTGCGTCAGCACAAGGCTACGAGCCATCGCAGGGTCGGCGGCCATCCAGTTTTATCAATATACCCTGATTGTTGAAGCCTCTACAACCCGCTCTACTAGGCTACAGATTTTCCTCCTACAGGCATCTCTGACTTTAGCAGCATGACTCTTTCTGAGTGTCTGGCCTAGACACATGGCTGATACCTGTGGAGAATAGCTGTAATGGCCATAATAAACAATGCAGCTAACCTTCAATATATGGAATCTGCTGTTCACAAATTGAGGGTTCCTTCACATGAGCTTATAAGTTTTGCGCACGCCTTAGTGCAACATATTTCCACATTGAACGAGGCTTTTTCGCATTCGTATCGGCACGTTTTACTGTACTTTTTGCGCTCGCATGTTCAAATAGCTATTTAGCCAGTGTTCCAAATGTTTTCTCCTTTTCACGGAACTACACAGCGTATTGCGCATCCTGCTGCACATTGCGTGCACACTCTCTCCACAGACTTCAGTGGGGACCTTTCATGCAGGAAGATAAAGCATGTTCCATTTTTTTGCACGTGCGCACGAAGTCGGGCAATGTGCGGGAACCCATTGATACCAAATACACCCATGAGAAGGAGCCTTAATGCTGGACATATACATGGGCGTAGTTTTAGACGGGATGATTGACGGGTGGTTAGTCATGCCAGCGATTGTCGCTTCTTTGCTTTCAAATAGGACCGCTGAGTTGTGGGATAATAACGGCTTAGTTGTATTCTCATTTTGATATTTTTGTCCTCAACTTCTAGGAGCTTCAACTGTGTTGTTCTTCCATCGGTCAGGCTCTGTGTTTTATATATGTTGTAGGACCTGTGAAGATGTCACCAGGGGTGGAGCATGAGAAGCACCCACACACAACCATACATACTCACGGTCAAGTGGTCAGTAGTAGTGTAGGCTTCACACAATCGGAGGCAGTGCTTAGCATTGAATGACAGCTCAGCGCTGCCTCTGATTGGCTGAGTGCTGTGACCAATCAGAGACAGCGCTTCAGGAGGCGGGGATTTTCAAACCCCGTCCAGAAGAGCAGCAGAAGAAGAGTGCCGGGACCTGCAGGAAGACGCGCCAGAGATGACAGCGCTTCCCAGGTGATGTATTCTTTTTTTTTTTTTTTACAGTTTTGATTATTTTCGGGGGAAACTTATATTTCAAACCTCCTTCCGAAAATCCTCGACGCAGAGAGTCCCCTGCCACTGCTGTGACAGCAGTGGCAGAGGATCGCAATCGTGCCCCATTGATTTCAACGGGGCCGGCGCTGCTGCCGCAGGCCACATTAAGATCAGTGGGAGAAGATCACCATCTCCTGCCAGGGCTGTAACAGCCACAGCAGGAGATTCCTTCCGCCCTGCAGGGATGGGAGGCTGTTTCCCTGCAGAAGCGCCTTGCATTCAGGGCTTCTGAAGGATTGCAAGAGCGATATCGGGGAGTCAATCATATCCGGATATCGCTCTCGCCAGTGTGCAAGAGCCCTTAGCCTAATATAGTCCAGATGTGTTCTTTTCCCAGTGGTTTTGCACTATATTTTGCTCATCCCCTTGCGTATAGACTTCTATGGGGCCTTTAGTGAGCATTTGAGCACAAAAATAGAACAGGTTTTCTTTTTTGCGCACACAAAAAAGGTAAATGATGATGAATCCATTGATATCAATGAGTTCTGTTCTGTGCAAATTGCGCACACAAATATGTTCGTGTGAAGCTGCCCTTGGGGCTCCGCCACACTGGCGTGTTTGCATGCGCAATATGTAGAGAATAGAACCTATTGATGTCAATGGGTTTATCCGCCGTTCCATATTGTGCACGCACATTTCTTTTGCGCGAAAAAAATAGAACCCGCTCTATTTTTGCGTGCATTTACGCACAAAAGGCCCCCATAGACGTCTGTGAGGGTGCGCAAATGCGTGTGTAATACGCAAGGAGATGCCTGAAACACTGCGCAATTTTGCTGGAAAAGAAGCATATCTAGACCTGCTACCCCATCCTACTCACTGCAGGCTTACTACACCCCCTGCAGTGAGGAGAATGAATGGAGCGCTGATCGTGCAAGCTAGATGCCTCTCCATTCACTTTCAATGGGACTGCTGGAGATAGCCGAGCGGCAAGCATTCGGGTATTTCTGTCACCGCTTTGAGAGGTATGTAGAGTCAGCCGCATATGCTCAGCAATGCTCCATTCAATCTAACATCAGTGAAGCAACCCCACAGTGACAGGCAGAGGGGGACAAAAGACCTCCATTCTGGAGATATGTGGGGGTCTCAGCGGTTAGATGTGTGCTATCTACAAGTTATCCCCTATCCTGTTGATAGGGAGGGAAGGACTTGTGATCCTGGTACAACCACTTCAGGTGTTATTGAGGTATACTCATGGGTGCATGTCTGGTATTGTTGACAAAGGTAGCGCTTACCACAAACCGCCCATTTCATGGTTTGTAAAAGGGGAAATAAACGTTGCAAACAAAGCAGAACACATGTGCAGTGTGCATTCTGTAATCTTACAATATGCATAGGGAATAGACCACAACATGACAAACAATCTTAACACTTTAAGGACCAAGTCTGTTTAGGCATGAAATACAGGACTTGTTTTCTTTTTGCTACACATATACTAGCTTTGTAATATAATTCTTGTTACTGCCATGTTTCCCCCAAAATAAGACCCTGTCTTATATTAATGTTTGCCCCAAAAGAGGCACTGGGTCTTATTTTCAAGGAATGTCTTATTTTATTTACCTCCAGGAAGAGATGGCTCTGATTGGTTCAGCGAGCGCTGCTCTCAGCCAATCAATGCAGGGCTCACTGAACCAACACGACGACTGTGATTGGCTGAGAGCAGCTCTTGCTAAACTAATCAGAGCCATTGTTTCCTCGAGGTGGGATTTATGAACCCCTCAACCAGGAAGTGATGTTCTGTCGGCTGCTGGGGAGTGAAGGACGCTCGGCGGAGCTACGGAACTTTGGAGAACAGTGGAAGAGACCCGGATGGCGGTGGCTAGGTAATGTATTCTTTTTTATGTAGTCTAGCTAGGGTTTATTTTTGGGGAAGAACTTATATTTCAAGCCTTCCCGAAAATAGTCAAAAATCAGAGTAGGGCTTATTTTCAGGGAAAGGCGGTAGTGATGACTGATTACTGGTATAATTGGTTCATATTGATAACAGGCCAATTTCACAAAAATCATTGTGAATCAGGATGGCTGATTTAGACTCCCATTAAAGTTGATGGGAATAAAAATCAGGTTCACTAATTTGCCCTCCAGAAGGTCCCTAATGCAGCCAAACCCCCGAAATTGCATGGAAATACAGCCACAAACCTAGGGAACACTGTTTCTCCAACAATTGCTCAAAATAGTGTACAGTGGTGTAGGGGGTCACTTGTAGCACAGGAGTGTCACTGAAAATAAAAGAAGCCCCAAATGGGGTCTTCTATCCTAAATCAAAAATTGTGACAAGGGGGACAGTAGGTGTGCTGCTTGTTTAAAAAGCAATAATATACATTTTGCAAAATTCTAATTCTACCAGGTGAACAGAACAGCCAAGAACGGACCTTCTCCAAGGAAAAGCCGTAGAGCTACAGCTGCTTCTTGTACTTTAGAAAATTTTCGTTTTGGGAGCAGGAGAAAACATAACAGAAGCAGGAGGAGAACAGCAGCAGTTCCCCCACCATCAGCAACAGTACCTTGAGGGTCTAGCGAGCAGTTGTTGGTAGATCAGCTTGGGTTCACAGTGGCTATGTACAGCATAGCGGATGGGAGTCAGGGCTCCTGCACACTTGCGTTTTTCTTGCGCGTTTTTTTCACGCGCTATCGCTGCGTTTTTTGCACGCGATTGTCAATGGGACTTTCTAATGTTAAAAACGCATCACAAGTTTGTGCTTTGCAATTTTTGTGCAATCTCATGAAAAAAGCACAGCGACATCACGTGAAAGAAAAAACGCGCAAGAAAAACGCAAGTGTGCAGGAGCCCTGATTCCCATCCGCTATGCTACAAATAAAAGGGTAATGGTGGATGATGGTGGTTGTCGGCAATGGCAGCTTGGTAGTTGCACCCCCCTCCCTTGTCATGCTACAAACAACGTTTATGCTTGATGGGGGTTGTGGTCCCTGCTCCTGGAGGGCAGTGTAGTATGTTAGGTAATGCAGATGTTTCCTAGTGGGAAGGAGCTCCAGGAGTCAGGGTGAGGCTGTACCCACACGGGCTACAAAATCTTGCTACAAAACGACGCTACAATGTGAAGCCCATGGTTTCCAATGGGTTTGCTTCACATGAGAAATGTTTTGTAGCCTGAAAGAACCCATTGGAAACCATGGGCTTCACATTGTAGCGATGATTTTGTAGCAAGATTTTGTAGCCCGTGCAGATGCAGCCTGAGCGTAGAACAGTTAAACTCACTTTTACTGCAGTTCCAAGTAAACAAAGCAACATCCAATAAAGTCTAATTCCCATGCATCAGAAACTGGAGCTTGGTGACTGGAGATACCGCCCTCTATATAAAGTGTTGTATCTGGCACTGGAGATACCGCCCTGAGTATAATGCGTCGTATCTGAAACTGTAGATACCACCCTGAGTAAAATGTGTGCTATCTACCACTGGAGATATTGCCCTGAGAATAATGTATCATATCTGGCACTGAAGTTACCGCTTTGAGTATAATGTGTCGTATCTAGCACTGGAGATACCAACCTTAGCATAATCTGTTGTATCTGGCACTGGAGATACCACCCTCAGCATAATGTGTCATAACTGGTACTGGAGATACTACTCTCAGTACAACGCATTGTTTATGGCACTGAAGAGACCGCCCTGAGTATAATGCGTTGTATGTGGTACTTGATATACCGCCCTGAGTATAATGCGTTGTCTCTTGCACTGGCGATAACGCCCTGAGTATAATATGTCATATCTGGTACTGTAGACACCACCCTCAGTATAATGCATCGTATCTGGCAATAGAGATACCACCCTCAGTATAATTCGTTGTATCTGGCAATGGAGATACCACCCTCAGGACAATATGTCGTATCTGGCACTAGAGATACCGCCTTTAGTAAAATGCGCCAAATTTGGCACTGGATATGCCACCTTCAGTATAATGCATTGTATCTCGCTGTGGAAATACCATCCTCAGTATATTGTGTCGTATCTGGCACTGGAGAGACTGCCCTGAGTATAATGCGTCATATCTGGCACTAACGATAACACCCTAGGTATAATGTGTTGTTTCTAGCACTAGAGATACTGTTCTGAGTATAATATGTCATGTCTGGTGCTGAAGATACCGCCCTTAGTATAATGCATCGTATCTGGAACTGGAGATACCACCCTTAGTATAATATATCGTTTCTGGCACTGGAGATACCGCCATCATTATTATGCATCGTATCTGGCACTGGAGATACCGCTTTCAGTATAATGCGTTATATCTGGAGCAGGAAATAACGCCCTCAGTATCATGCGTTGTATCTGGCTCCAGGACTCGGGGTAAGGGTACAACAGAAAACATCATTTTTATTGCAGTTCCAGGTAAACAAATCAATGTCCAATACACTCCAATTCCCATACAGCAGAAACTGGAGCTTGGTGACTGGAGATACCGCCCTCAATATAGTGTGTCCTATCTGGTACCGGAGATACCGCCCTCAGTATAATGTGTCGTATCTGGCACCGGAGATACCGCCCTCAGTATAATGTGTCCTATCTGGCACCGGAGATACCGCCCTCAGTATAATGTGTTGTATATGGCACCGGAGATGCCGCCCTCAGTATAATGGATCGTATGTGACACCTTACCTCAGATTTAAGGATTGACCTGTCTCTGGCTGCACTTTATCCAGCTTTCTTCTTCCCTGTTCTCCTGGCTTTCCTTATTCTAATCGTCTTGCTACACCTCTCCTTCTACACTGCACTATTGCTTCGTTACTTACTCTAATATTTTTTTAGCTCTACCTGTTACACAACTGATAACTCCTCTTGACTGATCTTTCTAGAATTGGGTGGGGCTATTTGTAGACTCTACATCCTCCCATGAGCAAAGAGCTCAGGGGCTAGACAGGGGTCTAGTCTACCCACTGATTGGGAATTGTTGGTTCCTCCAATCATCAACTCCTTTTTAGCACATATATTATTTTAATAAACTATATACATTATTAAAGGGAACATAACTATTTAAATGAACTATATACTAGTTTTGTAGTGACAACTTCAGGTCACTACAAGAGCAGAGTGTGCTACTTAACATAGTATGTAAGGCCGAATGAAGACATTGTCCATCTAGTCCAGCCTGTCTATCCTACTGTGTTGATCCAGAGGAAGGCAAAAAACCCCAAGGCCAGAAGTCAATTAGCCCTTTTGGGGAAAAAATTCCTTCCCGACTCCCTAATGGCAATCAGACTGTTCCCTGGATCAACCCCTAATAGTTCCTACCTGCCTATATACCAGGATTGACACTTAACCTAAAATTTATATCCTGTAATATCCTTCTCCAGAAAGACATCAAGTCCCCTTTTAAACTCCTCTATGGATTTTGCCATCACCACTTCCTCCGGTAGAGAGTTCCACAGTCTAACTGCTCTTACAGTAAAGAACCCCTTTCTGTGTTGGTGATGAAACCTACTTTCCTCTAATCGTAGCGGATGTCCTCTTGTTACCGTCGTGGTCCTGGGTGTAAACAGATCGCGGGAGAGATCCATGTGTTGTCCCCTCATGTACTTATACATGGTTATTTGGTCGCCTCTTAACCTTCTTTTTTCTAGAGTAAATAATCCCAATTTGGACAGCCTCTCTGGGTATTCCAGTCCCGTCATTCCATGTATTAGTTTAGTCGCTCTTCTTTGAACCCCCTCAAGCACTGTGACATCTTTCCTGAGCACCGGTGTCCAGAATTGTACGCAGTATTCCATGTGAGGTCTGACAAGTGCCTTATATAATGGAAGGATAATGTTCTCGTCCTTCGCCCCTATACCTCTTTTGATGCACCCCAAGACTTTATTTGCCTTTGCAGCGGCTGACTGGCATTGGTTACTCCAGTTTAGTCTATTATCCACTAATACCCCCAGATCCTTTTCCATATCACTTTTCCCTAGTGGTACCCCATTAAGTGAATATTTGTGACATCCGTTTCTCCTGCCCATGTGCATAGTCTTACATTTTTCAACATTGAACTTCATTTGCCATTTTTCTGCCCAAGCCCCCAGCTTATCCAGGTCCGTTTGTAGCCGCACATTGTCCTCCGTTGCATTAATTATATTGTATAATTTTGTGTCATCTGCAAATATTGATATTTTGCTGTGCAGCCCCTCTATCAGGTCATTAATAAATATGTTGAACAGAGTGGGGCCTAATACTGAACCCTGTGGCACCCCGCTAGCGACTGTGGTCCAATCAGAGTATGAGCCACTACTTGTGGAAACTTGAGACCTGTAGCTCTGTATTCCTGAGTGGGCTCTATGTCACAGGGTGCAATGGGGGCTGGCACATCTATTTCTACATCCCCCTGAGTACACATTGCCTTTGGAGGGTTGACCACATGCACTGACCCACCCTCATCTTCCTCTTTGGAGGAAAAATTGGTTGGGCATCAGTACATTCATGATCTTGGTCTTCTCCCTCTGGTTGTTTGGACTGCCCTGTTGACATCCATGACAATGAATCAAACAGTACCTTGGACTCCATTGTGGACTGCTTTGGTAGCTACGGATGTAACGCATGGTCAGAACTGTTTCTAAGGAATGGCTGCAGGCTTGCCTTGCCTCTTGCAGAATGTGGAGCTCTCGCTTTAGTGGAAGCCACTTTGTAGTGTGCAGAAAACCTCTGCTAGCTTCATAAGGCCTGCAAATAATTTGTAGTAGCCAGACTGGCGACTTTGAACAATGTTTTAGGGTGCTGACACATTCTGTGCATTTGTTGTTTCCCCATGTGGGTGCTAACTACCATAAATATAGTTGAGAACAGGCTACAGAGTATAGCTTGTAACTTTGTGAGTTGTACCTAGTTGCACATGGTCTGTGAATGATGTCTGAGGACACAGAGAACTTCACTATTGCCCATGCCAAAGTGTAGTTTGTTGGTCTGCTTTGCTGATATAAACATTGACCGCAGCAGGAATATCCTCTCTCCCAATGTACAGACCCCGTTTCCTATAGACATATAAACGTGATGCAGCAACTTTCTCTGCTCCCTCCAATAGAACCCCATTTAAGTTCTCAGCTGGTATACAAACGTTCACACCCAGCAGCAATATATCCTCTGTAGAATATCTGGCCCTAACAACAGACCACGTGCTATATAGGTATTTAAATGTGATGCAGCTTCTCTGTCTTGTGCTCTATTATAAAATGACCGCTACTTATACTGTGCCTATGTTATATATGGCTAGGTCATGTGATGCAGGCATCCTATATGCAAGCTGGATGACACATTTGGTGACGTCAGCCTGGCTGCTGATTGGCTGCACACTGAACTCTGCAGCAGGCATTATGGGAAATTCAATTTTTCAATATATTCTATTTGATTTTAATATAATCAAGGCGATTTTATCACCCGCTGATCAAGACAAGCAGCACTACTTGTAACACTATTGTATCTCTTTTTGAGTCCTGAGAGGTTCCGCGTGAGCCCACTACCCTTCTGCCTGGTTCTTGGCAGAGCATGTGCTTTTCATATTACATGAAGGCTGCTTTCACATAGCCAAAAAAATCCCACGAGATTTGTGAGGCGCACAAATCTCGCATGAATATGAACCCTATTCTTTTGAATGGAGTCATATACATGAGTGATTTTTTCCCCCCGCTTCGCATTGCAGTACAGGAAAAAATTGCAGCATGTCCTATCTTTGGCTATTGTTTTGGAATGCATGGCCCATTGTTTTCAATGGGGCCTGCAAAAGCCACATAAAGCGTGCGATATGAAGTTTCCCATTGAAAACAATGGGAAACACTTGAAGTGATGTGAGGCGATTCTAACACAAAAACACCTCAAATCCGTGGCAAGATCACATATGCTTGAGCGCAATATCAGGCTGTTTTCCACGAACCAATATCCCACTGATCTGTGTGAAATTAGCGCTAGGGTCCTTTTACAGAAAATGATTGTTGGGCGCTTAAGCAACTGTATGTTGTCCCAACAATTATCTCTCCTGTGCTTTCACATAGGTGCGATAATCTCTTAGTGAATGGAGGAAGAGCAGGCCGGATATCGTTTTCGGCTGCCTGCTTCCCTTAACAGTAAGTAGCCTGTCACTCATTAACCCTTTCTAATCCACTGTCTGACCTCTGAAGACATTATGGTTTAAGGCTGTACAGCCCCGATGTTGGAAGACATCCGTCGGGGTTCTCTTACTGTATATTGCCAGCCTCTCTGCTGTCGGAGCCTATCCAATGTGTCACCTCATGCAGTACTGGCTTTAGCCAGCATATAGCGCCGTTGAATAATGGCAGAAAAAGAGTAAGCCCCCTAGGAAAACCAGGATGCAAATTGGATTGGAAAGGGTTAATGAACGACTCCCTATTTACATGGGCCAATCATCGTTTGATTGTTATTCTTGCATAAACTGAACAATAAGTGAACAAATTATTGTTTGCTGTTCAGTTGCTGGCAGCGTTTACACTAAATAATAACACTGTGCAACACAATTTTTGTAACCCATAAGCAGATAGGTGGCTCAAATATGCGATCTGTTTTTTCTGCCACGTAAGGTTTTCCAATTATGGGGAATAATGTAATCCAATTGACGTTGTATTGTATTTTTTGAAAAAATACCTATACAATTAATCCATCAGGCTCGCCATTAATAAAAAGAATAGCAAAAGTGATTGCGCAACTATTTCGCAATCACTGTTACACTCCGCACGCTGACTGAACACTATAAGGGTAGGTTTATGTAACCTATAGGGTATTTTTCCATATGGCATAAACACTGCGAATCATCCACCAGTAAGTTTTAATTACTGAACTGTGTTTTTACAGGTCATGGGTTAGACTAAATAAAAGAATCAAAATCATAAAACAAAAATACATGTTTAGTATTGCTGCGTCCATAAAAGTCCGATCTATCAAAGTAATGCATTATTTACCCCGCACGATGAACGTTGTCCAAAAAAAAAATTAAGAACGCCAGAAATGCGCTTTTATTGGTCATTCTGTCTCCAAGACAAAATGCAATAAAAAGCGATCAAAAAGTTGTATGTATTCAAAAACAAACTACAGGATGTCCTGCAAGAAATGAGCCCTCGCACAACTATATAGACAGAATAATAACAAAGTTATTGCGCGCAGAAGATGGCAGAAGAAAATTATTAAAATAAAATTAAATGTCTTTGAAAAAAAATAAAAGTAGTACAGCAAAAAAAAACCCAAAAACTATATAAGTTCGGTATTATAGTAATCGTACTGACCCATAGAATAAAGTTTTCATGTCATTTTTGTTGCAGTTTGTGGCCCATAGAAACAAGACGCATTTTCTTCAGTTTACTCAACTTAGAACTTTTTAAGTTTTTCAGTACATTTTATGGTAGATTAAATAGTACCATTGAAAAATACAAGTAATGGTTTGGTGAAAAGGGGTCATAAGGCCCCCTCACACAGGCACTTTTTACCGCGATTAGAACGGCGATTTTAGCACCTTTCTAATCGCGGTACAATGCTACCATTGTTTTCAGTGGGACTGCTTACACAGGTGCAGACAGCCACTCGATCTAAAAAGCGTCATGATTTTCGAGCGGTACATGGTCCATTTTTGGTTGTTTCAGCATTTTTAAACGCTGTGCATCGCCCATTGAAATCAATGGGCAGAGTTGTCTCGCTAAATGCCCTAGCTACACTACCTGGAAAAAAAAGCAATACAAACATAGCAGGCACCATCCAGGTCCCTCCCGCTGCTCTCCGTGATTCCGAGCAGGCTTGCTTGCAGTTTTAGGCGCCGACAGAGCATCTCTTGCTGGTAACAGGGATTGAAAACCCTGCCGCCAGAAATCAGAGCCAGCACTCGAAGAACTAATCACAGCATTTCAATGAATGGCTGTGATTGCTGCATCGAGTGCTGGCTCTAATTGGCTGAGCCAGTGTTCAAAAACCAATCAAAACAATCTCTTGATGGAGGCAGGGTTTTCAACCTCGTTACCAGCAAGAGATGCTCTGTCGTCGGTGAGGACTGCATAGAAGCTTACTGGAGCGCCGGAGAGCAGCGGGAGGGACCCGGACGGCGCCTGCTAGTTGAGTATTTTTTATTTTTTCAGCTTCCTGAAAACGCAGCCAAGATGCTGGCAGAAGGCACGCTAACGCTGCTGAAACCGCACTTAATGCTGCATTTTTACAAACGCCTGTGTGAGGGAGGCCTTAGTTTGACCATAATTTCCCCAGCTGGTTACCACCTGTAATGTACCTGTGAACACCACTGGGTGGTTAAATGGCTGGGCTCAGGGGGGCGTGGCCAGCTAATGGAGGAGTGAGACGCACCTCGGCTCGGCTCCCGCATCCAGCCCCACTTAGCCCGTATGTGGAGGACCCAGACCCGGCACCTTACAACCATGGCGAAGGGGAAGAAAAAAGGAGCAGCACCAACCTCTCCGGACGACTCCAGGAGCAGCATCGCGCCCTTCCTGAGGAGAACAGCGGGAGCGGAGTCCCGGGAGCTCGCACCCAAGATGGCGCCCGCTCCACTTCCGGAGCGACAACCCAGCCCGGCAACGGGCAGCGATCAGCCGGCAAGAACGCGGGGAGGAAGCAGAAGCCTCGGCGGCCCGGCGGCAGACTCCGGCTACCACGCACAGCAGAGCAGAGGAAGCGGCACGGAGCTAGCGGCAGACGGCGGACCGCCGGCACCCGACGGCAGCGACCTAGAGGAAGGGGGAGGAGGAGCGGCAATCATAAAGGGGGCCACGGCAGCGGGAGCGGTGAGTGGGAATAAAGAGCCGGCCACAGAGACAAGGGGAGACCCCACCAGCCTAGAACCCGAGCCACAAACAGCCCAGGTAGCCCCCCCTCAGGCAGCCCCCCCTCAGGCAGCCCTGCAGCACCCAGCAGAGGAAAGGGAGCCAGAGAGGGCAGCACAAGAGAAGGGGAGAGCACAGCAACCACCCCCAGCAGGAGAGGCTAAAGTGGAGCAGGGTATAAGAGCCACAACGCATATTGGCAGCAAGCCCAACAAGGGGGTACAGCCATGCCAGAGACACCCATAGCACCCCGCAAGGTGGGGTGAATCCCCCCAACAAGAGGCAGCACTGGCCAGTGAACACCCCCCACCAGGAAACAGCCCCTCAAGGCAGAGCAGCACCCCACCTGCACCCAGCTCCCCAGAGCCACCCACATGGCAAGGAGACACTCCTAAGGGCCCTACATGTAGCCTGCACACCAAAACGCCGGAAGCCGACACAAGCCAGCCACGACTGAGCTCCCCTCAGACACAAAAGAATGTATTACAAAACAAGACCAGACCGGCTGACGAGCAGGCCACAATCACAAACAAGCCACCACAGAGGCCAAATAAACAGAACGAGCCCAGTAACTGGGCCAAGAATGCATCAACATCCCCTGCATCGCAGCCGGACCGGGCTCCTCAGCGGCCCAATCTCCCACTGACACACGACTCCCCAGAGCCACCTCTAGGACCCAGAGGCCCCCCTAAAGAATCCACAGACTACCAACAGCCCGAGACAGAGCCTGATACACCAGTACAGCCACATCATAACGCCCCGCTACCGCAAAGAAGCGCGGGACAGAGAAGATACACGCAGACTAATGCGCAAAGTGCAACCAAACCCAAAACCCCCGAGCCGCAAACCAGCAAACCGAACCTGGGGACTGGCAGCGCAGACAACTACGGCAACAGGACAGGACGAACAAACACCAGGGGTCCAAACCAGAGTGTATCCAATAACCAAACTCTCGAACCAGACGTAGGAGAAGACTGGGATTGGAAAAGCCATCTTAGGGCCTTACCGACACAGAATCACATCGATACCCTTTTCCAGCAACTCGAGGCTGCACGCAAGAAGGATGTCGCATCTCTCCAGCAGGAGATACGACAAATAGGCCAGAGAGTAGAGGCAGTAGAGGAGGCCCAGGAGAAGGTCACAGAAACGCTCGAGGCCCATGATCAAGAACTACACTTGCACTCTCAACAGATCTTGGATCTCTATACGCACCTCGATGACCTAGAAAACCGTCATCGGAGAAATAACATACGAGTAAGAGGACTTACTGAAGAAGTCGAACCATCACAACTTGAGGGCTGGGCCCAGTCATTTTTCAACAATATACTAAAAAGACCGGAGTCCTCCTTATTAGAAATCGACAGAATACACAGGTCACTCGGCCCGAAATCCCCAGACCCTAGCAGACCCAGAGATGTGGTCTGCCGAATCCACTTCTATAAAGATAAGGACTTAATTCTACAAAAAATACGAACTATTAAAGAATTGTCCTTCAAGGGTACCCAGATCCTGATTCTTCCAGATCTTTCCCGTCGAACCCTGCAGCTGCGCAGAGCATTGAGACCGCTGCTGACCATCCTCCAAGACAGGGAGATTCCCTATCGCTGGGGTTTCCCCTTCCAATTACATGCTTCTAGGAATGGCAAGACAGTAACATTCCGAGGACTGGGAGACTTACCACATTTCTTGGGAACGTTGGAATTACCTCCAGTCCGACTACCAGATTGGCCAACACCGTGCTCCCTTCCAGTGCCACCCCCAAGGAACACGTGGCAACCGGTACCTCCGAGATCCAGACGACGACGCAGAGACCAACGCCAGAGGGGAAATGAAGACCCAAGAAGTGGCGCAGCAGAGTGACCAGGACGCAGTCACTTCGAATCTATAACCTCATACTGTCCTACTTCTCCTCTTTTCACGCATACTTTCCTACTATACAATAACCCCCTTCCCCCCTCTCTTAAGTGCGCCCCTACAGGGTGAACAGGATACAAGATCTAATTAACAGGGGGGACGACTTTGACGTAGCCGGGTCTGGGAATGCCCACTTATCAGTTTAATGATCCCGGTTCCTATAGCCGGGATGTACTTTCTCGACGGGGTTGAGGGGCGGGAGGGAGCCCACCCTTTCTTGGCCTCCACACTCCCACATAGGGCTGACAGCTAACTTAAGCTGTTGTTTTTTTTGCCTAGTTTAGGCAAACCACTAGTTTTAGGGGACCACTAGCGGCCCCTTACCAGATGTTGTTTGTTCTGAAGTTACGTGTTTACCCCCTATATGGTCTTTCCCGATGTGTTGTTTCCTTTTGTGTCATCCTCCCCTATTCTTCCCCACCCCCAACCCTTCTGAGGAGAGATGGGAGATACGCGGACACTCTGATCTTTAAGCCCAAATGGCGAACCTAACATTTTGCACCCACAATACCAAGGGTCTAAACAGCCCACAGAAGAGACGGCAGCTCCTCTACCACCTCCATAAAAAAAGAGCGATGGTAGTCATGCTGCAAGAGACCCATTTCAGGGAGGGGAACGTACCATCTTGCACCTCCTCGTACTACCCCAAGTGGCTCCATAGTCCCGACCCTTTGAGAAAGGCGGGAGGGGTTTCCATTGCCCTACATAGGACACTCCAATACCAGCAAGTCGATTCTTTTATTGACCCAGGGGGCAGATATATTTTTCTTAAGATAGAAATACTGGGTACAGTGACCACGTTTGCTAATATTTATCTCCCCAATCAGAACCAAGTGCCTGCGGCGCTGAGAGTGCTGAACGTACTAGCCAAATTCGCGGACGGATCGAGAATAATCCTGGGAGGAGACCTTAACGTGGCAATGGACCCCTCAGTGGAC
Source organism: Eleutherodactylus coqui (assembly GCF_035609145.1). Taxonomy (NCBI): domain Eukaryota; kingdom Metazoa; phylum Chordata; class Amphibia; order Anura; family Eleutherodactylidae; genus Eleutherodactylus; species Eleutherodactylus coqui. The sequence goes on along the minus strand of NC_089847.1, from coordinate 49,017,141 downwards.
ACTTCATCGGGTAAGTCCTCCGTCTCCCGGGCAGCAATCAGGGCACTCAAAAAAAAACTAGACACATTACAATTAATAGATCTTTGGAGAACACTACACCCAGACACCCGGGATTACACGTTCCACTCAGCGGCTCACAACTCTTACAGTAGGATTGATTATCTTATGATCTCGCATAGCCTCCTAGATAGCTCCCCCTCATGCTCACATGGGGACCTGCTGTGGTCGGATCACGCCCCGGTCTTTGGAGGTCTAGCGGGATGGGGATCCACACTTAGAAGTCAGTCTTGGAGACTTAACGACAATCTCCTAAAAGATCCCCTGTGCGTTTCAACACTTAAAAAAGAAATTGAAATCTTTACGGAGACCCACCAAGCGGACCAGACCCCTGCACCAATAAAATGGGAAACCCTCAAGTGTATACTTAGGGGCGTGCTGATTTCACAGGGAACTAGGATTAAAAAAGAAAGAGCTGCCGCTTTGACGGGGCTATTAGCGACCCTGAGGGACAAAGAGAACGCAAACAAAAGACAACAAAAGGAAACACTGCGGGCGGAAATCTCGTTGGTCCGCCAGCAGATCCTAGAGATATTAGATCAGCGCTCCCTAGCCCTCAGGGACAAAATCAGAAAAGGGTCCTTTGAATACGGGGACAAATGTGGTTCGCATTTGGCTAGAACCCTCCACCCTAGGTCCCCCCAAACGTATATTCCTAAAATTCAATCCGCTAGAGGCCAAATAGTACACAACACCAAAGATATTCTGGAGGAATTTAAATCCTATTACAATAAACTTTACAACATCCCGATAGAGCCACATACCCCACATCAGACCCTCAAAAATGAGATAGATGCCTATCTCTCGGAATACGCACCGAAGAGCCTGACACCAACAGAGGCCGAGGCCTTGGAGCAAGACTTCTCACCCTTAGAACTGACCGACATAATTCAAAACCTGAAAGTAAATAAGAGTCCGGGCCCAGATGGCTACACAGCCAGATTTTATAAGTTATTTGCGGAAGAGCTGGTCCCAATAGCTTTAGACGCATTCAACGCGGTAAATAGAGGCCACCCGTTCCCCAAGCAGGCGTTGCAAGCCCACATCACAGTCATACTTAAACCAGGCAAGGACCCCTCGGCCTGCGGGAGTTACAGACCAATCTCACTGATAAACGTCGATCTCAAGATGTTTGCTAAATTGATAGCAAACAGAATACAAAATCAAATCCCCAAGCTGATCCATTTGGAGCAGGTTGGCTTTGTCCCTGGCAGAGAGGCAAGGGACAATACTATTAAAACAATGTCCCTAATAGCTAGGGCCAAAGCAACAAACACCCCCCTATGCCTCCTGTCGATTGACGCAGAGAAGGCTTTCGACAGGGTGAGCTGGACCTTCCTCTCTGCCATACTAGAGAAAATCGGACTGGGCCCACGGATGCTCCAGTGGATCATGGCGCTCTACCAGGATCCCACTGCGAGAATCAGAGTGAATGGGACGTTGTCCGACACGCTCAGAGTAAGCAACGGGACGAGACAGGGGTGCCCTCTCTCCCCCTTTCTCTATATTCTTACTATGGAAACCTTAGCGAACGCGATTCGCAGTAACGACTCAATAAAGGGTTACAGGATTAGCACCTCAGAACATAAAATGGCATTATTCGCCGATGATCTGCTGCTATACCTGTCCAACCCCCGAATCGGCATGCCTGTGCTCTTAAAGGAATTCGAGAAATTTGGGAGAATTAATAACTATAAAATCAATGCGCAGAAATCAGAAGCCCTGAACATATCACTCCCGCAGGCCGAGGTCTCCCATCTGAGGTCGGTACTCCCCTTTCGGTGGGTCGACTCACACTTAAAATATTTAGGAATATATATTTCAGCGGAGCCCACAGCAGCCTATAAATTAAACTTCATCCCATTTGCCGAAAGACTAGAGAAGGATTTGGGCAAATGGAACCCCCTTTACATTTCATGGAACGGACGAATTAATGCGGTAAAAATGGACGTGCTGCCCAGATTTTTATATATCAGTCAAACCGTTCCAATAGGACTCCCAAGAGTATTTTTCAAAAAAATTAGATCTTTGATCATAAAGTTCGTATGGAAGGGGTGCAAACCACGACTGCGCTACTCCATACTGACGAGGGAAAAAGAAAGGGGAGGCCTGGGCCTACCAGATTTCGCGTTATACCATAAAGCCAACATAGCAAACTGTGTCCTTGATATTATTAAAAGTCGAAGTTCAAGGCTATGGGTGGAAATAGAACACGCAGGAGAGACGGACGGCCTATACGGAGCCCCCTGGATACCAACCAGGCGGATAAAAGACATTCCTAATATCTCTCCCTTCAGTCTCCAATTGTTTACCACATGGGCGGGCTTTGCGCCTCGCATCGGCCTGGTAACAGTTCCGGGGCCACTAACACCACTTATTGCTAATCCATTATTTGAAATCACCAAAAATAGGACGGGCTTCATGTCCCTTCCGGCCACTCCAACACCCAGGATAAGAGATGTAGTGACAGAGTCAGGACTGAAACCCTTGACAGAGATTCTAGACCAGTCTCCACCACAGTCGGGTTATTGGCTACAATACCTACAGTTAAGGGGCTTTGTGAGCTCGCTGACGCCGAAAGTGAATTTAACAACACCCCTCACGGAGTTCGAACAAATTTGCCTATCAAGCCTGAACCAGAGACACATGATCTCCAAGCTATATAAAATGCTGCTGGGCCGGGAGACGGGGGACGAGGTCCTGAATTACAAGGAGTCCTGGGAGCGGGAGTTGGGGGACAACCTCACAGAGGAGGACTGGGGAAGGATCTGGAATCTGACCCATAAGGTCTCCACGGCAGGCAGAATTCAAGACCTTAACTACAAGATAGTTTCAAGGTGGTACAGAACCCCTGACCAGCTCCAGCGGATCTATCCCCAGGTCTCCTTGGATTGCTGGAGATGCAGCGGGAGCAGAGGCAACATGATACACATTTGGTGGGAATGTCAGCCAGTAGCCGAGCTCTGGAAAGAAGTGACAACCCTGTACAACCACGTCAACCATTCGGATGTTACGATGACACCCGGGCTGGCTCTGCTCTCGCTGTTCCCGGGCTCCGTGAGAGGAGCGAAAGCTAGTTTATTAAAACATTTCATAATAGCAATGAGAAGACTCATTCCAAGATTGTGGCGCTCAGCTACCGCTCCAACCAGGGGCATGTGGGTAGAAGAACTTCATGTCCTCATGAGATTCGATGAGCTGGGAGCAGACGAGCCTAAACTATGGGAAGTCTACTACAAGCTTTGGCAGCCGTGGGTTGCGTTCAGGGGAACAGATAGTCTCAGAAAATGGATAGAGCAAGGCTCTATAGATCAATGAGATCGTAGGATAGACCCCCGGAGCGCAACATACGCGGCCATACTTACCTTTAACTCTGCACATCTCATCTCCCCTCTTCACCCCTCCCCCCCCGCTCCCTCCTTCTTGCCTCCCTCCTTACCCTACTCTCCTACCCCCCGGACATCTCCCCCCCCTCCTTTTTTGTGTGTCTTAAGAGTAAGAAAAATTGAGTCAACAGCAGAGGAGAGGTCCATATCAGAATTATAAGATGGGACGAGACAGGACATTCAGTTTCGAAATATAGATCAAAACGGAGAGGAGAGCGGGGGAGGAAGCGCAATAAGGTGTCAACGTGTACCAGGTGCTTTGGGTTGACTGTGAGAAGCGCGACTTGAATCACCCACGATACTTTGTTTCCCGTTTTCTTGTCTCTGCTAACCCCCTGTTTATATAAGAAGTTTCTGAAGTAGACCCATCTACAATAGTATTCCAAGTTTATTTTACTACATGTTTCGATAATGTTGAAATGATTTCAAAATGTGACCAAACTGTTGATGTACAATAAAATCTATTTGAACATAAATGGCTGGGCTCAGAGTTATCTCCGATCTTGGCCGTTACAGTGGGAGCCAGGCTGTCAACTATTTCCAGACTCCTACAATCAGCACTCTGTAAATATCTGTCATGGAAGCTTAATCCCATCCAGTCTGTGAGGTATGTTTATATCACGGTGACATAGCGGGTAATGCACTCATATATTGCCTATACTATGAGCACTCAAGAAGGCGGATGTGAAATCATACAAAGTAGCTGCAAGCTCAGCCCACATTATGACTGGATTCTTCTTCTTTTTTTTAAGAGAATAGTCTGGCTACCGTCTTTTATTCTGGAGCATTTAGGGGCTTTCTAGGGGTTTGAGGTCCTGAAATCAAGAGTTGTTGTATTGTTTCCTGTCATTGCTGCAGGAGCCAGAAGTAGAATATCGCTCCTAGATTACTCCTCACTCAACAGGAAGAACAACAGGGAGAGAACAATAGCTGCATTGCATGTTTTCAGTGAACAGATACTAGCTAGTTGTAACCAAGTTTAAATAGTCATTGTAGCGTCATGACATAAGATCACCTGATGATATAAGGCTGGGTCCAGGGTAGCTATCTTAGAGGGAACATGTCACCTTATTTAACCCCTTAGTGACGACCAATACGCCTTTTTACTGACCTCGCTAATGGATTTTAAGCCTGCACATATGCAGCGTTCCATTGGGAGACCCCGGACACCTAACATACGTGGGAGCTGGGAGGGTGAAGTGTTGGCTTGTCACGGCGGCACTTACCAAACTCTTTCCTGGAGGAAACACACGCAACCATGTCCAGAGTATTGCTGCAGGCCACCGGGGAAACCCCTAGGAAAGGAATGCCCACTAAACAGGATAACAGGAGTTGTAGTTGTCACAGGTGATGCCACTGTTCCTTCACAAACCGATATGACCCTCGGCCGAGAATAAATGCAGCCACACACAGTCCTTGAGTACCATAGGTCTCTAGGAACTGTTAGAGCCAGGCATGAACTTTAATTTAGAAAAACTTCAAACAGATAATACAAAACAGTTCACTTTAAGTCTTTACAGTGCAGGCAAGAGAAAAGATTTTAGGTCATCGAGGAAACTCAGGATGACATCGGTCCTGCAGTCTACGTTATCTGCCAAGAACTGCTCCAGGTGGAGAACACTATGGAGGAGGAAAGGGGTAGGGTCACTCCGCAGACACTCAGGCAGCAATTATTAACTTAAAATACCTCCACCCAGCCTTGGAGATGTGTGGGTGTGACAATTAAAGGGTGTACCTCTACGCAGTGATCCTGGCTCTGGACGGCTGCATAGGAAAACTTTGAGAATTTAGAAACTTAGAGATTACTACTTGAGAAGAAGTAGTTACTTACAAATGCTCTCTCTTTCTGTTGGGGGCTCACTCCATTCACATCCAGAACACAATCTCTCCTCCTCTTCCATCTTCACCACAAGGAGGCTGAAGGTACCTCCATGTGGCTCTGTGTTAGGTGGAACTCAGGTGGCAGACAAGATGGAACTCCTCTTCCTGCTTTCAAGCACTCCTATTTATACCTTCTCTCATACCACATGACATGGCAGACTTGATACATTTACATGCAGGCTTTGGATTTTATTAAACATTTAACTCCTCGAGCGCTGCAGCTGTGCAACACTCACACTGGAAATGACAAGACAGGCTTGCATAGTGCATCCACATAAGACAAACATGTATGACAACTGTAGAGGGGACCAGGATAATGTACTGGGCCACTACACATACCTCTTTTTAAGGTGGTGGTTTGGCTGACTACTTACAGCTAAGCTACTCTTCTAACAGCCACTGGCAGAGAAACTTCAGATCCTGGCAGTTTAACCCCTTACATGCCACAAACAATAGGGGGACTAAAAAAAAAAGTAAAAATAAGCTCAATAAAGTTTTACTAATTGTAAAAAGAAAAGTAATAAAAGTTTTAATTAACCCCCCTTTTGCCATATGTATTTTAAAAGAATCTAAATTAAAAAAAAATGCATTTTTAGTATTGCCGCATCCCTAAAAGTCCAATCTATCAAAGTAACACATTATATACCCCATGCGGTGAACGTTGTCAGAAAAAAAAAGTATGGCAGAAATGCACTTTTTCAGTCACCCTGTCTCCCAGTAAAAAAATGTAATAAAAAGTCATTTGTATTTGAATATGGTACCAACATAAACTACAAGATGTCTCGCAAAAAAATGAACCCTCTTACAACTACGTCGATAGGAAAATAAAAAAGTTATTGCACGCATAAGATGGCGGCAGAAAGTAACTTAAAAAACTTAAATGTCTTTGAAAAAAAATAAAAGTAGTACAGCAAAAAAAAACGATATAAGTTTGGGATCATAGTAATTGTACTGACCCATAGTATAAAGTTATCATGTCATTTTTGTTGCAGTTTATGCGCCGTAGAAACAAGGTGCACTGAAAGATGGCGGAATGTTTTTTGTTTTTTTTTATTTTACTCCACTTAGAATTTTAAAAAAATTTTTTTGTACATTATATGGCACATTAAATAGCACCAGTGAAAAATACAACTCGTCCTGCAAAAAACAAGCCCTCATGCAGCTACGTTGATGGATAAATAAGGGAGTTACGATTTTTTTAAAATGGGGAGGAAAAAACGAAAATGGAAAAAAAAAGGTCCACGTCCTTAAGGGGTTAATTAGAAACAAATAAATGTTAACTTTTATTTCATAGAGAAGCAAGAATTGCCTGTTGTGGGCAATGTTTTTGTCACAACCTCATATAACCCCTCTGTGCCCACCTGCCCTCTAAACTCCAGCGATCACTCCTCGATAAATTTACTTCTTACTCATGCCGCCACCTGTCAAATTGCTCAGTGCACTGCAGCCAGCATGTATAGTGACGTTCCAACACCTATCCCAGTCTTTTGGCCCTTCAACACTCATACAGTACTCTGAGAGCCAGGAGACTGGGAGAGGTGTTGGGCTAAAGTGATTGCTAGAGTTTTGGGGATGGAAGGTCCTGCGATGGTAGCCATTATCCGAGGGGGGCCTCGAATAATATGCGCTTCCTAACAACCACTGACTGACAATGATGAGCATGTTAGAAGAGAGACATGACAGCATTCAAAGTGTAAAATGTAAAAGTCTTTATTCCTCCAAAGACATAATAGCAACATTTTGACCAGAAGGTCTTTGTTAAGCATACAGATACATAAGTGTCTCATATATATAGTTACTCATGAAATAATTAGTCATACATGATCTTTGGCCAGCCTTACCACAGCATACAAATCCAACATCTTTTGGCATCAAGACACTATCACTGCACAGCCACGTAAACACAATATCTAAATCCCGCTAGATGATATTCATAAAGCATCATTTTTAGTACATCAAACCATGGCACATAAACATATCATTCAGATGTTCGGGTTTGCAAAACAAATTTGCATAAATGATGAAGGGACATTGCAATCGTATGTCAAACCCTCACACCCAGGAGCCTGAGAGCAGGACAAAAGACAACAACTCTGTAGCACAGAGGTGAGGTCCCAACTGAGCTATATAGGAAGGAGAGAGCAAAAAACAGAGAAGCCCAGAAGCCATTAACCCTAGAAGTACTGGAAGAAGATAGATATGAGCTCTGGTCACACAGAGAGCAATAGACCTAACAATACCACTATGGAAAAATTGCATGTATAACCATTTAATCCGGACAGATAGTGTGTATTGTTACCTATATATAAAATCTCTCAAGTGACCATTTAGAAGTCCAAAAGGAACATCCACATGAATACTATATATGTATGTAACGCATATAAAACACACTGCATAAGAGTCACATATGAAATATCTGTAATATGTGAACACATAACATAAAATATCATATAACTATTCCCTTACTCCACTATTAACTCAAATCATAAATGTAAATCAGTCCAGTCCCTCGTTTGGTAGCAATCTTCCAAAATATCCATGGTCGCCATGTGGATGTGCAAGCAGAGTTATGGCTGGCCATCAAATATGACTAAAGAAATGTAACAACAACAATTAAAAACAATATAAAATAAATATATACAGATGTAATGTCGCAACAACGCTGGAACCTCATAAATATGGCTGAACATTATATTCCATGTTTAAGCCTTTTGCTGACATGTTTTCTAATAAAAAAAAATCCAGTTTAATTTATTTTCCTTAAGCAATCCAATACGATCACCGCTCCTGATAGAATTTGGTACAATGGCCAATAACCCTAAAACGTAATTGGTGTACAGAATGCCCTTTTTCCATAAAATATCTGGGAAACGGTGAATCAGTGGCCTCTGTGCAAATAGTACTTTTCTATTTGACAATTTGAGATCCAATCTCCATCGTTGTTTCACTTACATATATCAATCCCCAGGGCCCGTAATCACATATACTACATAAGATGAAGTACCGGTATTTATATATTTTTATATAAAAACATCCACAAGTGAAGGGTGAGTGAATTTATGACCTGTCAACAAATTGTTGGTGCAAGAATAATTAATTGGGTTTTGTCGTTATAAAAAAAAAATTAATACTTACCTATTCCTCCTCCATCAGTCTTCTTACCGCATCTCCTTCTTGCCGATCTTCTCCTTGCTCTTCCACTTCCCCTGGGTCACCTCACCTCCAGCCATCTGGATCCTCTTCTTCCTGTTATGGGGCGTCCATTCTCAGCAGTCTACTTCCGGAAGGCCAGTGAACATTACATCACTAGTGATGTAACATTCACTGCCTAGCAGGGAATGCCAGGCTATTGCCGAGACTGTGCATGCATGCTGTGAGTGTTTATGTACTATTGTTATGGGACAGCGTGCAGTCTCAGCAATAGCGCAGCATAAGAGTCAGCATTCTCTGCTAGGCACTGAACACTACATGACTAGTGACATAGCGTACATTGACCTGCAGGGGAAACTGCCTGTGAATGTATGCTTTGTCAACGGAAGAAAAATCAGCTGGCTGGAGGGAACGTGACCCAGGGGACTGCAGGAGCCAGGAGAAGATCAGTGAGGAGAAGATGCGGTAAGCAGACTGAGGGGGGACGATTAGGTAAGTATTGATTTTTTTTTATTTTAATGACCAAACCCCTTTAAGCCAAGGGAAATTGCCCACCATAGGCAGGAACAAAAGAGTTTGTTTTTGTGTACCAACTATCTTGTGCATGGATTTGAAGGCAGCAGAATGGGTTAATGCAGCTGCCAGGGACTGGAGGGCGGGTTTAGGGATAGATTAGGCGGGGGCACATCAAATTCTGCCACTTTAGTACAGCCGTTTGTTAATAGAGACCAATCACTCATCTCCTGTACATTCACTCTCTCCATGAACTTCGAGAACATCTGTTCAAGATGAGAGTCAATCTCATCATCATTTACAATTCTCCGCACTCTAAGTAACTGACTCCATGGTAAGGAATCCAAGACAACTCTGATAAACTAACAAGCTATTTCTGTCAGTTGGCTTCACAAACAAGTCTGTGATCAAATCATTATTCTTGTGAGACTCCAGGACATCCGAAAATTGGATGTTTTTTCAGAGATATGTCAAAGTAAATTGTAACCCTGGATAAACACCATTGATCTCCACTTGAAATGCCAAAAGATCTGAAAGTGAACCCTCCCAGATAATAAATATATCATCAATATAGCGCCACCAAGCCCCGAACCTCACACCAGTACAAAGAAGTATATACACGCTCACAAAACTGGATAATTTCTGATCTATATCATCATCCACTAGGGACTCCTCAAGCAGAATCTTAAGTCTAGTTTGAAAACATTCAGTAGGGTTCGCCTTCAGACCTTCATAGACATTCGTGTTACTATGTTGATACAAAATCTCCACCTGATATTTGATAGAATTCACCACCATCACCGTCCTGCCCTTGTCAGCCAGCTTGGTGTTGATGGATTCATTGTGAGCCAACTGCAACAATGCATCTCCCCACTTCAAATTATCACATTTAGGATAAAAACATACATTCCTTCTAAATTACTCAATATCATCTTGTACCAATGGAATGTATGAAATGCATGATTCAACAAAAAAGTCAGTCAGTGGAGGTTGAAGATCACTTTTATTATGCTGACTAACATCAACCAAGAAGAAACCCTCATGGATGTTGATCTAAACAACATCATCAGGTTTGGGCATCTGCTCAGAGAAGAACATCTTCAATCTGAGTCTCCTGAAAAAGCTACACAAGTCAAGATCAAGTTGGAACCGATCAATTTTAGGAACTGGGCAATAAGATAAACGCTTTGATCATAATGATATATATAGAGGTTTAGGTGATATATTCACCACTAAATCCTCTTTTTTTCCAAGGGGGTACGTCGAGCTCTAAATCTGATCACTCTGTGTGGAGCGTCTCTTGTATGTTCTTCTGTGCTTACAAGCCCCTTTCCGTGGACAACCACCTTTGTCCCTTACCCAAGTGATGTTAGTCTTTCTTGAAAAGAACCATCATTCGATTCTCTAGTGGATTTATCTGTAGAATCAGAGCCAGCTGTTGAAAACCTAAATTGCTGACGAATCTTGTTATTACATCTTCTTCATCTGCCCTTCTTTGATGCATTCAAATCCTGTGTATTATTTCTAAAAAGATTGCCAATTAAACACATATCCATTATTTTAATCCTCTATATCATGGAACCACTTTATTTGTTTAATTCCATCTGTAAATTGTTTCAGGACCACATACATTTTGTTCTTATACCTATCCCAGTCTCAGGGATTTATCATCTGTGTCAAATGTCCCTCAATCTCCTTCAATTTATCCATACACAGCCCAACTTCCAATTGCAAAAATTCAATATTTAAGAGCATAATATCAAATGCGCACTGCCAAGGATCTGGGGTCTGGGTACGGGAGTCCCTGAAAACAACCCGCAACCCCTGTCCTACCTACTTGCCCCCCTGGGCTAAGCCCCAGGGCAACAACTGGGCGCCGGTCCCTACACTTACTAGGGAAGCGGGGCACAGGGAGTGAAACAGACAAACACTGGAAACAAACAAACACAGAGGGGAGTCAGACAGTCCGAGTCAGCAACTGGAGGGTACAGAGGGGTCAGGCAAAGCAAGGTCAGGTCCGAAGTCCAAGGGTCGAGAGCCTGGAGCACAATCCAAATATGCGGGTGTAGCCTGGAGACAAACATACACTGGCAATGCTGGAAGGAAACAGACATGTTTAAATGCTGTCAAAACTCCCGCCCCAGCAGCTGATTGGGGCAGGAGCCTGGCAGCAACAGAAGCTAATCCAGTGTACAAGCAAGCCCGCCCCCAGCACTAGCTGGCCGGGTGGAGATAAAGGACGCGTGTCCGGCTGCCATGGCAATGGGGATGCGGCGTGGGACGGCGCCCGCTGCATCCCCAGCAACCTGGCGGTGACCAGGGGTGGCCACCAGCACTGGGTTTTCCTGCGCCGCACCCCAGATGCCCGGGTGATAGGACCAGCGGTGTGGGCACGGAGGCCCTGGGAGCCACTGGTCCTGACACACACTTAGAAAGGCTTTGAAATTTGAAACAAAATAAGGCATTATTAGAAATGGAAGGGGGTCAAAGATGTGGACGCAGTCTTCGAGGAATACTCCTCACTTTATAATGTTCAGTCTGCATAACCATATGCAAACTCAGAGATATGATACATTCCTATTCACCTTCCAATCTCCTTAGTAGCATGTTCATCATTGGAGAGCTCAAAAAGGCCCCATCCACCAAAGACCCAGCCAAAATTCTTGAGGCATCCACATCTGTATATGAAAAAGTCACAGAGAAGCATGTAGCACCCATTTCCAAGCCAATAGAAATCTTAGTGAAGTGCCATCTTCGGGTGCATGCTAGTTTGGATTCAACATTATGTATAGACTAATGACTTTTCCTTGGGTAACTATATATATGAGTTGCTTTTATATATTTATGCTCAACAAAGACCTTCTGGTTGAAACATTGCTATTATGTTTTTACAGCAATAAACACTTTTATTTTTTGCATCTTGAATGCCGTCACGTTCCTCTTCTATGATTCTAGATTGGATGCATAGTTTATAGTTCCAGGGGACTATGCATACATTGCCTCACTACTTAGTGCTCTGGATTGTGCTGCTGGAACAGTGTTTGTTTCTATATGTTTGATGTTGAATCTAAGCCAGCATGCAACTGAAGATGGCAAATTCACTGGGATTTTTCTTCTGGAATTTACCATCAGGAACAATTATTTTGTTTTTGGGTGTGTTTTTACAGACATTGAAAGGGAACCGCCATGGGGTCCAATGTGGCCTCGACTTATGCTAACATCTATATGCCAGTCTTTGAGGATGAATTCATGTACACTTCTTTGTACTGGCATGAGCTTCAGGCTTGGTGGTGCTATATTGATGATATATTTATTATCTGGGAGAGTTCAATTTCAGATCTGTTGGCATTTCAAGTGGAGATCAATGGTGATTATCCGGAATTGCAATTTACTTTGACACATTCCTGCAATAGCATCCAAGTTTTGGATGTCCTGGTGTCTCGCAAGAATAATGATTTGAACACAGACTTGTTTGTGAAACTGACTGACAGAATTAGCTTGTTAGTTTATCAGAGTTGTCATCCTCGTGGTATCTTGGATTCCTTTCCATGGATTCATTTACTTAGAGTGAGAAGAATTGTAAATGATGTGATTGACTCTCATCTAGAACAGATGTGCTCCAAGTTCATGGAGAGAGGTTATCCTGACACACTTGTTTTCAAATTCATGGATAGAGTGAAGGCACAGGAGAGGAGTAATTCGCTTGCGCCAAGAGTAAGGTCAGATAAGGTGGACCATGTTCCTTTTGTTTCCACATATACCTCACTGTGTGTGTGTGGGGGGGGGGGGGTCACAGGGCTGTACTAAAGTAGCAGAATTTGAGGTCACCCTGATGAATGCACTTCTCAAATCCATGCACAAGATGGTTGGTATACAAAACAATTGTTCCCTCCTAGGGTGGGCAATTTTCTCTTTCTTAATTATTCTTGCTGCAGCAATCTGTTGAGAGGTCATAAATTCACTCACCCTTCGCTGGTCGATGTTTTTATATTAAAAATATAAATACCGGTATTTCATCTTATGTAGTATATGTGATTACGTGGCCCTGGGGATTGATATATGTAAGTGAAACAACGATGGAGATTAGATTTCAGATTGTCAAATACAAAAGTATTATTTGCACAAAGGGCGCTGATTCACCGTTTCCCAGACATTTTATAGAAAAAGGTTATTCTGGAAACCAACTAGGTTTTAAGGTCATTGCCCATTGTACCGAGTTCTATCAGGGGCGGTGATCATATTATATTGCTTAAAAGAAAGGAATTATATGTTTTTTTTATTAGATAGCATGTCACCAAACATGAAATATAATGTTCAGCCATATATACGAGGTTCCAGCGTTCTTGCGACATTACATCTGTATAGGTTTGTTTTATATTGTTTTTAATTGTTGTCTTGCCATATGTGATGGCCAGCCAGAACTCTGCGTGCACATCCACATGGCGACCATGGATCTTTTGGAAGATTGCCACCCAAAGATGGACGGGACTGATTGTTACTCTTGATTAAGGGCGTTTAGGATTGGAGTAGAGGAATGGTTATATAATATTTGATGTGATGCATTCATGTATCACAGATATTTCACATGCGACTCATATACAGTGTGTTTTCTATGCATTACATATATATATTATTCATGTGGATGCTCCTTTGAGACTTCTAAATGGTCACTTGTTTGGGAGACTTCATATATTGCTAATACACACTATCCGTCTGGAGTGAATGGTTATACATGCAATTTTTCCACAATGGTATATTTGGGTAATCCCACTTTAGTACAAATGCACATTTGAGTAATTGATCACTCGTTATGGAGGCATTCTTTTACGAATTTGTGGTTTATTAATCCCGTGCTAGTGCGAAGATTGATGGGATTGTATGGACGGTAGAGTGGTAGTGGTTAATTTGCGGAACTGTTTAGATATTCATATATTCATATCAGTCAGAGTATGGATTGTTCTTAATGTCCCATTTACAACATTCTTGTTTAGATTTTATGGGCGGATCTACATATGGGTAAACTATCATCCTGGATGCGAACGTGCCTTTCATCACTTATGCAAATTCGTTTTGTGAACCCGTAAATATGTTTATGTGTGATGGTTTGACATAAAAACATGACGTTTTACGAACATCATTTTGCAGGATTAGTGAAGTGAAGTGACTTGATGCCGAAAGATGTGGATAGCACCATGTTGCATTTGCATGCTATAGTGAAGGCCGATCAAAGATTATGTAAGTGTGTTGGATTTGGCATTGGGGGTGGCCTCTATGACCAAGGCCTCATGTCCAAAGGCACGCACAGATTTCGCATGGGGAATCCCGCATGGAATCTGCCCGTGCCTGCGGCCGGCGACCCTGTGTACCTGTCCATGGCTTGAAGTTCTGTACTCTGGATGTGTGCGGAAGTTGTCACGTGCATGCACCATTGGTACGAGTTAGGAAGCTAGAGCCCGTCTCTGGGTTGTTAGGCGTCGTGATGCTGATGTTGTCATCGTAAGACGTTGGCACCGTGATGCATGCGCACACCTGTAGCTGGTACTCAAGGAGCCGGATGATGGCTGGTAATCTTGGACATGCGCAGTGGTTCCTGACGGACGCTGGTGACGGAGACTTCATGAGGCACCTAATGGAGATTGAATTATGTGGTAAGGTACACATGTGAGGGGTATGTAGTTTATTAATAGTTGGTAGATGTTATTAGTGGCTGGTTAAAATATGAGGTGCGGCTTATCTATAAAACTCATATGCTTTGTATGGGTCAGTAGCTTGACAAAGACTCTAGCGTCAGAGTTGAAACATGGCTGCTGTTATTGTCTTGTGTCTTTGCTTGTTCATTGGCTGATCGTTGGTCCCTTTATGAGACCTGATTGTTGAATGAATGATCATTCAGGAGGGATATCTAGGCTCAATAGGCCGGTGTAAAAGGATCATTAGGGGCTCGGTTGCAACTCTGACCAATATGATCCCTGTAGGTACATCACTGGGCTCAGTAGGGCTAAGTTGAGCAATTTTGTGGCTATGCATCCCCATACACAGTAAGCTATGATGCTCTGTGTGTTCCATCTCCTTTCTATCGTAGCCAGAATTAAATATTTCAGTAATTTGTGCTATAGTAGCTGTTCTGTGGGATCAGACCAGACGGGCAGCCTTCATTCTCCTTGTCAAATTCACTCAGATCCTCATTCATTTTTCCTGCTTCCAACACATCAACTTCAAGAACTGACTGTTCATTTGCTGCCTAATATATCCCATGTTATAGTAGTGAAAGAAACCAAGAGATACAGCTCACTTGGTGGTTACAATGTTTCGGGCCGCCTTTTTTGTATGCATCTTCCTAGTGCACTGAGCATTTTTAAACTGCAATGGAAAGAGATCTTAAACAAATTTATGATGTATTCCAAAAAGACTGTCAGGATTTTAATGTTTCCAATAAATACTTGTGGGCAATATTTCAGCTGAAATGGAATGACGAGATCATTATCTGTATGGCTAACAGAGGCGGTAAAATCTTTTAGCTATGTATATTAATATGTGTATTACTTGGCAATAACAATACATATAGAATAATTACTCAGAGCCCTACACCTTCTTTCAGGGTCTCTTTAAACAAGATGGTTATGCAAGGAATTAAACTTGGCATTTTTTTCTGAGCAGCAGATGAATTACTTTATCATTGAATGTGGTCTTCCAGAAATGCACATTGGTATTCTGTGGGGCACAAAGGGGGCATTATTACTATGAGGGAGCACTGAAGGTAACAGTGGGATGAGAAGTGCAGCGATGAGTCATAGCTGGAAGGAGCCTTTATAGCAGTCTGAGACCTGTGAGAGAAGAAAACTAAAGTGCACAATGAGAAGCAAAGAAGATGCCACCTGTGATCACTGGAGGTAACTGCACTGTAATCACTACTAACACTGTGTGTAGCTAGGATCTCACTATAATACAGTGACTGCATTATTTAGAGTTAGTTATACTAGAGCTGAGCTGCTGTTTCTGAGCCCACATTGTCAAAGATGTGTTATAGATGTACCGTTATATATATATATATATTTTTTTTCTTTTTTTGGGGGGGGGGGGGGGCAGCTATTAAGGCCTATTGAGGCTTGAGCTCCTGATCTTTTAAGACTTCAGCAATGCTCCTGTCTGCTAATACTGCATCGATGGGTCACGAGAGACCCAGAAATGTAGCACCCTGATCAGCGATGACCCACAATTGCATTAACGCATTACACAGTGACACACAGCAAGTCAGTCTGTGTCTTTTCAAATGCCAAGGCTGAAGAGAAGTCACAAACCTTCTGGCCCTGCACTAGGCATGAAGCATGTAAATCAGTTTTCCAGCGGTGTATCTTTAATGTAGTAATGTAATATAACGTGCCTTAAGTATATCACATGGTGAATGGAGACTCCCCTGGTCCAAGAATCCTTGTTCTTCCTTTATCTACGTGTTTTTATTAAACATATATTTTTCAAAATATAGAAATGCAGCCTTCTAATAGGTGGCACTGTAGAGGCATTCTTTCATCTCCCCCTTTTGCATATTTAGATAAATGCAATAATAGTTGAACACTATCCCCTAAAATACGTAGGAGAAGTGCTTCATTAAGATACTAGTAGAGATGAGCAAGCATACTCGCTAAGGCAAACTACTCGAGCGAGTAGTGCCTTATGCTAGTACCTGCCCACTCGCCTCAAAAGATTCGGGTGGGGGCGGGGGAGAGCGGGGAGGAACGGAGGGGGGAAGATCTCTCTCTCACTCTCTTCCACCCGCTCCACCCTGCTTACTCCCGCAACTCACCGCTCTTCCCCGCTGGCACCCAAATCTTCTGAGACGAGCAGGCAGGTACTTGCATAAGGCACTACTCGCATCTCTAGATACTAGTAATGCAGCCATATTTTAATATGTATAATACTTAAATTCTCTTGTGCCATAGAATCATAGAATGGTAGAGTTGGAAGGGACCTCTAGGGTTATCGGGTCCAACCCCCAGTTCAATGCAGGATTTACTAAATCATCCCAGACAGGTGTCTGTTCAGTCTCTGTTTGAAGACTTTCATTGAAGGAGAACTCACCACCTTCTGTAGTAAGCTGTTCCACTCATTGATCACCCTCACTGCCAAAGTTTTTTCTAATATCTAATCTGTGTCTCTTCCCTTTCAGTTTCATCCCATTGCTTCTAGTCTTTGCTTGTGCAAATGAGAATAGGGCTGATCCCTCTGCACTGTGACAGCCCATCAGATATTTGTAGACAGCTATTAAAGGGGTTGTCCCGCGGCAGCAAGTGGGGTTATACACTTCTGTATGGCCATATTAATGCACTTTGTAATGTACATTGTGCATTAATTATGAGCCATACAGAAGTTATAAGAAGTTTTTCACTTACCTGCTCCGTTGCTGGCGTCCTCGTCTCCATGGTTGCCGTCTAATTTTCGCCGTCTAATGGCCAAATTAGACGCGCTTGCGCAGTCCGGGTCTTCTGCTTTTCTCAATGGGGCTCCGTGTAGCTCCGTGTAGCTCCGCCCCGTCACGTGCCGATTCCAGCCAATCAGGAGGCTGGAATCGGCAATGGACCGCACAGAAGCCCTGCGGTCCACCGAGGGAGAAGATGCCGGCGGCCATCTTCACCGGGTAAGTAAGAAGTCACCGGAGCGCGGGGATTCAGGTAAGCGCTGTCCGGTGTTCTTTTTTAACCCCTGCATCGGGGTTGTCTCGCGCCGAATGGGGGGGGGGGGGGGGTTGAAAAAAAAAAAAACCGTTTCGGCGCGGGACAACCCCTTTAAGTCTCCTCTCAGCCTTGTTTTTTGCAACCTAAATATTCCATATCCTTTAACCGTTCCTCATAGGCCATGATTTGCAGACAGCTCACCCACCATCCTGGTAGCTCTTCTCTGAACTTGCTCCAGTTTGTCTATGTCTTTTTAAAATTGGGGTACCCAATTGGTGTCTGACAGCAATGACATTGTGTATTAGGGGTTCTGCTCATCTTAAAGAGTCTACTTGGTGACAAGTAACATTGAGGTCTAATGTTTAGTTGGATCGGTTTGTTGTTAGCTGCTGGTGAGACTGAAGTGTAGAAGGACATTGCAGTACTCTACTCCTCTTCAGAAAGTGAGGGGATTATTTCTCGCCATTTGTCAAAGACACCCAGCTCTACATGTGAAATTTTTGCTTGAATTAGGTATGTATATATCTGCAAAATTAACCCCCTAGGTCCTTGCGTGCACAAAACTCCTATAAAGAGATAGGTGAAAAGGGACTGATGTGGTTCTGGGAACTGAGTGTTGAGCACATGTCTTAGTTGGAGGGCTCTGTAAAAGCTGGTTCTAGGGATCTGATAAAGCTGTTGCAGCTGCTCAAAGGAGGCCAAAAATCAATTACTGTATACATGCTCCAAGGAGGTGACTCCAAGATCTAATCAGAATTGCATGTCTGGGTGCTTCAGTAAATGTGGTAGTGCCCTATTACCCCATATGGGAATTTCCAGAGGAGTGCCTTCATACCTAGGGATCTGTTAACACATCTGCCAGACTCTAATGGCCAATCTGTATATTGGGAGTGGCAGTCTAATATATAGGTCTGTTTTTCCCCATACAATCCAGAGGGAGGTCTTAGATAGTAAGTGCATCAAATGATATTCCGAGTTCGGGAGGTCTGAATCAAAGAGACAGTGGCGAATATATCTGATTTGGCCTGCCAGATAATATAGTTTAAAGTCTGGCATTGTCATGCCTGCCATATTTTTTGGGCGCTGTAGGGTTTCCAAACGGATTTTCACTCTGGCCTTACACCAGATGAAGGAGGTTAATAAAGAGTTAGTTTTAGTAAAAAACGTTTGTGGTACTATCGTATCTGCATGTTCCAAACAGTACAGAAATTTTAGAAGGATTATCATTTTGATATGGTTAATTCGGCCTGCTAAAGATAGGGAAGATGACTAGATTTTTAATTTATTCTGGAGGAAGGGGAGGAGAAGGGCCACATTCATATTAAAGCTGTAAGTGAAGTCTTTAGATATATGAATTCCCAGCTATTTAAAACTTGGGGAGACTTGGAGGTTACATATCTTATCTCCCACAGTCCAGTCTCTCTGTTCAAGCTTTTTGAATCCTTTCTCTTCTCTAGTGTTAGCTAGCTCTTCCAGCTTTGTGTCATTAGCAAATTTGATCAGTTGCCCCTCAATTCCCTCCTCCAGATTATTTATAAAAATGTTGAACAACATTCTTGTGGTACCCCACTTGATACATTCTTCTACTTGGATGTGCAGCCATTTATGACTACTTTTTAAGTACGATCACTCAGCTAGTTGTAAATCCATCTAACAGTTGCCTTGTCAATCCCATATTTGGTTATTTTTTTCAATAAGGATGGTATGAGATACTTTGTCAAATGCTTTACTAAAGTCAAAATATACTATATCTACTACATTTCCCTGAACAACCCAGCCGGTGATTCGGTCATAGAAGGAAATTAGATTCATGTGGCATGACTTATTTGTTACAAACCACTGCTGGCTCTGGTTAATTACTCCATTCTCAACTAAGTGCTTGCATACATGCGGTTTAATAATTGGTTGAAAGAACTTTCCTGGTATAGAAGTCAGGCTCACAGGCCTGAAGTTCCCTGGATCCACCTTCTTTCCTACAATCTATCCAGGTGTCTTCCTGCCACCTGACTCTTTTGCACACTGCCATACACACACCACGTCACCAGCATGCGAGTTGGCTTAAGATCAGCCCCACTGAGACCCACCACCGTTCTGATGTACTCTCCTACAGGCAGTAGTTACATGCTACATTACCAGCTTTCGCTGGCTTAACATCAGCCCATAAATGCTGCATTACTAGTGGGTCCACTGGAATAATATGAGCCTCTTGCCGCATCATCTGCATGCCCGCTGGCTTATCATCTGTCCATTGTGATATCACCAGCTGAATTGGCTTAACATTGACCCACTAACGAAGCCCACCCATGAATCTGCTTGTTCCTCAAGCGATAATGCTGCAGCTGAAAACAGGACTGCAACAGTTGCGGATCATCTTGAATAGCCTCATCCTTGGATAAATGTTGCAATTCCGACTCACATTTTATCTATTCAAAACAAAAGAAAAATTATCAGGATTATACACATAAATAAACCAGAAATGCAAAGTTACAAAGTGATACACAATCCTACCAGGTGGCAGGTGGATAAGTGAGCTGAGCCTATTTAACCTTCCCCTTCACTGGGAAGTGAACCTTCCCCTTTACTTTCCATTTAATCTGCCTAGGTAGACCCTATCTATTTTATAGATACTTTGGCTTCTCTGCTGCCTGCCCCCTGGACAAAGAGCCATATAACTGGGCCCTTATTCAACAGCTGGTGACCTGAGCCATCTTGGCTATCATACCCCTGCATGTAGAACTAATAATAGGGATTCTGGGAGCCTGACTCAACTGTCCAATGTCTTTTTTTCCCAAAGAAGTGACCTTTCCCATATAACTTCTCGTTCTTAAATAATTTTCCTTTTTTCTCCTTTTTCTTGCAGCCAAACTCTAGATTCTCTAGCCTGAGGCACACTCATAGTCTAGGCAAAGGTGTGACTTCTTCTGTTTCCAGTCATCTTTCTTTTCCCTCTCCTCCTTCGTATACTTCTTCTACCATTCATTCTCCCATTTTTCTGCTCCTTCACTTTCTTCTATTTATCCTTCTCCACAAGAGGAGAAGTAAGAAGAAAGAGGAAGAAGGAGAAGGAAGAACAAGAAGGAAGCACAAGCATGGTGGCTCAGTTATTTGCACCGTCGCCTTGCTAGAGTTCTAGGTTCAAAGCTGTGCAATAACATCTGGTTGGTGTTCTTACATTCTCTTTGTGTGTATCCCTCATGTTCTTCTCCTCTAGAACAAAAAGGATAGGTGTGTTGATGCAGATCTTAGCACTGCTGCTTTACAGTGTTTTTAGTTGTTGGTTCAAATTTCATCAAGTGCAACATTTGGATGAGTATGTTATGTTCTCTTTGTGTTTATTCTTGCTGTTGTTCCTCTCATCCATAGTAGAATGGATAAATGTGGTGGTTGTTAGTAGTGCTGTAGCTTTAGGTTCAGATGTTGTCAAAGGCAACATCTGGATGAGTATGCTATGTTCTCTTTGTGTTTATTTTTGCTGTTGTTCCTCTCATCCATAGTGGAATGGATAAATGTGGTGGCTTGGTTGTTAGTAGTGCTGTAGCTTTAGGTTCAGATGTCGTTAAGGGCAACATCTGGATGAGTTTTTGATGTTCTCTTTGTGTGTATTCTTATTGTTGCTTTTCTGTTCCAAAGAAGATATGTGATGGCTCAGCTGTTAGCACTGCTGCAGATCTAGGTTCAAATCTCACCAAGAGGAACATCTGGATGCTATTTTTCAAAGTCCAGACAGATGTTATTCTTGATGGGATTGAAGCTAGCACCCCAGCAGTGAAAGGTAAGAGCGAAACAACTGAGCCATATTGGTAGGTTACACTAACATGCCGTGCAGAATTAAAATCCATGGCATGTCAGTTGTATCGCTGTTTCCACTGAGGGCTCTCTTCTCTCTATGGGGAGAGATATCCCCAGCGGAATACTGGTGGACAAGCCGCTTCAAACCCACGTTAAATAGCGCAGGTTTTGAAGGTGCTAGGGATGAGCGAGTATACTCGCTAAGGCACTACTCGTTCGAGTAATGTGCCTTAGCCGAGTATCTCCCTGCTCGTCCCTAAAGATTCGGGGGCCGCCGCAGCTGACAGGTGAGTTGCGGCGGGGAGCAGGGGAGAGCGGGCAGGAGAGAGGGAGAGAGATATCTCCCCTCTGTTCCTCCTTGCTCTCCCCCACAGCTCCCCGCGCCGGCCCCAAATCTTTAGGGACGAGCGGGGAGATTCTCGGCTAAGGCACATTACTCGAGCGAGTAGTGCCTTAGCGAGTATACTCGCTCATCCCTAGAAGGTGCCTTTTCGTTGCGGAAATCTAACAGGAATTTCTGTGCAGTCCGGCTGCAGACATTGTGCGGAATTTCCACCCCGTGTAAACCCAGCCTTACAATAAGTATCATAGTGTATATGTCATAGAAATAAATCCTAGCCGTCAGGCTACTACCTATACAGGATCACATATCCTTACTATCCAGGCCTATTACCTCAACACAACATCACAAAGTCTATACATCATATCCATCCAGGGTGTCAGTCCAGGGGGCGTCCTTCCCTGCCAGACTTATGGTATTCAGCTGGCAGCAGGTTTGTCTGCAATGGACCTCTCAGGGAGCCATAACTCCGCAACACAGGAGAATTTCTCTTCCATAGACACGTCCATCCAGGTGATTAACTAGCAGCAGAAACCCTTTCTCTGCTGGACATTTCATTGAATAACTTGCCCAAAGGCCCCCTACTGGCAATGTTTGGTTCTGCTTTGCTAAAACTGTTACAAATGGATCTGGATAAGGCCACTTTCACACAGGCAACAGCGATATTGTGACATTGGTGTACTGTGTGATATTGCTGCATTTTCTCGCGGTGATATCGTGATTTTGTATTGCTACAAAGTCACGCATGGTGCTACAAAGGTGGCAACTATGTAGCTCTCTTTTGCCAGGATTTTCAGGGGGGGAAGGGGGCACTTGAAATTTAAAAATGGTGTGTTGCTAAATATTGCTGTGATGCGCAAGGTTTTGTGGCTCATGTTTCCCTATGGAGCCTTCCTTTCTGTTGCATCGTACAAAAATGTGGTAGAATATCTTACTGTAAATACCCTAGAATAAGCCCTTGCTGCTTGAAAAAAACAATACATGACCTAAGAGGTGCTGTCTGGCTCTGCCGCACACCTCTTCTGCATCTCTGGCACTTGTTTGAAGTGTTCTGGCAGAGCTTCCTGGTTAGAAGTTTGAAAAACCCTGCCTCCAGGAAGCACTGCCTCTGATTGGTTTTCAAGTGCCGCAACTCAGCCAATCAGAGTCAACGCTCAATAAATGGCTTTGATTGGTTCATCGAGTGCTGGCTCTGATTGGCTTAGCCATGGGACTTAACAACCAATCACAGCCAGGAGGCGGGGATTTTGAACCTCCAATCCAGGAAGCACTGACAGAAGACTTCAAACAAGGGACCTGCAAGGAGAAGTGCGGCAGAGCCAGACAGCAGATGTTGGGTGATTTTTTTGTTTTGTTTTATGCAGCTAGGGCTTATTTTAGGGCGTTTACAGTAGGATATCCTACCACGTTTTTGTGTGATGCAACAGAAAGGAAGGCTCCATAGGGAAACATAGGCCACAAAACCTTGCAAATCGCAGCAATATTTAGCAACACACAATTTTTTTTCTCTCGCAATGTGGCAGGCTACAAAACATTGCTATAGTGAAGGAACCCATTGCAAAGCGTGGGCTTCACATACATGCGATTTGTAGCACTGTTACTTCACGAGAAAATCATGCGCTTTTGTCGCTCGTGTGAAACCGGCCTAAGCTGGAGTATTGAGCAAAAAGAGTGGCAAATGAGATTTAAAGGGCCACTACTGTGTCTTTTTAAACTTATTCATTATGTAGCTGCAGCGTCCTGTAGGGTGACCCCGGACACATGGCATATGTTGAGGAGCTGGGAGGGCAAGATGCTGGCTTGGCCACCCCGCTTGCCTTCTGCATCCTCCGCTCGGAGTGTTCTGCTGTATAACAGCCAGGCACTCGGAGCAGGGAACAGCTGGATGCAGAAAACAAGTGGCCCCGCTTGTCTTCTGCATCCCTCACTCGGAGCACAAGGTGATCGCTCAACGTTTGAGCGATCATCTTGCGCTGTAAATGACACAGGGATTATCGCTGAAAAGTTGCTCAAAAGACATCTTTTGAGCGATCGTTGTGTCTAAATGGGCCATTAAACACATTAAGGCGTTTACTGACTTTAAAAGGAAGATTACTTAGACAAATATAGAGTGTGAGCAAGTGAGAAAATAAACATTTATATTACTCTCTCCTGTGCAATGCTTGAACGTTGCAAAACATAATAAAACTATTTAATATGAAAAGCAGGTGTTCAACCTATGCAAATGGGGATATACTTTAAAGTCCTTTTCTTTTATAAGGGGCTTAACGGAGAACAAACACAGTGTTTCTTACAAAAAGAGTCTCTTGTATATAGAGTCCAATTCTACTCGAAATGAAAATTGTTGGCAGATAACAGCAGTCTGCCAACTGGGAACCTCTCACTTCCCCCGCTGTCAGAATCTGACACGGAAATGACGGACCAGGATCGGGTACTCACTGGAACCTCCACCATGGACCCTTCTGACAAGCTGCACTGCAGGCTTGGGTCACTTTTCTCATCTGACATCACCAAGCTGGAGGTGGAAGGAGAGACTTGAGTGGAGCTTCCGCTGGAAGATGAAATATCCAAGTATCCACAATGCAGAGGCGTAACTCGAAGCTCCTGGGCCCCAATGCAAAACCTGGAACGGGGCCCCCAACTATAATGTTTTATTCATAGTACTGGGCTCCCTATATGGAGAAGAGAGGCCTTATGGGCCCCAAAGGCTCCTGGGGCCGGGTGCAACCACATCCCCTGCATCCTCTATAGTTACGCCCTTGCCACAATGGTAATAGGAGACGTAGCAGGTCTCCTCAGAGGTGGCCGCAAGGATGGGACGTACATGGCTTGACGCTCTCCGGTGAAGTGGAAGGCAGAGTTGGAGTCTCCAAACTCTAGCACAAAGGCCCTTAAGAGTTCTGGTATCTAGTCTTTCATGATAAAGTTCCGTTGGTGGATCAATATACACGGCGGGTATTCTGCTTGGGCGGTCACATTGTCTCTCCTGAACGTGTAAAGAGGGGCTCTGTGGCATCCCCGGTGGGTACATCAGGTAGCTGAACATTAGCGGCAGAAGATGTAGACTTGGTGGGTAACCAGATTAGTTGCTGATCTTCCTCCCAGTAGAACGGTTGCCTCTGGGGGGGCAGTCCAGCTGCAGCCTCGGAGACAGGGGGTAGCCTCAAGTGCCTAGCACTGGTTCCATCTTGTTCAGGTGGAGGTTTTTAAAAGTCTGGCATAGGGAGTCTGCAGCCGCAGGTAACTGCTCCCCTTTTGGATTGTTGCAAGTCCTGGTGGGGGTAGTCCTCCCCCCTACTTTCCGCTTGGCCAGGGTGTGGTCTTTTTTGTGCCAAATACTTGGCAGGAAAGTTTTGGTGGGAGTGAGCTGAAGAGGGGAAAGCATTAAAGTTTGGGCGCCATCTTGCGCAGTCCCGGGTGGAATGTACAGTTCAAACATTTGTAAATTACCTAATTTCTTCTTTCTGGGTAGTACCTCTGCATCATCGCAGGCATGTCTGTGTGGCACACAAGATTCAATCCTGTTCCTAGTGACGCCAAAAAGGAATAGGGTACTGCAGCGTCTCGTAGGGTGACCCCGGACACATGGCATACGTTGAGAAGCTGGGAGAGCAAGATGCTGGCTTGTCATGACAGCACTTACCATGCTCCCTCACGAAGGGACGCATGCAGCCAAGCCCAGTGCAACGTTGGGCCTTTTGTGGACATCCCCGGCATGGGGATGCCCAATAAACGTTAGGACAGGAGAAGGGATTGTCACGGGTGGCGCTACCAGTCCGGTACCCCTTCAGCATGAATATCGGCAAGGAAATAAACGAGCCACAGACAGCTGTATAATACCTCAGGTCCCCGGGAATGATCAGGGCCTGGAATAACTTTTACTTGAAACTTTAACTTTAGCTATACAAGGCACAAATGACAGGTTTGAATAGTGCAGGAATTTGAGCCAACTAGAGTACCTCCACACAGCAGACCCAGGCTTCAGGCTGCCTGTACATGACTAAATAAAGACGCATACCTCCACTCAGCGGGACCCAGACTTCAGGATGCTTGAGTGTGAACAATGACTGTAGAGTATCGCCACCAGGTGGTCCCAGACTTCAGGACGCGCGACAAACACATAATTGAGTGCCTCTGCACTAGGCCTTGAAAGACTGTACTTACTCTCTACCTGCTCACTCTCTCTCTCTCTGAGGGCAAATGTACACTTCACGCTGATCCTTGCGCTTAGGAAACCTCTCCTCCTCCATTCTTTACTACATGAGGGCTGAAGGTGCCCCCATGCAGCTGTAACAGGAACCCAAAAGCCATGGACCTTTTCCCGCTCTCATGCACTCCCATTCATACCTTCTCTCATACCACTTGACAGGGCATAAATTGATACTTTTACCAGACAGTCACCTCATGCTAGACATTAACCTATCATACACTGCAGAATGACAAGACATTTTGCACAATGCATCAACACAAGACATTACATGTATTATATTATGGAGGGGCCAGGAAAGCATGTACTGGGCCACTACATATCTATCCCCCAGGGTATATGGGTGAGCTAGTGTTACCTTCGTTAGTTCATTTTTCTATCTGAAACTCCCAGTCTCTTTTTCCTCAGATGGTCATGTCATCTCAATTCTGACCAGATCAGATCTACTTGGAGTTATGTGTTCGCTTTCTAATCAATTACTCAGTCTGTATGATGCTGTTATACAGGACCTGGCAACAGGGGGGCACAGTCATTCCAGTCACAGTTACTAATGATGGTCACACAGCTCCTGTCACACAACTATCATAGAGGAGATCACAGCTCAGCCTCCTGACTATATACTTATGGACTGTAGCTTATCTAGAAGACTACAGGAGCTAATGATAATTTAATCGTCTCCCTGTGAAAATAAATGGCATAACTGTGCTGAAGCATCATGGGATAGATGTGAAAGGGAAAACAACATTTTTGAGCATCAAGATGGTGGCTGAAAAGGGAGATACACAGCAGGGAAGTGGTTGGAATACACAGAGGACACCTCGAAGCATCAAGTAAGGGTAGGCAGGGATGAAAAAAAGTAGTTTTCGCCGGAGTGGCCCTTCAATACAGCTGTGGCAGAGGAGCGTGATGTTCTCCAGCTAGGGATGATTTTCAGAGAAGGGCTTATCTTTAAAGCCCTTCTCTGAAAATCCCTGCAGGGCTTGCTGGCCCCATTATGGTTCAAACATTTTTTATTTAGTCTGCCATTAATAAACGTTAGTTACAGTATTATGGAATGGTGTCATGAATAAACATTTATAATTAACAAATACTCAATCTGTCTTCATTTTCCATCCACGTTCTCAGTCTGTGAGGCAGTTTCTTCCTTTTTCGGTATAGACAAACCTTTTTAACAACAACAGGCCCTGGCGGGCTAATAATTATATGTTTCACATAAAATTATAAACAACAAGGAAAAAAAAAAAAAAGAAAAAAGGGGAAGAAAAAGGAAAAGAAAAAAGAGCGGGACGTGGGGGTGGCAGAACGGGGGCAGGTAGGAGGTATGAGGGGATGGGGAACAGGTGACCCTGGTTTGGGATGGGTAGCAATAGAGGTGTGGTTTATGGAATATTGCTGGCCCCATTAAAAGCAATAGGAGAACATTGCGCTGTGGCAGGGGAATTCTTCATCCCTGTGGGGAGTCCCCTTGTCACTGGACACTATGACAATGCTGTCACAGTGTTCAGTGATGAGGGGACTGCCCGCGGAGATGAAGAAATCCTCTGACCCAGCTGTCACAGCTGTGGCAGAGGATCGTGATCTTCTCTGTATGTTGTCATTGGAGCTGTCGCTGCTACTGCTGGCCCCATTGACCACAAGGTGAAACCCCTGGATGTGACAGCATCCAGGGGTTTCACATCCAAGGAATCCCCTGCTGCAGCTGGCACAGCCGCAGCAGGGGATAGCGATGGCACCGCACTTTATGAGCGAATTTTGCCATTGTGTCAAGGCTACTTCGCTCACACAAATTTTTGATGCATGCATTTTGTGTTTTTTTTCATGCAATTAAATACGTTTAAAAAAACGGTCATCTGACTGAGCCCTAAATGGGAAACCACTGGGAAACACTAACATGGAAAAGGACTTGGGGATTTTTGTTAACTGTAAGCTTAACTGTAGCAACCAGCGTCAGGCAGCTGCTGCCAAGGCAAATAGGATCATGGAGTGTATCAAAAGAGGTCTGGAGCACATGATGAGAACATTGTTCTTCCTCTTTACAAGTCACTGGTCAGACCACACATGGAATATTGTGCACAGTTTTGGGCATTGGTACTTAAGAAGGACATATCAGAGTTTGAGTGGGTACAAAGGTGGGCGACTAAAGTAATAGATGGAATGGGCGGACTACAATACCCAGAGAGGTTATCAAAATTGGGGTTATTTAGTTAAGAAAAAAGCCGTCTGAGGGGCGACCTAATAATTATGTATAAATATATCAGGGGACAGTACAGAGATCTCTCCCATCATCTATTTATACCCAGGACTGTGACTGTAACAAGGGGGCACCCTCTACGTCTAGAGGAAAGAAAGTTTTGACACTAACATCGAAGGGGGGTCTTTACTGTAAGAGCAGTGAGACTATGGAACTCTCTGCCTGAGGACTTGCTGATGGCTAATTTGATAAAAGAGTACAAGAGGGACCTGAATGCCTTTCTTAAGCGATACAATATTATATGTTATAGTCACTGATTACTTCAGAAGGGTCGGTGTTCCGGGAATTATTCCGATTGGAGTTAGGAAGGAGTTTCTTTTCTCTTAAAGTAGGGAAAATTGGCTTCTACCTCATTAGGGTTTTTGCCTTTTGGATTAACATTGGGGTATAATCAGCTGAACTGAATGGACACATGTCTTTTTTCAGCCTTACATAAGATCTGCACATTTTAAGCCAATTTTTACTGCAAATGTCACTACTTTCAATGCACAGTCTGTGCTGAATCCGTTGCAATCCTCACATTAAAGACATGCAAATTTTGATGGAGGTTTGCAGCAACATTTTCCAACACATCTTGACATACTCTTAGGGTTTGCTCTGTAACTAAATGCAAATTATACCTGATGAACATTTTCTTGGGCTCATATGCTGTACAATTTGTATGTAATTACATAGAAAATTGCCTAAATGCTTCATTTCTATGTGCCATACAGTAGCCCTGACCTTTATGTTACCCTTTTACACTGAATTAAGACTTGTTTCACATTTCGCTAATGGCTTCTGTTAAACATATGTGCTAGGAAAAGCTCCCAACAACTACATTTAATGCTGATTGTTATGGATGCCCATCAGTGGCATCTTTCATCCATAGGCTACAATATAATGGCATCCTGTAGAAAAACTTGTCATGGGTGGGATTCAAATTTTTAATAACAGGCTCCCTATTTGGGAGGATGCCTGCAGTGTAGTACAACACTGAAAATTATTTCCACTCTAATAATCAAATATACCGATTGCCAAGTCAGGTTAATGCGTACCATGCAAACTACAGCTACCAGTATACCTGAGCAATGGAAAGGATATGCTGAGAGTTGTAGATTCATTAATTACAATACTGCAGTCAGAGGCAGAATACATAGTGACATTCTGTGACTCACAGGTGACGTTCCTTTTCTTCATCTGGTCCACACCGCCATGACTTCTAGCTGTGTCTTGTCTGACACTTTGCAGCCCAGACATCTTTAGCAACTCAGACAATACTAATGTCATACACTGTGTTGTTAAGGTTGTACACCTGGGACCTGCGGTTCTACGGGTTTCCTTGTGCACCTCTTTACAGGTAGGGAGGTGCACCTCTTTACAGTAGGGAAGTACAGGTTAATTGAGATGGCTTGGTGTGGTATTCTCCACCAGCCGATCCCCGTTGTCTGCTGCAGATAAATACCAACAAACTCTTGTGAGTGATTGCTGGTCATTTTAACGCTTTATGTATCACTGTTAACCCCTTAGTGACCACCCTATAGTGTTTTTACGTCCTGCAGCTGCAGGACGTGTATGGAGGGAGGTAGCGCCGCTATCTCCCTTCATACAGCGCGGACGTCAGCTGTTTATTACAGCTGACACCCGCGGGCAATAGCCGTGCTCGGCCGTTCGGCCGATGGCGGCTATTAACCCTTTAAATGCCGCTGTCAATTCTGACAGCGGCATTTAAATCCCCCGAACGCTGTTTGGGGGTCCCGCATGGCCCCCCCGCGGTGAGATCGGGGGATCCGTGCAGGTGTCATGGCAGCCGGGGGCCTAATGAATGGCCCCAGGGCTGCCTTAGCAGACTGCCTATCAAGCTATCCACACAGGGTGGCTTGATAGACTGCCTGTAAAAAAGCAGTATGACGTAATGCTGTAGCATTACGTCATACTGCAGGAGCGATCAAAGCATCGCATGTTAAAGTCCCCCAGGGGGACTTCAAAGTAAAGTTAAAAAAAAGATCAATAAAGTTTTTTAAATTGTAAAAAAAAAAAGTTATAAAAGTTTAAATCACCCCCCTTTTTCCATATCAATTACTAAAAAATCAAAATCATAAAATAAAAATATGTATTTGGTATCACCGCGTCCGTAAAAGTCCGATCTATCAAAGTAGTGCATTATTTTTCCTGCACGGTGAGCGTTGTCCGAAAAAAAAAATAAAGAATGCCAGAAATACACTTTTTTAGTTACCCTGTCTTCCAGAAAAAATGCAATAAAAAGCGATCAAAAAGTTCTATGTATTCCAAATTGATACTATCGGAAACTACAGGACATCCCGCAAAAAATGAGCCCTTGCACAACTACGTCGACAGAAAAATAAAAAAGTTATTGCGTGCACAAAATGACCGCAGAAAATAATTGAAAAAAATTAAATATCTTAAAAAAAAATACAAGTACTACAGCAAAAAAAAAAAAACTATATAAGTTTGGTATCGTAGTAATCATACTGACCCATAGAATAAAAATATCAGGTCATTTTTGTTGCAGTTTGTGCGCCGTAGAAACAGGACGCACCGAAAGATGGGGGAATGTCGTTTTTTTCCCCATTTCTCTCCGCTAAGAATTTTTAAAAAGTTTTTCAGTACATTATATGGTACAATAAATAGTGCCATCAAAAAATACAACTCGTCCCGCAAAAAACAAGCCCTCATACAGCGACGTCGATGGATAAATAAAGGAGCTACGATGTTTTAAAAGGGAGGAGGAAAAAACAAAAATGGAAAAAAGCAAAAAAGCCTGGTCACTAAATGGTTAATCCCACTCAAAGCTGGTGTATGAATGCTTGTCTGAAGTGTCTCACTCCTTCCCTGAAGACGGTCTGGACACCTGTAGTCTTTGTCTGTATCATATGCACGCCCCCTCTTCCCTTCCCTTTGACAGGTGCGGCCTCCAGCCGTCTTATGTCTTGTGTGTGTCAGATGGGTGATGCCTGACACTGTTCCCTATGTCAGCACGGTGGCTGACTTTCTATTCTTCTAGTGCGAGGACACTTGGACTGGCTATGGTTTACCATCTGTATGCATGTGAGCTCTGGGTGGGGTTCCTGTTATATGTTGTATGCATAACCTGGTATGTTGGTGTGAACAGTGATGCGTGGTATGTCTGTGCAAGTAGCCAGCTTTATGTGCAGTCCTGTTCTGTGTTCTATCTGGTATGTTGATGTTAACAGTGACGTGTGTCATGTCTGTGCAGGTGGTCACACGTGCTTTATGTGCCGTCCTGTTCTGCGTTCTGTGTGTGAACAGTGTCGTGGCCTGTGTTTGGTGCATCTCTCCAGGTTCCTAATCAGGGATAGCCAGGTCCCAGATGAAGACAGCGGGGCTGTCCTTGTTGGGGCAATCATCCTGCTTTTAGATGGAGGTTCCCCACTTTCTCTGATTAGTAAGGGACAGGGGTCCTTACATCTTTACCTGGAGAGGTGTAAATTGTTAGTGCAAATGCTGTCTGGGTGTTTGCGGTTTTAAAAGGACACAATCTTGCGTCCGCATGGAGGCATGGTACTTTAGTGCACCCAGCGGATGTAACATGTGTCACCTTACAATAGCGCAATCCACTATACGCCCTAAAATAAATAATAATGTACACTGTGCTTCCTGAAACAAATACTCTATACTCCCTGAAGTGAATAATAAGCTGTGCCACCAAAATAAATCATAATCTAAACTGTGTCCCCAAAAATGAATACATTGTGCTCTTGAAACAAAGCATTATATGCACCCCTGAAATTAATTAATACTACGAACAGTGCCCATTGACATTAATTATACTATGCTTTGTGCCCTCTGGAGTTAATTATTGTGGCCCAGAAATAAGTTATAATACGGTGCCCTCTGTAATTAATAATAGCATACAGGGTAGACTTATGAAATTAATTAAAAAGGTTGTTCCAAAATTACAACTTATCCCTTATCGACAAGATAGGGGATAACTTGCTGACCAGTGTGGGTCTTATCACTGAGACCCCTGCCAAACTTAAGAACTGGGGTTCCTTGTTCCCCTTTGCCTTTCACTAAAGGGGTCACTTTCCCCGCAAAGTGACATCAGAATGAATGGAGCACTAGCTGTGCATGCGCAGTCGACACTCCATTCAATTTAATGGGGCTGACAAAAATGCAAAAGTGCTTACCACTCGGCTATCTCCACAGTTCCATTGAAAGAGAATGGGGCATCCAGCGACCAACGCACCATTCAGCCTCCTCCTCATTGTGGGGAGTGCAGTAAGACCTGCGGGGGAGGGGGAAAACAGCACCCCTGTTCTCAAGATCTGCGGGAGTCTCAGTGATGATACCACCACGAACAGCAAGTGCGTAGGAGATAATTTGTAATTTCGGTACAACCCCTTTATTACTCACTGCGCTTCCTGGAAATAATTACTATGCACTGTGCCCTCTGAAATTAATTAATATTATGTATCATACTAACTAGAATTAATTACACTACACACCATGCTGCCTTAAATTAATTATACTGTGTGCCGTGACCCCTCAAATGATTTACACTACACATTGTGCCCCCTAGAATTAAAGATTGTCCAGTTGTAAACTACTGATAGAGATGAGCGAGCATGCTCGGATAAGTCAGTTACTCGAACGAGCCTTGCTCTTCTCGAGTAACTGCATTCTTGTCCAAGTGTGCTTGGGGGGCGGCGGGGGAGAGAGTGAGAGAGATCTCTCTCTCCCCCTAGCTACACCCCGCCCCCCCCCGCTCACCCCCGCCCCCCCCCCCCCCGAGCACACTCGGACAAGAATGCTTGAGAAGAGCGAGGCTCGCTCGAGTAACTGACTTATCCAAGCGTCCTCGCTCATCTCTAATGGCCTATCCTTAGATCAGTGGAGGTCTGACATCCAGATTCAGCGAGATCAGCCCTATTTTCATTTGCACAAGGAAAGGCTGGAAGCAAAGGGATGAAACTGAAATGGAGGACACACAGATTAGATATTAGAAAAAACTTTCTGATAGTGAGGGTGATCAATGAGTGGAACAGGTTACCACAGGAGGTGGTGAGTTCTCCTTCAATGTAAGTGCTTAAACAAAGGCTGGACAAATATCTGTCTGGGATGATTTAATGAATCCTGCACTGAGCAGGGGATTGGATCCGATGACCAGGTCCCGTCCAACTCTGCCATTCTATGATCCCCACCAATGAACCATTAACTGGACTAAAATGTTCCTGATTTGAGCTGATTTCTGTAGGAAGCAGACAGCTCTGCTTTTACTGCAGTGGCAATGCTTGGTATTACAAATAAATTTCTGATTCACTTCAATGGCAAATTTATGTTTAATACAAAAATACCAAGTCTGGCCACTGCAGTGGGGATAGAGCTGTC
Source organism: Eleutherodactylus coqui (assembly GCF_035609145.1). Taxonomy (NCBI): domain Eukaryota; kingdom Metazoa; phylum Chordata; class Amphibia; order Anura; family Eleutherodactylidae; genus Eleutherodactylus; species Eleutherodactylus coqui. The sequence continues at coordinate 48,983,546 of NC_089847.1, read as the reverse complement.
TGCTTCCTGCACAGCACACCAACTTCGGGAACAACTGATGGGGATTCCAGGGGGCAAAACCTGGCTGATCTAATATTGATGGCCATCAAACGTTTACAACCCCTGTAATTATACTAGACTCTGTGCCCCTGGAATTAATTATTGTCACGCAGCGGGTGTGGACCCACTGTGCCAATGAGCAATTTGGTTTTGGGGTACTGTTGCTGACTGCACCTAGGGAACCCCTGGTTTTCACTGTTTAGCCCCTTTTTAAAGAATATGTTTTTTTGCCACAGGGGTCCCTAGATAAAACATCACCAGCTGCGCCCATCAGCCATACTAATATTACTTTTCACCATGCTCCCTAGAATTGATTATACTACGCACCGGGCCCCTGGAATTAGTTTAGTTATACAAGGTTTCCCTGAAATAAATAATTTGCACAGTGCTCCTTAAAATTAAATTCTAATTATACATAATGCCCCTGAAATAAGTGTGCCAAGATAAAATGGTGTCCTGTCTGTTTGTCTAGAGAAATTTCAAGGATATGGTGCTGGGGTGATGACAACAGCTAAGAAAGCCTGTAGCTGAGGAGTCCGGGTAGCACACACATACAGGCAATTGTACCACCTTCAACACTGACCAGTTGGTGGGTGGTTGATTTCTTATTAGTAGCCAGGGGAATGTGGTTCAGATGGAGAAGGAAGACACAAGGAGATTTAGGCTGTGTGTAGTCCGTAAATCATGAGGTAATACATCAGACAGCTTCCCAGAAGTCGGCAAGTTTCTAACACTCCCAGAAGATATGGAGAAGAGTTCCCTTCTGAGCCCTACAAAAGCAGCATAAGGGAAGGGTAGTAGAAAAAATGTGGTGGAGTCTAGAGGGGTCCCTGTAACATTGAGTCAGAATTTTGAACCCAGCTTCTGGAGTCATGATAGATATGGAAGATTTATGGGCCATTATGTATAGCTGTTTATGATGACTTGAGAGAGTTGAATTGGCACGTCCTTGCCCCAGTTAAGGAGGTATGTAGGATGTCTTCTCTTCGGTGGGAGAACAAGTGTCCTATACAGAAGTGAAAGTCCATGCCTAAGGGATCATATATCAGAACATAAGCGTTCAAATACAAAGAGGGTTCAGTTATAGCCCGCCGACGATGCCAAGGAAAGCTACTGACAAGTGGACCAATAAGAGTCAACGGTTGTATTTGTTTCAGAGTAAAGGTTAAGATCTCGTTTAAGTTCAGTGAACATTTCTGGGTTGTATAGGAGAGATTTATTAAGGAGCCATTGCCATACCCTGGAAACAGTCGAGGAAGAGTCAGTGTAAGTGTAATCATTGCATGATCCGAGAAGGAAATACAGTCAATGGAAGAGGAGAGAAGGGAGAGAAGAGAGTGTCGAAAGAGGAAGTAGTCAATACGAGAATATTGGTTGTGGGGGTGTGAAAAGAAAGAGTAATCCCTCATGATGGGAAGTCAGATTTATGTATTCATACATTTATTTACTTATTTTATAGAAAAATACAATTTATAACTCTAGCAAGAAAAATAATCACAATACCGATATATGTTCTCCATGAATTAGGAAGATAACAAGACTCGGAAAATGTTCCATTACTGTATAATCATTCCGAGGGATTCAATTCATATACATCACTAAGTCTATTCAGTGTCATATAGTTTTAGAGATTTACCTTTCCTGATTTCACAAAAAACATTTGAGACACATTCAAATTTCCAGAACCCTACATAATGAGTAGATATTGCTGCATCATGTGCTCTTCTGCATATATGGATATGTTTTCATTATAGATCTAACTAGTCTGGTTGCCCACTACTGCTGTGCTACATGATACCTATTGAGCTTTTGGGGAAAGTCATGAGCATGGAGAAATGGTTTTAATCATTACTGTACAACAAAGCCATGGATTGTTTGTTGTTGCAGGATGTAAAGCAGCTAAGTGGCGGCGCGCAAGTTAGCTAAATTACATCAGACTTAGTAAAAACAGCTCGAATGTACGAGTCACATTGGATATGATGTCAGAAGGTCAATGACTAATTAACACCTCATGGGACAGGCAACAGCATGAGACTGTCCCTTTAGGGCACTATAGCAGTTTGAAAATGTCACAGGTGGGACTGTTGCGACGCAGGTTTCAGGATACGATGCAGCACATGGAGTAACCAAAATTAACAATATTTGTTTTGGAACAAAGGAATGAAAATGGAAAAGGTTATCATAGTAATTCGACAATTTAACTGATCCCTGTAAATACTTTGTAGCTAGCTATGGCTAACTATATCCTAGGAATAATAATAGTTTGTGCACCATGTGAGTTACCAGCAGTACCTGAAGAACAATATCATTGATGCTGTACAAAGATCCATCCCATGGAACAGAAATAAAAACACAAATTAGGGAGAGCGCCATATCCATGGGGAGAGATAGTAAAAAATGTCAATGATTCTACTTACCGGGTGTCAGGCGGAGCAACAAAACTTTTGTGTCCCGCCTGCACCTGGAATCCAAGTTCGCCTTTCAGGGGTTTCTTTGATAGCGGGTGTCATGTATTATCCAGAAGAACATATATTATATATATCTGATGTTACCCATCTATGCTCTTCTGGAGAGCAGCAGCACAAAAAGTACCCCAAAGTTCTTGCAAACAATGGGGAAAACGTAATCAATGAACAACCAGAAAAAACTTTCTAACGGCTGCGCTACAATACCGACCCTTAAGTCAGATAGGGAATAAGCTCCTAGAAACCGCAATTCAAAGTAAGCTAATTTTTATTCCCCAAAAATCATAAACATCCAGAAATGAATATTAAAAGCAACGCGTTTCTGCGTCAACTGACGCCTTTATCAAGCTTATGACACTACTATTCAATCAGACATATATATATATATAAACGGCATACCTTAATCATGCATCCCAATGCTGTGCATCTGATTCCCTTTCCTGCACCACGCTGGATGCTAACCTCGCGCATGTGTACAGGAGGCGGGGTTCCCAGCAGCCCCGCTCACGTCATCTGACAGATCCTCAAGCGTACGTGCGTTCCATCTTGGGTATCGGGCTGCGTCCCACGTCATCGCTCTCACGTAGGGGGCGTGACTTATATGAGCTCATCACGCTTCTACACCAAATGTGCTGGATTTACCGGAGCTCTCATATTTAATGGGCGAGTTTCAATATTCAAAATTGGCTCAGCGGGACCAATCAGATTGGTCCCTGCGCTGAGCCAATGAGAGGCAGCAGTCAATCATCCATTCATGAATTCATGAATGGGTGTGTGAGTGAGATCTGCCTCTGATTGGTCAGGCTGTGACCAATTAGAGGCAGCTCATTCAGCAGGCAGGGATTTTAAAGCCCCGGCTGCTGAATACTATAGAGAAGCAGTTCAGGAGAACTGCCGGCGGCCGCCGCTGAACTCTGGCTGCAGAGGAAAGGTGAGTATACATTTTGTTTTATTTTTTTACACATTTCTGGATGAATTGCAGGGAAGGGCTTATATATTTAAAGGGGTTGTCCCGCGAAACAAAGTTGGGGTATACACTTCTGTATGGCCATATTAATGCACTTTGTAATGTACATCGTGCATTAATTATGAGCCATACAGAAGTTATTCACTTACCTGTTCCGTTGCTAGCGTCCTCGTCTCCATGGTGCCGTCTAATTTTCAGCGTCTAATCGCCCGATTAGACGCGCTTGCGCAGTCTGGTCTTCTTCTTTTCTGAATGGGGCCGCTCGTGCCAGAGAGCTGCTCCTCGTAGCTCCGCCCCGTCACGTGTGCCGATTCCAGCCAATCAGGAGGCTGGAATCGGCAATGGACCGCACAGAAGACCTACGGTCCACCGAGGGTGAAGATCCCGGCGGCCATCTTCGCAAGGTAAGTAAGAAGTCACCGGAGCGCGGGGATTCGGGTAAGTACTATCCGTTTGTTTTTTTTTAAACCCCTGCATCGGGTTTGTCTCACGCCGAACGGGGGGGCTATTGAAAAAAAAAAAAACCCGTTTCGGCGCGGGACAACCCCTTTAAGCCCTTCCCGACAATTCATCCTGCGCTCGCCCGCAGCGCATTGCTTTTAATGTAGCCGGCTGTATTGCCGGCTCCATTGAATTCAATGCGCTGGACAGCTCCGGCCCGTTTCTAATGAAACGCGGGCGATTTTTTGGCCCCGGTCACACGTTTTGCGGATGCGCATCCTTCATGCGATCCGCAAATCGCGCAAAAAACGCCCGTATGACTAAGGCCTGAGACCGCAGCACCTCAGCAAGATTACGAGTCTGAGGAGGTGCGAAGGTTCATAGAGCGCACCTTTCTACACCCAATCCCTGCCACTGAGGTCAAGAAATACACCCCAAAAAAGTGTTGGGTATGCAACAAGCATGGGAGGAGAAGGGATACCCAGAATATGGCCTCTGTAATCACCCCTGTTTTCAGACATACCTCATAGTTTTACATTATTAGTTTTATCTAAAATTTAGGGAACGCCAAAAGGAGGGGGATTCATTTTAGGGAGTCATTTTGGGGTGGAAATCCACATTTTCATGTGCACTATAGAAAAATACCTGTCTTTAAAAGGACATATTTGCAAAAATATGAAAAAAAAAATTCCTCTAATTTGCATCAATTACTGAAAAAAAACGGTGGGGTCAAAATACTCATGCCACCCCTCAGTAAATACATAATTATTATTTTTTTAAATGGGGTCATTTGTGGGGGTATCTATCATTCTCACCCCTATGAACCTTTGCAATCTTGGCTTAGTGTAGAAAAACAAAATGTTCCTCATAATGTTAATAAGTAATGTTAAATTTGTACGTCTCCTAAATGGTTAAAAAAAACTAAAGCTTTTCAAATATGGTTGCAGAATAAAGTAAAATAAACAGATGGAAATATATATCTTATCAAAAATACGTACAGTATGTTTTTTTTACATATTTGACATATTGCAGCTGAAAATGTGAAAAAATGTCAATTTTTTCAAAAATGTACTAATTTTTTCACTTTTAATGATTATACACAAATGCTATTGGTCTATTTTTACAACCTAAATAAAGTACAATATGTGGCGAAAAAACTGTGTCAGAATCACTTTGATATGCTAAACCTTTACGGAGTTATTCTATGTTAAATTGACACGTCAGATTTCCACAATTTGGCCTACTCATTAAGGCGCAAACATGCTTGGTCACTAAGGGGTTAAGGGCTGGCTGGGATCAAAATGTAAACAAAATTCTCTTATTCACTATTCAAAATTTCAGGGAATGTATATTTTAGAAAGTTGTATTATATTACCAAAAAAGCTAGGAATCCACTCTACCCCCAAAGTCTCACCCACATGGTCCCCGTAGAGATGAGTGAGCACTCTCGGATAAGGCAGTTACTCGAGCGAGCATCGCTCTTCCCGAGTAACTGCATTCTTGTCCGAGCAGGCTCAGGGGGGCTGTGGGGGTGGGGGGGGGGGAGAGAGATCTCTCTCACTCTCCCCCCCCCCGTTACCTCGCCACCCCCCGCTCACCCCCACCGCTCCACCGAGCCTGCTCGGACAAGAATGCAGTTACTCAAGAAGAGCGATGCTCGCTCGAGTAACTGCCTTATCCGAGCGTGCTCGCTCCTCTCTAGTGCCCTCCAATTAGAAGATCCATGAGTGTATAGGCAAACAGTTCAAGGAATAATTTACATTTGTTTCAGCACAAATCTGCAAGGTGAGTTATTACTTTTACACGTACACTACCGTTCAAAAGTTTGGGGTCACATTGAAATGTCCTTATTTTTGAAGGAAAAGCACTGTACTTTTCAATGAAGATAACTTTAAACTAGTCCTAACTTTAAACAAATGCACTCTATACATTGCTAATGTGGTAAATGACTATTCTAGCTGCAAATGCCTGGTTTTCTGTGCAATATCTACAAAGGTGAATAGAGGCCCATTTCCAGCAACTATCACTCCAGTGTTCTAATGGTACAATGTGTTTGCTCATTGGCTCAGAAGGCTAATTGATGATTAGAAAACCCTTGTGCAATCATGTTCACACATCTGAAAACAGTCTAGCTCGTTACAGAAGCTACAAAACTGACCTTCCTGTGAGCAGATTGAGTTTCTGGAGCATCACATTTGTGGGGTCAATTAAATGCTCAAAATGGCCAGAAAAAGAGACCTTTCATCTGAAACTCGACAGTCTATTCTTGTTCTTAGAAATGAAGGCTATTCCATGCGAGAAATTGCTAAGAAATTGAAGATTTCCTACAACGGTGTGTACTACTCCCTTCAGAGGACAGCACAAACAGGCTCTAACCAGAGTAGAAAAAGAAGTGGGAGGCCGCGTTGCACAACTAAGCAAGAAGATAAGCACATTAGAGTCTCTAGTTTGAGAAACAGACGCCTCACAGGTACCCAACTGGCATCTTCATTAAATAGTACCCGCAAAACACCAGTGTCAACATCTACAGTGAAGAGGCGGCTGCGGGATTTTGGGCTTCAGGGCAGAGTGGCAAAGAAAAAGCCATATCTGAGACTGGCCAATAAAAGAAAAAGATTAAGATGAGCAAAAGAACACAGACATTGGACAGAGGAAGACTGGAAAAAAGTGTTGTGGACGGATGAATCCAAGTTTGAGGTGTTTGGATCACAAAGAAGAACGTTTGTGAGACGCAGAACAAATGAAAAGATGCTGGAAGAATGCCTGACGCCATCTGTTAAGCATGGTGGAGGTAATGTGATGGTCTGGGGTTGCTTTGGTGCTGGTAAGGTGGGAGATTTGTACAGGGTAAAAGGGATTCTGAATAAGGAAGGCTATCACTCCATTTTGCAACGCCATGCCATACCCAGTGGACAGCGCTTGATTGGAACCAATTTCATCCTACAACAGGACAATGACCCTAAACACACCTCCAAATTGTGCAAGAACTATTTACAGCAGAAGCAGGCAGCTGGTATTCTATCGGTAATGGAGTGGCCAGCGCAGTCACCAGATCTGAACCCCATTGAGCTGTTGTGGGAGCAGCTTGACCGTATGGTACGCCAGAAGTGCCCATCCAACCAATCCAACTTGTGGGAGATGCTTCTAGAAGCGTGGGGTGCAATTTCACAAGCTTACCTCAACAAATTAACAGCTAGAATGTCAAAGGTGTGCAATGCTGTAATTGCTGCAAAAGGAGGATTCTTTGACGAAAGCAAAGTTTGATGTAAAAACAATGTTATTTCAAATACAAATCATTATTTCTAACCTTGTCAATGTCTTGACTCTATTTTCTATTCATTTCACAACGCATGGTGGTGAATAAGTGTGACTTTTCATGGAAAACACAAAATTGTTTGGGTGACCCCAAACCTTTGAACGGTAGTGTACCTGTTTTGTTGCCTAAGAATAGGACATGCAGGCGTTGTGATCAGTCCCCTTTTGGACTTATATATTTGCTTGATTATAACTGTATTTCTTCAAGTTGGTATTTGAGGTTTGAACACTGCAGTTATGAATATAGAGATATTAATTTATGTTGACTTTCTTATGTGTACAGAGAAATGCTGGCAGATGCGCCCTCTTGTGGCAAAAAAGCAAGAGGAAAGCTGCATATGAAAACAGGTATAGCACAAAACATTTTCTAGATTTTTCTGGTTTACGCAGGGGTATACAAAGATGTCATGGGGCCCCATAACAAATATAGAATTAAGTCCCCTCCAAAAAGACCTAATATTAGAGGCAACATATCTATAATGCAGTGGGTTTACAAACAGCGGCTCAGCTCTAGTAGAACTCTAAATAATGCAATCACCATATAGTAAATACCAGCTCTGCACAATGATAGTGTCCTGTCTCCGTGGTCCCACAAAGTACTAATATTCAAAGGGGAAGGGAGGGGGGGGGGCATTTAGCCTCAGGACCCCCTGGTCCAAGGGCCCCATAGCAATTGCTGGAGCTGTCTACAATAGTGACATACCACTGGGTTAACTCCTTCTTGCCATGGTATATAATAATTTGAGGTAAGAGCGATATTTGCTTTTACAGCAGAATGATGGTGACTGCAGCACCTTATGGTGTAAATAAAGGAAAGGGTAATATCAACCAATTATACTAGTACAACAACCGGATTTCGTAATGCTTACTTGGAATTCACTCACAAAAGATGCAAGCACAAATTAGATGTAGTTTTTGAAGAATTGTTTTTATATATAAACTTGTTTCCAAATTCACAAGTCATATAAATATACCCCTTCCTTCTTCAGGCATTAGGTCTTAATAAAGGCCCCCAGATCTGCCATCACAAAGCCCTAAGGTATCACCTAATGTGGTGTCCTGCAGCTGCCGAGACATGAGGCCCACGCTGAGGAGCTGGCGGTGTAGAAATGGCACTTGTCACAGTGGCTCTACCAGACTCCTCCCCAGAGGAACACGCGGAACCCTGGCCAAGGCACCACTAGGCCTCTTCCAGGCAACGCTGGGTCAGCAGTTACCTGTATAAGTGTAGTGGACTATAGATGTTTTCACTCGTGATGCCACCGTTCCTTCACACCGATGATCTCGGTGGTAGAAATAAAGAGAGTCCACATATGATTAAACTTGGGAAAACTCAATCACTCGGAATGGCGAACTTTACTTCAGGCTTTGCTTACTCGCTTGTGCAGGTAAAGACAACATTAAGAGACGGTCAGGGAGAAAGGACATGGGATAGCTCCCCTCCTGGACACGCACACTGTGGAATGCAGGATAACACCAGAGGGGACACAACACTCCGCAGACACTCACTAGAGACTCAGAAGGTAAATTGCTGCACCGCGGACTCTTTCTCCTCTCTCTCACTCCAGGTGGTTCCTGGAATCGGGGACCACAGGATATCTGCTTCCATCCCTTCACCACATGAGGGTTGAAGGTACCCTCATGGGGCCGGCACTCTCACTCCTCTCACTCCGTTGAAGCAGATAGAATATCACACCTAACTCTCAATCACTCATATTTATAGCATTTAATCATCACATGACTAGACAAACTTGTTACATTTTCCAGACAAATCCCAGCAACTTGCAGACATTAAGCTCTTACATGCTGCAGCTGTGCAATACACATAACAGCAGACAAAACACTTTGCACAGTGCATCCACATTAAAGACATGACATGTTTCACAATTATGGAGGGCCAGCTATAGGTGTTTCGGGCCACTACACTAATACGGACCTATCTGTTTTAGGGCCCTTTTTATCGGAAAGATCATCGCTCAGTTTATCTCTGGATCATGCAATGTGTAAATGCTGTCAATGACGGAATGACGAATGATAATTCATTCACTTATTGTTTGTCGTTAAGTTTATGCAGGAACAAAACAACTATCAAACAACTATCGGCCCGTGTGAACAGGCAGTCATTCATCTATGAGTGACTTCCTGTTTATTCTGAATGGAAATAGACATCCTGAAGATATCTCCAGCCCACTCCACCTTCATTCAGTGAACAACTATGACTCTTGTGTGAAAGCACAAGAGTGATAATCGTTTGGACAGCGCCCTACAGTCATCCCATGTAGAAGGACCCTTAAACTCTTTACTAGAGATGAGTGAGCATACTCGATAAGGCAAACTACTCGAGCGGGTTGTGCCTTATTCTAGTACCTGCCCGCTCGTCTCTAAAGATTCAGGTCTCGGCAGGGGGCGGGGAGCGGCGGGGGAGAGCGGGGAGGAATGGAGGGGAGATCTCTCTCTCCCTCTCTCCCCCCGCTCCCCGCCGCAATTAACCTGTCACCCGCTCCGGCAGCCGAATCTTTAGAGACGAGCGGGCAGGTACTCGAATAAGGCACTACTTGTTTGAGTAGTTTGCCTTATCGAGTATGCTCGCTCATCTCTAGTAAAGAGTTTAAGGGCCCTTCTACATGGGATGACTGTAGGGCGCTCGAGTAGTTTGCCTTATCGAGTATGCTCGCTCATCTCTACTCTTTACATAGTGCGTTTATGCTATTGATTTGAGCTATTAACAGTGAAATACATACAATGGATACCTCCCACGTATGCAATTTTATGATATATGGTCACATACACAGCCATCAATATTGAAGATTTTGACTAATTGGGGTTAAAAAAAGAATACAATAATGAAGAATATAATAAATGTCTCACACCATGAAAAGAATATCTTTATTATTTAAAAACATTTTTGTCATGTCGGCCCCCAATAAGGTTGGTATTTAAGCTGTGACATCCTGTATGCAGTAGAGAACTCACACGATGGAATAATCGCATGGCTTACACCATTACAAACTAATTTATATTGTGCCAGTGTAAAGTTCAGAGGTCAGTTGCAGTAAACATACAGACAATCTAGAGAGTAATCGTTGCTTTGAGCCCTGTGGTAATGCTTGTTTCATGGTCCGAAACGGATAAACATCTGCTGAATGTAGAGCAATAGAGCAAGCCTCTTGTCGTGTTTGCTAAACATTGCTCATGGTTCAACCACAATGAATGCTGGGACTGTGGTAGTGCATTTACATAATATTATGGGATATAGTATTTTTATTTATAGTTTTTACTGAAGGAAAAAAAACCAAAAAACTGAAATACCAATAATTCCACTGCAAAGGTACATGTAAAATTAATGGAGTTGCATCATTGGCAAATCTCTACACATTGACGATAATAACAATTACTGACTATTTCACTAATTTTTTCTTCTAGGCTATTGATCCCGAGATCCTGTTGAGGGGTAAGTCACTTCTTGTTGCCTTGACCTACATTCCAACAGCAAAGCATGCTGTAGGGAGTATCATGCTTTGGGGCTGCTTTGCTGTCTCTGGGCCTTGACTTCTTGTGATTAATGAGGGAACAATGAAATCTACGGAGTAACAAAACATCTTACAGGAAATTGTAAGGACAGCCGTCCATGACCTCAAGCTGAAGAGATGTTGGGTGATGCAACAAGGCAATGACCCAAAGAACACAGGTGTATTAACTAAAGACTGGTTGAAAACAAAGATTTGTACTTTGGAATGACCCAATGAGAGTCCTGAAGAGGTTCAAGCATAAAAGGCATTCCAGAAATATTGATGAACTAAAACCCAGTTGCAGGTAGGCATGGGCCAAAATTTCTCCTAAACATTGTGCAACTCTTATTTACAGCTACAGGAAACACTTAGTGAAGGTGATTGCTGCCACTCTATAGGTTTTTAAATTCAAGGGTTCACTTACTTTATCTCCTTGCAATGTACTCAATAAAATACAGTAACGGTGCAACGGTTTGTATGTTATTAGTTTAGTTAGATTGTGTTGTCTATAATTGTGACTTACATAACAATCAAACCACATTTTAGGAGTGGTCAAGGCAGAAATACAGATAATTCCAAAAGGGTTTACTTACTTTTTCTTGCAATTGTCTGTCTGATCATCTGGAATACTTGATAATCTTGCATTGATCTGGTCCATTAATGCTGGATTAAAGGAATCATACGTATAGAAGTGCTTATATCTATTCATTTATTATATCTATAGTTTAGTAATGTATGAAGGGAATTCCATTTGTACTGGGAACTCTGTGGATGATTTTAGTTTTTGAGGGGACTCTTCTTTGAAATGCAGTTTGTATAGTAGGCACAATGCAGACACCAATATTGTGACAGATCAGCGCATGCTATATAATTTGCTAGAAAACACTACTGATGCCAGTGCAACTTTTGTGCCAAGCTCTGGCTGTTAGAGTATATTTGACAAGTGAATAAAGCAGGCAAGCAGCATTATTCCCCTCTTGCTGTAAAAACTACTATTTCAGAATGTCAGCTTTGTTCAATGTGACAGATAGTCATAACTAGCGATATCAATCATCTGAATGTGAAACTGTTGTAAAAGGCATTTCGAAAAGAGATTGATGGCAAAATTAAGTAGCTGTGATTGAAGTTTCCCAGTATTTCTCTTGCTCATTGTGCTTTACTTATGTAGCACCTCTCTTCAAAAAAAAAACAAAAAAAAACACTTCCCCATGTATACACTCCTTGGCAAAAAAAGTAATGCATCAAGAAGAAGTTGTTCGAATCGGATGAAACTTTACATGTGCGAATGTAATGATGATATATGTACATGATTACTATATTAGAGCAAAGGGATACGTTTACAATTCAACGGAGGCTTAAGTACCCTGTTGGGCCGCCTCCAGCCTGGAAACCTGATGAGGTACAGTGAGGCATGAAGGCATACATACGCCGTATGTTACCCTATGGCACATTTGCCCACAGATGCTGCAATTGGGCCTCTAGGTCCTGTACACTTGTAGGCTGTCAAACCTGGCGTCCCAGGGGGTCTTATAAATGCTTGATCAGTGATAAATCTGCCAATTGAGCTGACGAAGGAAGTGTGGCAACCTTATCTTATTTTCCTACCATCAAAAATTTGTTGGACCTCATATTTTTCCTCAGCGACAGATGGTGAAGGAGATACAGGAGACCAATGGCTTTAGGAGACATGGAAGGAATTTGGAATTCTCCAGGAAGAAGGCAGACGGAGCTTGTACGTGACAGGGTTAATTTGACTTAAAATATGGAAGAGACCTTGAAAGTAAGCATCAAATTTGGAAAAAGGCATCATTAGGCTTATACTTTTGGAAGACAGCCATGCTTGATCCCCTGGGGGAGCATTTATAGGGTCTTCTCCTTTTTTAATAAGCAGATTTCTTCATTAAAGTTGCAGCATGAGTGAGAAAGCCTTCAGTCGGAGCCCAGATGTTAAAAAAAACTCCTGGTGACACTGATTTACTGCAGACACATCTGTCGACGAGGAGACAGGCAATGATACTTTGAATGATAATCGTGACGCCAGTGCTTTGTAGCACAATGATGGAATAGTAATAATGCAGAAGCAGAGTGTAAGGTTGAATCAGTAGGGTTCACTTTTACCAGCACTTTTAGATATCCACCGATTTACAACTTTCATAATAATACACTTGCATTGAAGCGGGTAAAGAGCAGTATATTTATATACAAGCAGAAGAGCCGGGAGACCGCAGGCTGTAAGAGCGATGAGACTGAAAGATTTAGTAGGAATCCACTGGCTGAACTGACTGTGAGCCCAATTGGATTTCTCAGATAGGGGAAAACAGTGTTTAAATGTAGAAATGGCCTAAGTACTTAGGGCAGACCATTAAGGGACTTTCTAGCCCTGTTATTTGATTAACCCCACTTTCCTAGACTCGATCTCAGGTGTTAAGTAGCCCTTCCACTCACGGTTCTGAATTTAGATTTGCTTGCTCCAAGTCCTAAGACTTGGTTAAGGATTCTGGATACCTTCCGTTCCACTATACATGCTTCTCCTCCACTTTTCCCACCTTGTTCTGGGATTATGGCATTTCCCGCTAAAACTCTACAATACCACTCGCTTGCTGTTTAGATGGCTTATGAGATCTTCTGTTGTCACTCACATTCTGGCAGTAGCATCTCCGTAATCACTTGCTCCTATTTTAGGTTGCTTGCTGGATTCACCTTAAAGGGGTTGTCCCGCGCCGAAACGTTTTTTTTTTTTTTTCAACCCCCCCCCCCCCGTTCGGCGCGAGACAACCCCGATGCAGGGACGTACAGAAAGCTTACCGGAGCGCTTACCTTAATCCCCGCGCTCCGGTGACTTCTATACTTACCTGTGAAGATGGCCGCCGGAATCCTCTTCCTCCGTGGACCGCAGCTCTTCTGTGCGGTCCATTGCCGATTCCAGCCTCCTGATTGGCTGGAATCGGCACGTGACGGGGCGGAGCTACACGGAGCCTGCATTCTGCACGAGCGGCTCCATTGAAGACAGCAGAAGACCAGGACTGCGCAAGCGCGGCTAATTTGGCCATCGGAGGGCGAAAATTAGTCGGCACTATGGAGACGAGGACGCCAGCAACGGAGCAGGTAAGTAAAAAACTTTTTATAACTTCTGTATGGCTCATAATTAATGCACAATGTATATTACAAAGTGCATTAATATGGCCATACAGAAGTGTATAGACCCACTTGCTGCCGCGGGACAACCCCTTTAAGTCTCTCTGCTCGGCTGCTCTACGTGCTCTATCATCACCAGCTCTGGCAGACTCCTCCAACACATACTACCCATGCGGGGCTTTCTCAGCAGGACTTTCCATTGCTTAGGCCACCGATCCACAAATCCCAGGCTTCTTATTGTTCTCACGCCCATCTTCTGGCAACTCCCGTTATTTCTCTCATTTGGCAGACTAGCCAACGAGAAAAATCAATGCCCGCAACCTATAGCAAGGGTCTATCATACCCTGCTGCTAGGCAGACTTCCTTACTCATCAAGGGCACTGTTTTAATCCATTCCTGAACCTGGGGTAAGTGCCAAAACTACTTCAGTTTCTCATTAGACATTTGTAGTAACCTCCTGGGTCACTACGAAAAGGAGAGACTCTGGAAGACTAATTGACATGATTATTGTAAGAGAATTTAGTCCAGAGAAGAAGAGATGAGCAATTGTCCTGCTGAACAGATACAAAGTAGCGGAGAAACAGTTCCAGAGAATGATTAGTGTCAACATGGCCATTAGCCATCTTGGAGAATCAGTCGACTACCACTCAGATCGCAGTGTGACCAGAAGAGTTAGAAAGATCTGTAATAAAGTCTATGGCAATATGTAACCAGGGTGACTGTGGGACTGGCAGGAGGGCAGTAATCAGGCCAGGCGGTGTACTGAACAGTTGGGGCTGTAGGGGCTTCTTCCTGGAGCAGGTGTGGCACTGAGACAAATTCTGAATGTATTTATCCATGGTGGGCCACCAGTAATAGCGAGAAATAAGTTCAAAAGTCCTTTTATTATCTGGATGTTCAGTCAATTTAGAGTCATGTCCCCAGGAAAGAACGCAAGATCTCTGAGCAGCAGAATGAAGGTTTTTCTGTAGGGTATTCAAAAACCACATGCGTGTTTAGGAAACTGCACACACTACTAAAAACGCATGTGGACTTAAACAATACTTGTAATTGCGACCCCTAGCGGTACGCCGGTTATCTTATGATGTCATGTCATGATGGAACATGAGGGAGATGAAACGGATTTATGTTTTGTATATATGGAAGGTCCGAAACTGTATTTAAGGATCGATGTTTAGTTAGCGGTATGTTCTATGTTGTTGTTGGGTAGGTTGTGATGTAATCACAAAGGGCTGAGAAAAAGTCCACAATGGTCTTGTGTTGCAAACATCCAAATTACTGGTGACTATGAGAACCAACCAAATATCCCAAGCAACGCACCCTACAGGATGGACACACAAGGTATGATAGAAAACGCTCTAATTAGGAGCTGTGTGACATACCGTGAAGAGGCTCTGTGCTCCCAGCATAAACAACTCAGTCTCTCTTGGATATACCATGCACTGATATGACCCAGAGCAGTGTGTAGGGCACTGCCGACTCCACGGTGGATTTTCCGGTAAAGCTGCAGTGGAAATCCATGGCTATTGTGTTGTAGTTTTTGCTACAGATCCACATAAGGATTTAGCCCTGTCAATGAGCAGATCCACGTAGATCCACGTGAAGTAGCGACATGTCCCTTCTTCACGGCATCTACACGAAAATGTGTCAGAGTTACACATTTTGCCCATAGAGAAAGCTAAATCCTGATGCAGATCCACGGAAAAAACTGCAGCAGGAGAATAACCATTCAAATGGACGTATTATCGGCATTATCGGCACAAAGGTCCCCATAGAAGTCTATGGGAGGAGCGTATATGCACGTGCAATGAAATGTGCATTACACTGTGCAATTCCATGAAAAAAAGACCACATCTGAAACTCATTGGGCTAAATAGCCAATTAAAATCGGGGCGTATTCGTCTGCCACGCGCAAATGAACATGCGCTGCATACGCAAAGAATACAGTAAACTATGCCAAAACGCATTCAAAATACCTTGTACATAGCGCAAAAACCAACACTAAGGCGTGCGCAAAAACGCATATGCCTGTGTGAAGGGGGCCTAATAACGCTGTACAACTTACCAGTTGTGTCGCCCTGTGTATGGCGCTCTAATAGGTTATGTCCACATGTAGCATATTATACACTGTAGATATTCTGCAGCAGAATTCCCCATAAGGGCAGACAAGCCTTTTTTCCCCTCATCAATAGATGTGAAAAAAAAAGTCTCTATTAGAAGTAATGCGTTCCATTGAAAGCGGTCACATGTCAGTTTTTTACAAGCAAATAAAATTAGCTCCGGAAAAAAATAGAACAGCATTTTGCGATTTGCACTTGCTGTGCGGTCACATGATCCTGAAATTCGCACATATAGTGCGGCCCCATTGAAAGCAATGGGAGAGGATCGCTATCCCCACAGCAGGGAATAGCAATGGGACTGCACTTTTATGTGTGAATTTTACCATCATGTGATCGCATAACAAATGCGAATAAAAAGCACATCTCCTGCATTGGTCACACGTTTTTTGTACATGCGTTTTGCGTTTCGTTTTCACAGACCTATACATCTGTGAAAAAAAAATGCTCATCTGACTGAGCCCTAAACAGCAGTTTCACATGTGCGTTGGTCTTTATTTGCGCACGCCTCAATACAATATATTTGTGCTATGAATGAGTCTTTTATTGCACATGCATGATTGCCATTTTACTATACTTTTTGCTCACGCAGGGCATGTTCATTCGTACAGCAGACGAACACGCCATGACTCTAGTGTAAAAAATAAATGTAGGTTTTCTATAATGTGGGCATGTGCGGTCTTGGTACAAGCACACCCAGACATGGACCCAATCAGAGGAAAATTCCAACAATTATCGAGATGTCAATCTGAGCTTTACAAATATAGCAAAATGCAGATAAGGACTGCTATTCGTGAGCGCGTTCCCTGTATGCGTGCCGCAATTGTAGTGATCAGACTAAAAATAAGGGCTTATTTGCGCATGTTTTTGCGCACGTAGAATATTCATGCGCTAATCACGGAGGATAATACCCGTTGATTTCAATGGGCTCCTTCTCATGAGCGTGTTTTGCGCGTGTATTTCGCATGTGCGGTAAAAAGTAGGAGCTGCTCAATCTTTCTGCGTTTTGTGCAGCAAAAGTCCCATAAAAGTCTACAGGAGGTGCGCAAATATGCAAGGGAAGGGTGTGACACTGCGCAAAATACAGGCAAAAGAGCACATCTGGAGGTCATTAGACTTATATAGCCATTAAATCCACAGAAAGGGTGTGTCACCCACGCGTGTGAACTAGTCGTGTGTGCGCAGACATACCCACAAATCTACCTCAACAGCTTTGTTGATACACAAAAACTTTGCGCAGGGGCTTGTGTGAAGCCACTCTGAATGTATGCAGGTCTGATACGTAATTTTGGCACATGGTTTTCAATCATTTTGGTTCTCTGCAGGTTGCGACTGTATTAGAGACACATCCTTTGGCCTTCAGAATTACAGCCATTGGTCATAGCCTTCCTCCGTAGATGAGAGGACCCAGTGTGTGCCAAGAGAACATTCCCCACACCAGTCCTCCACCTCTACCACCCCGGAGTGCTTGCCAATTCATGCTGCTTGTGCCACACTCTGACCCTTCTATTGGCACGGTGCAGCACAAATCTGGATGCATTACATAAGGTAACGTTTTTCTACTGCTTAGTGATCCAAATTTTGTGCTTTTTTTACCCCCTTTATTTTACTCTTTTTTTGTGCTCGGCTTTGATACATAAACACTTCACATATGCGAGGAAATCGCATGTTGGCGAGAGCGATATCGGGCTGTGATTCACGGACTGATATCACGCTCGCCTGTGTGAAGTTAGCCTAAGGGCTCCTTCACACTAGTGCTCAAAAATCGCGGCAAAATCCCGCCTTTGTTCCTGCGATTTTTGAGCGTCAGTGATGCTTTCCTCAGTAATCTCACATTACATCGCTGCCGCCCACAATGTTCTTGCTTGATAAAATCATGCAAAAGTCAATAGGAGTTTCTAATGTTAAAAACGCACAAGTGCGCAATAAGATAAGGCACTTTCATACCTGCTCTGGGGATTCTGCTTTCCTGCTGTGTTCAGGGTGCAGGAAAGGGGAATCCCTGCGGTGGAATGGTTTCTGGACATGACCGAACAGTGTCGGACAGACCCCATTGACTGGGGTCCGGACGCTTTTCGTCCAACTGTGCAGCTTTTGGACAGAAGGAAAAGTGCTGCACGCAGCGCTTTTTCTCCCGTTATCTTCATCCGGATCTGTGATGGAACCTCCGGCCCAAAGCTCTGACGCACATGTGATACCGGCCATACTTATGCACTAATTATATTACTGATCCATATGAAAGCTTGCTATAGGACTACTCTTCTTCTATAAGCCTCTGGTTGCATACCGTCATACAGACTTGTGAAATCTGTAAGGAAGAAGTAATACGGTGTAATCCAGGCATTGCTTTTAGGGTAAAATACAATATCTAATCATCCCAGGAGTTGTGGTATAACCAGAGCTGCCAGAGACTGCATTGTTACATGGAGCTCTGCTGACCTCTGCTGACGGTTACATATATAGCACCTTACCACTATAGTCTGACTATCACTCAACACGTAGAAGGAAGATGTGACAGCATTCAAGGTGCAAAAAGTCTTTCTTCTTCCAGGGACATAACAGCAGCAATGTTTTGACCAGTAGGTTTTTATCAAGCATACATATGCATAAAAGTGTCACCTATACATACATATATATAGTCACTCAAGATAGAATTAGTCAATTAGATCCCTCCCAGGCCAGGAATAAATCCAACACACTTCTATCATCCTTAGGGCTTAAACAGATGGGCGTGATTTTTTCCCGTTTTGCAGGCGTGAAAATCACGACCGCATAACAGGATGAAATAAAACCATTTATTTCAATGGTTTCGTTTCCAATATCAGGATTCTCGTGTGTTAATAGTATGGATGAGAAAAGACAGAGCAGGATAGGCCGCTGCTAAACTCCCTCCCCCTCCTTTTACCGGCAGCACCCATAGAAGCCTATCACACCTGAAAGATAGGGCGAGACCTATCTTTTCTGGCCGCACTAAATCATATTCGGACGCTATGTCCCATAAAGGCTAATAAGGGGCCGTCTGAATGAATGCATTGGAATCCAATGCTTCAGATGGTTGTGATTTTTGGCTAACGTTTTACCACGGCAAAATAGCCGCAATAAAGCGCTCATGTGAAATAGGCATTAAGATGTGCTTTAAGGTATTTATCTTTATCACGCAAATTCTCTTGCTGGAAGCAGAAAAACCGCCACCAACAGGGCACCGAGCCAGAAATCTCTTACTTGTTGGAGTCGCTTGGGTTTTAGCAGAACTAATGACCAAGCGCCTACGTCTGTGTAAACAGCATTTTAAGACTGTCCTTCTAAGTTTGCACTGCATTAGCATTAGACAGTAGTAAGAAATTTGCCTCAGTATTTTGAGATGTTTTCATAGCATTTTTCAGTTTTCTTTTTTTTAAAAGTCTATAGCAAAGTACCTAAAGTTTACATAAGGCCTTATTCACACGGGCGTCGTTTTCATGCAGAATAAGTGCATGACAAAAAAAAATCGCATCTATTAGAACCAATGGTTTCTATAGAAACGTTCAGATAAAGGAATTTTAGACGTTGAAAAAAAAAATTAAAAATCGCACCTTCAAAAGATAGCACATGCGCTCGTATACCCGCATCTAAGATCTGTGCTGCACGAAAAGATAGGACCTGACCTATCTTTGGTGCGTGAGGTGCAGGAGTCTCCATAGACTCCTATGGGAGGAGGAGTTTAGCTGTGTACGTCGCTCAAAAAGAAAAAGATTAGAAGTCATTAGGAGGATTTCTGCAAAACACCAGCGGCACATTTTAAATGTCCCACTAAAACTCCTGTTAGTCCCTGTGGGGATGAGGGGAAGCCCCAAGGGTTCAGTTAATCTCCCCGGGGTTCCCTTAATCCCCGCGGGGACTAACAGCAGTTTACAGTGGGACATTTAAAATGTGCTTCTGAGCCGCAAGTTTTAAATGTCCCGCTGTAAGCAGTGGGACTCCCTTCACCTCTCTCCCCAGCATCAGGTTCCCCAAGGGATTTCCCCATAGCAGGGATAGAGAGGGGGCGGGGTTAGAGGGCTTCCCTGGCCCCTCTCAACTTGCTATGGGTAAATCCCTGGGAGAACTTGCTATGGGTAACCCCACCTCTTATCTCTGTGTTTGGGGGATATCCCTCGGGGATCCCCTGTTGCCATGCCACCTCTCTCTCTACACTATGGGGATATCCCTCAGGGATCCCCAGAGCAGGGAGAGAGAGCAGGGCTGTGGGTTAATCCCTCATAGTCCATCTCTCTCCCTGCTATGGGGAAACCCGGAGCCCTGTGGGGCTTTATCTCTCTTTCCTCCTGGAGCAGCTGCATTTTTTTTAAAGCAACACGTTGCACCAGTGAATGAGTGATTTTCACATGCATGAAGTTCAGGTCTTTTGTGTATGAAAAATTGACCATTCACGCAATTTTTTTCCACACCTTAACTGCGCTAAAACCACGCCCATGTGATAGAGCCCTTAAGAGAATTTTAGTTGTTGACATTTTTAGCATGTTTTGGGCTTAATGACTTTTTTCATAACATAGCATGCTGTAGGTATGGCAGTTTTATGACATTTTTTTTCTACAGGTTCTCTAAAGAATGTAAATTCCAAGAAAAAAAATCTTGTGCAAAATTTTTAAAAAGTTTCTAAAAATGGCATTATAAATGCTTCAAATCTATGATGCTTTTTGGAAGTGTTTTTAAAAAAAGTGTGTGTGGAGGAACCTTCAGAGTGTGTTCACTGGGTACTCCTTTTATTTTCAGTTATTATGTATATGTTTTCTCTTTTTGGTCTTTGTAAACTGTTGGTTTAAATGCTGTGCCCTGACCTCTAGTGGCCAAGTGGGAAAATATCTTGAGTTTAACCCAGTTCGCATTACTTGTTTCTGATTGGTCGCAGCTAGTCAATGGCGCGTACAGACATTGGGACCTTATGCACGTCATATTTAATGGAGCTACAATATAACTGAAGCGTTATTTTCCATCAGAGGACTGATGGAACGGAAAAGATGCTGAAACAGGAAACTCTGTGGTTGTATCATGACCTGGTACCCTGGCTATGATTGCCAGATAGTGAGGTTGTGGTCCCCACTGTTCCAACTGCAGTGGCCAAGCTTTGTATTACAGGCAAAGTTCCCATTCACTTTAATGGAAACTTGGTCTGCAATACCAAACCTGACCGCTGCAGTGAAAACGGAGCTATCTACCTCCTGCAGAAATCCACTCAATGCATAAAAGCACTGCCCCAGCACACAGCTGTCAGCAGACCCTCGCTGATCTACTATTGATGGCTATCAATAATTTATAACTGGACTACCCCTTTAATAACACCTAAAAGGTGTCTGGACTGCATACAATACCAAAAGGTCATTCATATCTTGTTTGTCACGTCTGCAGTGATTTGGTACTCAGAGTCTTGACAACAATTGTCAGGACGACTGTTTATAAAACATTATAATCTATTATTATGTAATTGACCACACAATGCACTTCTGTCAGAGGTAAGTCTTGGTACAAGGTTCAGTCCCTAGGTATTTAGTGTGCTTTGTGCCCCAGGCCAAAAAGTGTAGCTTAAAGAAACTTGGCCAGGATGCAAGATTTGGAAAAGGGACCTTGCCATTTATAATATAGCTATCCCTCCGAACGGGCAGGGACACCAATGCCACCTTTAGTTACCAGGTTTTATGCAAGAATTCAACCTCTGGACTAAGGAAAAAACAGGAATAAAATACATTTTCAGTTTTCAAAAACGTTGCCCTTTTTAGCCACAATAATAGAAATTTTGGCAAAAACCACAATAAAATGGCCTCTGAATGCTACGATTCACTAAATTACACCTTTGGTGATTTAGAGGGATTGTCCACTATGGAAAACTATCATATGAGAGTTTTGCCAGATGACGGGCTGATTCCATTATGACCACCTGTTTTCATCGGGGAATCTTTCAGTTCTTTTTTTTTTTTTGCAGAATTGAAGAATTATGTTCCACCTATTAAACATTGATCATTAGGCTTCTTTCACACGGGCGACAGTGATATCACCGCGAGAAAATCGTATCTGTGTTCCATGTGATATCACTGCATTTTCTCGCTGCAGTATCGCGATTTTGTGTTGCTACAATGTCTCGCCTAGGGCTACAAAGTCGCGCTACTTTCTAGTGCTGTTTTGCCAGGATTTTTGGGGGAGGGGGGCTTCAAATATAAGCCCTACCATGAAAATAAGCCCTACCTGCCCTTAAAAACAAAAAAAGAGAACATATACATCACCTAACAGGTGCTGTTCGCTCTGCCGAGCTTCTCCTCGCAGGTCCCTGGCACACATGCTTGTAGTTTTCAGCAACTCTTCCTGGTCAAAGATTCAAAAACCCCGCCTCCAGGAAGCTCTGGCTCTGATTGGCTGAGCCACAATGCTCAAGATCCAATCACTGCAGCACTCTACGAACCAGTCACATGGCTGTGATTGGTTCATCGTGCGCTGCAGTGATTGGCTGACCAGGAAGCACTGACTGAAAACTGCAGGCAAGTTCCGAGGACCTGCAGAGAAGAAGTGCGATGGAGCTGACAGCGCCTGATAGGTGATGTATTGTTTCTTTTTAATGCAGCTAGTGGCTATTTTAGAGGAAAGGGTAGGATTTCCTACTGTAAAAGTTGCATTGCACCGGACAAAAATGCAGTTTTTACAAAAGCGATGCAACAGAAAGGAAGGCTCCATAGGGAAAAATGGGTTACAAAACATAGCAAATTGTGGCTGTATAGAGCACTTTTTTCTCGCAATGTAGCAGCCTACAAAACATCGCTAATATGAAGGAACCCATTGGATAGCGTGGGCTTTACATGCAACTTGTGAGAAAATTGCACAATTTTGTTGCCCGTTAGAAAGCGGCTTAAATGTTTGTGGCAGCTCTACACTTTAGCTAATAGGGGGGTCTTTGGCAAGAGAATGTTCACTATTAGGCTAACTTGACATGTGAATCATGACCCTATATTGCGCTCCCCATTACGTGAATTCCCTTCAGATGCGAGGCGTTTTCATGTCAAAACTGCCTCGCATCACATCAGGGAAGAAGCAATCCTCCCCCGCGGCTGACGCCTCGCATTGTATCACGTGCATCTAGCAATGGGCACTGCAATGTCAGAGCACACAATAAGATAGAACATGCCGCAATTTGTTTCCCGCATGACATTGTGCTGCCATGCAGGAAGTCATCGCTCACAAGCATGATCACATTCAAAAGAATGCGGTTTATGTTTGTGCATCTTGCAACGCACAAACTCGTGATTTTGTCACCTGTGTGAGGCAGCCATAAGGTACATTCACACAAAGACAAGAGGAATTAGTGTGGATTCTCTGCAGAAAATCCACACCAAGATCCACGTCAAAATCCTCTTGTTACGGAGCCGCAGCAGACTTCACCCCTGCAATGGAAAGGGTAAAATCTGCTGCTGATCTGCACCAAAATATTCTACGTGTGAACACACCCTTACTAGAGATGAGCGAGCACCAAAATGCTCGGGTGCTCGTTACTCGAGACGAACTTTTCGCGATGCTCGAGGGTTCGTTTCGAGTAACGAACCCCATTGAAGTCAATGGGCGACCCGAGCATTTTTGTATTTCGCTGATGCTCGCTAAGGTTTTCATGTGTGAAAATCTGGGCAATTCAAGAAAGTGATGGGAACGACACAGCAACGGATAGGGCAGGCGAGGGGCTACATGTTGGGCTGCATCTCAAGTTCACAGGTCCCACTATTAAGCCACAATACCGGCAAGAGTGCCCCCCCCTCCCAACAACTTTTACTTCTGAAAAGCCCTCATTAGCAATGCATACCTTAGCTAAGCACCACACTACCTCCAACAAAGCACAATCACTGCCTGCATGACACTCCGCTGCCACTTCTCCTGGGTTACATGCTGCCCAACCCCCCCCCCCCCCGCACGACAGTGTCCACAGCGTACACCAAATTGTCCCTGCCCAGCCTTCAGCTGCCCTCATGCCACGCCACCCTCATGTCTATTTATAAGTGCGTCTGCCAGAGGAAAAGCAGGCACACACTGCAGAGGGTTGGCATGGCTAGGCAGCGACCCCCCCATAAAAGGGGCGGGGCGATAGTCCACAATGCTGTACAGAAGCAATGAGAAATCCAATCCTGTGCCACCTCCATCTGGAGCTGCACACGTGGGCATAGCAATGGGGAACCTATGTGCCACACACTATTCATTCTGTCAAGGTGTCTGCATGCCCCAGTCAGACCGCGGTTTTTTATAAATAGTCACAGGCAGGTACAACTCCCTGGAACCCACCCGCTGTACATAAATGTATCCCATTGCAGTGCCCATCACAGCTGAGGTAATGTCGTGCTTAATACAGGTGGGCTTCGGCCCACACTGCATGCCCCAGTCTGACTGGGGTTGTTTACAAGTGGACAGATGTAGTAACAACTCCCTGTGGACCCACAGCATGGGTGGGTGCCAGGAAGCCACCGGCGGTACATAAATATATCCCATTGCATTGCCCATCACAGCTGAGGTAATGTCGTGGTTAATGCAGGTGGGCTTCGGCCCACACTGCATGCCCCAGTCAGACTGGGGTTCTTTACAAGTGGACAGATGTAGTAACAACTCCCTGTGGACCCACAGCATGGGTGGGTGCCAGGAAGCCACCGGCGGTACATAAAAATATCCCATTGCATTGCCCATCACAGCTGAGGTAATGTCGTGCTTAATACAGGTGGGCTTCGGCCCACACTGCATGCCCCAGTCTGACTGGGGTTCTTTACAAGTGGACAGATGTAGGTTAAACTCCGTGTGCACCTACAGCATGGGTGGCTCCCTGGAACCCACCGGTGGTACATAAATAAATCCCATTGCATTGCCCATCACAGCTGAGGTAATGTCGTGGTTAATGCAGGTGGGCTTCGGCCCACACTGCATGCCCCAGTCAGACTGGGGTTCTTTACAAGTGGACAGATGCAGTTACAACTCCGTGTGGACCCACAGCATGGTTGGCTCCCTGGAACCCACCGGCGGTACATAAATATATCCCATTGCAGTGCCCTACTCAGCAGAGCTAACGTCAGATACAATACAGGTGGGCTTCGGCCCACACTGCATGCCCCAGTCAGACTGGTAATATGTACCTTAACAGTAACCTCGTTGGTGGTAATGTGGTGGTGACTGCGGACCTGGTAGCGCGGTTTTATGTAGTTGGTTTTCGGAATGTGGCCAGGATTAAGTGGGCCGTGGCGGGGGGATGGTGGTGGTGCTCTCTTGTTGTGTCGTTAAAGGTGAAATTCTTGGACTGCCACCAGACGGACCAATGCAAAGGTATTTGCCAAGAATGTTTTCATTGTTGGAGGAGGAGGGGGATGTTTTGGAGGCACTATGTGTCCTCTACACGTGTCCGTGGTTATATGCACCTTAACAGTAACAGCGTTGGTGGGAAATGGCCTTGCCGCCATCATGTCTTTGTGAAGCCTCTGTTTCCACACCCCAGTGACATACCATTAGCAGCGGTATAGGCAGAGCCCAGAATTATTAACATTTCAGCGGTAGCATTAGGTACAGGCCCCACTAACATATCACTAGCAGCAGTATAGGGGGAGCGCAGTCTTAGTTCCATTTCAGTAATAGTAGCACTTATGACAGGCCCCCGTAACATTCCCATTGCAGCAGTTTAGGGAGATAACAGTCTCTTTCACATTTCACTAGCTGCAGTATAGACAAGGCCCCAGTTACATTTATGTAGCTAAAGTGTAGGCCAACCCCACACACCTTTCTGTACTATGAGTGCAGGCGAAGAACATAGAAATTACTATGATTACACTGTAGGTGAGGGCCCAAAAAAATTGGTGTACCAACAGTACTAATGTACCTCAGAAAAAATTGGCCATGCCCAACCAAGATGGCAGGTGAAACCCATTTTATCGCTTTGGTTAATGTGGCTTAAGTGGTAACTAGGCCTGGAGGCAGCCCAATTTAACGAAAAATTGGTTCAAGTTAAAGTTTCAACGCTTTTAAGAGCATTGAAACGTATAAAAATTGTTTAGAAAAATTATATGAGTGAGCCTTGTGGCCCTAAGAAAAATTGCCCGTTCGGCGTGATTATGTGAGGTTTCAGGAGGAGGAGCAGGAGGAGGAGGAATATTATACACAGATTGATGAAGCGAAAAGGTCCCCGTTTTTGATGGGGATACAGAACGATGCTTCCATCCGCGGGTGCAGCCTACCTATTGCTTAGGTATCGCTGCTGTCCGCTGGTGGAGAAGAGAAGTCTGGGGAAATCCAGGCTTTGTTCATCTTGATGAGTGTTAGCCTGTCGGCACTGTCGGTTGACAGGCGGGTACGCTTATCTGTGATGATTCCCCCAGCCGCACTAAACACCCTCTCTGACAAGACGCTAGCCGCAGGACAAGCAAGCACCTCCAGGGCATACAGCGCGAGTTCAGGCCACGTGTCCAGCTTCGACACCCAGTAGTTGTAGGTGGCAGAGGCGTCACGGAGGACGGTCGTGCGATCGGCTACGTACTCCCTCACCATCCTTTTACAGTGCTCCCGCCGACTCAGCCTTGACTGGGGAGCGGTGACACAGTCTTGGTGGGGAGCCATAAAGCTGTCCAGGGCCTTAACTCCTTCCCGCTCCTGGACGTACCTGGTACGTCATGGCAGCCTGGTACTTCCCGCAACATGACGTACCTGGTACGTCCTGGAGATAGCACGGGATCACATGTGATCCCGCGCTATCCCGCAGCGGGAGCCGGCTGTCAGTCACAGCCGGCGTCCCGCTCCAACAGCGGGGGGACATCGGAGATGCGCCCGCCGCTGTTAACCCCTTCCCTGCCGCGATCTAAGTAGATCGCGGCAGGGAAAGAGTTCACAGAGGGATCGCGATCCCTGTGTGTCTCCGGCCGGAACTCGCGATGTTATCGCGAGAGCCCGGCCTGTCTTCATGGCAACAGGACGCCAGACACTGGCGTCCTGTATTGCCTGTGCCTATAATCGCTGTACAAGCGATAAGGCATGGCAGAGCAGTAGCTCTGCCATGCCTTATGACAGCGATCATAGGCACAGTGATGTAAATCCCTCAGAGGGACTCAAATAGTATAAAAAAAAAGAAAAGAAAAGTGTAAAAAAAAGAAAAATGTAAAAAAAAAAATGTAAAAAACCCCTTTTTTATGCTTTTTCTAATATTAGCATAAAAAAAGGGAAAAAAAACTAAAACCCCACATATTGGGTATTGACGCGTCCGTAACGACGTGTACAAAAAGTTGAACATGCTTTTTATTTTGTACGACAAAAAGCGTAAAAAAAAACGCTAAAAAACAGAGGCAAAATGCTAATTTTTAGCATTTTGCCTCACAAAAAATGCAATAAAAGTGATCAAAAAAGCCGTACATTTCCCAAAATGGTACCAATAAAAACTACAGCTCGTCTCGCAAAAAATAAGCCCTTAAAGAGCTCCGTACATAGAAAAATAAAAAAGTTACAGGACTTTGAATGCAGCTATAGAGAAAAAAAAAGATTTCCAAAAAAAGGGGGTTTTATTGCAAAAAAGTGTAAAAACCTAAAAAAAATATAACAACTTTGGTATCGTTGTTACCGTACCGACCCGCAGAAAAATTTTAGTGTGTCATTTATGCTGCATGATTAACGCTGTAAAAAAAAAAAAAAATCTATGGCAGAATTGATGCGTTTTCTCTCCCTGTTATCATTAAAAAAAAAAATAAAAATTTACGATATTGTCTATATACCCAAAGGTGGCACCGATAAAAACTACAGATCGCCACGCAAAAAACAAGCCCTTACACGGCCGCGTCCACGGAAAAATAAAAAAGTTATGGCTTTTGAAAAATGGAGATGGAAAAATACCAAAAAATCGCTTGGTCCTCAACGCCAAAATAGGCCATGTCATTAAGGGGTTAAAGAGTGTTGCACTGCCTGTGCTGTACATGCTGCTGGATCTCCGCACCTCCCCTGCTACCTGGCCCTCGGAACTGCGCCTTCTGCCACTAGCGCTGTCGGATGGGAATTTTACCATCAGCTTGTCCGCCAGGGTCCTGTGGTATAGCAACACTCTCGAACCCCTTTCCTCTTCGGGAATGAGAGTGGAAAGGTTCTCCTTATACGGTGGGTCGAGCAGTGTGTACACCCAGTAATCTGTAGTGGCCAGAATGCGTACAACGCGAGGGTCACGAGAAAGGCATCCTAACATGAAGTCAGCCATGTGTGCCAGGGTACCTGTACGCAACACATGGCTGTCTTCACTAGGAAGATCACTTTCAGGATCCTCCTCCTCCTCCTCCTCAGGCCATACACGCTGAAAGGATGACAGGCAAGCAGCATGGGTACCGTCAGCAGTGGGCCAAGCTGTCTCTTCCCCCTCCTCCTCATCCTCCTCATGCTCCTCCTCCTCCTCAACGCGCTGAGATATAGACAGGAGGGTGCTCTGACTATCCAGCGACATACTGTCTTCCCCCGCCTCCATTTCCGAGCGCAAAGCATCTGCCTTTATGCTTTGCAGGGAACTTCTCAAGAGGCATAGCAAAGGAATGGTGACGCTAATGATTGCAGCATCGCCGCTCACCACCTGGGTAGACTCCTCAAACTTTCCAAGGACCCGGCAGATGTCTGCCAACCAGGCCCACTCTTCTGAAAATAATTGAGGAGGCTGACTCCCACTGCGCCGCCCATGTTGGAGTTGGTATTCCACTATAGCTCTACGCTGCTCATAGAGCCTGGCCAACATGTGGAGCGTAGAGTTCCACCGTGTGGGCACGTCACACAGCAGTCGGTGCACTGGCAGATTAAACCGATGTTGCAGGGTGTGCAGGGTGGCAGAGTCCGTGTGGGACTTGCGGAAATGTGCGCAGAGCCGGCGCACCTTTACGAGCAGGTCTGACAAGCGTGGGTAGCTTTTCAGAAAGCGCTGAACCACCAAATTAAAGACGTGGGCCAGGCATGGCACGTGCGTGAGGCTGCCGAGCTGCAGAGCCGCCACCAGGTTACGCCCGTTGTCACACACGACCATGCCCGGTTGGAGGCTCAGTGGCGCAAGCCAACGGTCGGTCTGCTCTGTTAGACCCCGCAGCAGTTCGTGGGCTGTGTGCCTCTTATCTCCTAAGCTGAGTAGTTTCAGCACGGCCTGCTGACGCTTGCCCACCGCTGTGCTGCCACGCCGTGCGACACCGACTGCTGGCGACGTCCTGCTGCTGCTGACACATCTAGATTGCGAGACAGAGGTTGCGGAGGAGGAGGAGGAGGGTGCTTTAGTGGAGGAAGCATACACCGCCGAAGATACCACCACCGAGCTGGGGTCCGCAATTCTGGGGGTGGGTAGGACGTGAGAGGTCCCAGGCTCTGACTCTGTCCCAGCCTCCACTAAATTCACCCAATGTGCCGTCAGGGAGATGTAGTGGCCCTGCCCGCCCGTGCTTGTCCACGTGTCCGTTGTTAAGTGGACCTTGGCAGTAACCGCGTTGGTGAGGGCGCATACAATGTTGCGGGAGACGTGGTCGTGCAGGGCTGGGATGGCACATCGGGAAAAGTAGTGGCGACTGGGAACTGAGCAGCGCGGGGCCGCCGCCATCATACTTTTGAAGGACTCCGTTTCCACAACCCTATACGGCAGCATCTCAAGGCTGATAAATTTGGCTATGTGGACGGTTAACGCTTGAGCGTGCGGGTGCGTGGTGGCGTACTTGCACTTGCGCTCAAACACTTGCGCTAGCAACGGCTGGACGGTGCGGTGCGAGACATTGGTGGATGGGGCCGAGGACAGCGGAGGTGAGGGTGTGGGTGCAGGCCAGGAGACGGTAGTGCCTGTGTCCTGAGAGGGGGGTTGGATCTCAGTGGCAGGTTGGGGCACAGGGGGAGAGGCAGTGGTGTAAACCGGAGGCGGTGAACGGCCTTCGTCCCACCTTGTGGGGTGCTTGGCCATCATATGTCTGCGCATGCTGGTGGTGGTCAGGCTGTTGGTGGTGGCTCCCCGGCTGATCTTGGCGCGACAAAGGTTGCACACCACTGTTCGTCGGTCGTCAGGCGTCTCTGTGAAAAACTGCCAGACCTTAGAGCACCTTGGCCTCTGCAGGGTGGCATGGCGCGAGCGTGCGCTTTGGGAAACACTTGGTGGATTATTCGGTCTGGCCCTGCCTCTACCCCTGGACACCGCACTGCCTCTTGCAACCTGCCCTACTGCTGCCCTTGCCTCCCCCTCTGAAGACCTGTCCTGAGTAGGCGTTGCAAACCAGGTGGGGTCAGTCACCTCATCGTCCTGCTGCTCTTCCTCCGAATCCTCTGTGTGCTCCTCCCTCGGACTTACTGCCCTTACTACTACCTGACCGATAGACAACTGTGTCTCATCGTCATCGTCCTCCTCACCCACTGAAAGGTCTTGAGACAGTTGCCGGAAGTCCCCAGCCTCATCCCCCGGACCCCGGGAATTTTCAATGGTTGGGCATCAGTGACGATAAACTCCTCTGGTGGGAGAGGAACCACTGCTGCCCAATCTGAGCAGGGGCCCGAGAACAGTTCCTGGGAGTCTTCCCGCTCCTGAGCATGTGTCATTGTAGTGGAGTGAGGAGGCTGGGAGGAAGGAGGAGCAGCAGCCAGAGGATTCGGATTTGCAGCAGTGGACGGCGCAGAACTGTGGGTGGACGATAGGTTGCTCGAAGCACTTTCTGCCATCCACGACAGGACCTGCTCACACTGCTCATTTTCTAATAAAGGTCTCCCGCGTGGACCCATTAATTGTGCGATGAATGTGGGGACGCCAGAAATGTGCCTCTCTCCTAATCGTGCAGCAGTCGGCTGCGATACACCTGGATCAGGAGTTCGGCCTGTGCCCACACCCTGACTTGGGCCTCCGCGTCCTCGGCCGCGTCCACGTCCTCTAGGCCTACCCCTACCCCTCAGCATGCTGTATTACCAGTGATTTGATTTCCCAGCCAGGAAATAAATTGGCACAAGCCTGCTGTTAAACTTAGCTGGCTGCGTATGATTTTTGTTTAAGTTCTCCACCCAGCACACACGTACCCAGAACGCTGAGGACTGTCAGAGGCAGGCCAAATAGAATAGTAGTTGCCCTTTTTTTTTAAAGGAAAGGCCCACTGCGTATATTCAATCAATAATAAATGTGTTGTGGCCCTGCAGTGTGTCACAGAACTGCAGTGTTGCACAGTTATTAACTACAGCAGAGCGGTGATTTCCCAGCCAGGAAATAAATTGGCGCAAGCCTGCTGTTAAACTTAGCTGGCTGCGTATGATTTTTGTTTAAGTTCTCCACCCAGCACACACGTACCCAGAACGCTGAGGACTGTCAGAGGCAGGCCAAATAGAATAGTAGTTGCCCTTTTTTTTTAAAGGAAAGGCCCACTGCGTATATTCAATCAATAATAAATGTGTTGTGGCCCTGCAGTGTGTCACAGAACTGCAGTGTTGCACAGTTATTAACTACAGCAGAGCGGTGATTTCCCAGCCAGGAAATAAATTGGCTCAAGCCTGCTGTTAAACTTAGCTGGCTGCGTATGATTTTTTTTACGTTCTCCACCCAGCACACACGTACCCAGAACGCTGAGGACTGTCAGAGGCAGGCCAAATAGAATTTTTGCCCTTTTTTTTTAAAGGAAAGGCCGGCCCACTGCGTATAATCAATCAATAATAAATGTGTTGTGGCCCTGCAGTGTGTCACAGAACTGCAGTGTTGCACAGTTATTAACTACAGCAGAGCGGGGATTTCCCAGCCAGGAAATAAATTGGCGCAAGCCTGCTGTTAAACTTAGCTGGCTGCGTATGATTTTTTTTACGTTCTCCACCCAGCACACACGTACCCAGAACGCTGAGGACTGTCAGAGGCAGGCCAAATAGAATAGTAGTTGCCCTTTTTTTTTAAAGGAAAGGCCCACTGCGTATATTCAATCAATAATAAATGTGTTGTGGCCCTGCAGTGTGTCACAGAACTGCAGTGTTGCACAGTTATTAACTACAGCAGAGCAGTGATTTCCCAGCCAGGAAATAAATTGGCGCAAGCCTGCTGTTAAACTTAGCTGGCTGCGTATGATTTTTGTTTAAGTTCTCCACCCAGCACACACGTACCCAGAACGCTGAGGACTGTCAGAGGCAGGCCAAATAGAATAGTAGTTGCCCTTTTTTTTTAAAGGAAAGGCCCACTGCGTATATTCAATCAATAATAAATGTGTTGTGGCCCTGCAGTGTGTCACAGAACTGCAGTGTTGCACAGTTATTAACTACAGCAGAGCGGTGATTTCCCAGCCAGGAAATAAATTGGCGCAAGCCTGCTGTTAAACTTAGCTGGCTGCGTATGATTTTTGTTTAAGTTCTCCACCCAGCACACACGTACCCAGAACGCTGAGGACTGTCAGAGGCAGGCCAAATAGAATTTTTGCCCTTTTTTTTTAAAGGAAAGGCCCACTGCGTATATTCAATCAATAATAAATGTGTTGTGGCCCTGCAGTGTGTCACAGAACTGCAGTGTTGCACAGTTATTAACTACAGCAGAGCGGTGATTTCCCAGCCAGGAAATAAATTGGCGCAAGCCTGCTGTTAAACTTAGCTGGCTGCGTATGATTTTTTTTACGTTCTCCACCCAGCACACACGTACCCAGAACGCTGAGGACTGTCAGAGGCAGGCCAAATAGAATTTTTGCCCTTTTTTTTTTAAAGGAAAGGCCCACTGCATATATTCAATCAATAATAAATGTGTTGTGGCCCTGCAGTGTGTCACAGAACTGCAGTGTTGCACAGTTATTAACTACAGCAGAGCGGTGATTTCCCAGCCAGGAAATAAATTGGCGCAAGCCTGCTGTTAAACTTAGCTGGCTGCGTATGATTTTTGTTTAAGTTCTCCACCCAGCACACACGTACCCAGAACGCTGAGGACTGTCAGAGGCAGGCCAAATAGAATAGTAGTTGCCCTTTTTTTTTAAAGGAAAGGCCCACTGCGTATATTCAATCTATATATATAAAATTGAATGTATGTCTGTCTGCGTGCGTGCGTGTCTGCGTGCGTGCGTGTCTGTTTGTCCTTTATGCGCTACTACACCATTCATCCGATCGCCATGAAACTTTGGGAAGTTGTTAAGTACACTCCTGGGAAGATTATAGGCATAGTACAAATATCCTACGATAAATGGCGCGCGAGCGTCGTCGAAAGTTACGCCCCCCCCCCACGTAGATCGAATAAGTAAGCCACCTGCTATTGTGATGTCATCACTGATGTCATCAACATCGGACGCCCTTGAACATGCCCCAACATCTATATATATAAAATTGAATGTATGTCTGTCTGCGTGCGTGTCTGTTTGTCCTTTATGCGCTACTACACCATTCATCCGATCGCCATGAAACTTTGGGAAGTTGTTAAGTACACTCCTGGGAAGATTATAGGCATAGTACAAATATCCTACGATAAATGGCGCGCGAGCGTCGTCGAAAGTTACGCCCCCCCCCCCACGTAGATTGAATAAGTAAGCCACCTGCTATTGTGATGTCATCACTGATGTCATCAACATCGGACGCCCTTGAACATGCCCCAACATGTTCTATAAAGCTGCATTGTGATGTCATTAAGGCTGTATTATGACACGTACAGCTTGGAACCACTAGAGCACGCCAGCCAATTACCATTGGAGTTGGAAGTGGGTAAACAAGTACTAGGATATCTTCCTAAGAAGCCACAGCAGCCGGATAAATTGTATGTTCCACCCAATGGCTATTTTATTCAGCCCGCAAGGGGGAAGCAGCGGCCTACAAAATCTCATTCAGGTAGGTAGGTTCAGTTCTTGGAGGTTGGGGAATGCTTATGGGCAAGGCCTTATGTCTCATCCCAACTTAATTCTCTCACTTCCCAATGTCATAGAAACTTAAAATTTGGCACGAGCATTGATTATGTCATAAATAGGAAAAGTTAATGGGTCCCAACTCGATTATTCAATTCAAAGCGCCAAAGAATTAGCGTTCAAATTTTACGTACGGAATCTAATTCTCTCATTTCCTGATGTCATAGATAGATAGATAGATAGACTGTATGCAATAACCCTGATAGATAGATAGATAGATAGATAGATAGATAGATAGATAGATAGATAGATAGATAGATAGACTGTATGCAATGACACGTACAGCTTGAAACCATAAATACTAGAGCACGCCAGCCATTTACAGTCAGTCTCCATTGGAGTTGGAAGTGGGCAAACATGTACTAGGCTATCTTCCCAAGAAGCCACAGCAGCCGGATAAATTGGATGTTCCACACAACGGCTATTTTATTCAGCCTGCAAGGGGGAAGCAGCGGCCTACAAAACCTCAGTGGTCGCTGCTGCCGTCATCTAGATATATAAAAACGAATGTATGTATGTATGTCTGTCTTCGCAGCAACGCGCGACGGGTACGCTAGTCAATAATAAATGTGTTGTGGCCCTGCAGTGTGTCACAGAACTGCAGTGTTGCACAGTTATTAACTACAGCAGAGCGGTGATTTCCCAGCCAGGAAATAAATTGGCGCAAGCCTGCTGTTAAACTTAGCTGGCTGTGTATGATTTTTTTTACGTTCTCCACCCAGCACACACGTACCCAGAACGCTGAGGACTGTCAGAGGCAGGCCAAATAGAATTTTTGCCCTTTTTTTTTAAAGGAAAGGCCCACTGCCTATATTCAATCAATAAAATATGTCTTCTGGCCCTGCCTACACAATTCTGTCCCTGGAGTATTACTGTAGGGCGCAATGCTCTGCACGGCCGATTAGGAAAAAAAAAAAAAGTGCAACACTGCTAACAGCAGCCTCCACAGTACTGCACACGGTTAGATGTGGCCCTAAGAAGGACCGTTGGGGTTCTTGAAGCCTACACTAACTCCTAACACTCTCCCTGCCTAACCACCACTTCTGTCCCTGTAATATTACTGCAGGGCGCAATGCTCTGCACGGCCGATTTTGAAAAAAAAATGTGCACCACTGCAAAAGGCAGCCTCCACAGTACTGCACACTGTGAGATGTGGCCCTAAGCAGGACCGTTGGGGTTCTTGAAGCCTACACTAACTCCTAACGCTTTCCCTACAGCAGCTCCAACACTATAGCACTGTCCCTGATCTCTGTCACAAGTGACTCACAACGCATCTGAGGCGAGCCGCGGGAGGGGCCGACTTTTATACTCGGGTGACACCTGATCTCCCCAGCCACTCATAGCAGGGGGGTGGTATAGGGCTGGAACATCACAGGGGAAAGTTGTAATGCCTTCCCTGTCTTTCAATTGGCCAGAAAAGCGCGCTAACGTCTCAGAGATGAAAGTGAAAGTAACCCGAACATCGCGTGGTACTCGTTACAAGTAACGAGCATCCCGAACACCCTAATATTCGCCCGAGCATCAAGCTCGGACGAGTACGTTCGCTCATCTCTAACCCTTACATGTACATACCCAAATAAGACATATGGAAAAGCTGGCCAAAATCATTCATGCTATCCCTTGGAAAACTAAGGCCTCTTTGACACGACCGTATGCGTTTTCACGCTTGGCAAAAAAATACGCTGCAGCACGTAAATCCTTCAGTCGACAGAAATCCTTGAAATGACTACTAATGCTTAAGTAGAGCCAGCTGTCATCTTTTCCCAGCATTGGACGCAGGTAAACTCTCTCCACCCCCCTTTTTTTTAGCTCCCATAGGAATTTTTTATTTTTAACACATTCTAGGGATGATTTTTCAGGGAGGGGCTTATATTTAAAGCCCTTCCCTGAAAATCCCTACAGGGCTTGCCGGAAGCCCATTGCTTTAAATGGGACTGCAGAAGTGCCGGTCCCATTGAAAGCAATGGGAGAACATAGTGATCCTCTGTCACAACTGTCACAGCTGTGGCAGGGGGTTCTTTACTTCCCGTGGAGAGTCCTCTTGTCACTGACAACTGTGCAGTGCTGTCACAGTGTTCAGTGACAAGGGTACACCCCGTGGGGAATATTTACATGCACCACAGACCTATGGTGCATGCATGTCCTATCTTTTACAGGTGTGCATGCCTGTAAAATACGGACATGTGAACACACCAAAGGGAACGCACATAAACACGCTCATCTGAATACACCCTTAAAGTGTTAAACTCACTTAAACCATACCAGCACTTTCAGCTGGCTTTTCAGAATAGGTGTGTGTACATGAAGAATAGCACCATATCTGGCATTTATATAATTTGTATCCTGCTTTTTCACTATTTTCCCCACCATAGTCCCCATGCTTTATTTTCAGTTAGCTGCTGCAGTGACTGTGTGAGCCTCTCCTCCTCCTCTTCTCCACTCCCCCCTTCTTCATAGATTTCTATGGGCAGCATGAGACAGCACTCACTTCTGCTTCCTGTTATCCATGTCTGTGTCTCTGTACAAGAAATAGACTTCACATGACAACAGGCAGTGGACAGCAAACTAGATGGAAGGAAAATCTCTAATGCCCAGCAGTGAACATTTCAGCTTTCTTGTGCACCAGTACTCAAACGTTTCTTTCCTAGAAGTTTTTTAGTACATTATTGTAACATTCTAATGTGTAATTGAATAGCGAAATGTAGATTTAGTAGGCTGATATAACACATATTTTTGCAATCCTAGTTTTGCCACAGTCTACCAAGTTTGCCACAGTCAAACTGAGAGCATCATAGATCCCCATCGTGCTCTGAGTTCCGGTCAGAAGATCCACAGTCGAGCCAGGACACTCAATAACGCGTTTGCAAAAAATACACCCGTATTATGTTCATGTGTAAGCAGCCTGAAGATGTAAAATGCTAAAGTGAAATAAAAGCTGTATTCTGCAGATTGGAATGTATTTCTCTATCATGATTAGAGTAGTAAGACTATGGAACTCTTTACTGTAAAAGCAGTGAGACTATGGAACTTTTTACTGTAAGAGCAGTGAGACTATGGAACTTTTTACTGTAAGAGCAGTGAGGCTATGGAACTCTCTGCCTGAGAACGTGGGGATGGAAAACTCGATAAAAGAGTACAAGAGGGGCCTGGACACCTTTTTTTGGTTGTTACGGCATTACATGTTATATCACTGACTATTTCAGAACGGTGGGTAATACGAGGATTATTCTGCTTCCAGATTGCAGTCAGGAATGAATTATTTTTACCTTAAATGGGGAAAATTGGCTTCCACTTCATTGGCATTTTTTTTGCCTTTGTTTGGATCAATATAAGGGGTAATGGGCTGAACTGGATGGATATTTGGCTTCCTTTGGCTTTACATACTATGTTACTATGATCAAACCTAATCCCATAAAGCTGCTCATACATGTTATATGACTGTTAGACAATTTCATGGACATCCAGTATATCCATCCTTTTTGTTTTTTGGGAGAGTAGTGCTTCTAAAGGGGTCTGGCAAAACACAGCCATAATATAGTTGTGTACATTTACCCCATAAAGGTGTATTCATATGGGTGAATGCAATATTGGGCTCAGAAACTCAGACCGATATCGCACTGGTAAACCTGTGATCTTTGCCTGCTACGGCGATGCGTTTTGCAAAAAATTGCAATACAACGCAACACGTGCGATTTTCAGGCGTAGTCGCTAAGGCAAACTACTCGAGCGAGTAGTGCCTTATTCGAGTAGCTGCCCGCTCGTCTATAAAGATTCGGCTGCCGGCGCGGCTGACAGGTGAGTTGCGGCGGTGAGCGGGGGGAGCGGGGGGAAGAGAGGGAGAGACAGATCTCCCCTCTGTTCCTCCCTGCTCTCCCCCGCCGCTCCCCGCCCCCTGCCGGCACCCGAATCTTTAGAGACGAGCGAGCAGGTACTCGAATAAGGCACTACTTGGTCGAGTAGTTTGCCTTATCCAGTATGCTCGCTCATCTCTAGTAAAAATAGAACAATCACATTGCACTCACATGAAACGTGCATTTCCATACTCCTATAGGAAATAATGGGCGATTCTTAAACAAGAAGAATCAGCCTGAGGGGAAAATCGCTTGTCTGTATTAACCCATTGAAATCAACAAGATCTTTTCATGTATGAGTTCCATCCCTATAGCAATGGGACGGAAGTCATGCTTGAAACTCGCCTAATTGGAAGACAAATCACTTTGTGGACAGTTGTGAGAATTCATTTAGCCAAGGGCTT
Organism: Eleutherodactylus coqui; assembly: GCF_035609145.1. Taxonomy (NCBI): domain Eukaryota; kingdom Metazoa; phylum Chordata; class Amphibia; order Anura; family Eleutherodactylidae; genus Eleutherodactylus; species Eleutherodactylus coqui. Next base: position 48,945,469 of record NC_089847.1, on the reverse strand, counting down.
AAAAGCATGGCTGTGTTTTAGTCCTGTTATGGGCCCTTGAAAATCACAGCCGCATAGAAGGACAAAACAAAACTTTTGATTTCAATGGTTTCGTTTTCACTATCAGGATTTTCACATGTTTATACTGCGCGCAAGAAGAGATAGAACTTGTCCTATCTTTCAGGCACCTGTGAGAAAGATAGAGCAGGAGCTATCATCCCACTTAAGGCAAAAACACATGCATTCATGCACTAATACGCTCCATAGCGGTGAGCATATTAGCATATGCACCCATGTGTTGGGAACAAATTTCCTGGCCTGCCTGTAATAATTCAGAAGGAACAAGTATGCTCCAAAGTGCGCCGTGGTCCGCATATTCTACCTATCGGTGGGGTCTCAGTAGTTGGACCTGTCCAATAAACAAGATATGCCTAGTGATATGCCATCCATTCTCCTGGCTAGAGTGCCATTTAATTAATTCCTTAAACCCTTAGTGACCAAGCCTGTTTGCGCCTTAATGACCAGGCCATATTTTGGAAATCTGACATGTATCAGTTTAACATGGAATAACACCGTAAAGGTTTTGCATATCCCAGTGATTCTGACTCTGTTTTTTCGCCACATAATGTACTTCATTCAGGTGGTAAAAAAAGACCGATAGAATTTGTGTATATTTATTAAAAGCGTCAAAATTGGGGAAATTTTGAAAAAAATTGTCATTTTTTCACATTTTCAACTATGTGCAAACATAATATAGAATTTTTTGATAAGATATATATTTCCATCTGTTTATTCTGGACACACATTGGATAAACTTTCATTTTTTTTAACCATTTAGGAGACATACAAATTTAACATTAATTATTAACATTTTGAGGAGCACTTTGTTTTCCTACACCAAGCCAAGATTGCAAAGGCTCATGGGTGTCAGAATGATAGATACCCCTACAAATGACCCCATTTTAAAAAATACACCCCTTAATATATTCACTGAGGGGTGTCAGGAGTATTTTGATCCTACAGTTTCTTTTCAGGAATTATTGCAATTTAGAGGAGAAAACATAAAAACATTGCTTACTTGTAGAGCTCTTGAGCGGCCAAAACGATGGAGAACCCTCACAAATTACTCCATTTTGGAAACTAGACCCCTTAACGAATTTATCTAGGGGTGTAATGCATATTTTGACCCCACCAATTTTTGAATGAATCGAAGCAAAGCAGAAGGAAAAAATTTGGATTTTTATTTTTTTTAGCAATTATGTCATTTTAAAAACAGGTTTTTTTGTACAGCACACTGCAGGTCTTAGGTAAGTAATTTCACCTCCCCTCATGGTTTAGATCCGTGACAGGAGGTTAAACTTTAGCTTTCTTTAACTTTTACTTTCACTTGACACGTACTGCGGCCCGCTGAGAGATCTTCAGGCTCTCGGCTACATTTAATAGTCAGGTGCGGGGAGATTTTAAATTACCCTGGCAATCTGCTTATTTTGCGATTGCGTCCGCTACTTTGGTGACGGGCGCGTGCGCAGAAGCCGAGGTAAGGTCTGTGGGTAAACCCGCGGGACTTAGGTACCTAATTTCGTCTCCCCTAACGGATACTACCCATGAGGGGAGATGAAACAAACTTTTTTTCTCTTTTTTTTTTACACTTTTAAAAACTTTTTTCAACTTTTACATGATCGCTGTTATTAATTGGATAGCAGCGATCATGTGACCCGGGAACCGTATACAGCGGCTCCCGGTCACAGCTTCCTGCTCTCGACTACTCATACTAACCGGGAGCAGGGAGTTTTAAAATTTCCTGGGCCTCTCGGCCCTTTGCGCGTGTGCGTGACGTAAACGGATCCAATCCGTAAGGGGAGCTGAAACTTTAACTTTTATTTGCTGTCTCTTGACTTTAATGCATTTGCTGGAATTCGGTGGATACCGACGATCGCGTGCCTGGGGTAAGGGGGAAGTCCGGTGGCCTGGGATGACAACTCCAGAGGAAGCATGTTTTTACGTCCTCAGGGATCAAAGCCCAGCAGGCTAGGACATAAAAACACTATGGGCTGGTCACTAAGGGGTTAAATTACTCTTTATGCAGTTGTCCAAAAACATTAAAATTGTTCAGTCAGCATAATCCAGAATTTCTCATTAAAGTAACACTTTTTGTTGGGTCAAGACAAATGATTTCTCTACAGCTGCCCACACTGAATTGCGATTTTATACACTGAAAACCCCAAAAGCTGGCAGTGTATAAAGTCCTGGCCCCACTGATGACCATGATCATTGGATTTGCCCATTCTAATGTGGATTCACACTGATCCACGGAAAATTAATCAGTTGATTTAATGCTGCACTCCGCGGTTACGGGGCTAATTTTCATACAAGGAAGCTATAATCATGAAAGGGCCGGTGTGCCCAAGTGGCAACTCAGTGTACAGATACTCCCCTACTTGCGAACGTTTGAGTTATGAACTTCGCGAGATATGAACAAGTCTGTCCTGCAGTATGATGTAATGCCATGTCATTACAGCCGACACCTGACCACAGAAGCTCTGACAAGCCATGCCACTCATTGGAACTGTTAACGCTTTAAATGCCACTGTCAATTCTCACAGAGGCATTTAAAGCGTTAACAGTTCCGATGAGCCGCTGTGAAAAAGAGAAAAGAATTGACATGCTGCGGAATTGAATTCCGCGCCGCATGTCAGTTTTTGTGTGGCTTGGTAGCAACAGGTTGGCCGCACTTTGCTGGCTAATCCCGGGATTAGGAGCCGTGGGCGGAATTGTCTTGCAGACTTTCCGCGGGCAAGTCCCCTCATCACTGATCACTGTGACAGCACTGTCACAGTATTCAGTAATAATGGCACTCCCTGCGGGGAGTAAAGAATTCCCTGCCACAATGTTCTGCCATTGCTTTCAATGGGGCCGCCGTTGCTGCCAGCAGCCCAATTGAAAGCAATGGGCTGCCGGCAACCCCTGCAGTGATTTTCCCTGAAAATCATTCCTAGCATGTGTAAAAAACAAAAAAAATATATATACTCACATCTCCGCTACTGCCAGGGCTCAGGTGCGTCTAGCCGCTTATCTCCCTGCACTGCTTTGAAGCTCTTTCAGCAGTCGGGGATTTAATATCTCCACCTGCTGAAAGGGCTGTATCTGATTGGCTGAGCGCTCAGCCAATCACAGGCAGTGCTCAGCCATTCAATGAATTCAAATAAAGAACTTCATTACGGTGTGGAAGACCAAGCTGCTAGACGCGCCTGAGCCCCGTCAGCAGCAGATAGGTAAATAGATATATTTTTTATTTTTTACTACAGCTAGGAATAATTTTGCAGGGAAGGGCTTATATTTAAACCCCTTCCCTGAAAATCACTGCGGGGGGTGCCGGCATCCTATTTCTTGCAATTGGGGCGGCAGCAGTGGCGGCCTCATTGACGCCAATAGGCACGCAGCTTCGTTCACGCGTGCTTTTGCATGTGCGTGGACGCGTGGATTTGTGCACACACACGCATGTGCAAAACAACGCTCGTGTGAACGAGGCCTAAGTGATGAAATAATCACATCTTCAAGTCCCCTTGTGGGACAAACAAATCTGGTAAAAATAAATAATTTTTTTCATGTTTAAAGGAGATGTCTCGAGGAAGCAGTTAATTTTTTTTTTTGCCCAGTCCCCCCCATTAAACACACATTACTAAGCCCCCCTGTAAATGACATTTCTAGCTGGTTCGTACTTACCGTTCCAGCGTTTCAGCAAGTTATAAAAGTTTCCTCAAGATGGCCGCCGGCTCTTTCCCCGTCGCTCGCTGCAGCCCGACGTGCGCGCTCCCGAGACGTTGCCAGCTGTGTCTCCATGGCAACCGGACGCATCGCAGCCGCCGACCAGACGCCCCGCAGCCGCCGACCAGACAGCAGGTAACCGGCGCTAGCCCCCGGCTCCCCAGCGCTAGCTCCCCCGGCGCAGCGACAGCCCCCCCCATCGCAGCGACAGCCCCCCCGGCCTAGCGCTAGCTCCCCCGGCGCAGCGACAGCCCCCCCGGCCTAGCGCTAGCCCCCCCGGCCTAGCGACAGCCCCCCCGGCCTAGCGCTAGCTCCCCCGGCGCAGCGACAGCCCCCCCGGCCTAGCGACAGCCCCCCCGGCCTAGCGACAGCCCCCCCCATCGCAGCGACAGCCCCCCCCCCCCGGCGCAGCCCGGCGCAGCGGCAGCCCCCCCCCGACCCATCACTTACCTGGGAGGCTTCTCGGGGCTGCTGGGCTGGGCTGGGCTGGTCTTCTCCGCTGGGCAGCTCCAGTTTCTGCACCTTCCTCTAACAGAGGATGGTGCAGAATGGCCGCTTCAGCGCGCTCCCGAGCAGTGACAGCTCGTCTGCGCATGCGCAGAAGAGCTGTAGCGGGGAGCACACTGAAGCGGCTCGTGCTGAATGGAGAAGACCGGACTGCGCAAGCGCGTCTAAAAAAGCAAGCTGCCAGCGAATTTAGACGGAACCATGGAGACGAGGACGCTAGCAACGGAGCAGGTAAGTGGAATAACTTCTGTATGGCTCATATTTAATGCACAATGTACATTACAAAGTGCATTAATATGGCCATACGGAAGTGTATACCCCCACTTGGTTTCGCGAGACCACCCCTTTAAACCTTTCCCTCGAAAAATTAAACCCGAAAATCACAATTTTTCCAAAATAATCTCTTTTTATTATTGGCAAATACAACAAAAAAGGAAAACACAAATTTGGCATGCCTCATGTTCTACCATTTCCATCTAGCGTCCCTCGATATTCTCAACTACGCAGGTTTCCCTATAAGCACTGACATAGAACAAGCTATTTGTGAGCTCCTTGACAATTTTCCTGTATCAAACGAATGAATACATTTTATAGACATGCTATATATGGCATATACAGACATGTACATGATGGATATATACTGTATAGCGCTAATTCACTTTTAGACCTTTAAAAGAACATTATGATAAGGGAGGAGGAAGTCAATCAGAAAGGAGTAATCCATTGATTTACAAACCACAGTGCTACAGAATGGGCTCCCGCTGAGTGAAATCCATAGCAGTAAACACTGCATTCCTCTGTGGTGAAAGCCCTTTTACCTGGGTATTACTAATCTCTCTCTTTTCCATGTACAGTAAATGAAAGGCATATTATAGGAGGCCAACACTTACTCAACCTGCCTTAAGGCATTCTCTAGCGTGACAACAGCTTGGCCATAAAACACAGTAAACTGGCCCCTGCTACTGTTGCAGAGCTCTTGGTAAATGGTTTCCATGTCTAAAAAATAGTAAACAAAACGGAGTGCTAGGTGCTACTAAGATACTAATTCTTAAGGCTTCTGTTTACTAGCAGTTCAATTATAATCCTCTGTATTAATTTAGCTTAATGTCCTTCTTCTAGATTTATCAACATGCCAGCGACAAGGCAAACAATTTTTATATTCTTTACTAGGTGATGTACCCGTGCGTTGCACAACGCTATTATTACAGGGATTGGTTATTGAAAATTGGGCTTTCAAAGTTATTTCCTTCTACATAATAACTGATGTTACTACGCTATTTTGCAGTGGTCCTAAATCAATAATTTGTCAAAAGTGTGATTATGAGGCGTTGCACAATTGGCCCATCAACCTTACGTGCAATCATCTTCAGTAATATTTCTTTTAGCTGAAATGTTCAATAATGTCATTAGTCGCTACATAAGTGCCGCCAGCGGACACTGGCGGCGAAGTTGCTGACATTACATAGGGGGTCACTTAAAATTGCGCTCAGAATTGAATAATCATGTTGGGGCCCCTTTACTTTTCCTATTTATGACCTAAGGAATGGTTGTGCCTAATTTCAAGTTTGTACGTCACTAGGAAGTTAGAGAATTAGATTAGGTACATTACATAAGGGGTCACTGACTTTTGCACTTAGAGTTGAATAATCAAGTTGGACCCCTTTACTTTTGCTATTTAGGACTTATTTACCTCAGCAGTATAAGAAAAAGCAACCAATCACAGCTCAGCTTTCATTTTACCTCAACAGTATAAAAAATAAAAGCTGAGCTGTGATTGGTTGCTGCTGGCAACAATAATTACAGGGGAAGTCTGAGTTCTCGATTTTTAATTATGACAGTATTTTGTCGCCTGGTGCTGAAGAATGTTCTTGCAGAATTTCACTTAAATTGGACCAGAACTGTGGATTTATATACGACACAAGCAAACAGATTTTGCCTTTTATATATAACATTAACATTTTTATAACCTTGAAAAACAACTTTATGACTTGGTGTTAGAGACACAGTGTGAGAAATATATCAGTCCTAATGATCTGGTGGGTACTGCCAATATACTCACACAAGTGTGGGCGGGATAGTGTCTGTTATACACAACCATGCACATGCCAAAACTGCGGAGATGGCGAAAATAAACTTTTAGTGTAGTAATTGCAGGACTTTACAAAGAGCAGGAACCACTTTGCAATGTGATCTCCCTCACCAGGAGCACTTTGGAGAGTCCACAGGGTTTTCTGATGTAATTGCCTATTAGACCATACTAATAGTATCTTCTAACAGGTGACTTACAGGCACAATATGCTAACATGCAGAAGTAAAAAAAAAATTGAAATGATACTATGGCTTGACCACCTAAATGGGATATTCTGAAATGTTCAGATTACATTCCAATGTTTGTTCCTTCTCTCCACCCCCCCCCCCTTTCCCTTTCTCCCTCCCTCTCCTCTCTTTATTTCTTTCAAAGATAACCATCTCAAAGATAATCAAACTACAGGGATCCTTGGTCTCTCGACATAGTTGTAGGTTGTATATTTTCTGCTGTTGCATAATAGCTGTAATCACTTAATTCAAATTTTACAATGACTGTTGTGTCTTAATAGATGTAATTGTTTATATTCCATTGGATAACCTGTGGTACTCGGTCGTATTACTGCCCCCTGCTATCTTCCACATATTATCTATCCTCTTTTGTTTAAAGTTTTTTATTTATTTTTCCTCCTTTTCACATTTTCCTTGAGTCTCTCTTCCTTCTCTAACAAAAATTTTGCAAAATGATCCTCACTGGCGCTGTTGTAGTTTATTGTCCACTAAATTTATGGCTGTTATGACAACCAGAAGGGCTCCAGACACCATTTTCCTCCTCATTTTACTAATTATTTTTACAGTTAAAACTGTAGATTTGCCATGTCTTCCCCATCCCCTCCTTTCCCACCTTCTCTTTCCCTTCTCTCCTTTCTCGTGGGGTTTCCGTCCTATGAGAGTTACACTGCATAATCCATTACATGATTTATCATGGCTATGAAAATAATATCCCATAATGTGCAGGGCGTTAATTCTCCCCAGAAACATTCAAAAGCCTTTCATTACTATAAAAGTGCTCACGCAGACATTGTTTACAGAAGACCCATTTTTCTAATAACTCCTCCCTACGCTACCTTTTCTCCACACTACCCTGTCTTCTATTCAGCCACTGCCCGAGCAAAAATCAAAGGCCTCACTATCTGTTTTGGTAGATCAGTTCCTTTCATTCATACAACTACTATAGCAGATCCTGTAGGCCGATACTTGATGCCTATTGGCTCCACCCAAGACATTCCAGTGACAATAGTGTCATACTACACTCCAAATTCTAGACAAACTCAGTTCGTATCAAAACTACTTGAACTTGTTGAGACCCAATAAAGTTGGAACTGTTAACATATGTGGTAACTCCAATTGCATCCTCGACCCGAGCCTGGACAGGAATGCCATTTCCCTTCCATCCACATGCCCATTACCCTAATATTCTATATCTCAAAGTTTTAAAACACTCTTTCTTCACCACCACTTGGCTGACGCCTGGCGTGAAAAAAATCCAACAACTAAGGATTTCACGCATTACTTGGCTCCTCACTCCTTATATAGGAGAATTGATCATATCTTAGTTTCTGCCCCATTTTTACCACTAAATTCTAATATCCTCACGGTCCCCTGGTCAGACCATAGCTCAATGTCAATCCGTGTAGCTCCCTAATGACCAAACTTACAAATACTACTTGGTCCTTAAATGACTCACTTCTGACAATTCCAGAGGTTTTATCCACAATGAATACGCAATTGGATGAATATTTTACAATAAATATTCCAATAAATATTCCTTATGTTTCCTCCCCTATTTTACTATGGGAGGCGCATAAGGCAGTGCTCCGAGGCTACATCATCCAACTAGCATCCCAACGTAAACGAGAATGCATCACACTACAGTTAGAGCTAGAACAATAAGTCTCACGGCTAGAGGTGAAGGCTAAGAATAAGCCATCGAAAAACAACTTTCAAGCACTTTCTCAGGCAAGGACAGAACTAGACCTGTACCTTACAGACATTATTGAACGTAAAATTCGATGGTCTCGTCAACGCTACTGTATGTTGAATTATAAGCCATCTACACCTCTAGCCTGTAGACTCAGATCAAACACTCCTATGAGTCCCTTCTATAGACTTCATACCAAAAATGGCACAATCACGGCAAACCTGCTCACAATAGTCTCAGAATTTCAATGCTTTCTAGTTAAATTATACTCTCAACCTCCCCCTTCAGAACAAATATCTTCATATTTTCAAGATAATATGCTTCCCTCGCTTACTAAAACATTTATAGAAATCCTAGCATCAAAAATCACTTCAGATGAGGTAGCAGATGCCATTAAAACTCTCAAGGTTAGTAAATGCCCAGGCCCCGATGGCTTCTCAGCTCTATATTATAAAAAGTTTTCCTGGATGTATACAAAGCCTTTGACACTTTGAATTGATTGTATCTATTCTCAGTGCTCGAGTATTTGAAGTTCCTGTCATGTCTTAGTCAGCACATAGTTAATTATTTGCCAGCACACCTAGTTTCTGTAGGTTCTAGCCAGACTAGCCAGGGTTAACAGCTCTTGTGCTTTCTAGTCTAGGTTAATTAGTTCTGCTAGTGTCTAAGAGGTGTGGCTGGTGATTGACTTGTCTGTCAGCCAATCGGCTTCTCCGTCCTCTCTATAAGATCCAGCTCTTGCTGCCTGGGAGTTGCAGGTTAATTTTCAGTGATCCCTGAGCAGTCAGCCTGCTCAGAGCTGCTGTGTCTGGCTCCGGTACTTTGGCTTGTTCCCTGTTTGTGTCTATTGTTTGTCTGTACCTGTTCTGTTTATTTCCGTGTACTGTACCCCGGGTGTTTAGGGCTCCCTGGTAGGGATTTGTAGTGGGCCAGGTACGAGTGTGGGTCCACACCTGTCAGAAGTGATCGGCCTGTTGATTAGGCAGGGTTCCCTTCCAGGGTAAAGGTTTGCAGGGAAAGGATTTCCCTTAGTTTATTCTGCATATACGTGGCATTATCAAGATATACAGGCCTTTACCCTCCTGCAGAGGTGCTCTCTCTGTTCTGCATCTAGCCACCAGTACCAGCACTTTCCCGCGTCTGTCTTGGCTGCCCCCTGTACCCGTTCATGTTGGCAGTCCAGGACGAACGTGACACTTCTCTACCGAATTTCTTACATGGCTTAAAGTACTATATACATTCCCTAAGGCTTTTGCCCACTACAGGAGCTTTAGATTAGATACCATAACAATCCGCTGAGGCACTCGGCAGAGATGCCCTTTATCCCCTCTACTCTTCATTTTAGCTATGGAACTCCTTGCAGTCAAAATTCACAATAACTTGGTTATTAAGGGAATTGAGATTGCTTTCCTTCATCACAAGATCTGCATGTTCGCGGACGATATTCTAATGATGGTAGCTTCTCCCCTCACCACAATCCCTAATCTACTAGTGGAACTGCCCAGGTTCGGGTCTATCTCTGGATTGACAATAAATAACGCAAAATCTAAAGCCTTTAATCTCACCCTACCCCTTCAATCTAATTTTCCCTTTGAGTGGCTTACAGGGTCATTAGATTACCTGGGCATAAGATTAACTAATTCTTATACATCTCTATGTACCCAAAATTATATCCCTCTCCTCCATAAGGTCAGGCTGCTCCTAGAAAGTTTGAGCTGCTACCATAGCTCATGGATAGGAAGAGTAAATTCTTTAAAGATGACACTCCTTCCTAAACTCCTATATTTCTTTAGAACTCTTCCAGTTTATGTGCCAGGGCACATTTTGAAAACATTCCAACAAATATCCCTTCGCTTTATTTGGAAGGACTCTATTCCTAGAGTTGCACGCTCTACCTTATGTAGGCACAGACTGAGAAGGAGAATTGGGCATTCCAAACTTATTAAAATTTTATCAGGCAGCACATATAGCCCAGTTAGCTCTTCACACAACTAATAATGCCCCACTTTAGCGGTCCTTAGAGGAAACTGAAGTCTACCCTCTTACTATAGATTCAATTCTATGGACCCCACCAATACACAGACCCACTATCACCAACCCTATTACAAAACACTCCCTTAAGGTCTGGGACTCCATCAAATACTCCGGAAACCTAATCTCTCTCCATTTACCCCATCTACCGTTTCTACGAAACCCATTATTCTGTCCAGGCAATGATTCACCTCATTCCTTTAAAGCCTGGACAGACAATGGTGTCACTAAAATAAATCATTTGCTTTCGCTAGAGAGCTTTACCTCGTTTCCTATCCTTCAGAGAAAGTATAATCTGCTGTCCTCTGAAATATTCCGATACATACAATTAAAGCTCTTTGTATCCTCTTACCTTAAAAATACAAAATCCCCTTTGACTTTAACCCCTTTTGAATTCTGTTGCCTCCAGTACCCACAGGCCAAGGACCTTATCTCACAGATATACTCTGGACTCGTCCATTCATCATATTGTGCACAATTAACATATGTATCACTCTGGGAAAAAGATATAGGTAGTGCCCTCTCAGATGAAGACTGGTCCTGGATCTGGAAATCCAACAATAGAAATGCCCGTAACATACTAATGTTGGAAACATCATTTAAAGTTTTATTACATTGGTACTTGATTCCCACCCGAATAGCTCATGCAGTGCCAGGCTACTCTCCAAACTGCTTTCACGGTTGTTTATCCCAAAGTGACACACTCCACATTTGGTTGTCCTGCCCCAGAGTTAAGAGACTTTGGATCAGAGTCTGCTCATTAATATACACAGTAACCTACTGCAATATATGTAAGAATCCCTGGGAGGCTTTACTGAATAAGTGTATTGAGAACACCCCCTCAGCCTCCAGGAAACTAATATCCTTTTTTTCCCAAGCTACAAAACAAATTATCGCCCAATTGTGGAAACAGGCTTCCCTGTAATTCTTGGCAGTAAAACGTAGAATGGATTGGTATTTAATTAATGAAAAATTAACATCAATAGTGAAGATAGACATGAAGGATTTCTAAAAAATTTTACCCCATGGATAAACTACACCTTCCCTTCCTAAAATAGTGGCCCCCAAACACCGTATAAGTTACCATGTATAAACACAACCACATAGCCTTGTACTCCTCCTCTGGACACTGACCTCACGAGATAGGACCGCCATCCCTTCCTCCCCTCTCCTAATCCCGACTACTCTCCCTTCCTCTTCATCTTTAAGTAGGTTGGCCCTGGCCAGGCCATCTTTGATTTAGGGATTTCTTGGATGAAAAAGTTTATACATACAGTAATCTAAGAGTTTTATCATTCAGAACAACATATATCGAATTGTCATTTACCTAATTTGGTATACTATTTGATTATATTGCAATCACACTAGGTTGTACCTGATATATACTTCCTTGTCAAAATTGTAAAATTGAATAAAATTATTTTTACAAAAAAAAATTGGAATGGCGTTTTTTTATGCTTGTACCTCCAAAATGATATTAATCACCTTTAAATGTTAAATAATACAAACTCTAAAAAGCTACTTATAGAAAACGTAACTTGTCCCATAATAAACAAAACTTAATACAGCATTTTAGAACGCTCACATCCTGTTTTGTGGTGGCTACATTGTTCTATATGGGACTTAGGCCGGCTGCACACGGCCGTGATGGGCTCCGCTGCAAAATTCCGCGGCGGAGCCCGTCACGGCGCCCCCCAGGAGACCCCATACATACCTGCAGATCCGGCGTCCTCGCTTAAGCATGACGCTTCCCCAGCGGCGTGTCACATGGTGCGGCGGAGGTGGGCGGGGAAGCATTTTCACGCTATCTTCCGCTGTGCTACAGCGGAATATAGCGTGAACGGATGGCTTCCATTGACTGCAATGGAAGCTGTCCGCGCGTACACCCACGGCAAATAGAGCATGCCGCGGGTGAGGACGGGAGATTTCGCGGTGCGGAATTCCACCGTGGAATTCCGCACCGTGAGCATTGAGCTATTAGGTTCAATAGAACCTAATAGCTGTGGGCAACGCAATGGATTTCCGCCGCGAATTACACGGCGGAAATCCGTTCGTGGGAAGGAGGCCTTATAAGACGCTGACCAGTATCTATATCTAGGTCTCATGAGGACAGAAAAATAGCAGGATCAAAGACTGATGCAGAAGTACAGTTGGATGCTTGATTGTTTAGCTAGAGGTATTCCAGTAGAAAGAGGAAGATAGTGATCCACTATATAGAGCTCTGGTGAGACTGTATCTGGAATACTGTATATAGTCCTGGAGAGCTCATCTACAAAGGTGCTAAGCATAAGCCTTATCAGGAAAGACATAATAAAGTGTTCCGAGCTTTTCAAAGTGACTTTTCAGAACAAGCTGCCATGTGTATGCACCTGAGGAGTAGCAGTATTTCTGGTCATTTATGACTTGTATATAGCAATTTCACCAGTTCTATCAGCTTCACCCTCTGCAGACTGTAGTTCTAATTCTCAATTTTCCCTATGGGCTCAGTCACAATGGCTTTTTTTTGCACGATTTACAGCTGCGTTTGCGATCTGCACCTATATAGACCCAATGCTTTGCAATGGGAGTGGTCGCATGTGTGCATTTTTCATGCGGACAAACGCATGTGGCGAATATTATAGGACACAACGAGTCGCAGAACGCATGTAACTGCGTTCTGCGCAAATTGGTGTTCCTGTGTATGTGTGCTCAATGGAGCCGACGGCAGTAGTGCCAACCCCATTGAGAACATATACTAAAGATCGTTCTCTTCTGCCACAGCTGTCACAACTGTGGCAGAGGAGAACGATATTCTCCAATTGATTTCAACGGAGCCGGCAATACAGCCGGCTCCATTGAAAGCATTGGGCTGCCGGCGAGCACGGGATGAATTTTCGGGGAAGGGCTTCAAATATAAGCCCTTCCCTGAAAACCATTCAAAAAAGTGTAAAAAAAATCAATACTCACCTCTTGCAGCTGCCAGGGCTCAGCCACGTCCAGCCGGCTCTTCTCCTGAACTGCTTTCAGTAGTATTCATCAGGTGGGGATTTAAAATTTCTGCCTGCTGAATACTACTGAAAGGATAGCGGGCAGCGGTCTTTTTGAACGTACAAACGCCCGTGTGACCGAGCCCTTTGGGCGAATAAATGCTGTTAGCAGCATTTTTTCCGCTGTGCTGCTGGCTTCGGTCACGCGATTTTTTAGAGCGCATCAGTTATGTGCACAAAAAAGCGTGTGAAAAAATGCCTGTGTGACTGAGCCCTTAGTTGGTGGATATAGCTGCTATGATGTCTTCCATACACCGCACATAGAGATCAGTGTGTATGCATGCATTGAAAGCAAAAATAAGTCCATTCAATGCACTGAGTGGCGACTTTCCAATTAATAGCGAAGGAACGGGTAAGTATAAAAAGTACACACCCAGACTCCACAGCACCTGCCCTACGGGCCCATACACTTAGTTTATAGTGCTCATAGGACATGACAGGATCCCTTTAAGGCAGTGTTTCTCAACTCCAGTCCTCAGGGACCCCAACAGGTCATGTTTTCAGGATCTCCTATAGTAAGAACACCTGAGGCGCCGACAAGAATTACATCACCTGTGCAATACTGAGAAAATCCTGAAAACATGACCTGTTGGGGGGTCCTGAGGACTGGAGTTGAGAAACACTGCTTTAAGGCATGCAGGAATTTTTTTCATTTTTATGTTGCCGCATTCAGAGAGTCATAAGTTTTGCTTTTTTTTGCATTTCTGTATTAGACTTATTTTTAATGCCACCATTTTGGGGAGCATATAGTTTAGGTGAACAGTTTTCTGGGGAGAAACATTTGAACAACTGCAACTTTTGGGTTTGTTTTTTTTTGCCTTTTGTTTTTACATCATTTAGTGTACAGTATAAATGGTATGTTAAGGGCTCTTACCCACTTACGTTTTTTTAAATACTGCGTTAATGCTGCGTTTATTTTAACGCAAATGTGAATGGGACATTCTAATGCTAAAAACGCATCGCACAAAAATCGCAAAGCACAAACTTGCCATGTGTTTTTAACATTATAAAGTCCCTTTAACATCCCCGTTAAAAAAATCCAAGTGGGGAGGAGCCCTAAAGGAGATAACTCCTTGATCCGTAGGGGTCCAACTACTGAGAATCCCAGGGATCCTGAGAACAGGGGTCCCAACAGGCCTTGTATGAATAGAGTGCAGGAAGTGCATGTGTGTCGCCGCTCCATGTATTTCAGTGACAGCTCCGGAGATTGTCAAGTGTTTATGCTTGGCAATTTCCTGCACTGTCATTGAAATGAATGTTACGGTGGTACACTTGCGCATCCTCTTTTCCATTCATGCAGGGACCGTCAGGACCTCCATGTTCTGGATCGGTGGAGGTCCCAGTAGTTGATAAAATTATTCTCTATTCTATGGATAGGGAATAACTTTACATTTTGGTACAACCTCCTTAAATTTGTCCTCTAAAACTATTCAATTATGGTGATGCCAAATGTATATATATTTATATATTTTTTCCTTATGTTTTACTTTTTTTGCATGAGCACACTTAAAAAATCATTTGTTTTTGTGTCGTCAAATTCGGAGTTATAACTTTTTAATTTTTTCTGAGATAAGTTGACATTTTAATGACCACTTTGGGGTACATTTGTCATTTTGATCACTTTTTATTGCAATATGAACAAAAAAACAACAATTGTGTTTTTCTTTTTTAATGATGTTCACATGATAATTTTGCAGCTCAGGCTGTTGCAGGTATGTGTAACTTTTTTATTGTTTTATTTTTTCTGCACAGTATAGCAATATGTATCAGGTGCGGAATATGAGGCCAGTGATGGAGAGGCTTTACACCAGTTCAGTTGGACAAACAATGCTTTACTGAATCTACAATAAAGAATAATATGGTTACACACAACAGTATCTGGATATAGTGCAAATAGTTTACTAACGTTCAATTAATACTATAACTCAGTCCATACCCTGCAAATAGGGTGTCCTTGATATTGTGCACGCATTATAGAATTATCACAGTCAACAAACGGATCACCCTGACTAGCAGTAAATAGCTCCATAGATGCTGTTTGAAAATAGGAGGCTCTTCTGAAGTAACTTATGTCCCATTTAGATGGTGTCTTACCTGCTCAAGATTTTGGCAATTTTTTAACCTCATTAACATACCCGTTAAGCACACAGTCTGAGGTAAGACAAATATAAAACACAAGTTTATTTACTCTTTAGTATATGTAAGTAAAATAGTTAATTAACATATAGGCATTGAGATCACATGGGTAACAAAAATAAGCATCAATACATCACCGGATATTGTAGCATCACTCCGCAATCGGGGGATCTCCAGGTACGATTGGCAAGAGGATCCGGTTAGTACGCCGATACGTCTATCGACCACAACAAAACGAGTCCCGACTCTTCCCTGAAGATCACTGCTATTTATGCCGTTCTTACATTACGTGGCATATCTGCTTCTGCGCAGTTATGGGTATATACGTCATTCTAATATGGCTATTCAGGTTCTAGACATGCGTAGTAGATGATTGGCAACACAATATATTGAATATTTTGTCCATGAAGTCATCGACATCTGTGTTATATTATGAGTCATTCTTGCTGTCTTACCATATATGTCGAAGATATTCTGCTTTTGAACAAATGTTAGCAGAATATTCAGACGGGTCATTAGTTCATTGAAGTTCTGGTTAACTCATACGGCAACTAGTTATTTGATTACACAATCATCCAGTTCAATCGTATCCCATACGTGTCACAGATGGGACAACAGTCGTCTTAAAGTTCGATGCCACCACTAGGTTGTTGGTGCAGAGCGTTTAGACAGGCAAATCACCGCTAGATTCTCACTCACTGCTTTACATTCTATGCACATTATGGGCAGATTACAACCCCTGCGGCCTCAGTTGCTATAGAATACTAACAAACATCTAGCTGGACAGCAGCCATGTGAGTACAGGACTTGTGATGATGTCACTATCATGTGATCAGGAGCGGAGCTTGTTACTCCTTCACTGGTGTCGCCATCGTGTGATCAGGGGCGAAGCATGTAAGTCACTCACAAACTCACTCACTCACGCAAGGACGGAATGGTTGTCATTAGTAGTTTGAGTAGACACTATGGCACAGCATCTGGGAAAAGTCTTCTTTGACTACTGAGCCATTGGCAAGTCCAGCCCATATTGAATTGTAAGAGAAAAATTGTAGGAAAATGGCTGGCTTCAGTGATTTTGAGGCACAACTGCATTAACCCCTTAAAGGGGTTGTCCCGCGCCGAAACGTTTTTTTTTTTTTTTTTTTAACCCCCCCCCCCGTTCGGCGCGAGACAACCCCGATGCAGGGGTTAAAAAAACAACCCGCACAGCGCTTACCTGAATCCCGGCGGTCCAGCGTCTTCATACTTACCTGCTGAAGATGGCCGCCGGGATCCTCTGTCTCCGTGGACCGCAGGGCTTCTGTGCGGTCCATTGCCGATTCCAGCCTCCTGATTGGCTGGAATCGGCACGTGACGGGGCGGAGCTACACGGAGCCGGCATTCTACACGAGCGGCCCCATAGAAGACTGCAGAAGATCCGGACTGCGCAAGCGCGGCTAATTTGGCCATCGGAGGGCGAAAATTAGTCGGCTCCATGGGAACGAGGACGCCAGCAACGGAGCAGGTAAGTATAAAACTTTTTATAACTTCTGTATGGCTCATAATTAATGCACAATGTACATTACAAAGTGCATTATTATGGCCATACAGAAGTGTATAGACCCACTTGCTGCCGCGGGACAACCCCTTTAAGTACCAGAGTGCTTAAGTTCTAAAGGACCAGAAAATGTTTCACAATTTATGCATGTGATGGTTCTTTGGTCCTAATTTTTTCTCCTGGAGTCCCAAAATTATTTTTGCTGCGTTTTTTTTGTTGGTGACATATGGGGGTATTAGCATTCTTGCTCTAAAATAAAGAACAGAAATGGCTTTTCCCATTTTAGATGTTTTGATATATCATTTGTATAGTTTTGGATTACTGGGCAGTTATGGCGACAGTTTAGATTGGCGTGGGCAGTGGGCTGTTTTCATATATATATATTATATATATATATATATATATATATATATATATATACACACACACACACACACACACACACACACATTTGTATTTTATTCTGTAATTTTTCTTATGTATTTTTGTAACAATTTGTTTTCTTTTTTTACTTTACAGTTTCCCACTGTAGATAGAGCATCCATAGGAGCCCCAGTTACAAGGATAAAAAACATACCCCTCTAATGACAATAGTTACTGCCAGGGTTGATCTTGGTTTGCTAAGACCCAGTAACTCTGCCACGCCAGGGGGCATCCAACGATCACGTGATCGCTAGGATCAATAGAGGAAACAGCACTGTCACTTCCTCTATTCTCCACATAGCGGTCATTGAGCCTGCAAAAGAGAAGGCAGAAGCAGTTAAAAAACACTTCTATCTCTTTCCCAGGAGAGACAGCATAGCCCTGGCCTACTAGATTGCAGGAGCAGCAACTTTAGTCCTGCACTGTATTTGCTTTGATCCTGCTCAGTATTTCCAGCTGTGATAAGAGCCCAGGACCAAGTGGTTCCATGTATTTACAGCACTTGGTCCTAAATGGTTTAATGGAGTCTGCACCATATCTTCTTCTATTAACCATTTTAGGTCATCATATCTTGATATCACAATGTGGTTCCTGAGTTCTGATCACCCTAAAAGACTTTTTGAAATTGTCATTTTCTAATGTAAGACTTATTTATCTGCTTAGCAATGTAGATAATGTGCTTTTACATAATTCTGGTGGCAATACATTAATTGACAGTGCTTCAGTGTGTAAACATGAAACAATGAAGTGCTTCCTTAGAAGCAAGTCCGTAAAAGAGCTATGTGGAGGTTAGACATGAGCTATGTAGAATACAAATACCTCAGCTGAGCGTTAATAAATAATAGGGGTTAAAGTTAAACAGAGTTATTTAGCAAGGATGCAAGGAAGTTATTAGACCAGAACAGGAGCTATTAGTAACTACCTGGTGGCCTGACTGTGTTGACTTCCCTACAGTTCCCAGTTCTTCATTGCATGTTTGTGTTACCTGGGTAACAGATATTCTCTTACTGTTGATCTAATACACCTTGCTGGGATATTTAACTTGGAGGAAACTAGAACAAGCAGCTCACAACACTGCTGCCTCAGAGCCAGTGCACACAGAAGCCTTCTGCAGAAATGGGTTGTCACGCTAGCAAGAGCACAACTGCGGTGGATACTTCGAAGAAGCCAGGAGAGCAAGCAAAAGCGGATGGAGATCCCAAGGAACATACTAGTGACACAACGCCTTGTGCTTCTCAGCATGCAGCAAAAAAAGATAATGCAGACCACAAGAAGAGCTAAGACTCAAATGCCGCACTTGAAATGATCATAAAGATGCTAACTTATTTATGCTTACTTGGGTGCATTGAAGAACTTTGTGATTTACCCTTCATTTCCTTTACCACTTAAAGACTATGCAACATTAATGACATCTGAAAGATCATCGAAAAAGAATGCTGAAACTCTTCTACAGGAGTGCAACCACCCTTCAGTGTCTCTTCACCAGAAGATCATCCACCAGGTGTGAAGTTCCAGGAGGTGTACATTGTGAACATGAAGACCTTCCATGGATAAGAAGTTCTGTGGATAAGACACTTGCATGCAGGAAATATCTTGGACTTTTGCATCAACGATGAAGAATTTTATCCCGGTTACACATGGACACTTTCATCCGTCAAGCACAAGTTGGTGTAAGCATTTGCAAAATATGAAGATGTCAAAACCATGAAATATGATTTGTGTTTTTTTTTCATTTAAGTTTTTTGTTGCTTGTAAAATGTGTAATTAGCATGTAATTCATTTTCATTAATCTAATGTATAATGAATATTGATGGAGCCCACTCATCACTTCCTGAAGGTCTCAAAATTATAACCTCCAGATAAGAGCTTTGGATTATTGCATATAGTCATCATACATTTAAAAAAATGTTCTTTAAGATACGGTTATGGGGCATTCACATCCATATAATGTACTTTCTGGGCTAGCAGGGATTCGGAATATCATCACATTGAGTTGGTAGTTATTATACTGGACTTCTTGGAAATTAATTGCTGTTTTCCTCTGGGTGTGAAGTGTCATTAAAAACAAAAAAAGAACAAAAATACAAACTTAATATTCATTAGTTTTTAGGCCTTGTTGCACATTGGCTTGTTCTGTGTGTAAATTTCTGTACTGAAAATACGAAGTCTCATACAAATATACTATATACTGTTGGTGGTATTACATTCAATGTATTGGATACTTTACAAAGCTTCACGAAAATTGACAATGGTAACATTTAAAAGCTATTATGAAGCAAATTGAAATGTTTTTGGTTGTATCTGATTGAGTATAATGGAATGTTACAATAAATTTTACCTAATATTTTAATCCAATCCTCTCGTCTGTGTATGGGATCACTGGTTCTTAATGGCTACACACCAGAGATATATTTGGGGTAGAGTTTTCTATCCTCATATTGTCCTATTCTCTATCATCATATCTATGTAGCTATGTCATATGATGATATGGCATAGCTACTTAGCTAGCTAGAAATGACGATAGAGAATATGACATCGCTACACTATCCTACCAAAGTATTTGGACACCCCTATGAGTAGAATAGATCATGTCTTAATAGCATATCATGTGTCCTGACTCCTAAGCCATGCTATATAAGATGCAGACCCTTGGAGGTGTCAGCCATAGTTTGTTTTACCTAATATGCCTCGATCCAGGGAAATTACAGAGTTTATACGTGGTATCATTGTTGGTTGTCACATTAGTGGACTATCGTTTGATGACATTTCCGCTAAAATCCAGATCACCAGATCAACTGTAAGTTACTGTAGATGATCACAAGGTGGCACGCCTAAACTAAGAACTGGACAACCCAAATGTATTAATTGAAAGGGACAAACAACAGCTAAGGGGGAAATTATTTGCAGAGCTTGCTTTTCCAATATCCAGGAGCATTTGAGAATCTGCAAGCAAGTGGAAACCAAGTCAGTAAGTCAGTGTCAGAACTGTACGATGGGAACTTTACGCTATTGGATATATGAGTTATACTGCTGCACACAAGCCATCTACCATAAAGCTATCACAGTTCCTGCTCAGGTGTCCCAATACGTTTGGCATGATAGTATACATAGACAATGGAGCATATAACATAGCTATGTCATTTCCCTTATCATCATATCTGTCCAGCTACATCATATCCTCTATCATCATATACATCTAGTTAAGTAGATATGATGATAAAGGATATTACATAGCTAAATGGAAATGACGATGGAGGATGTGACATAGCTACTGTATATGATTTCCTTATCGCAATAGCTATGTCCAATGCTATATCGTCATATCCATCTAGCTATGTCATCATATCTGCAGTTCAATGTTTTCAAATGTAAAATAACATATTGAGGAGAATAAAACCTCAGACTGAGTATCATATTGAGTCTTCCGTGTTATCCAGAACTTCAGAAGAGAAGAATTTAGGGGTTCTGATTTCTGACAACCTCAAAATGAGTCCACAGTGCAGTCAGGTAAAAAAAAAAGCAAGTAAGATGCTTGACTGCAGAGCTAGAGGTATTACCAGTGGAAAGAGGGAGATTGTGATACCACTGTATAAAGCTCTAAAGATACTAAATCTGGAATATTGCGTTCAGTTCTGAAGACCTCATCTATAGAAAGACATTAATAAAATAGAACAAGTCCAAACACAGGCTACAAAAAGGAAGAACAAAACTTAACAGGAAAGACATTAATATAATTTGTATAGCCTGGAAGAAAAAAGGGAGAGGGGAGGCATGATGGAAGCCTTTATATATATATTACAAGAGGGAAGAAGGGAGATGGGGACATGATGGAAACCTCTATATATGTTAAAAGAAGAGAGAGGGGACCTGGTGGAAACCTTTATATATGTTACAGAAGGGAAGAAGGGAGATGATGGACATGATAGAAACCTTTATATATGTTACAGGAGAAAGAAGGAAGATGTGGACATTATGGAGACCTCTATAGATGTTAAAAGAAGGGACAGGGGACACGGGGAAACCTTTATATATCTCACAGGAGGAGGGAAGGGAGAGGGGGACTTGATAGAAACCTCTACATATATTATAGGAGGAGAGAAGGGAGAGGGGGCAGACATAATTGAAACCTCTATATATGTTACAGGAGGAAGAACAGAGAGGAGGGACATGATGGAAACCTCTATATATGTTACAGGAGGGAAGAAGGGAGAGGAGAGACATGATGGAAACCTCTATATATGTTACAGGAAGGAAGAAGGAAGAGGAGGGACATTATGGAAACCTCTATATATGTTACAGGAGGGAAGAAGGGAGAGGAGGGACATTATGGAATCCTCTATATATGTTACAGGAGGGAAGAAGGGAGAGGAGGGACATTATGGAAACCTCTATATACGTTAAAAGAAGGTAGAGGGGACATGGTGGAAACCTTTATATATGTTAAAAGAAGAGAGAGGGGACATGGTGGAAACCTTTGTATATGTTAAAGAAGAGGGAGGGGACATGGTGGAAACCTTTATATATGTTACAGGAGGGGAGAAGGGGGAGGAGGCACATGATCGAAACCTTTATATATCTTACAGGAGTAGAGAAAGGAGAGGGGGACATGATGGAAACCTCTATATATGTTATAGAAGGAGACAAGGGAAAGGGCAGACATGATGGAAACCTTTATATATGTTACAGGAGGGAGGAAGGGAGATGATGGGCATGATAGAAACATTTATATGTTACAGGAGAAAGAAGGGAGATGTGGACATTATGGAAACCTCTATAGATGTTAAAAAGGAGAGAGGGGGCATGGTGGAAACCTTTATATATGTTAAAGAAGGAAGAAGGGAGAGGGGGACATGATGGAAAGCCCTATATATGTTAAAAGAAGGGAGAGGGGGCATGGGGAAACCTTTATATATCTCACAGGAGGAGAGAAGGAAAAGGGGGACTTGATAGAAACCTCTACATATATTATAGGAGGAGAGAAGGGAGAGGGGGCAGACATGATTGAAACCTTTATATATGTTACAGGAGGAAGAACGGAGAGGAGGGACATGATGGAAACCTCTATATATGTTACAGGAGGGAAGAAGGGAGGGGAGGGACATATTGAAAACTTTTATATATGTTAAAGATATAAATAAGGTAAGTAGGGAAGCATATTTTTTAGGAAGCTAAACGCTGCAACAAGAGGACACAATCTGAGATTAGTTGAAGAAAAATCAGAAGCAACTGGACATATTTAACTGAAAGAATAGTAGATGCTTGGAACAAACTTCCAGATGATGTAATTTGAAAATCAACAATAAATGAATTCCAGCTCCCTGGGATAGCATAGATCTCTCCTAAGACAGAAATAAAAGGAAATAATATAAGGGCAGACAGAATTGATCATGTGCTCTTTTTCTGCTATCAACTTTCTATCTCCCTATCATCATACTCTTTATTGTTATATCCATCCAGCTATGTCATAAATGTCTGATCGACTATATTGTTTCTGTATTTTCATATCTGCAGTATCTATAGTCAGATATTTAGATATTGATCCTCATGAAAACAGTGCTTGCCTGTGTCACTATTTGATCACATGGAATCTGTGGAACCGTTGTATGAGGTGTAGATCTCATGAATCACTGTCAGAATCTGATACAAATGCATTGGCATTAACATGACAAAATAATGGGATATTTAGGTATTTGGATAGGTTTCCCTTATATATGGAATATATTTATAGTAAATAATCAACATGATTAAAGTCCATTTATTGTGTATATATTTTACTTATTAAAACCAGATAGTGAAACATTTTCCATTTTTCTAATCTGTCTTTATTTTCTCATTGTAGATCGTCTGTATATGATCAAGCCGGCAACCATCTTATCTGAACTGCAGTTCACAGCATTAAGAGATATGCCTTGCAGTAGCCTCATGGGCCATAGACACAACAGACTGGATAAGACTCTTTGACATCTGTGGGAAAGGGTTGTGGGTAGAGATGAGCGAACGTGTTCTTAACGAACACTTACGCACCCGGACACCGGCTTTACCGAGGACTTCAGTGTCCGCGCGTAAAGATTCGGGGGGCGCCGGGGGGCGGGGAGAGGCGCGGCGGCGCGGGCAGCAGCAGCGGGAAACAGGGGGGAGCCCTCTCTCTCTCCCTCTCCCCCCCACTCCCCGCCGCACCCCCCGTGCTGCCACGGCGACCCCCGAACTTTTTTCGCCCGAGCACGGAATTGCTCGCAAAGTTCGCTGTTCGGGCGAAAAGGGGCGGAGCCGAACACGTTCGCTCATCTTTAGTTGTGGGCATGCTCTGTGATGTGTAGAAGTCATTGTCCAGGGAGGGGGAGGAGGTGAGCTGTTACCATCACCTATTGTGAATGATGCATCCTGTGTTCGCCTTATAGAGATGTTATCTTTCATTGTAATCCTGCCTGTATTGTTAATGAGCTAACTATTGAAAAGTTTTTCTTACAGAACAAGAAGTGTCAGACCATTATTATAAATGTTCGTGTGAGAACTGCAGGATTTTTTTTTACAAAATATAGATTGTGACATCAGAAATAAAGAAAATCATTAAATATTTTTAAAAATGTATTTAACATAAATATTTATTTACAAACCCAGCAAAGTTTAACTTGACAATTGCTTTCTAAAGGGAGCCTGTCACCATTTTTAAGCACATTAAAACAATAACAGTGCTGCAAGAATGGACTTTCAGTTATTCCAATGTAGCTTTTGTTTTCAATGGTAGTGAAAGCATAACTGTATATTTACCTACAGTGTGGGAGCTCTTCAAACCTCTAGTATACAGGTATGCTTTTATCAGCCATGCAAACAAAACCTTTGTTGGAAAGACTGCAACTATATCATTGCAACACTGGTATTGTTTTAATAGGCTTAAAACTGGTGGCAGGTTCCCTTTAAATACTTTTTTCAATGGTTTGTTGTGTTGAGATAATTTATTGCAGCAAGTTACCAGCATTTGCTTAATTTTTGATACCCTGTAAACTATAGGTCATTTTCTGATGACGTGATCTTTTCCTTATAATTTTGTAAGCATTATCCATCACATATCAGAATGCACTGTTCATGCTTGTATATTCCTTGAACCTAAAAAAATATTTCTTGTAATGCAAAACTAGAAGCTCATTGCAGCGTTCTTTTTTTCTAAATGCACATATTACATAGCAGTATCAACATCAATGTAAGGGATCTTGGGAAAATCAATAAGTGGACTTACAGGAGGTGCCATAAATAACATTGCGTAAATAAAGCTACTCAAGAATATCTACATAAAGCTGTCAATGCAATCTGTCTGGACTACATATTTTAGGGCTTCAATAGGCACAGTTATGGCACATAACTTGGGTAGTCCCACAGTACTTAGCCATGTTGGTACTGCCAACTGAGGTGCTCACAACTTGGCAAATGCTGCCCATTTTGGGGGAACTTTTTTCACATAAAAAGGACTTGTGGTGGGTGAAATGAAGTGTTAACTTTAGTGATACTGTACATGTAGCTCTCCCAGGAGTGTTTCTTTTTTTACATACAGTTAAAATGTTTTTTGAACAATGTCACGGGCAGCAGTCCGTTCCTTGGATAACAGGCTGATTGGGTCTGGCTAGCATTTTAGGGGAAAAACTGGGTAATACTCAGAGTTGGGTACTGTGTTTGCAGAAACATTACTCCACGGGTCATCTGGTATTGCAGTTAGTCCCTTGAACAGGAATGAGATGCAATACCAGATAAACTCATGGATAGATGTTGCACTGTTCCTGAGAGAGAAAAAAAAGAACAGAATCTTTTTTTTTTTAGTCCTGGACAAACCCCTTCAAGCTCTTGCTGTTACTGCATCAGAATCTCCCCCACCTCTTAGAGAAGACGATAGTTAGTCTACACTGTATATTTTCAGTTAAAGCCTCAATTTCTCTATATCCTGTATGTTTGAGTGAAGCAATCCTCTAGAAGTTCATTTTTGTGTGATTTTTTTCATAAAAAGTTCCTGTTGGGTCAGTTTGAACTTGACTGCATTTGGTCTTCTTTGACTCTGATGGGTGTGTCAGCTGTTGGTGTACACTTGAGGGCAATTAGGGAGAATTTTTATTTCCCTCCTGGCCTAGATTCTCTGCTGGTCATTTTCATTGCAGTCTCCTTCTGCTGTGGAGTTAGGACATCTCTTACCCAGACCCCATGGCAACGGTCTTACCCAGGGCAAGCATCTGTTGCTGATTTATCATCCCTCCCACTATTTTGTTGTCTGCGCTAATCCCCAACACTACTTGTCTAGGCCTACTCTACATCATCTTAAGAGGGGAATAGCCAGTATTTTGGTGGGGCAGATCTGATTCTGAGCAGAGCAATGGGTAGGACTTTTGAACATTTTAGGTGAGTGTCCTGACAGAGCTTCCCTAAGGCAAGTTTTAAAGTCAAGTTCATGCGCTCAGCCTTTCATAGGCTCTGAGGTCTGTGTGCAAAGTACAATTTCCATCTGAACGTGAAGCAGCTGGCTAGCTCTTGTTTGATCTCTGCAGCAAAGGCTGGTCTGTTGTATGACCAAATCCACACCGGTAGGCCGTGTCTTGGAATTATGTCCCTCAGTAGTGCTCTGGCCACTTCGGTTAATTTTTCAGTCCTAGTGGGGTAGGCCTCCATCCACTGCGTGTAAGTACAGACATAGACCAGGGGATACTTCCAATCCATCAGCTGCAGGCATTTGAGCAAAATCCACTAGTACATCTTGGAAGAGAGCAGCTCCATAAGATTATATCCCTGGCGTCTTTAGAGGTCCTTGTCTGCGACTATTTTTAGCATAAATGACACATTTTCTGGTGCTCGCCTGGTAAATCTTGGGATGTACAGCACATCTTGGATTAGATCTTCCATGGTGGTGGACCCATAGTGTGTCCTCATGCACTTTCTTGACAATCTCCATTGCTAGTGCTGTTAGGGCCACACTTCTTCCATCCGAGGGGATGAACCAACCCTCAGAGGTGTATTTTTCATCTTCTGTCTTTAGTCACTCTTGTTCACTTTGTGGAAAGGGTTCCTGTTGCTGAGGGGAACCAGGAAAAAGGCTTGTGGCTTTGACAGAACTTTCGGCGTTTCAGAGAGTGGCAGCTTGCTTGGCATTAGCATCTGCCTCTCTATTTCCCTGTGCAACGAGTGAGTCTCCCTTCTATTTTCCTTTATAGTGAATGACCTATGCCTCTTCTGACAGTTCCAGAATGAGAGGAGCATGCTTCACTTCTTGAACCGCTGAAGGGATCAGACTCTGTTCTTTTTTCAGGGCCCCATGAACATGAAGTGTGAGGAAGGCATTCTTTGATTCAGTGAAGATATTGCCTTTCACCCCAGCTGCCAGCTGTAGGGTTTTTCTGATAACTGCAATAAGTTCTGCCTTTTGAACTGAAGTTCCTTTGGGCAATGGTTCTGCTTTTGTAGTAGTCTGTAGGGTGACCACTGCATATTCAGCATTGCATATGCCTTCATCCATGAAGCTGCTACCAGCTGTGTACTATTCAACATCAGGAGCTTCAAGCGGTGTGTCTTGTATATCAGGATGGCTGCTGAAGACTTCATCCATCACCTCCCAGCAGTTATAGTCAGAGGTTTCAGTTCTGGTGGGCAACAGAGCTGCTGGATTTAGAGTAGTACACACTTCCAACATTAGTCTTGGGTTTTCACATAGGAGGCCTTGGTACTTGATCATGTGACCATCTGTCAGCCAGTGATGACCTTTGACATCCATCAGAGTTAGGACAGAAGGTGTCACTCGTACTGTAACATCTTGGGCCAGGGTTAGCTTGTCAGCTTCCATACCCAAGGCCACTATTGCTGCCAGTCTTCTTAGGCAGGGAGGCCATCCCATGGCTGCATTATCAAGTTGCTTGGACAGATAGGCAGCAGGTTGATGCCATGATCTCATCATCTGGGTGACAATGCCGATCACCAGTCTCTTCCTCTCATGAACATACAGAATAAGTGGTTTCTCCACTGGCAAGACCAGTGTGGGTGCTTTGCTTGATGTTGTCATAGGCTTTGGTATGTTCCTGCTTCCGGCACAAGGGGGCATCTTTACCTCTCTTTGTGACTTCATTAAGGGGTTTGGCCATTTCAGCAAGGCCAGGTATCCATATTCTGCAGAATCCGGCAACTCCAAGGCAACACCAACTGCGATTTCGATCGCGGCATTTTGCCCTGATTTTACAGCCGTTTTTGAACGCATGTTCCTGCTTCCGACAGTGGGTTTTAATGCACCCCATCATTCTGATGGGAGATGAGGTGTGCTAATCCTGACAAAATAGAGCAGGCAGTGCACAAAAATTGCAATGCTAGAAAGTGCCTCGTTAGGCCCCATTGAAAACAATGGGAGCGTTTTACAGCAGCATTTGGAACATCGCGGTAAAAACTGCATATCTGAAAGTGGCCACAAGACCTGTGTTACACGAGCGTATCCATATGTGCACACACATTTGCATTGTGTTTTTGCTGGATTGGCGTTGCGTATTTGCGTGTGCAACAGCATTTTTTACTACATTTTTGCACAACCAGGTAAATACACTCAGCTCTGTTACATACATATATACTCCCACACGTATATACACTCAGCTCTGCTCCACCAAGTATATAGTGGTCTACAGCTCAATGACTGTATTCTCTCTTTGTAGTAGATTTAATCTGTAGAGTATACCAGAGATAGAAGATATTACTGCAATATACACCAAATATACTGGGGGCTCTACAGTAACATTTACCATGTTTGCCCGAAAATAATGAGCATTGTGTGATTTAATGTCCAGTCGGGATATCTCCTGTAGTTTAAATAAATAAACTACAGAATATTTAAATTAAATATTCATATTAATATTATGGTAGACATTATGCGATTGTGCTAGGTATAAAATGCTAACTCTTTTTTAGACAGTGGAGTGTTTAGGCAATGCAGATATTGTTTGCGATCCCTACTTTTTTGACACTTTTGAGATTCCGTAGCTATCTGTCATCGCGCAGGCGCGTCAGCCTTCTCTATGGCATTCCACTAGTTGTGGTTTTGTCGGTAAGGAGATTCCTGCGCATGTGTGATGGGTAGCGTAATGACGAGGGGTTAGAACACCCTTCTACTATCGCGCGATGCGAAGCATTCTCGCGCCTGCGCAGAATGACGGGGGACGCCGGGCTATGATGCTCTGAAGATGGAGCGGATGGGAGTGATACACGGCAGACTCTGGAGCAACACCTGTAAGTGTTTTAGTTAATTGTGCGTGTGTACAGATCTGGTGATTGGGTTCTGTCACTATTTATTCAGTGCAATGTTTTATATGGTATATGCTTAACAAAGACCATAGACTGTTGGTCGAAAACGTCGCGTTTTAATACTTGGACTACAATAAAGATTTGGCTTTTTCCATGAAAATCGTTTGGTAAGAAGTTGGATTCCCTGGTGCTGCCTTACCTCTCTATTCATTTGCCCGAAAATAAGACACTGTCTTTATATTAATTTTTGCCCCAAAGAGGCACAGTGTCTTTTTTCAGGGTGGGGCTTATACTCACCTGGTCTGCAGCTTCTAGGTCCTTCGCGCTGCTGGTCTCTGGCGGCACTGCGGCAGGCTGCCGTGTCCTCCGCTCTGACACAGAACTCTGTTTCTGGTGATGGGGCTTTGAATACCCCTCCTCCAGCAAGCGAGTGCTGTTATTGGCACACGAGTGCCGTTGCTCAGCCAATTAGAGCCAGCGCTTGATGAACCAATCACAGCCATTAGGTGATGTTATTCACTGAATGGCTGTGAATGATCGAGCGCCAGCTCTGATTGGCTGGCGCTCGATCTAATCACAGCACTTGCTTGCTGGAGGCAAGGTATTTAAAGCCCTGTTACCAGAAAGAGAGTGATGTATCAGAGCAGAGACCAGCGAGAGAGACTCAGACGCCATGGACTAGGTGATTATTGATGTTTTTTTTTTCATGTAGTTTAGCTAGGGTTTATTTTCGGGGGAGGGCTTATATTTCAAGTCTCCCCCGAGAACTGAGTATGGATTTTTTTCAGGTACAAACATGTAATATACACTAATTGACTGTTGCCATGTCCCGGAAAAGTGGATGGGTCAATGTAGTATCTAGAAAAGGCTGGGCACCCATAGCAAAATTTTGAATGAGACCACCCTAAATCATATATATGAGAGAAGGCATTATGCTCGCTCATACACTATTTTGGCTTTGTCTATCCAAAAGTTTTATTTTTTCTCTCTCTGCTAAGACATATATGCAGGTAGTTTGGCTCTTGCATAGAGCAATTATGCGAAATTCAAGGTAATTTTGCATGAAGAATTAGCTTGGGTCTGAATCGAAAGTATACACACAAGGGGAAACTGGGAGAAATAAAACAAAAAATTAAGGCTTATGCCCACGGCCAGGTCGGATTCCACCAGTGAAATATCGCAGCGGAATCAGACCCGTCGCCCCCCCAGAGACCCCATACTCACTGGAACCCATGAGTGTCTCGGTGACGCGGATTCTCGCAGTACTTCTGCTGTGTTTACAGCGGAAGTATCGCGGGACGAATGGCTTCCATTGACTGCAAAGGAAGCCATCTGCTTGATTTTCCACATAGAATAGAACATGCTGCGATTCTCCCCGCGAACAGAAAATCGCAGTTGATGGATGGTTTCTCATCGCGAATTCCGCAGCGATAATCAAGTACTGCAAATTTACAAGGGCAGCTAATCCCAGTCAGAACTTTGGGAAATTTACTGCTAGGACCTTCCAAACTAATAAAATTAAAAAATACCTTTTATTAAATTCCTTTAAAAGAAGAACAAAACAAATACAAACAAATAAGGGGAAGATTAGGATTAAGAAGGCCACTAGTGACTAGTGACCAAACAGGTTGGAGTCGTATAATAGGACTCAACCTTAAAAAACGACAGCAACCGCCACTTCTGAAATATGAACAATGGAAAATCGAGTCATGTGATGAAGCTCAATTGATGTACAACATTGATCATAGATCCAGAAAAGTGATCAAATAAAGTAGAATCACTCTAAATCTGGTATCCTAATGTGCGTCGTATAGTGGGAAGGACTTGCACATAAGGAGTTTGCTCTTAAAGCAAAAATGCGCGTTACCCAACGCGTTTCTCCCAACTGGTGGGTTCCTCAGGGGTTACAATGCGCTAGTTCCAACCAAAAGGTTGGGTTGTGGCTAAATTTTTATAAAGTGTGGAAGCCACACATAGTCCAGGACTGATAATCATGGACCAGTGGTCGCCAAAATGATCTGTCTCTAAATGTAAATGCAATGCAGCGAAGAATTCCAGTGCACCGCAATTTACAAAAATCAGAAAAGAATGACCTATGACGTGGCAATGATGGTCACGGTAATGGTCATTAAGAGGACAAAATTATCCTCAAAGTACAAGATGAGATCAAAAAGAGATATATAAGCCTTCAGATGCTATCAATAACTTAAGCCCTTAAAGTCCTCAAGATAGATTTGCAGCTACCTAACTGATAAGAAACTATCTGAAGTTGCTAAATAGACTGATAATGCAACTCGAGTGAGTAGCTGAAGGGGACTAGCCCCTAGGTCAGGACAGAGAACTTAAAATCAAAGAAAATAAAGACAAAACGGCGGCATGTCAGTCCTTGTGGTGGAGTGACTCTATCTTGAGGACTTTAAGGGCTTAAGTTATTGATAGCATCTGAAGGCTTATATATCTCTTTTTGATCTCATCTTGTACTTTGAGGATAATTTTGTCCTCTTAATGACCATTACCGTGACCATCATTGCCACGTCATAGGTCATTCTTTTCTGATTTTTGTAAATTGCGGTGCACTGGAATTCTTCGCTGCATTGCATTTACATTTAGAGACAGATCATTTTGGCGACCACTGGTCCATGATTATCAGTCCTGGACTATGTGTGGCTTCCACACTTTATAAAAATTTAGCCACAACCCAACCTTTTGGTTGGAACTAGCGCATTGTAACCCCTGAGGAACCCACCAGTTGGGAGAAACGCGTTGGGTAACGCGCATTTTTGCTTTAAGAGCAAACTCCTTATGTGCAAGTCCTTCCCACTATACGACGCACATTAGGATACCAGATTTAGAGTGATTCTACTTTATTTGATCACTTTTCTGGATCTATGATCAATGTTGTACATCAATTGAGCTTCATCACATGACTCGATTTTCCAATGTTCATATTTCAGAAGTGGCGGTTGCTGTCGTTTTTTAAGGTTGAGTCCTATTATACGACACCAACCTGTTTGGTCACTAGTCACTAGTGGCCTTCTTAATCCTAATCTTCCCCTTATTTGTTTGTATTTGTTTTGTTCTTCTTTTAAAGGAATTTAATAAAAGGTATTTTTTAATTTTATTAGTTTGGAAGGTCCTAGCAGTAAATTTCCCGCAGCGATAATCTGTCCATGGTCACTAGAAACAATTAAAAAACAATTACAACATTAAAATTAAAAACAATGCTATACCCAGTCTATCATTAACCTTATACTCCACTCTGCACTGCTTACCTCTCCCCCTTGTCTCCTGGCAGGTGGTCACATGATCGCTGTGGCCAATTCCCATCTTCAGCTGTTTGAAGTGGGGATTGACTACAGTGGTCATGTGACCACCTGCCGGGAGACAAGGGGGATAGCTGGGCGGTGCAGAGTGACAGATGTAAGCATTCCATTGTTTTCAATTTTACAGCATTCCCATTTCCCTCAATATCTGTAGTAGTCACAGGGTCTGGCCTGGCAGCTGGGGCCCCCATGAGACACGAGCCCCCAGCAACTGCCATGGTTGCTTAAGTACTAGTTATACTACTACCCAAGGTATCTCTTCAATCTAGATGTAGATGCATTTTACTTCAGTAGGACGTACTGTATATCATGGTAATTAAAGGGGTTTTGTCATTAAGACAAAACCCCATCTCCCAGCTGGGACTTGTCTAAAATAACAAACAACGGTATTGTTCTGCCCAGCAGAAATCGAAGTAACATAGCAGCCCATTTTAGGTGTAGAGTGGTTACAGCACCATCTAGCGTTGTTTAAAATGTATTACACCTTGTTTTTCTGTCATAAAGACTAATGTATTATGGGTAGTTTGCAAGGCATTGTGGGAAGGAGGAACTTCCAGCTTCAAGACAGACTTGCCTTCTGCATCCTCCTCTTCAAATTCCACTATCCTTGTAAAAGTATATCTGGTAAGAAAGCTACCTTTGTCTCTGAAACAGTATGTTATGCAGAGCTGTTCAGTGGTCAGTTGTGTTGTTACTCAGGGAGTTAGAACTGTTTAGTTAGCCATGCAGCACTATGTGTAGCAGCCATTTTACCATGTACCTTCATGTTACTGTTATGTAATGTTAGGCGTGCTTCCTATGCATCATACTTATGTCAATTATCTGTATTCTTATAGTTTCATCATTATCATCATCACAAACGCACACTCGTATGCTACGATCTGTTAACCAATAAACCTGTCAGATGAAGAAGAGCAGTTTGTTTATTTGGAAGACAGAAATGGTTAAGCTGAATGTCGGACTGCACACTGTGTGAACGTGTAAGAAGACAGAACAGGTATGCTCTCCTCTCCTAGGACCTCGAGACACAGCTGATATTGGGCGATGGCAGCAGTGACTTCCAGGGAGAAGAGAATAGGACTAAAAACTGGCATTGGAAAAGGCGCAACACACCAGGTTAAAACAAGCAGGAAGTGACCAAAGGTTTGGAAAACTTTTCCTTTTGTTTAATAAAGTACGTGATCAGCTTATGAAAACGCATTTCGGGGATAACCCCTTCATCAGTTCAGTTTATGAACTTCTTCTGCTCCTGCCCTGGCTGACCCGCACTCCACAGGCAAACAAGATCTAATCATTAACCCTTTCGGGACCCACCAATTGCTTGTATGTTTTAACCCCTTAAGGACTCAGCCTATTTTGGCGTTGAGGACCAAACGATTTTTGATATTTTTTCATCTCCATTTTTCAAAAGCCATAACTTTTTTATTTTTCCGTTGACGTGGCCGTTTAAGGGCTTGTTTTTTGTGTGGCGAACTGTAGTTTTTATTGGTACATAGACTATATTGTAAAACTTTTATTATTTCTTTTATGATCGTAGAGAGAGAAAACGCATCAATTCTGCCATAGATTTATTTTTTTTTAAAGCGTTAATTATGCAGCATAAATGACACAATACATTTTTTTCTGTGGGTCGGTACGGTTACAACGATACCAAAATTCTTATATTTTTTTAGGTTTTTACACAATAAAAGCCCTTTTTTTGCAAATTATTATTTTTTTCCTAAATCGCTGCATTCAAAGTCCTATAACTTTTTTATTTTTCTATGTACGGAGCTCTGTAAAGGCTTATTTTTTGCAAGACGAGCTGTAGTTTTTATTGGTACCATTTTCAGGTACATAGGTTTTTTTTAAATTACTTTTATTGAATTTTTTGGGAGGCAAAATGCTAAAAATTAGCATTTTGTCTCAGTTTTTTAGCGTGCTGTGCAGGATAAAAAGCATGTTTGATTTATTGTACGGGTCTTTACGAATGTGTCAATACCAAATATGTGGGATTTTTTATGCTAGTATGAGAAAAAGCATAAAAAAAGCTTTTTCTTAACATTTTTTTTTCATTTTTAATTTTTGTACATTATTTTGATGTTTTTCTTACACCATCTGTGTCTCTCTGTGGGACTTGAACTGCAGCACTGATGATCACTACAATAAAGCATGGCAGGACAAGCCATAATCACAAAGGCTCATAGGTGTCAGAATGATAGATACCCCCACAAATGACCTAATTTTAAAAACTATGCCCCTTAATATACTCACTGAGGGGTGTCATGAGTATTTTGAACCCACAGTTTTTTACAGGAGTTAATGCGATTTAGTGGAGAAAAGATAAAATTTCATATTTTTGCAAATATGTAATTTTAAAGACATATTTTTTTCTTTAGTGCACATGAAAATGAGGATTTACACCTCAAAATAGATACCCCTGTTTGTCCCGTGTTCAGAAACATACCCATTGTGGCCCTAATATTATGTCTGGATGCACAACTGGGCCAAACCGAAAGGAGCAGCCGGTGGTTTTAGAACAGACATTTAGCATGAAGGTGGTTTAGGCCCCATTGCCCACTTGTAGTGCCCTTAACCTGCCAAAATGATAGAAAACCCCCACAAATGACCCCATTTTGAAAACTAGACCCCTTAACAAATTCATCTAGGGGTCTACTGTGTATTATGACCCCAAGTTTTTGAATGAATCTAAGCAAAGCAGAAGGAAAAAAAATTACCATTTTCAGTTTTTTGGCAATTGTCATTTTAAAAACCGTTTTTTTTATACAGCACACACATATGTGTGTACATTTTTTTTTTACATGAATACCCCTATTTGTCCCATGTTCAGAAATATACCCATTGTGGCCCTAATTTTAAGTCTGGCTGCACAACGAGGCCCAAACCAAAAGGAGAACCAAAAGGAGCATTGAAGTTCAACTGTTTTTAACTTTTATGTGATCGCCATTATCCATTGGATAAAGGTGATCATCACGTAACCGGGGACCACTCAACGCAGCCCTCGGTCACCGCTCCAGGCTCTCGACTACGTTTAGTAGCCAGGTGCAAGGAGATTTTAAATTTCCCAGGCCCTTCACAGCTTCTGCGCTTGCGTCTGCCATTTCACCAACGGGCGCATGGCCCTAAGTTGGGGAAAGGTCCGTAAATAAGGATCCCATCAGGGGGACATCGCCAGAGGCCTTAGGTAAGAAATTTCACCTCTCCTCATGGTTCAAAATCTGTGTCAGGAGGTTAAATTTTAACTTTTTCTTTTTTTTTACCTGATCGATGTTATCCATTGGATAGCAACGATCACGTGACCAGGGACCGTGTACCGCCGCCCCCCGTGAAGTCTCCAGGCTCTCAGCTATGTTTGGTAGCCAGGAGCAGGGAGAATTTAAATTACCTGGCAATATGCGGCTTTTGTACATGCGCCCGCCATTTTGGTGACTGGTGCATGCGCAGAAGCCGGGGTAAGGTCTGCGGATAAATCTGAGGGCTTTAGGTATGTAATTTAATCTCTCTCCAAAGATATGATCCGTGAGGGGAGATGGAACAAACTTTTTAAACTTTTTTTTACACTTTTTTTTTTCTTTAAACGATCACTGTTATCCATTGGATGACAGTGATCATTTAACCAGGAACCACATACAGGGTCCCCGGTGATATATCTCTGCTCCCAGCTACACATGCTAGCCGGGAGTAGAGGGATATTAAATCTCCCAGGGCACGAGCCCTTCTGTGCACACGCCCTTCTGAAGGTAGTCGGGAAGCTGGAGATTTCAAATGTCCCATGATGATCCGGGCGTCTGCACCTGCGTCGCCAGTTTTCTTTTGGTGCACATGTGCAGAAGATAGCTAAAGGTCTTTTTCGGACCAATTCATTGCGGAGGACGGGGTTGAGTAGTTGCAGCGCCACTCATGGATGCGATCCATGAAATAGGCTGAACTCCAACTTTTTTCACTTTTTATTTTCTTTAATGTGATCGGCTGGATGCGCTGATCGCATGACCGGGGGTCAGATATCCCGGCCCCCATGACAGCTCCAGGTTGTCAGCTACCTCCAGGAACAGTCAGAATGGGGCTGTCACATCCACAGCCCATGGGGTTTTAAGCCTCAGGGCATGCAGGTTTTTACATCCCTGGGGATTAAAGCCCACAAAGTCAGGACGTAAAAAGGCACTGGGACGAGCACTAAGGGGTTAATGCAAGTTGTATAGACAGTGAAAAAGTTTTATAATCAAGAATTATTTCAGTTTTGTTAAAAGAGTGTATTAACTTGCTATGGTGACAGTGTAGTGTGTGACGTGCTCTGGTACGTGTCAGGCTGAGGCAGTCACTCACGTGATCCTATGTGTTCAGGCTTGCCTGAGCTTTGCTTGAAAGATGATTACACTTCCTTATTTGTCATTGTGACATAGCGTTTACAGCCACAGTGTGACAAAACCATATTTTCCATATAATCAAGCCAAATCTAGATAGCTAACTACAGTGTCTAACAGCATATTTTAAGCTTTACTTGTATATGTATGGGTACATGTATAGAAATCCCATAATATAGTACCATTTTTAGAATTGCAGGAATACAAGCAATTTGACAACAGAGTAGGGGTGCCGAGGGAAATCAAATTATCAGCAGTTTTCCTATAGAGACCACTGGCAGAAAGAGGTTGTATTATGACAACCTGTGTCTCCAGTTCCATCATAGGCAGAATACTGGCTGCAACAGACATCCTGTAGTTTGCTGTCAATCTCAGGGCTCCTACACACCTGCATTTTTTTAACGCTGCGATATCCCTACATTTTTTCAACATTAATGTCAATGGGACTTTCTAATGATAAAAATGCATCGCAAGTTTGTGCTTTCCAATTTTTGTGCAATGCATTTTTTTTTTTTATAATTAAATTTTTATTGACTTTTTTCAAACTTTTTCCAACCAGTTACAGAGTTGTAGAGACACCTTAATAGGTGAGTCTAGATCTTAGCAATACCGAGATGTAACATGGGTGGACTGTGCGATGCATTTTTAACATTAGAAAGTCCCATTGACAATCAGTGGTTGGCACTATTGCCTTCTAACACTGTGGTCCTAGGTTCAAATGGGACTAAAGACAACAGCTGCGTAGAGTTTGTATGAATGTTTGTATGAGTTTGAAGAAACAAACCCCATGCAGATGTTGTCCTTGGTCAGATGATCCCTAGGGCATCAGTGCTGAGTAAAGGAGCACTTGTATGCTTCTTAGACAGTTTTATACACCAGTTTTTTGGGGTATTGTTGAAGTTCCGGTTCAAACTATATCAAACTTTTTGCCGAAGTACAGCGAGCCAGCTGAACTGAACTTTTCAAAATTTCGCTCAACACCTTCTTTCACTCTACAAAATCTTATAAGGTCAAGTTCATGCTAGCACTCACGTAGCACTAAATTCCATAACTGAGAAATTTAGTACGACAACTTTGCATTTTCACACCTCTTGGGGGACCATGTAAAAATAGTCCTGTATGGAGAACATAAGACATAACTGATGCAGAACATGCCTCATATTGCTAATACTTTGGAGGATTCTCTTAGAAACCGCTGCTCTACAGCAGATATGCACAAGCGCAGCTAAATCTATATCTGACCTGCCAGCCATTTTATGTGGCCCGCGTTAAGTGCGATCGTCATAATTAAAAATTTAGTTTTTTTCCTTCTCAAAGTTTTATACAAATACAGCTGACTTAACAGAACACTAAGGGACTAAGGGTGTGCTCACACAAGGTGGATTCGTTGCATTGTTTCCGTCAAGGATTTTTCTGCCAAGACTACTCAATGTACTGCAGTAGCACAAAGTGGATGGCATTTACAGTAGTTTCATCCAAATTCACTTGCTGTGTAAGAAACCAGCAGAGTAAATTAACCTGCAGTGCGAATTTTAAATCCACAGCCTGTCAACGTAGGCTTCGGATTGGTGGTGCACTTCCTGCAGATTTTGTCCAGTGAGTTCCATGTGGAAGTCAAAATCTGCAAGCAATCCAGATTGTTTTTGATTTTGCAGGTCTGCAGCTAAATCCACATTTTGCTAAATGAAAAAGCTGTAGGCCAATCATCACTGGAGGCCAGAAGACCGGTGGAGAGGTCAGTCAAGACTCTTCTGGGGCAGGGCCATATTCAATGCTCATGCTGCTCTGGGCATCAAGGCTGAATTTGCTCCTATGATAACATGTCATGCATTGCGTGAAATGAATAAAGGTGCATCATCGCTATTAAAAGTACAACATTCTGCAGTATGAACAGTTTATGGACCTCTGTAAACAACGAAGAGGATGCAGCACTCACCCAAGCACTATTAACAACAGCTGATTTGTCGGTGTCCTGGAAGTTGAACCCACACAGATGTAATATTGCTGGCCTATCATAAGAACTGGATAACTTCTTTGAGTACATATATTACCTTCTTAGAATATAATATATACAAATAAATACCATAGAAGGCTCGGAGTAGGGTCTCGTCTAATGGCAGCCAAAAGCCCCTTGTCAGTCCAGTTTGAAAATGAATTAAATTTTAACAGATGGTTGATAATGGTGACCATGAAACTCAGACCCTTATTGAAATGCAGACCCCTAACTTAGACTTCTATTGTAATGCAGACCCCTGACTGAGTCCTCCATTGTAGTGCAGACCCCAGACTCAGACACCCCATTGTAATACAGACCAAAGATTTAGCCAGAGCATCACTCACACTGTATACATTTTCCTTACTTTATGATTCCTTAGTATCCAGACATGGCCAAGAGAGGACGGGTTGTCACTGATGCATCTGGATGTAGGCAGACTTCATCTTCTTGCCAGTCGACTCTGTTATTTCTAAGCTCAATACATCTAACTACAGAGAGGTACCACTGGGAAGCTACATAAGTGGCCCATAGTAAGCTTGCTGCTGATTGGCTCATTGGACTGCTGACATGTGAGTTAGTTGTTCAGCGTCCCGCACTGCAATTAAGCAAGTGAAGATCCAGTCTGCCACTGCATTCAGACTCTGGAGTCCATGTGCTCCTGGCCCTCCCTTTCTCTACACCAGATTTATTATTTGAGCCAGTGCCCTCTTCCCATCTTGAGGATTTAGATTCTCTCTGTGTACCACTGCTGGGAGCTGCTGCTGCAAACTGGATGAACAGTGGGGATCATTGGGTAGGGCCTTAAAATGGGGGAAGAGGAGGGTGACCTAGAGTGACAATAGTGAGAGACCGATGGGCATCTTGGAGACTGTCCCTTATTCAGGGGTTGGAGAATCGGGGACTGGAGCAAACCCCTTCTAAACATCATAAAAAGGAAGCTTGGCCCCTTCAGGAATCGCTAGAGCAGTCAGGGCTGTAATTACAGGAAGAGGGCTGCACTACAGGTAGCAGCAACACAAGAGGAAACCTCTTGAGATGGAGGGGAGGACTCCTCTGAAGACTGATGGTCTGTACAGCTGCAGCACCACAAGGAAGAGGGGGTACAGATGAAAGTGGCAGCAAGGCAGGGGATGAAGCTCCCTAATCACTAAAAACCTAGTGTACTCCAGCCACACGAGAGCGTGGGGGGGAGGAGGAGGAAGAAAGGGGTAAATGTTAGTGATCCTTGAAGGTGCAGGTGTCATCAACATTATGTGTGGAAAATAGGGGATAGGAACCCCAAGTCCCCTCATTAGTCCAGAGGCTTCTAAGAGGTTGCATACCCTGCAGCACTGTAGACTAACCACAATATTTACTCTAAACTGTAGACTGACTGATCACTGCATTACAGTAGGGTGCAAACTTACTGACTTCAGCATTGTACTAAAATTTTAGACTGACTGACCACAGCATTACAGTAGATTTTAGACTGACTGACTGCAGCATTACAGTAGATTGTAGACTGACTGACTGCAGCATTACAGTGGATTGTAGACTGACTGACTGCAGCATTACAGTAGATTGTAGACTGACTGACTGCAGCATTACAGTAGATTGTAGACTGACTGACTGCAGCATTACACTAGACAACTGACTGACTGGCACAGTGTTACTCTACACTGTAGCTTGACTGACCACAATAGTACAATATGGACTGACTGACTGTAGTGTTCCACTAGTCTTTGGACTAATGGTAGCATTACAGTAGACTCTGAACTGACCACAATGCTGCAGCAGACTGTGAACTGAACAGGCTGTAGCAGGACATGAGTTTAGCATCTTACTTGAACTGTTACTTTTACAAAGCCCTTATGATCATGTACATGAGGGTTTTATTGTGTGGATTTCTGCTGCATCGTCATCACCCCTGTAAATATATCTAATGATATCGTAGGAAGGTTAAAGATAGTTCATGGAATGGAGCCAGAGCACACTGGAGATTTCTTTCGTCCGTCCACCATTCAGATTAAATAGGCAGTCATTATAGATGAACAACGGCCTGCCTTCATGGTTCGACAGATGCTTGTTTTTTAAGTGAGCTAAAAACAAAGCGACTCCGACAAGTCAGTGATTGTCGCTATTGCCCTATTTGGACCGATGTTTACATAGGTCAACAGCTGCTTAGAACTGCTTGTTAGAGCAATTATCCGGCTGACTGTCAGTCCATGTAAAAGTACCCTATGTTGGTTTTCCAATAAAGGACATGCGATCCTTTGTTCTAGCAGAAAATAGCCACTGTCAGAAGCTGTCTGGCATGGGCTAACGCTTAATTTACACGGGACGAATGTCGGGCAAACGATACCCGACACTCGTTCCTGTGTGTCCTCACTTCCGTGCTGTTGCACAGGAGCTAGTATTATTGGATCGCTCAGAGCGATGCCCGACACTCTTCCCGCACATACTAGCTCCCGTGCTGCACAGAGCTAGTATTGCTGGCTCACAGCGGGGTGGCTGGAGATTTATCTCCTCGCTTTCCCCCGCCCCTCTCCATTGATTTAACATAGCGGCTGTTCAATACTGAACGGCTGCTATTTACACTGAGCAATATGCTGCATAAACGATGGACGATGAGCTGATTGCTGATCGCTCAGTGTAAATAGCAGCAGTTCAGTATTAAACGGCCGCTATGTTATGTCAATCAAGAGAGGCGGGGGAGCGCAAGGAGAGAAATCTCCAGCCTCCCCGCTGTGAGCCAGCGATACTAGCTCCCGTACAGCAGCATGGGAGCTAGTATGTGTGGGGAAGAGTGTCGGGCATAGTTTGCCTCACATTCGTCCCATCTAAATGGAACTTTATTCTCCTCCCCACCTATGCATATGTGTGTGTATAGGGAAGCAGAGAGGAATACTTGTTGACCGAAGGAGTACTCAGCTGACAGCTATCCAAAATATATGGACACCCTTAGGGCTCACTCACACGGATGTATGTGTCCCGTGTACTATGCGTGTATTTTTCACGAGCATAATACACAGTAAATATGCATATAAGAGTGTAAACACACTCCCATAGGCACAACTACGCTTAGCTGCATGGAGCATACTTGCACCAGAACTAGGAAAATGTCTTGCCTCTCGACGGCTTTTCAAACTCCTCACCAGAGTGTAGAAGTTTGAAGGAAGAGGTGGGAAGATAGTGGTGGCCCAATCTTTCCCGCACAATGTATTTAGTACGTGTAGGAAAGATAGGTCAGATATCAGCTTTTCTTGGCCATAGTATTTGCAGCTGAGAAATCCCATCAGTGAAAACGAAACCACTGAACTCCTATTGAAATCAGTGTTTTTGTTTTGTCCCGTTATATGGCTGTGTGTTTTAGTCCTGATATGAGTGAGTATTTTCTACGTATTGTAGCAAGGGGGTTCGCTTGCCTCGGGATCGCTGGTCTCTCGTACCAGAAATGGCGCACCACACGGATAAGTATGGCTCAGGAATAACATGTATCTTTGTCTGGCTCCTGCCAGCGTTTATTTCACAGCACGTCACAGCACAGCAATTCACATCAATGTCCATAAGCACCCTAACTTGGGTGGGAGTCCAGGGGCTTTATCCCTGTCGGACTCTTGGCTTTCCAGGCCACCAGCCTCCGCTCTGCTTGAGTGAGTCCAGGGGTGTCATCCCTGTTGGACTCTTGCCTTTTTAGGCCACCAGCCTGCAGCACCTCCCTATGCTGCGCTGGCCCTCTCTCTCTCTTGTCTTTGGCAGGAACCGGCTTTTATCTGGTTCCTGCTTCACCCCTTGGTTAACCCTCGCACCAGGAGTCCTGTCTCTGGCCCTCTACAGGTCCCCCTGTGCACTGCACCGCTACAGTATGTTAAATCCCCATAGTCTATATTGGTGCACAATATGCATCAAAACAGGACATGCTGCATTCTTTTCATGCACATATTACACACGAGAAAAAATCCCATGTGAGAGTGACCCAATAGAAGTCAACTGGCTCCTAGCACCGCGTATTATGGCTTAGGCCGCAATCAGATGAGCTATTTTTTTTGCGCACCTATGTACGCAAAAAAAATATGTCACGCCTATTAGAGCCATTGGTTTTCTATGAAGTGTTCACATGTTCATTTTTTAGAGGCGCAAAATACCTGCACCTGCAAAAGACAGGGGATGAGGGGACTCCTGGAGGGTTCAATTAATCCCCACGGGAGCCCCCTTATCACTGAATACTGTGACAGCACTGTCGCAGTGTTCAGTGATGAGGGATCTGCAGTGGGGATGAAAGAATCACCTACCACAGCTGTCACAGAGGACTGTGATGCTATCCCATTGCTTTCATTGGAGCCGGGGCTACTGCCACCTCATTGACAGCAATAAGCCCTACCCCGAAAATCATTCCTAGCTGTAGGAAAAAAATTAACTCACCTAGAAGCACTGTCCAGCTCGTCACCCCTTCCCTGGCAGTCTTCTTCTGTATTATGGTGGCTGGGGATTTAAAAAAATCCCTGCCTCCAGAAAGCGCTGTTTCTGATTGGTTACAGCGCTCAGCCAATCAGAGGCAGCGCTCAGTTGTCATTTAA
The DNA here is from genome assembly GCF_035609145.1 of Eleutherodactylus coqui. Lineage (NCBI taxonomy): Eukaryota > Metazoa > Chordata > Amphibia > Anura > Eleutherodactylidae > Eleutherodactylus > Eleutherodactylus coqui. Next base: position 48,902,576 of record NC_089847.1, on the reverse strand, counting down.
TGGCTGAGTGCTGTCTCTGATTGGTGACAGTGCTCAGCCAATCAGAGGCAGTGCTTTCTGGAGGTGGGGATTTTTCAGAATACAGAAGAAAACTGCTGGGGACAGGAAGAAGAGCTGAACAGCGCTTCTAGGTGAGTTAAGTTGTTTTTTTATTTCCTACAGCTAGGGATGATTTTCGGGGTAAGGCTTATATTTCAACCTCCTCCCCCCCCCCCTGAAAATCGTCGCTGCAGGGGCTGCCCTCATCCGATTGCTCTCAGTTGGGCGTCAGCAGCGCTAGCCTCATTGAAAGCAATGGGATAGCTTCGCGGTCCACTGCCACAGCTAGGAAAGCTGGAGCAGGGGATTCTTTCATCCCCGCGGAGAGTTCCATCATCACTGAACACTACTTCGGTCACGCACATTTTGCATATCCGTGGAGCACATTTTTTTGTGCACATAGGCCATCTGGAGAGATATTAAGTCATGCTGTCTGGATAGCCACCCAAAGCTCCATGATAATCATAGGTGCAGGATCTTGGGTGCAAATGGACCTCTCTACCATATCCCATAAATGCTTGATTGGTTTCAAATCAGGCAAATCTGCAGGCCACACTATTCATGGAAACTCTCCAGAATGCTCCTCTAACCAATTCTGGACAACTTGGGTCTGATGGCACAATGCAGTATCCCGCTGGAATATCCCATCATTGTGTATTTACATGAAGTACGTGTAGGGCTACAAATGGTCATCAAGCAATAAAACACAGCAGGAACTGGTCAATAACGTATTTAAGTGCATTAAAGCACACCCTACACCAGTATAAAACCACCACAAGCCTGCAGAGTGCCTTTTTACCAACTGGAGTCCGTGGCTTCATGAGGGTCTGCCAGGGAGGACGAGCCTAGATTCACACCCCAGGTGGACTACAGATAACTGTGTTGTATGCTGTACACAGATTTGCTATGATGTGAAAATTAAAGGCTGGTGAATCCAGATATTTTTCTAACGGTCTTGTTACAGCCACTATGCCATGGGTTGCTGTAGGAGGAAGTGTGGAGAACATTTACAGATCTGTGGGCATTCAACATGTTCACAGTGTTTTACACTCACAGTCTTTGTGCACACTGATGAGGGGCAATCAACCCGAAACAGCTGTTATTTTGTGCTTCTGGAGAAGACTCTGGCTTGGCTCATAATTTCCAGTTATCGTTATAAGGGTTGTTAAAAGTTCTGACCTTTACTTGCAGGAATACTGTCTTCCAATAGGTGATGCTGTAGAGGGATTATTCCATTTTACCATTTGCATATTTCTCAGTGCAGCATGGGTGGCCTTTAGAGATGAGCGAACGTACTCGGATAAGCATTACTCGTCCGAGTAATGTGCTTTATCCGAGTATCGCTGTACTCGTCTTGAAAGATTTGGGTTGCGCCGCGGAGCGGGGAGCTGCAGGGGAGAGCCGGGAGGAACGGAGGGGAGATCTTTCTCTCCTTCTCTCCCGCCCGCTCTGCCCCGCTCCCCGCTGCGACTCACCTGTCAGCAGCGGCGCTCCCCGAATCTTTAGCCCCGAGCACAGCGATACTCGGATAAAGCACATTACTCGGACGAGTAGTGCTTATCCGAGTACGTTCGCTCATCTCTAGTGGCCTTATAAGTCTTCTCACACAACTTATAGGCGCTCTCCCTATGGAGAAACTATACCCTTCGCAACCAAAGATTATGTATGCGCTATACAAATAAAAGTGATTGCTAACACTGCTGTCTATAACACTTTACTATGAGGGCTGTAAGGAAGAGAAGCCAAGCCACACGCATGATAATTTGGTGGAGTTTGATTTTTGCATAGGTTCTGACTAGAGATGAGCGAGCACCAAAATGCTCGGGTGCTCGTTACTCGAGACGAATTTTTCGCGATGCTCGAGGGTTCGTTTCGAGTAACGAACCCCATTGAAGTCAATGGGCGACCCGAGCATTTTTGTATATCGCCGATGCTCGCTAAGGTTTTCATTTGTGAAAATCGGGGCAATTCAAGAAAGTGATGGGAACGACACAGAAACGGATAGGGCAGGCGAGGGGCTACATGTTGGGCTGCATATGAAGTTCCCAGGTCCCACTATTAAGCCACAATAACAGCAAGAGTGGCCCCCCCCCCCCCAACAACTTTTACATCTGAAAAGCCCTCATTAGCAATGCATACCTTAGCTAAGCACCGCACTACCTCCAACAAAGCACAATCACTGCCTGCATGACACTCCGCTGCCACTTCTCCTGGGTTACATGCTGCCAAATCCCCCCCCCCCCACGACCCAGTGTCCACAGCGCACACCAAACTGTCCCTGCCCAGCCTTCAGCTGCCCTCATGCCACGCCACCCTCATGTCTATTTATCAGTGCGTCTGCCACAGGAAAAGCAGGCACACACTGCAGAGGGTTGGCACGGCTAGGCAGCGATCCTCTTTAAAAGGGGCGGGGCGATAGCCCACAATGCTGTACAGAAGCAATGAGAAATCCAATCCTGTGCCACCTCCATCTGGAGCTGCACACGTGGGCATAGCAATGGGGAACCTATGTGCCACACACTATTCATTCTGTCAAGGTGTCTGCATGCCCCAGTCAGACCGCGTTTTTTTATATATAGTCACAGGCAGGTACAACTCCGCAATGGGAATTCCGCGTGCACCCACAGCATGGGTGGCTCCCTGGAACCCACCGGCGGTACATAAAAATATCCCATTGCATTGCCCATCACAGCTGAGGTAGTAATGTCATGTTTAATGCAGGTGGGCTTCGGCCCACACTGCATGCCCCAGTCAGACTGGGGTTCTTTAGAAGTGGAAACAGATGCATTTACAACTCCCTGTGGACCCACAGCATGGGTGGGTGCCAGGAAGCCACCGGCGGTACATAAATATATCCCATTGCATTGCCCATCACAGCTGAGGTAATAATGTCATGTTTAATGCAGGTGGGCTTCGGCCCACACTGCATGCCCCAGTCAGACTGGGGTTCTTTAGAAGTGGACACATGTAGTTACAACTCCGTGTAGACCCACAGCATGGGTGGCTCCCTGGAACCCACCGGCGGTACATAAATATATCCCATTGCATTGCCCATCACAGCTGAGGTAATAATGTCATGTTTAATGCAGGTGGGCTTCGGCCCACACTGCATACCCCAGTCAGACTGGGGTTCTTTAGAAGTGGACACATGTAGTTACAACTCCGTGTGGACCCACAGCATGGGTGGGTGCCAGGAAGCCACCGGCGGTACAAAAATATATCCCATTGCATTGCCCATCACAGCTGAGGTAGTAGTGTCATGTTTAATGCAGGTGGGCTTCGGCCCACACTGCATGCCCCAGTCAGACTGGGATTCTTTAGAAGTGGAAACAGATGCATTTACAACTCCCTGTGGACCCACAGCATGGGTGGCTCCCTGGAACCCACCGGCGGTACATAAATACATCCCATTGCAGTGCCCAACACAGCTCATGTAACGTCAGCTGTAATGCAGGTGGGCTAAAAATTAATTTGATTACACTGTAGGCGAGGGCCCCCAAAAATTGGTGTATCAACAGTACTAATGTACCTGTGAAAAATTGCCCATGCCCAACCAAGAGGGCAGGTGAAACCCATTAATCGCTTTGGTTAATGTGGCTTAATTGGTAACTAGGCCAGGAGGCAGCCCAGTTAAAATAAAAATTGGTTGAGGTGAAAGTTTCAACACTTTAATGAGCATTGAAACGTATAAAAATTGTTTAGAAAAATTATATGACAGCCTTGTGGGCCTAAGAAAAATTGCCCGTTCGGCGTGATTATGTGAGGTTTCAGGAGGAGGAGCAGGAGGAGGAGGAGGAATATTATACACAGATAGATGAAGCAAAAAGGTCCCCGTTTTGGATGGTGATAGAGAACGATGCTTCCATCCGCGGGTGCAGCCTACGTATTGTTTATGTATCGCTGCTGTCCGCTGGTGGAGAAGAGAAGTCTGGGGAAATCCAGGCTTTGTTCATCTTGATGAGTGTAAGCCTGTCGGCACTGTTGGTTGACAGGTGGGTACGCTTATCCGTGATGATTCCCCCAGCCACACTAAACACCCTCTCTGCCAAGACGCTAGCCGCAGGACAAGCAAGCACCTCCAGGGCATACAGCGGGAGTTCAGGCCACGTGTCCAGCTTCAAGACCCAGTAGTTGTAGGGGGCAGAGGCGTCACCGAGGACGGTCGTGCGATCGGCTACGTACTCCCTCACCATCCTTTTACAGTGCTCCCGCCAACTCAGCCTTGACTGGGGACCGGTGACACAGTCTTGCTGGGGAGCCATAAAGCTGTCAAAGGCCTTAGAGAGTGTTCCCCTGCCTGCGCTGTACATGCTGCCTGATCTCTGCGCCTCCCCTGCTACCTGGCCCTCGGAACTGCGCCTTCGGCCACTAGCGCTGTCGGATGGGAAGATTACCATCAGTTTTTCCACCAGCGCCCTGTGGTATAGCATCATTCTCGAACCCCTTTCCTCTTCGGGAATGAGAGTGGAAAGGCTCTCCTTATACCGTGGGTCGAGCAGTGTGTACACCGAGTAATCCGTAGTGGCCAGAATGCGTGTAACGCGAGGGTCACGAGAAAGGCATCCTAACATGAAGTAAGCCATGTGTGCCAGGGTACCTGTACGCAACACATGGCTGTCCTCACTAGGAAGATCACTTTCAGGATCCTCCTCCTCCTCCGGCCATACACGCTGAAAGGATGACAGGCAAGCTGCGTCTGTACCCTCAGCAGTGGGCCAAGCTGTCTCTTCCCCCTCCTCCTCATGCTCCTCCCCCTCCTCCTCTGGCCATACACGCTGAAAGGATGACAGGCAAGCAGCATCTGTCCCCTCAGCAGTGGGCCAAGCTGTCTCTTCCCCCTCCTCCTCATGCTCCTCCCCCTCCTCAACGTGCTGAGATATAGACATGAGGTTGCTCTGACTATCCAGCGACATACTGTCTTCCCCCGCCTCCGTTTCTGATTCCAAAGCGTCTGCCTTTATGCTTTGCAGGGAACTTCTCAAGAGGCATAGCAGAGGAATGGTGACGCTAATGATTGCAGCATCCCCGCTCACCATCTGGGTAGACTCCTCAAAGTTTCCAAGGACCTGGCAGATGGCTGCCAACCAGGCCCACTCTTCTGTAAATAATTGAGGAGGCTGACTCCCACTGCGCCGCCCATGTTGGAGTTGGTATTCCACTATAGCTCTACGCTGCTCATAGAGTCTGGCCAACATGTGGAGCGTAGAGTTCCACTGTGTGGGCACATCGCACAGCAGTCGGTGCACTGGCAGATTAAACCGATGTTGCAGTGTCCGCAGGGTGGCAGCGTGCATGTGGGATTTGCGGAAATGTGCGCAGAGCTGGCGCACCTTTCTTAGCAGGTATGACAAGTGGGGGTAGCTTTTCAGAAAGCGCTGAACCACCAAATTAAAGACATGGGCCAGGCATGGCACGTGCGTGAGGCTGCCGAGCTGCAGAGCCACCACCAGGTTACGGCCGATGTCACACACGACCATTCCCGGTTGGAGGCTCAGCGGCGCAAGCCAGCGGTCCGTCTGCTCTGTCAGACCCTGCAGCAGTTCGTGGGCCGTGTGGCTCTTCTCTCCTAAGCTGAGTAGTTTCAGCACGGGCTGCTGACGCTTGCCCACCGCTGTGCTGCCACGCCGCAAGACACCGACTGCTGGCGACGTGCTGCTGCTGACACATCTTGATTGCGAGACAGAGGTTGCGTAGGAGGAGGAGGAGGAGGAAGGTGGTTTAGTGGAGGAAGCATACACCCCCGCAGATACCACCACCGAGCTGGGGCACGCAATTCTGGGGGTGGGTAGGACGTGAGCGGTCCCAGGCTCTGACTCTGTCCCAGCCTCCACTAAATTCACCCAATGTGCCGTCAGGGAGATATAGTGGCCCTGCCCGCCTGTGCTTGTCCACGTGTCTGTTGTTAAGTGGACCTTGGCAGTAACCGCGTTGGTGAGGGCGCGTACAATGTTGCGGGAGACGTGGTCGTGCAGGCCTGGGACGGCACATCGGGAAAAGTAGTGGCGACTGGGAACTGAGTAGCGCGGGGCCGCCGCCGCCATCATGCTTTTGAAAGCCTCCGTTTCCACAAGCCTATATGGCAGCATCTCTAGGCTGATCAATTTTGCAATGTGCACGTTTAACGCTTGAGCATGCGGGTGCGTGGCATCGTACTTGCGCTTGCGCTCAAACAGTGGCGCTAGCGATGTCTGGACGCTACGCTGAGAGACATTGCTGGATGGGGCCGAGGACAGCGGAGGTGAGGGTGTGGGTGCAGGCCAGGAGACCGTACTGCCTGTGTCCTCAGAGGGGGGTTGGATCTCAGTGGCAGGTTGGGGCACAGGGGGAGAGGCAGTGGTGCAAACCGGAGGCGGTGAACGGGCATCGTCCCACCTTGTGGGGTGCTTGGCCATCATATGCCTGCGCATGCTGGTGGTGGTGCCTCCCCAGCTGATCTTGGCGCGACAAAGGTTGCACACCACTGTTCGTCGGTCGTCAGGCGTCTCTGTGAAAAACTGCCACACCGTAGAGCACCTTGACCTCTGCAGGGTGGCATGGCGCGAGGGGGCGCTTTGGGAACCAGTTGGTGGATTATTCGGTCTGGCCCTGCCTCTACCCCTGGCCACCGCACTGGCTCGGCCTGGGCCCACACCCTGACTTGGGCCTCCGCGTCCTCGCCCGCGTCCACGTCCTATAGGCCTACCCCTACCCCTCAGCATGGTGTATTAGCAGTAGTGCAGAAACAGAACGCTGTAATTAAATGTGCCGCTTATTGGCCTGTGCTTGGAGGCTGACTTAGTTTACGGAACGCCAGGAAATAATTTGGCGCACGCCTGCTGTAACACTTAGCTGGCTGTGTATTTATTTGTAGAACTACTACACCCAGCACACACGGACCCAGAACACTGAGCAGCACAGTGACAGGCAGGCCAAATAGATTTTTTGCCCAATATTTTTTGGAAAAGGCCAACTGCGTATATTCAATCAATAATATATGTCTTCTGGCCCTGCCTACACAATTCTGTCCCTGGAGTGTGTGACAGAACTAAAGAGTGTTGCACTGTTATTAACTGCAACAGAGCGGTGATTTCAGAGCCAGGAAATAATTTGGCGCACGCCTGCTGTAGCACTTAGCTGGCTGCGTATTTACTTGTAGAACTACTACACCCAGCACACACGGACCCAGAACACTGAGCAGCACAGTGACAGGCAGGCCAAATAGATTTTTTGCCCAATATTTTTTGGAAAAGGACCACTGCGTATATTCAATCAATAATATATGTCTTCTGGCCCTGCCTACACAATTCTGTCCCTGGAGTGTGTGACAGAACTAAAGAGTGTTGCACTGTTATTAACTGCAACAGAGCGGTGATTTCAGAGCCAGGAAATAATTTGGCGCACGCCTGCTGTAACACTTAGCTGGCTGCGTATTTATTTGTAGAACTACTACACCCAGCAGAGACCCAGAACACTGAGCACAGTGACAGGCAGGTCAAATAGATTTTTTGCCCAATATTTTTTGGAAAAGGACCACTGCGTATATTCAATCAATAATATATGTCTTCTGGCCCTGCCTACACAATTCTGTCTCTGGAGTATTACTGCAGGGCGCAATGCTCTGCACGGCCGATATACCAGAAAAAAAAAAAGTGCAACACTGCAAAAAGCAGCCTCCACAGTACTGCACACGGTTAGATGTGGCCCTAAGAAGGACCATTGGGGTTCTTGAAGCCTACAATCACTCCTAACACTCTCCCTGCCTAACCACCACTTCTGTCCCTGTAGTATTACTGCAGGGCGCAATGCTCTGCACGGCCGATATACCAAAAAAATGTGCAACACTGCAAAAAGCAGCCTCCACAGTACTGCACACGGTTAGATGTGGCCCTAAGAAGGACCGTTGGGGTTCTTGAAGCCTACACTAACTCCTAACGCTCTCCCTATAGCAGCTCCGGCACCAACAGCACTGTCCCTCAGCTATGTCACAACGCATCTGAGGCGAGCCGCGGGAGGGGCCGATTTTTATACTCGGGTGACACCTGATCTCGCCAGCCACTCACTGCAGGGGGGTGGTATAGGGCTTGAACGTCGCAGGGGGAAGTTGTAATGCCTTCCCTGTCTTTCAATTGGCCAGAAAAGCGCGCTAACGTCTCAGAGATGAAAGTGAAAGTAACCCGAACATCGCGTGGTGCTCGTTACGAGTAACGAGCATCTCGAACACGCTAATACTCGAACGAGTATCAAGCTCGGACGAGTACGTTCGCTCATCTCTAGTTCTGACCTGTTGGTATTTAGATGTTGTGAAAATCAGGTTGCCAATATATTTCATACAGTATGGGAGAGAAGAGCGCACCGTACTGATTTACCCAATGATAGGAACTAGTTTTAATGACTAGGAACTTTTAATTTTTAATGACAAGGAATGTAATGCTGGCATTTAAGAATCCCCATCTTCCATCATGAGTGCAGAAAAAGCTAAAACAAAGATTTCAGATTAATTTCCTATTGATTTCAATGGGTATCCTCTTTGTAAGACTTGCGTTTTCATCACGGAAACAATAGTGTCGTCTGCTGCATTATTTTTCCCTCAAAAAAAAATTGACAAAGGAGCCTACCATTTTTATTCTTTTCATTGCACTCAGCGGAGTACAGATGCAAACAGAAAGCCTTCCATTTCTATCTGTTATTTGTTCCATTTGATAGATCAGTTTTTCTCTTGTGCAGAAAGAAACTAGAAACATATTTACACTACAAAAAAGGAATCCATTCAAATAGATGCAAAACTGATGCAAAACGACAAATGTTTCTGATTTTGGATGGATCCATCTAACAGATCCGTGAAATAAAATTGAATTTCCATTTCTTTCAGTTTGGAATCAGTTTATGGGGTTGTAGACACATTAAAATAGAAGCCTAATCGGGGCAGTAGTTCTGTGAGAAATCACAATATGAGTACTTTATTGAAACACTTTTTTGAAATGTTTTAGTGGGAAACAGATGGCATTGCATATTAGAGTTAACAGAAAAGATCCACACCCAGAAGAGGCTGCAGTAAGGGGTGGAGGAGTATTGGTACGGCCTGATGTGGACGTGATTGTGCTCTGAATGGAGCCCAATCTTGTCTTCTGGCGAGTAGATCCACGCTCTATACTGCTCTTTGTCCTGCTGCCAACCCTGTTCACATCGGCGCAGGAGACACCCCTCAGTATAAGGAGGGTGTGTGAGTTCATCAGTACTTTGCACCTGTGTAATGCTCACCCATACAGCAAAAATGTTGAGAAATATGTGTTGTTTTTACCTGCCCTTTTATATCAGTATATTGGTAAGTACAGAGGTGCCTTGACATACGAGTTTAATTAGTTTTGAGACGGAGCTCGTAAGCCAAAAAACTCATATGTTAAAGCACTTTTCCCCATTGAAATGCATTGAAATGCCATTAATATGTTCCAATGCATTTCAATGGGGAACCTAACTGCAAGTAAAAAAAAAAAATCAATACTCACCTACCGTCAGTGTTCCCCGATCTACGGCGCTGCTGCTGGCTGTCGCTCCCTCCTCCACACCGACATAGAGCATTGCTTTCTGGATGCGGGACTTGAATGCCCCGCCTCCAGCAAGCTAAGCTCTGATTGGTTAATTCAGCGCTGCCTCAGCCAATGAAAGCCGGCGCTGGATTAACATATTACAGCCATTCAATGATCTCATTCATGCCTCGCATCCAGAAAGCAATGCTCTGTGTCGGCGTGGAGGAGGGAGTGACAGCCTGCAGCAGCACTGCAGACCATCGCAAGGCTGAAACGCCGGCAACAGGTGAGTATAGATCAACCCCCTGAGCCGCAGCTTGTGAGTTTTTTGACTTGCAAGCAGGCTCGTACCCCCAGTTTTTGCTCGTAAATCAGAGCAAAAATTTGGGAAAGAGCCTGCTCGCAAGTCAAAAAACTGCAAGCTAAGGCACTCGCATCCCGAGGTACCACTGTATATGGCTGCTTTCTGTCATTTTAGAAAAAAACATATTACGAGTATTTCCCACAAGCTTCATGTTACACATTGCAAAGGGTGACATTCACAGCAAAAATCTGCAGTTTAAATTAACCCTTTCCAATCCAATTTGTATCTTGATTTTCCTAGGGGGCTTACTCTTTTCCTGCCGTTGTACAACGGCACTATATGCTGGCTAAAGCCAGTACTGCATGAGGTGACACATTGGATGGGTTCCGACAGCAGAGATGCTGGCAATATACAGTAAGAGAACCCCAATGGATGTCTTCCAACATCAGAGCCGACAGCCTTAAATCATAATGTCTTCATAGGTCAGACAGTGGATTGGAAAGGGTAACATGCAGCAGATAATAAATCACCACAGGTCATTGTATGCTGTGGATGTTTCTTATAGGTGGTGAGACTAAGCAAAATCATTCACTATAATGCTATAGTAAATGGTGTCGATTTTTGACATGCAATTCCACTGAGAAAAATCCACAGCATTTATGCCCCAAGTGGATGTACCCTTAAAATATCATGCAATGCTGTAAAGCCATAATTTAAAAAGTAAAAAACATACCGCTGTGTGCCTTTATAGAGCTAAGGATTGTACATTATGGGCCGTGGTAGAATTCGGGATCCGAAATATGGCTGTGTGCTTAAGGCCTAATATAGTTGATATACAGTGTTTCTGTAATTCTGCTCAGCACACACTAGATGGCAGTGCGGTTAAACAGTCCATTTCTCCTGAGAAGCCATTGCTGTTTTGCAGACTATTTAGCAGACGTGTTTTGGCAGTTTAGAATACGTTACAGTAAACAACATTCCTTTTTACTGAGTAATCATACTATATAATAACAGGCAAAAAATTGCATACATCTAGAGCTTTCAAAGCTGTGCACCCAGCATACCCCTCAAACCAGATGTAAACAGTGTCTTAAAAAGGGATACAAAATGCTGCAAATTTACAAGATTCCACAGACTGACTTTACATAAAAAACTGAAGTCACGATGTAAACTGTGTTGTATTAATGTTATTAAAAGCGGATCAGTCAGCTGAGTATGTTGTAGGAAAGTGCAGGATCTGTGGTGTCACGAGGATCGGACATCACAGCTGAATGCTATCAACCGCCATTCACTCTCATACATTGCAGGACCACTTTCATCGAGGAGACTTGCCGCCAGAGACTGTGAACTCTGTTCATTTTGGGAGTGCAGCTAGGTGAGTAATAGTTGTATTATTTATTAATCCACTATTACTATTTGGTGACCACTGATGGATCTCAGAAAAGGCCCAATTACCGAGTCAGAGGACCATTATTGAGTGAGGACACAAAGACACCATTATTAAGGGGGAGGCAGAATTCGTATGTGAAGGGCACTACGTTGAAATACTGTGAGAGGAGGCACCTATACTTGTATGGTAGCACTATTACTGTGGGGGGCACTAAGGGGGCACTATCATTGTGAGGTGCACTACTATTATGTGTGGAGGCAACATTATGCAGGATGCCAAGAGGCGTATTATTACTGTGTCATAGACTACTGAGGGATTCAAACTTTGCAGATATAAGTCATGGCTGGGAGAAATCATCATAGTGGTCTGGGACAAATGGAAAGAAAAGGCAAATGGCTAAAATGAAACAAGATGTTACCTGTAAGGCCACTCTCACACATGCCTGTCAAGTGCAGCACTAAACACTGTCAAGTGCTACCATTGATTTCAATGGGGATTCTCAGACATGCGCTAAAACACAGCGTTTTTAATGCTGCGCTTTTCAAACGCTTTCTGTTCTATTTCATGCATTTTTGTGTTTTGGAATGCAATGCTTTGTCCATTGAAAGGAATGAGTGCTGCCGAAAAGGTGGTAGAATGTGATTACCATGTTTTTGACTGCGTTTTTCAGTTATGGCATTATCATCTTGCTTGGCTGTGGTTATAACTGTGCTGAAAACGCAGTCGAAAACACATTTCAAAGCAACTGGAGACGCAGTAAATGCTGTGTTACAAACACAGCATTTTTACAAGCGCATGTGTGAGAGTGTTCTAAGAAAGAGACTTAACTGTACTCTATTCAATTGTTTAAGGTATACAGTATGATTATTCTCTGCAGTGTGGCAGTGCTGTATTGGTATGTGACATGTTATACCGGTGTTTGTGGTAAAACATTTGTTGTAATGCCATAGCATTACATCATATCGTGTTCTAACAGGCATTTTATAAAGTCATGCCCCAGGCATGGCTTAATAGAATGCCTGTTAGAACACGGTATGACTTGATGGGCATGCTTTGATAGGCATTCTGCTATGACAGCCCTGGGGTCTATGACACCCACACAGCAACCCGTGATCTCATCGCGTGGGGCCATACAGGATCCAGGAACATCGGCCAGGGTATTTAAATGCTGCTGTCAGAATTGACGACAGGATTTAAAGGGTTAACAGCTCAAATGAGCTGTGTGGCTTATCGGAGCTGTTGCGGGCAGGTGCTGGCTATAAGAAACAACCCACGTTGTATGGTTGGAGATCACCCCACGATCTCCCTCCATACACACCCCGAATGTGCAGGATGTATGTTATGTCCTGTGTCGTTAAGGGGTTAATGCTGTAGCACAGATTGTAGACAGATATGTGGTTGTAGAACGAGTGGAATCAAACGACCACCTGTCTGTGAGTGAGTTACATTCTCTGCCCCTGATCACATGACGGTGACATCATCACAGGTCCTTCATCCCTGTGCAGATTATAGGCAGACTACATCCCTTACAAACCCCTACAGCCTCAGTTACTATAAAATACTAATGACTAGCTGCCTGTGAGTAACCGTGTGAGTTACATGTGAAGATGCCACCGTCATGGGATCAGTCACTGGGGCTCTGAGTGACTGATCACATGACTGACATAATCTCAGGTCCTTAACTTGATTAAAAACCTGCAGAACTGGACAGCAGCCGTGTGCTTACAGCACCTGTGATGATGTCACCATTATGTGATCAGTCACCTGTGTGGAAAGAGTCCGGGGGTCACATGACCAGTGATGATCAGTGTGTGCAGGACTCTGCTGTGCTGGTTGTGCTCCCTGTTGTATGGGATGAACAATGTATGTCCCAGAGCTGTGTGTGTGATGTGCATGAAGCAGAAACCCTGGTGCTATAATCTCCTAATAATTATTGGTACTTTCACAATGATGAGACAGGCCGAGGATCATTGTAGTCAGCAGACAGAATAAGCATAGTCAATAGAGATGAGCGAGCACCAAAATACTCAGGTGCTCGGTACTCGAGTCGAACTTTTTGTAATGCTCGAGAGCTCGTTTTGAGTAACGAACCCCATTTGAAGTCAATGGGCGACTCGAGCATTTTTGTATGGGACCGATGCTCCGCATAGCTGATGACTTCTCAAACACCAGAAAACATCAGAAAGTCATGAAAACACCACAGAAACGGATAGGGAAGGGCAGGGGCAGCATGCATGGCTGCATCTGAGGCTCTCAGTTCCCACTATTAAGCCAAAATGGGGGCAAGAGACTGGCGGTCACCCCCCTAACAATTTACTTGGGACAAACCCTCATTAGCAAGGCACACGCGCTGGCACATCTTAGCTAAGCACCACACTCCCGGGAATCAAGGACAATCACTGCCTGCGGTTGACACCGCTGCCTCTTCTCCTCGGTTACATGCTGGCATTGCTGTGCAACCCTCCGCACGACCCTGCGTCCACAGCGCACACATAATTTTCCCTGAGCAGCGTTCAGCTGGCCTCATGCCACACGCCTGCTTCATAGCCACACCACCCTTATGTCTATTTATAAGTGTGTACTGGATGAGGAGGAACCGGAGGCACACACTGCAGAGGGTTGGCAGGGATAGGCAGCGACCCTCTTTGAAGGTGTGGGTGATAGCCCACAATGCTGTTGAGAATTGATGATAAATTGACGTACGATCATCATTCCAATCCTGTGCCACCTCCGTCACAAAATTGTCAGGAGCCGCAAACGTGGGCATAAAGGGGACTCAGGTGCCAGCACTTCTACACATCTCCACAATGCAGCAATACTCTGTGTGGGAAGCACGTGAGCGGGCCAAGGGTCAGGCTCGGTCCCAGCCTCCACCTTGTGTGATCCAAGGTGCTGTGAGTTACATAGCAAAGGGAAATCCATGTGTTCCCACACAATTCATTCTGTGTAGCTCAACACCGCAATGGGAAGTCTTTGAGTTCCTTGGGCTCGCCTATGCTGTCGTTGCAAAAAGATGGTATTACACAGGAAGATATTAGAGTGCCCAAAAATGGCAGAGTTTCACCCCGCCAAGGGCCTCGGCCCACATTTCTACCCTAGTCAGTCAGTGTATTTGTGCCACACAGGTAAAACACCGCCATGGGAAGTATTTGTGCACCCACAGCATAGGTGAGCCCAAGGAACTAAAAGATGGTATTACACATGAGGAAAACAGAGTGCCCAAACATGGCAGAGTTTCACCCTGCTAGGGGCCTTGGCCCCCATTTCTATCCTAGTCACTCAGTGTATTTGTGCCAGACAGGTAAAACACCGCAATGGGAAGTCTTTGTGCACCCACAGCATAGGTGAGCCCAAGCAACTCAAACATGGTATTACACATGAGGAAATCAGAGTGCCCAAATATGGCAGAGTTTCACCCCGCCAAGGGCCTCGGCCTACATTTCTACCCTAGTCAGTCAGTGTATTTGTGCCAGACAGGTAAAACACTGCAATGGGAACTCTTTGTGCACCCACAGCATAGGCAAGCCCAAGGAACTGAAACATGGTATTACACATGAGGAAATCAGAGTGCACAAACAGGGCATAGTTTCACCCCGCTAAGGGCCTCGGCCCACATTTCTACCCAAGTCAGTCAGTGTATTTGTGCCAGACAGGTAAAACACCGCAATGGGAAGTCTTTGTGCACCCACAGCATAGGCAAGCCCAAGGAACTCAAACATGGTATTACACATGAGGAAATCAGAGTGCCCAAACAGGGCATAGTTTCACCCCATGAAGGGCCTCGGCCCACATTTCTGCCCTAGTCAGTCAGTGTATTTGTGCCAGACAGGTAAAACAATGCAATGGGAAGTCTTTGTGCACACACAGCATAGGTGAGCCCCTGGAACCCAAGGAAAGTATTACACATGAAGAAATCAGAGTGCCCAAACATGGCATAGTTTCACCCCGCCAAGGCCCTTCGCCTCGGTCCACATTTCTGCCCAATTCATTCTTTGTATGTATCAGATAGCTAAACAATGCAATGGGAAAGCCTTTGTGCACCCACAGCACAGGCGAGCCCATGAAACTCAAAGACAGTATTAAACATGAAGAAAAGAGAGTGCCCAAACATGGCAGAGTTTCACCCGCCCAGGACCTCGGTCCACACTTCTGCCCTAGTCATTCAGTGTATTTGTGCCAGATAGGTAAAACACTGCAATGGGAAAGCCATCTGCACCCTAGCCAAGTCTGTCAGTGTATTTCTGCCAGACAGCTAAAACAACACAAAGGGAAGACTTTGTGCACCCACAGCATAGGCGAGCCCATGAAACTCAAAGACGGTATTACACATAAAGAAATCAGAGCGCCCAGACAAGGCAGTTTCACTGCCAAGGAACTCGGCCTTGGCTCACACCCTCAGTAATCGTGGGCACAATGCGGACTCAAATGCTAGTACAGCTGTGAACGTCTCTTTAAACCAGTAACGGTTGCTTTCATCGCTCCAAAGACTGGATGAACCACAAAAAAGTTCCACAAGCCATAGCTGGCGCAATTGATTCTTCCCCTCCCAGGACCTTGGCCTCTGCTCACACCCTAAGTAATCATGGGCCTCAAGTGGACTCGGATGCTAAGGCAGCTGTGAACGTCTCGTTAATGCAGTAACGCTCCTTTTGTTTGGCCCAAACCACTATCTCAGATAACTGTGGTAACACGAGAGAAAATACATGTTGCCCACCGCTGATCCCCAGACCCCAAGCAGGAGTTGGCATAATAAGGCCGAGAAACCATGACCGAGGTAGGACCTGCAATACTCTGTGTGGAAAGTACGTGAGCGGGCCCTGGGTCAGGCTCGGTCCCAGCCTCCACCTTGTGTGACCCAAGGTGAGTTAAATAGCTATGGGAAAATCATGTCTCCCCACACACTTCATTCTGTGTATGTGTAAGGCAGCTGAACACCGCAATGGGAAACCTTTGCGCACCCACAGTATAGGTGGACCCCAGAAACATTTCTGTAGCAAGAGTATAGGCGAACCCCTCAAACCTTTCAGTACCAAGTGTATAGGTGGACCCAAGTAACATTTCTGTAGCAAGAGTATAGGTGTACCCCAGTAACATTGATATAGCAAGAGTACAGGCGTACCCCAGTAACATTTATGTAGCAAAAGTATAGGCGGACCCCAATAACATTTCTGTAGCAAGAGTAAGGGTGGACCTTAATAACATTTATGCAGCAAGAGTATAGGTGGACCCCAGTAACATTTCTGTAGCAAGAGTATAGGCAGACCCCAATAGCATTTATGTAGCAAGAGTATAGGCAGACCCCTGTAACATTTCTGTAGCAAGAGTATAGGCAGATCCCTGTAACATTTCTGTAGCAAGAGTATAGGCGGACCCCAGTAACATTCCTGTAGCAAAGGTATAGGCAGACCCCAGTAACATTTGTGTAGCAGAAGAATAGGCAGACCCCTGTAACATTCCTGTAGTAAACGTATAGGCGGACCCCAGTAACATTTCTGTAGCAAAAGTATAGGCAGACCCCTGTAACATTTCTGTAGCAGAAGTATAGGCAGACAACAGTAACATTTCTGTAGTAAGAGTATAGGCGGACCCCAGTAACATTTCTCTAGCAAGAGTACAGGCGGACCCCAGTAACATTTATGTAGCAGGAGTATAGGCGGACCCCAATAACATTTCTGTAGCAAGAGTATAGGCGGACCCCAATAACATTTCTATAGCAAGAGTATAGGCGGATTCCTGTAACATTTCTGTAGCAATAGTATAGGCGGACCCCAGTGACATTTATGCAGCAAGCGTAAGGGTGGACCTTAATAACATTTATGTAGCAACAGTGTAGGTGGACCCCAATAGCATTTCTGTAGCAACAGTATAGGCGGACCCCAATACTCTTTATGTAGCAAGAGTATAGGCGTACCCCTGTAACATTTCTGTAGCAAGAGTATAGGCGGACCCCAATAACATTTATGTAGCAAGAGTATAGGCGGACCCAAGTAACATTTCTGTAGCAATAGTATAGACTGACCCCTGTAACATTTCTGTACCAAGAATATAGGTGAACCCCTGAAAAAATTTGGTTACCAAGAGTGTAGGCGAAGGCCGGAGACATTAGTTAGATAACAGTATAGGCAAGGGCCTGAAAAATTGGTATACTGAGAGTACAAGTGTACCTCTGAAAAATTGCTCAACCGCGAGGGTAGGTGAAACCCATAAACATTTTTTAAAGATACAGCTCGCTGTTGCTTAATGTGTAATAAAGCTTGGAGGCAGCCCTGTGAAAAATTGGTTTCTGTTAAAGTATCAATACTTTTGAAACTTTGAATAATTTTTAAAAACTTTTAAACAGAGCCTTTGGGGCCGCAGACAAATTGGCAGTTCAGTGTGATGACATGCTGTTTTAGGAGGAGTTGTAGTAGGAGGAGTAATAATATCCGAGAGTGATTGACAATGCTAATTCCCCCTTTTTTGTGGTGATAGAGGATGCACTTTTCTCCTGTTGCAGCAAAAAGAATTATTAGGTTCCGCTGCTTTCCGCCGTTGGAGAAGAGTAGAGATGAGCGAACGTACTCGTCCGAGCTTGATATTCGTGCGAATATTAGGGTGTTCGGGATGCTCGTTACTCGTAACGAGTACCACGCGGTGTTCTGGTTACTTTCAGTTTCCTCTCTGAGACGTTAGCGCGCTTTTCTGGCCAATTGAAAGACAGGGAAGGCATTACAACTTCCCCCTGTGACGTTCAAGCCCTATACCACCCCCCTGCTGTGAGTGGCTGGGGCGATCAGATGTCACCCGAGTATAAAAGTCGGCCCCTCCCGCGGCTCGCCTCAGATGTCTTGTGAGTTAGTGAGGGACAGTGCTGCTGGTGCCTGAGCTGCTGTAGGGAGAGCGTTAGGAGTTAGTGTAGGCTTCAAGAACCCCAAAGGTCCTTCTTAGGGCCACATCTACCTGTGTGCAGGCTGCTGCTAGCAGTGGTGTTTTTTTTTTCTTTCTCAAAATCGGCAGTGCAGAGCATTGCACCCGGCATTAGGGACAGAAGTGGTGCTTAGGCAGGGAGAGTGTTAGGAGTGAGTGTAGCCTTCAAGAACCTCAACGGTCCTTTCTAGGGCCAAATTTAACCGTGTGCAGTACTGTGCTGGCTGCTGTTAGCAGTGTTGCATATTTTTTTTTTTCTAAAAATCGTCTGTGCAGAGCATTGCACCCTCCATTGATACTACAGGGACAGAATTGTGTAGGCAGGGCCACAACACAGTTATTGTTCATTGAATATACGCAGTGGGGCCTTCCCTTTTCAAAAAAGCGAAATAATTATATTTGGCCTGCCTGTGTCAGTCCTAAGGTCTCCGTGTACGTGTGTGCTGCGTGGAGAACGTACAAAAATCAGACGCAACCAGCTACGGTTTACTGCAGGCTTGCGCCATTGTCTTTCCTGACTGGCAAATACCTGCTCTGCCAGAGTTAATAACTCTGCTACACTAAAGTTGTGTGACACTTTTTCAGGGCCACACCACAGTTATTAAACGTATTGTTCATTGAATATACGCAGTGGGGCCTTCCCTTTGCAAAAAAGCGAAATAATTATATTTGGCCTGCCTGTGTCAGTCCTAAGGTCTCCGTGTACGTGTGTGCTGCGTGGAGAACGTACAAAAATCAGACGCAACCAGCTACGGTTTACTGCAGGCTTGCGCCATTGTCTTTCCTGACTGGCAAATACCTGCTCTGCCAGAGTTAATAACTCTGCTACACTAAAGTTGTGTGACACTTTTTCAGGGCCACACCACAGTTATTAAACATATTGTTCATTGAATATACGCAGTGGGGCCTTCCCTTTGCAAAAAAGCGAAATAATTATATTTGGCCTGCCTGTGTCAGTCCTAAGGTCTCCGTGTACGTGTGTGCTGCGTGGAGAACGTACAAAAATCAGACGCAACCAGCTACGGTTTACTGCAGGCTTGCGCCATTGTCTTTCCTGACTGGCAAATACCTGCTCTGCCAGAGTTAATAACTCTGCTACACTAAAGTTGTGTGACACTTTTTCAGGGCCACACCACAGATATTAAACTTCTTTTTTTTTCATTGAATACACGCAGTGGGGTCTTCCCTAAGCTAAAAAGGAAAAAAATTATATTTGGCCTGCCTGTGTCAGTCCTAAGGTCTCCGTGTACGTGTGTGCTGCGTGTACAACGTACAAAAATCAGACGCAACCAGCTACGCTTTACTGCAGGCTTGCGCCATTGTCTTTCCTGACTGGCAAATACCTGCTCTGCCAGAGTTAATAACTCTGCTACACTAAAGTTGTGTGACACTTTTTCAGGGCCACACCACAGTTATTAAACGTATTGTTCATTGAATATACGCAGTGGGGCCTTCCCTTTGCAAAAAAGCGAAATAATTATATTTGGCCTGCCTGTGTCAGTCCTAAGGTCTCCGTGTACGTGTGTGCTGCGTGGAGAACGTACAAAAATCAGACGCAACCAGCTACAGTTTACTGCAGGCTTGCGCCATTGTCTTTCCTGACTGGCAAATACCTGCTCTGCCAGAGTTAATAACTCTGCTACACTAAAGTTGTGTGACACTTTTTCAGGGCCACACCACAGTTATTAAACGTATTGTTCATTGAATATACGCAGTGGGGCCTTCCCTTTGCAAAAAAGCGAAATAATTATATTTGGCCTGCCTGTGTCAGTCCTAAGGTCTCCGTGTACGTGTGTGCTGCGTGGAGAACATACAAAAATCAGACGCAACCAGCTACGGTTTACTGCAGGCTTGCGCCATTGTCTTTCCTGACTGGCAAATACCTGCTCTGCCAGAGTTAATAACTCTGCTACACTAAAGTTGTGTGACACTTTTTCAGGGCCACACCACAGTTATTAAATGTATTGTTCATTGAATATACACAGTGGGGCCTTCCCTTTGCAAAAAAGCGAAATAATTATATTTGGCCTGCAGGCTTGCGCCAATTTATTTCCTGCCTGGGAAATCAAATCACTGGTAATACAGCATGCTGAGGGGTAGGGGTAGGCCTAGAGTACGTGGACGCGGCCGAGGACGCGGAGGGCCAAGTGAGGGTCTGGGCACAGGCCGAGCTCCTGATCCAGGTGTGTCGCAGCCGACTGCTGCGCGATTAGGAGAGAGGCACGTTTCTGGCGTCCCCACATTCATCGCCCAATTAATGGGTCCACGCGGGAGACCTTTATTAGAAAATGAGCAGTGTGAGCAGGTCCTGTCCTGGATGGCAGAAAGTGCTTCGAGCAACCTATCGTCCAGCCACAGTTCTGCGCCGTCCACTGCTGCAAATCCGAATCCTCTGTCTGTTGCTCCTCCTTCCTCCCAGCCTCCTCACTCCACTACAATGACACATGCTCAGGAGCGGGAACACTCCCAGGAACTTTTCTCGGGCCCCTGCTCAGATTGGGCAGCAGTGGTTCCTCTACCACCAGAGGAGTTTATCGTCACTGATGCCCAACCATTGGAAAGTTCCCGGGGTCCGGGGGATGAGGCTGGGGACTTCCGGCAACTGTCTCAAGACCTTTCAGTGGGTGAGGAGGACGATGACGATGAGACACAGTTGTCTTGCAGTGAGGTAGTAGTAAGGGCAGTAAGTCCGAGGGAGCAGCGCACAGAGGATTCGGAGGAAGAGCAGCAGGACGATGAGGTGACTGACCCCACCTGGTGTGCAACGCCTACACAGGACAGGTCTTCAGAGGGGGAGGCACGGGCAGCAGCAGGGCAGGTTGCAAGAGGCAGTGCGGTGGCCAGGGGTAGAGGCAGGGCCAGACTGAATAATCCACCAAGTGTTTCCCAAAGCGCCCCCTCGCGCCATGCCACCCTGCAGAGGCCGAGGTGCTCTAAGGTCTGGCAGTTTTTCACCGAGATGCCTGACGACCGACGAACAGTGGTGTGCAACCTTTGTCGCGCCAAGATCAGCCGGGGAGCCACCACCAACAGCCTGACCACCACCAGCATGCGCAGACATATGATGGCCAAGCACCCCACAAGGTGGGACGAAGGCCGTTCACCGCCTCCGGTTTGCACCGCTGCCTCTCCCCCTGTGCCCCAACCTGCCACTGAGATCCAACCCCCCTCTCAGGACACAGGCACGACCGTCTCATGGCCTGCACCCACACCCTCACCTCCGCTGTCCTCGGCCCCATCCACTAATGTCTCGCACCGCACAGTCCAGCCGTCGCTAGCGCAACTGTTGGAGCGCAAGCGCAAGTACGCCGCCACGCACCCGCACGCTCAATCGTTAACCGTCCACATAGCCAAATTTATCAGCCTTGAGATGCTGCCGTATAGGGTTGTGGAAACGGAGTCCTTCAAAGCTATGATGGCGGCGGCGGCCCCGCACTACTCAGTTCCCAGTCGCCACTACTTTTCCCGATGTGCCGTCCCAGCCCTGCACGACCACGTCTCCCGCAACATTGTACGCGCCCTCACCAATGCGGTTAGTGGCAAGGTCCACTTAACTACGGACACGTGGACAAGCACAGGAGGGCAGGGCCACTACATCTCCCTGACGGCACATTGGGTGAATTTAGTGGAGGCTGGGACAGAGTCAGAGCCTGGGACCGCTCACGTCCTACCCACCCCCAGAATTGCGGGCCCCAGCTCGGTGGTCGTATATTCGGCGGTGTATGCTTCTTCCACTAAAGCACCCTCCTCCTCCTCCTCCTCCTCCTCAACCTCTGTCTCGCAATCTAGATGTGTCAGCAGCAGCAGGACGTCGCCAGCAGTCGGTGTCCCGCGGCGTGGCAGCACAGCGGTGGGCAAGCGTCAGCAGGCCGTGCTGAAACTACTCAGCTTAGGAGATAGGAGGCACACGGCCCACGAACTGCTGCAGGGTCTGACAGAGCAGACCGACCGTTGGCTTGCGCCGCTGAGCCTCCAACCAGGCATGGTCGTGTGTGACAACGGCCGTAACCTGGTGGCGGCTCTGCAGCTCGGCAGCCTCACGCACGTGCCATGCCTGGCCCACGTCTTTAATTTGGTGGTTCAGCGCTTTCTGAAAAGCTACCCACGCTTGTCAGACCTGCTCGTAAAGGTGCGCCGGCTCTGCGCACATTTCCGCAAGTCCCACACGGACGCTGCCACCCTGCGCACCCTGCAACATCGGTTTAATCTGCCAGTGCACCGACTGCTGTGCGACGTGCCCACACGGTGGAACTCTACGATCCACATGTTGGCTAGGCTCTATGAGCAGCGTAGAGCTATAGTGGAATACCAACTCCAACATGGGCGGCGCAGTGGGAGTCAGCCTCCTCAATTCTTTTCAGAAGAGTGGGCCTGGTTGGCAGACATCTGCCAGGTCCTTCGAAACTTTGAGCAGTCTACCCAGGTGGTGAGCGGCGATGCTGCAATCATTAGCGTCACCATTCCTCTGCTATGCATCTTGAGAAGTTCCCTGCAAAGCATAAAGGCAGCCGCTTTGCGCTCGGAAACAGAGCCGGGGGAAGACAGTATGTCGCTGGATAGTCAGAGCACCCTCCTGTCTATATCTCAGCGCGTTCAGGAGGAGGAGGAGGAGGAGGATGAGGAGGATGAGGAGGAGGGGGAAGAGACAGCTTGGCCCACTGCTGACGGTACCCATGCTGCTTGCCTGTCATCATTTCAGCGTGTATGGCCTGAGGAGGAGGAGGATCCTGAAAGTGATCTTCCTAGTGCGGACAGCCATGTGTTGCGTACAGGTACCCTGGCACACATGGCTGACTTCATGTTAGGATGCCTTTCTCGTGACCCTCGCATTCAACGCATTCTGGCCACTACGGATTATTGGGTGTACACACTGCTCGACCCACGCTATAAGGAGAACCTTCCCAGTCTCATTCCCGAAGAGGAAAGGGGTTCGAGAGTGTTGCTATACCACAGGACCCTGGCGGACAAGCTGATGGTAAAATTCCCATCTGACAGCGGTAGTGGCAGAAGGCGCAGTTCTGAGGGCCAGGTAGCAGGGGAGGTGCGGAGATCGAGCAGCATGTACAGCCCAGGCAGTGCAACAGTCTTTAAGGGCCTGGCCAGCTTTATGGCTCCCCAGCAAGACTGTGTCACCGCTCCCCAGTCAAGGCTGAGTCGGCGGGAGCACTGTAAAAGGATGGTGAGGGAGTACGTAGCCGATCGCACGACCATCCTCGGTGACGCCTCTGCCCCCTACAACTACTGGGTGTCGAAGCTGGACACGTGGCCTGAACTAGCGCTGTATGCCCTGGAGGTGCTTGCTTGTCCTGCGGCTAGCGTCTTGTCGGAAAGGGTGTTTAGTGCGGCTGGGGGAATCATCACAGATAAGCGTACCCGCCTGTCAACCGACAGTGCCGACAGGCTAACACTCATCAAGATGAACAAAGCCTGGATTTCCCCAGACTTCTCATCTCCACCAGCGGACAGCAGCGATACGTAAGCAATACGTAGGCTGCACCCGCGGATGGAAGCTACGTTCTCTCTCACCATCCAAAACGGGGACATTTCTGCTTCATCAATCTGTGTCTAATATTCCTCCTCCTCCTCCTGCTCCTCCTCCTGAAACCTCACGTAATCACGCTGAACGGGCAATTTTTCTTAGGGCCACAAGGCTCACTCATAATTTTTCTAAACAATTTTTATATGTTTCAATGCTCTTAAAAGCGTTGAAACTTTAACTTGAACCAATTTTTCATTAAACTGGGCTGCCTCCAGGCCTAGTTACCACTTACGCCACATTAACCAAAGCGATTAATGGGTTTCACCTGCCCTCTTGGTTGGCCATGGCCAATTTTTTGGATGTACATTAGTACTGTTGATACAGCAATTTTTGTGGGCAATCGCCTACAGTGTAATCAAATGAATTTTTAGCCCACCTGCATTACTGCTGACCTTACATCCGCTGTGTTGGGCAATGCAATGGGATATTTTTGTGTATCGCCGGTGGGTTCCAGGGAGCCACCCATGCTGTAGGTGCACACGGAGTTTAACCTACATGTGTCCACTTGTAAAGAACCCCAGTCTGACTGGGGCATGCAGTGTGGGCCGAAGCCCACCTGCATTAAGCACGACATTACTACCTCAGCTGTGTTGGGCAATGCAATGGGATATTTCTATGTACCGCCGGTGGCTTCCTGGCACCCACCCATGCTGTGGGTCCACAGGGAATTATAAATGCATCTGATTCCACTTGTAAAGAACCCCAGTCAGACTGGGGCATGCAGTGTGGGCCGAAGCCCACCTGCATTAAGCACGACATTACTACCTCAGCTGTGTTGGGCAATGCAATGGGATATTTTTATGTACCGCCGGTGGGTTCCAGGGAGCCACCCATGCTGTAGGTGCACAGAGAGTTTAACCTACATCTGTCCACTTGTAAAGAACCCCAGTCTGACTGGGGCATGCAGTGTGGGCCGAAGCCCACCTGTATTAAGCACAACATTACTACCTCAGCTGTGTTGGGCAATGCAATGGGATATTTGTATGTACCGCCGGTGGCTTCCTGGCACCCACCCATGCTGTGGGTCCACAGGGAATTATAAATGCATCTGTTTCCACTTGTAAAGAGCCCCAGTCAGACTGGGGCATGCAGTGTGGGCCGAAGCCCACCTGCATTAAGCACGACATTACTACCTCAGCTGTGTTGGGCAATGCAATGGGATATTTTTATGTACCGCCGGTGGGTTCCAGGGAGCCACCCATGCTGTAGGTGCACACAGAGTTTAACCTACATCTGTCCACTTGTAAAGAACCCCAGTCTGACTGGGGCATGCAGTGTGGGCCGAAGCCCACCTGTATTAAGCACAACATTACTACCTCAGCTGTGTTGGGCAATGCAATGGGATATTTCTATGTACCGCCGGTGGCTTCCTGTCACCCACCCATGCTGTGGGTCCACAGGGAATTATAAATGCATCTGTTTCCACTTGTAAAGAACCCCAGTCTGACTGGGGCATGCAGTGTGGGCCGAAGCCCACCTGCATTAAGCACGACATTACTATCTCAGCTGTGTTGGGCAATGCAATGGGATATTTTTATGTACCGCCGGTGGGTTCCAGGGAGCCACCCATGCTGTCGGTCCACAGGGACTTCACAATAGGGAGTTGTACCTGCCTGTGTCTATGAATTAAAAAGCCCGGTCTGACTGGGGCATGCAGACACCTTGACAGAATGAATAGTGTGTGGCACATAGGTTCCCCATTGCTATGCCCACGTGTGCAGCTCCTGATGGCGGTGGCACAGGATTCTATTTCTCATTGCTTCTGTACAGCATTGTGGGCTATCGCCCCGCCCCTTTTAAAGAGGGTCGCTGTCTAGCCGTGCCAACCATCTGCAGTGTGTGCCTGCGGTTCCTCCTCATGGCAGACGCACTTCTAAATAGACATGAGTGTGGCGTGGCATGAGGGCAGCTGAAGGCTGCGCAGGGACACTTTGGTGTGCGCTTTGGGGGGGAAGGGGGGCGGTTGGGCAGCATGTAAGCCAGGAGAAGTGGCAGTGGAGTGTCATGCAGGCAGTGATTGTGCTTTGTTGGAGGTAGTGTGGTGCTTAGCTAAGGTATGCATTGCTAATGAGGGCTTTTCAGAAGTAAAAATTTTTGGGAGGGGGGGGGGGGGGCCCACTCTTGCCGCTATTGTGGCTTAATAGTGGGACCTGTGAACTTGAGATGCAGCCCAACATGTAGCCCCTCGCCTGCCCTATCCGATTCTGTGTCGTTCCCATCACTTTCTTGAATTGCCCAGATTTTCACACATGAAAACCTTAGCGAGCATCGGCGAAATACAAAAATGCTCGGGTCGCCCATTGACTTCAATGGGGTTCGTTACTCGAAACGAACCCTCGAGCATCGCGATAATTTCGTTCCGAGTAACGAGCACCCGAGCATTTTGGTGCTCGCTCATCTCTAGAGAAGAGAAGTCTGGGGAAATCCAGGCTTTGTTCATCTTTATGAGTGTAAGCATGTCGGGACTGGCAGTTGACGCTTATCCGTGATGATTCCCCCAGCTGCACTAAACACCCTCTCTGACAAGATGCTAGCGGCAGGGCAGGCCAGCTTCTCCAGGGCGTACAGCGCAAGTTCGTGCCACGTGTCCAGCTTTGACACCCAATAATTGTATGGAGCAGAGGCATCATGGAGGACAGTGGTATGATCGGCTACGTACTCCCTCACCATCTTTTTACAGTGCTCCCTCCGGCTCAGCCTTGACTGGGGAGTAGTGACACAGTCTTGCTAGGGAGCCGTAAAGCTGGCAAAGGCCTTGGAGAGTGTTCCCCTGCCTGCGCTGGACATGCTGCCTGATTCCCGCTCCTCCCCTGCTACTTGGCCCTCGGAACTGTGTCTTCTGCCACTAGCGCTGTCAGATGGGAACTTACTTTAGCATCACTTTTTCCACCAGGGCCCTGTGGTATTGCATCACTCTCGTACCCCTTTCCTCTTCGGGAATGAGAGTGGAAAGGTTCTCCTTATACTGTGGGTCGAGAAGGGTGTACACCCAGTAATCCGTGTTGGCCAGAATGCGTGTAACGCGAGGGTTATGGGAAAGGCAGCGTAACATGAAGTCAGCCATGTGTGCCAGGGTCCCAGTACGCAAGACATGGCTGTCCTCACTAGGAAAATGGCTTTCAGGATCCTCCTCCTCTTCAGTCCATACACGCTGAAAAGATGAGAGGCAAGCAGCATGGGTACCGCCTGCAGTGTGGCCAGCTGTCTCTTCCCCCTCCTCCTCTTACTCCTCCAACTCCCCCTCTTCCTCCAAAACGCAGTGAAATATAGACATGAGGGTGGTCTGGCTATCAAGCGACATACTGTCAACCCCCGTCTCCTGTTCTAACCGCAAAGCATCGGCTTTTATGCTTATCAGTGAACTTTTCAGCAGGCAAAGCAGCGGGATGGTAATGCTAATGATGGCCGTATCGCCGCTCACCATCTGGGTAGACTCCTCAAAGTTTCCGAGGACCTGGCAGATATCTGCTATCCATGCCCACCCCTCAGTAAAGAATTGCGGAGGCTGACTACCACTCTGCCGCCCATGTTGCAGCTGCTATTCCACTATTGCTGTACACTGCTCGTACAGCCTGGCCAACATGTGCAGCGTAGAATTCCAGCGTGTGGGCACGTCGCACAGCAGTTGGTGCTCTGGAAGCTGAAACCGATGTTGCAGGGTCCTCAGGGTGGCAGCGTCCGTGGTGAACTTGCGTAAATATGCGCAGACGCGGCACACTTTACTGAGCAGGTCAGGCAAGTGGGGGGAGTTTTTCAGAAATAGCTGAACCACCAGATTGAAGACGTGGGCCAGGCATGGCATGTGTGTGAGGCTGCCGAGCTGCAGAGCCGCAACCAGGTTACAGCCTTTATCACACACGACCATGCCCGGTTGGAGGCTCAGTGGCGAAAGCCAGAGGTCGGTCTGCTCTGTCAGACCCTGCAACAGCTTGGGGGCTTTGTGCCTCTTGTCACCTAAGCTGATTAGTTTCAGCACGGCTTGCTGACCCTTGCCCACCACTGTGTTGCTGCGCGCTACCGACTGCTGGCGACGTGCTTACACTTATTAATTGAGAGGTAGAGGTGGAGGAGGAGGAGGAAGGGGAGGGTTTGGAGGAGGTGGCATAAAACGCTGCAGATACCAGCACCGAGGTAGGACCTGCTATTCTGGGTGTGGGTAGGATGTGAGCGGTCCCAGGCTCTGACTCGGTCCCAGCCTCCACCAAATTCACCCAATGTGCCGTAAGGGAGATATAGTGGTCCTGACCACCAGTACTTGTCCACGTGTCTGTGGTTAAGTGGACCTTCCCAGTAAACACATTGGTGAGGGCACGATTTATGTTGTGGGAGACGTGCTGGTGGAGGGCTGGGACGGCACACCGGGAAAAATAGTGGCGACTGGGGAGCGAGTAGCGCGGCACCGCCACCGCCATCATGTTTTTGAAAGCCTTCGTTTCCACAAGCGTTTACGGCAGCATCTCCAGGCTGATCAATTTCGCAATGTGCATGTTTAAAGCTTGAGCGTGCGGGTGCGTGGCGGTGTATTTCTGCTTTCGCTCCAACACTTGTGTTAGCGACAGCTGAACGCTGCGCTGAGGAACATTGTTGGATGGAGTGGAGAACCGTGGAGGTGAGAGTGTGGGTGCAGGCCGGGAGGCACTCGTGCCTGCGTCCTTGGAGGGGGATTGGATCTGTGTGCCAGGTTGTGGCACAGGGGAAGAGGCAGTGGTGTGACCCGGAGGCGGTGAATGGCCTTCATCCCACCTTGTGGGGTGCTTGGCCATAATATGCCTGCGCATGCTGGTGGTGGTGCAACACGCTGATCTTGGTTGCACACCACTGTTCGTCGGTCGTCCGCGCTCTCACTAAAAAACATCCACACCTTTAAACACCTAGCCCTCTGCATGGAGGCTTGCTGCGAGGGAGTGCTTTGGAAAATAGTTGGGGGATTCTTCACTCTGGCCCTGCATCTACCCCTGGCCACTCCACTTCCTCTTCCAACCTGTCCTGCTGCTGCACTTGCCTCCCCCTCTGAAGCCCTGTCCTCAGTAGGCTTAGCAAACTAGGTGGAGTCAGTCACCTCATTGTCCAGCAGCTCTTCCTCCGAATCCTCTGTGCGCTCCTCCCTCGGACTTACTGCCCTTACTACTACCTCACTGTGTTGTCATCATCCTCATCCACGAAAAGCTATTGAGACAGTTGCCGGAAGTCCCCAGCCTCATCACCCGGACTCCGGGAACATTCCAAAGGTTGGGCATCGGTCGCGACAAACTCGTCAGGTGAGAGAGGAACCGTTTTTTCCCACTCATGGCAGGGACCCAAAAACAGTTCCCGGGAGTCTGCCTGCTCATCAGAATATGTCATATTCATGGGGTGAGGAGGCTGGGAGGAAGGAAGAGCAGCAGCGAGAGGATTCAGAGTTGCAGTCCCTAGGCCAGGAGTAGTGGACTGCGTAGAAGACTGGGTGGTCGATACATTGCTGGATGCATTTTCTGCCATCCACAAAAGGACCTGCTCGCACTGCTCTGTTTGTAATAAAGGTCTTCCCCGCGGACCCACAAATTGTGATATGAAGCTGGGGAGCCCAGAAACTTGCCTCTCTCCTAATCCCTCAGCAGCCAGCTGTGATTAACACGCCCAGGAACTCGGCCTGTGCCCACACCCTCACTTGGACGCCCGCGTCCGCGTCCACGTCCTTGACCCTTACCCCTACTCCTCTTCATGGCGGATTAAGAATAGAGCAGGGCCAAAATAAATTACCCCACTGTACAGCACTGACAACTGTGGCTAATTCACTGCACACAAAGACTTATAGATAGTGGAGGCTCTATGCTGTGACTTGAAAAAATTAACCCGCTGTCTTGCGCTGATACCTAGGGGTAATTTACCGCTGACAGAGACTTGTAGATAAGAGAGGCTGTATGGAGTGGGAGAAGACTCTAAAGCCAGGGGATAGTGCTGGTAACGGCAGCTATCTCAACCCCACCAAGGAAAGGGTATTGTGAGATGCTCTGCACAGTGGCAGAGCTGAAATAGTTTGCAGTGGCCCAGGAAATATTACATTACTGTTTCGTGGTGAGACCTCTGTCTAATGCACTGCAGACATAGAACGGTATAACTGAAATAGTTTGCAGTGGCCCAGGAAATATCAGAGTACTGTTTAGCGGTAAGACCTCTGTCTAATGCACTGCAGACCTGGAACAATATAACTGAAATAGTTTGCAGTGGCCCAGGAAATATTAGAGTACTATTAGTGGTGAGACCTCTTTCTAATGCACTGCAGACATAGAACGGTATAACTGAAATAGTTTGAAGTGGCCCAGGAAATGTTAGAGGGCAGTTTCATAGTGAGAGCTCGTTGTACGGCACTGCAGGCTGAGAATGCAATAACTGCAAGGCTGGGAACAGATCTAGATGCGTAATACAAAAGTTGGTGCACTACTGCTCCCAGCCAGCCACAACTGTATAGCACATGGTGAGATGTAGCTCTAAGAAGGAGCGTTGGGCTTCTTGTATGGAGGATCAGGACTGTATAACTTTCCCTATAGAAGCAGCTCTGTCCCTAAACTTTGCGTTATGCACTGCAGATATAGAACGGTATAACTGAAATACTTTGCAGTGGCCCAGGAAATATCTGACTACTGTTTAGCATTAAGACCTCTGTCTAATGCACTGCAGACATAGAACGGTATAACTGAAATAGTTTGCAGTAGGCTAGGAAATGTTAGAGTGCAGTTTAACGGTGAGAGCTGGTTGTACGGCACTGCAGGCTGGAAACGCTGTAACTGCAAGGCTGGGAGCAGGCTTAGATGCGTAATACAAAAGTTGTTGCACTACTGCTCCCAGCCAGCCACAACGATAGTGCGCGCGGTGAGATGTAGCCCTAAGAAGGACCATTGGGGTTCTTGCACAGAGGATCAGGAGTGCTGTAAAACTTTCCCTATATAGGCAGCTCTGTCCCTAAACTCTGCGTAATACACTGCAGACTGAGAACACTATAGCTGAAATGGCCTGCACAGACTGAAATGCTTAAAAAAAAAAATTGGTGCACTACTGCTCCAAGCCAGCCACAACAGTAATGCACACGGTCAGATGTAGCCCTAAGAAGGACCGTTGGGGTTCTTGAAGACAGGATCCTATGCTAACACTATCCCTGTATAAGCAGCAGCACTTTCCCTAACCTCTGCCAGCATGCGTTTGAGGCGAGCCGTGGGCGGGACCAGTTTAAGTACTCGGTGGTCACCTGATCGGCCCAGCCACTGACTGCTGTTGGCGGGCAGAGCGCTGGCACGTCACAGCAGGAAGTGGAAATCTTTTCCCCGCATGTTTATTGGCTAGAAAATGGCGCTAAACATGGGGGAAGGAAATGCAATTGACTCGATTACCGCGTGGTGCTCGCCTCGAGTAACGAGCATCTCGAGTACCCTAATGCTCGAACGAGCATCAAGCTCAGACAAGTGTGCTCGCTCATCTCTAGTAGTCAATTAAGAGGTCAGGAAGGGAGAAGATAGAAAACTGAGTGGAACAGACACAGATCAGAACAACGAGAAAAGACAGAACACTGTAAGACCATTGCACCCTAGGAGACTAATTACCCAGGCACTATCTAGAGGGGGAAATAGAAATAGGCAGGGTCTTATCTGGATTAGCCAAGGACTGGAAAGCATGCACTCACACCCTCCAACATCTATAACAGTAGCCCTGGGACAGAAAAGATGCAGTATCTGCCGCAAGAGACGGGAGCTGCAACCACCAGGAAAGGAAGGTAGTTGAGAGGAGTTGGCGGCCGCGGTCCTGCAACGTGTTGCATATTCTCAATGTACAGTGCATGAATATGCTGAGCTTTTTCTCAAAAATAGAATGGTTAGCTCTAGACATGCAAGGTCACCAACAAAGGGAAATACCAGATAAGCTCATGAGTCATTTGTGAGACAAGAAATTGATAATTTAATTAAGTTTTAGCTGCGTGTCTATGGGGTAGGTGAGAGGATTAGATAAGGATCAGAAACAATATTTATTGTTATGTCTTTGATGTTTTTATTGGTTTTGTGCCTTTGAAATGCCATAAATTAAAATTGAAAAAAAAATTATGACAGGGCAAATTATTAGGGGGCAGGTCTGGTGTATGTAATGATACTAAGAATACAGTTTCAAGGTCCCTAATTTTTTTTTTTATTATAAAGTGAAAAAGTGTTCGTTTTTGGAGGGGAGTGGGGTGATACCAAAGTATATGATTTACGGCTTCTACCTTTGGTAGACCAGGGGCAGACATATAGACTGTGCAATTGTACAGAGGACTAGGAGGGAGGTGAAGGACGGGCCTTCCTAGCTACTGTACATTATTGGTGAAGGGTATAGAGTGTATTAGGGCCCTGGGAATGTATCAGATTTCATAGCTGCATTTTGGCAGGTAAGTGGTTTATGGTGCTTTTACGCAGAAGGATTACACTGGTCAATATGATTTTTTTGATAAGAAATTTAATGGTGATTCTAGTAGTATTTCATATATGTTAGGATTTTTCCATCAGGCAGGGCTTTTTTGTTACACTTATATTTAGGTGTTCTTTCTTGCTTGCTATTGGATGAATTACCTTTATATTTAGTGTCCTATGCAGTATGTGATCAATACCTGTAATGCATGCTGTTGATATGAAAGAGACATATGAAAATATGAAACTGTTAGAAAAAAATCCAGTATGAAAACTATAACTGAAATATCTGTGGAGATTTGAAGGTCAGTGCTTCACTGCTTGGAATGCGACATTGTACACTAAATTCTGCTGTTTCTTATGTGGTTAGGAAGTCTCACTATATCTCACTAAAACAATGACCTGAATATGCATCTCTTACTCCTGGACAAAAAAAGTGCCAAATGTACCTTTACTGAGGGCCGCTTTACACAGCCGAGAAAATTGTGCGAGATTTGTGCGTTGCGAGACTCACAAATCTCACACAAATATGTACCCCATTCATTTGAATAGGTTCATACACATGAGCGATGTTTTTCCGCATGGCACTGCCATGCTAGGTGAGAAACAAATCATAGCATGTTCTGTTTGGCTGAGTGATCTTGCATCGTAGCCCCATTGTTTTCAATGGGACTGGCGACAGCAGCACCGGCCCCATTGAAAGCAATGGAAGAACTCCATGATCCTCTGCCTCGGCTGTGACAGCTGCGGCGGAGGATCCCTGCACCCCCAAAATGATGCGAGGCTGTTTTCACATGAAAACGCCTCGCATCCCTGGGGCTTTCAGATGGTGGGCAAGAGGATATAGGGGCTGGATTTATGGCTTCATATCGCCCTCACTCACATGAAACTAGTATAAATCCCGAAAAACTGTATTTACCTCCACTGCATATAAACTGGGACTGATGAAACAATTTGTAAAAACAATTGATAGACATTTTGCAGAGTTTATACATTTGAAATCTAAATGTCACAAAGTTAGTGATGCTAAACTATTATAGAGAAATCTAGTCCCTTTAAGTAAGCCTGATGTCTTTAAGATATCAGTGAGAGGTCAGTATGACTTCACCGTGAACCTTTACAACAAGTATACAGTTCCAAGAATTGTATCGACAACTAGTCTGTCCAACTTAATGCCAAAATGAATGACAGGATGAGAGAATGTATCGTGTACATTTATGGTTGATATCCCAGATGGTGGGATCGTTTTGACATCTTGATTTCAACATCATGTACACCATCTCAGCCTGGGAAGATTATTTTATGCCAAGAATGTATTTAGTCGTATATCTTGATTTTGTCATACTTGTAAGACAACCTATCTCTATATAAATTGTACCACCTTCTTTTATCAATCTATAAAAGATGATGAAGGGGTAGTTCAAAAGTTAGAGCTGTTTGACTTAACTTAGAATCTGTGTTGTCTGGTTTCTTCTAGAGGGTGTGGTAGTATAAGACTCTTATTTTAACGCTACCTGATCTCATGACTTCTTTAACAATTGGAGGCCCCAGCATTTTTTTGGTTAGTCTGTTGTCTCTTATATACTGAGCGGGAAAGACCTTTCACTCTACCGGACAAAAAGGAACTTTTATAGGACCACAAATAAGATCAGTGATGGATGATGAGAAATGTCAGGAACTGTTAAATCCATTGAAAATACCAGCCTTATTGTCATTCAAAAATGTCTCCCTTCTTTTTTTGGAAATCATTAGAGATGAGCGAGCGTACTCGGAAAAGCACTACTCGCTCGAGTAATGTGCTTTATCCGAGTATCGCTGTGCTCGGGCCTGAAGATTCGGGTGCCGCTGCGGCTGACAGGTGAGTCGCAGCGGGGAGTAGGGGAGAGCGGGCGGGAGAGAGGGAGAGAAAGATCTTACCTCCGTTCCTCCCCGCTCTCCCCTGCAGCTCCCCGCTCCGTGCCGGCACCCGAATCTTCAGACCCGAGCACAGCGATACTTGGATAAAGCAAATTACTCGAGCGAGTAGTGCTTTTCCGAGTATGCTCGCTCATCTCTAGAAATTATATATCAGAAAACTATTGTGATATAGTGAGTGATCTTGTGAAATCATACCAAGCTTTGGGATACAATATATCCTTAAAACTTCACTTCTTGGACTCCCACCTGGACTTTTGCCCAGACAATCTTGGGACTGTCAGTGACCAGTGTGGTGAGCATTTCCATCAACAGATTTCTATGATGGAATGGATGTACAAAGGCAAATAGAGACCCAGTATGCCGGCTGACTATTGCTGCACCATGAAGAGACACATCCCAGAAGCAAAATATTCCCGTCAATCATCATCAAAAACTTGTATTTCACACAATGTTGACTTACATAAGTTCTAATTTTATAAAAGTTGACATGTGTGTTGCAAAAATATCAGATAGGAACATACTAACAATGTATTTAAATTCAGGAGGAGAAATACTACTAGAATCACCATAAAATATTCTTGTGAAAAAAAAAAATTGTTTTATAGGCCAATGCTATTGTTCAGTTTATTGCT
Source organism: Eleutherodactylus coqui (assembly GCF_035609145.1). Taxonomy (NCBI): domain Eukaryota; kingdom Metazoa; phylum Chordata; class Amphibia; order Anura; family Eleutherodactylidae; genus Eleutherodactylus; species Eleutherodactylus coqui. The sequence goes on along the minus strand of NC_089847.1, from coordinate 48,867,938 downwards.
GGATTGAGCAAAACTAGACTATAATTGTTCAGTGTAAACGCTGCCAGTGACTGAATGACAAACAATACTTTAGTCACTTATCATTTGTCGCTCAGTTTAGGCAGGCATAAAAAAAATCAAACAATGATCGGCCCATGTATGAATGACGGCCTCTTTACTGTGAATGGAGGGGAACAGGCAGAAGTTATCTCTAGCCTGCGCCACAACTATTCGCTGATTGAGGGCGGTTTCAAAACTAACATTGTTTCTCCCGTTATGCGGCCGTGATATTGCTCAGAGAATGGTGGCTGTGTGGACCAGAGATTTTTTCATACCAGCTTAAACTGAACAACGGACAATACTTGAACAAAGTATCATTCAGTCACTGGCACTGAATGATTATAGTCTAGTTTTTTCTCAATCCAGCGATAAATTGAATGAGCCATATACCCACCAAAGAAATCCCTCTCAACTTGTGTGTGTGTATATATATATATATATATACACACATATATATATGTTATAATGAGGTTTCCATGAATACATCACTAGTCTCATCCCGACGCATTTCCCTTGCAAAACGTCATCAGGGGACAGTTGAAGCTAAAGTGACATAGATTGGCAACGGGGGTGCCAATGTAAGCAATCTCATGGGTGAGAGCCAAAACTCTACAAAACCCTGAATTGTGAAATAGTGGCCTCCATACAATACCTCAGCCTTTTGTAAGGGATGCCATCTTCTCACAGTCCTGGGTCATGTACAGCACATTGCTTGCTCTCACCCATTGACAGATCTTCCTTAAGAGTTTTTATTTAACTCCTTTCCACCCCATGACATGTATGTACATTATGGGAGGGAAGCAGTTAGTGTGAAATGCCATACATGCACGGCAGGTAGATGTAGTGGGCAGGTGATAATGATTGGTGTTATGCAGGATGCCAGTTGGTGCAGCAGTAACAAATTGAGGCAGAGGCAGCACATTTTTACAAAACTATGCCTTAATAACAAAAAACAAAACAATTAAACATGTATTGCCCCATAGAAGGGTTTGTATACTTTAATGTTGCAGAATAACTCTGGCGTAAACTGTATTAAACTAACAGTACTCTATATATGTTCTGCAGCTCAAAGTGCACTTCCTAATAAAACGGCATTCCTTGCTGAGATGTACATCTCTTCTTTTCATGTCTTGGCAGTGGCAAATCACATGACTACACACAACTTTCAGTGATTTTTGCAACTTCTCTTGTTCGTGACATTACCACTACACACACCATCTTCATGGACAAGGCTCCAACCTCACATACCCCATAGGAGCAGCATCCTCTACGCAGAATGCTTAAACAAGCCAAAGACATCACTTACATTTCCACAGGTCGTCACATCCCAATACTAACGGTTCAATACCCTGTGTCACATTTCAGCTCTACTCTACGTCACATGCCTAACTGCGCCATTACACATGCTTCATCACAGACACATCATATGCATTACACATAAACCTAACACTTCATATAACATCATAATGTCCTACCACACTGGGTCATAACCATACAACATTCCTCCACATTTCTCCCACTTAGCCATTAACTCTCAAAAGGTCTTGCATTAAAGGCACCATAATTAACTCTTTATGCTAGCGTCACATAAATATAGTCACATGAGTCTTTACCCACACCCTAGTCAGGCATTTAACATGTCTTAGTCCTGGGGTTACCGGTACACTCATGAACATCCCTGGCATCATACTCTGATGAATCCTGTTCAGCGTCTCTGTCTTAAACAGAGCCATTGCTATGTCAGCCAATTGCAGGAAAGGAGATTCCCTTTTCTTCTATACACTGTTGACTGCTTCACCCCAGGGGGTTCAACCGCTTGTCTGTCTTCGGCCCTCAGGTCTGCAGGACCCTTTTTTGTGGCCTCTCTCATTGGGTAGCTTGCGACCATGGGGAAACTACCTGCTGTTCTTGCAGGCCACAGCTTCCGCCACTTTAGCAGCAGATCTGGTGCTGCCCCTTTAACCCCTTAATGACATGGCCTATTTTGGGCTTTGGGACGCAACGATTTTTGGCGGATTTTCTTCTCCATTTATCAAAAGTCATAATTTTTTTATTTTTCCGTCGACGCGGCCAAATAAGGGCTTGTTTTTTGCGTGGCGAACTTTAGTTTTAATCGGTGCCACTTTTGGGTACATAGACTATATTGTATAACTTTTATTTTTTTTTTTTATGATAGCAGGGAGAGAAAACGCATCAATTCTGCCATTGATTTTTTTTTTCTACAGCGTTAATCATGCAGCATAAATGAGACATTCCATTTTTTCTGCGGGTCGGTACGGTTACAACGATACCAAAATTCTTACTTTTTTTTAGGTTTTTTCCACTTTTTTGCAATAAAAACCCTTTTTTTGGAAATCTTTTTTTTTTCTAAATCGCTGCATTCAAAGTCCTGTAACGTTTTTTATTTTTTGATGTATGGAGCTTTATGAGGGCTTATTTTTTGCGAGACGAGCTGTAGTTTTTATTGGTACCATTTTGGGGTACATATGGCTTTTTTTATCACTTTTATTGCATTTTTAGTGAGACAAAATGCTAAAAATTAGCATTTTGCCTCAGTTTTTTAGCCGTTTTTTTTACGTTTTTTCCGTGCAGTCAAAAGCATGTGCAACTTATTATACGCGTCGTTACGGACGCGACAATACCAAATATGTGGGATTTAAATTTTTTAAACCTTTTTTTATGCTAATCTAAGAAAAAGCATAAAAAGGGTATTTTCTTAACTTTTTTTAACATTTTTTTTAATTCATTTTTTTAATCTTTTTTTTTTACAACATTTGTCTCCCTCTGGGGGACTTTCACCACAGCCCTGATGATCGGTGTGATAAGGCATGGCAGGGCTACTGCCCTGCCATGCCTTATCGCTTATACAGCGATCCTTGGCATTGGCACTACAGGACACCAGTGTCTGGCGTCCTGTTGCCATAGCGACAGGCCGGGCTCTCGCGATAACATCGGAGAGTCGGCCGAAGACACAGAGGGAGCGCACTCCCTCTGTGAACTCTTTCCCTGACGCGATCTACTTAGATCGTGGCAGGGAAGGGGTTAACAGCGGTGGGCGCATCTTTGATGCCCCCCCGCTGCTGCAGCGGGACGCCATTTGTGACTGACAGCCGACTCCCGCTGCGGGATAGCGCGGGATCATATGTGATCTCGTGCTATCCCCAGGACGTAAGTTTACGCCCTGTTGCGGGAAGTACCCTGCTCCCAGGACCTAAACTTACGCCCTGGAGCGGGAAGGGGTTAAAATATGTCACTTCTAGTCTACACTGCTGCCCTCAATCACATTGCTCTGACTGCTTTTTATAGTGTGCCTCAGGTACCTGGAAGATTTAATCTTGGTCCCCAGGGGGAACAGGCTTCAGCCCAGCATTTAACCATATTAGGTCACTCTCACACACACATTGTTCTTTACAGCATTTAGTACCTTTCAGAGCATTTCAACGCAATGATTGTAATGATGGGGTGTATTAAAAACCGCTGTCAAACACATTCCAAAATGCTTTAAAATGTGGCATTTTAACAGACACAGAGCAGCCTAATGCAGGGGAGTTCTTCAGTGCTGCATCATTTAAGGGGGTGGAATCCCTCTTAAGCTTCTGTGATGGTTCAACAATATGGCATTTTGTGCCCTCTGCACTTTCACTGGTGCCTCTCTTTGCTTCCGTTTCCTGGCTGTGTCCCTCTGGCCAGCGGAGGGGAGCCTTCATGCACAGCATTACAGAGTTGTTCTCACTGATGCTGCCTGCACCTTACTCTGCTCCTGTCCGCCTTTCCAGCCACATCATGGGATAGAAGGAGGCAGGACTAGATGCTGCAGCATCGACCGTTTCTGACAGTAGTGGCATTCCACAAGTGGATAGCAGAGGAAATGAGCTCCTTTTATGACATCATACCATAGTATGTAAGGCTGGAAAAAGACATATGTCCATCCAGTTCAGCCTATTACCACCCCCCGAATGTTGATCCAGAGGAAGGCAAAAAAATCCCCAATGAGGTAGAAGCCAATTTTCACCATCATTCCTCTGCCATCCAATCACGGTAAGATGATGGCAAATGAAAGTTATATATTATATGTACCCCAAAATAGTACAAATAAAAATTACAGCTCACTACGCAAAAAAGAAACTCTCATTTGGCCATTTTGATGGAGAGATAAACATTTTTGCTAATTTTATTCATGCCAAAAAATACGCAGCATGTTTTATGCTCCTCCGTATTTGTACACAAAAATAGCATGTATTAAACTAATTAACCCCTTAGTGACCAGCCCATAGTGTTTTTACGTCTTGCCCAAGTGGGCTTTATTCTCTGAGGACGTAAAAACATGTGTCCTGCAGAGAATAAAGCCACCTGGGCTCTGGACGTGACAGCTCCATGCTGTCGGTGCTTGCAGGTAGCCGACAGCATGGAGCTGTCATTCCGGGCTGCGGGCAGTCCCCCCCGGCAATGCGATCGGCACTATCCAATCGATAGCGCCGATTGCATAAAAGTTAAAAAAAAATTTATAAAAAGTTAAAGATTCAGCTGCCCTCATGGATCGGATCCATGGGGGCAGCTGAGAATACTCACCCCCGTCCGCCGCACTGCTCCCCGCTGTCCTGGTCCTCCGGGCCCCGAAGCCGGCCTTCTGCGCATGACGTCAGCCGCAAGTGCAGAAGGCCCGGAGCCGCGGGAAATTTAAAATCTCCTGGCTCCCGGCTCCTGTAGGTAGATAGGAGGCAGGAGATGTCAGCGGCAATCGCGGAAAAGTGAACAAAAGTTTAAAAAAAGGTAAGGTTTCACCTCCCCTCATGGATCGGATCCATGAGGGGAGGGGAAAATACTCACCTTGGTCCTCCCCGATGTCCTGGTGTCCCGGGACCCAAAGTCCCCTTCTGCGCATGCGCGCCCGACGTCAATCATCGGGCGCGTGCACAGAAGGGCTCGAGCCCCGGGAAATTCAAAATCCCTCTGCTCCTGGCTACCATGTGTAGCCAGGAGCAGAGATATTTCACCAGGGACATGATCACTGTTACCCAATGGATAACAGTGATCATGTAAAGTTAAAAAAAAAGTGTAAAAAAAGTAAAAAAAAGTTTTAAAAAAGTTTAAAAAGCTTACGTTTCATCTCCCCTCACATATCCGCGGACCTTACCCCAGCTTCTGTGCACACGCCCATCACCAAAATGGCAGACGCATGCGCAAAAGCTGTGGATTGCCAGGATAATTTAAATTCTCCCTGCTCCTGGCTGCAAAACTGAGCCAAGAGCCTGGAGATTTCACAGGAGGCTGCGTTGAGCAGTTCCTGGTCACATGTTCGCTGTTATCCAATGGATAATGGCGGTCACGTAAAAGTTTAAAAAAAAACTGAAGTTTCATCTCCCCTCAGCGATGCGATCGGTGAGAGGAGATGAAACTTTTTACCGGAGGCCTCCATACTTGAACCCCGACGCAATCCTCCTTTGTGAACCTTCCCGAATTCTGCACATGCGATTGCTGGCAAAATGCCGGACACATGCACAAGAGTCGGGGAGCCCAGGAAATTTAAAATCTCCTTGCTCTCAGCGACCGTTGGTCGCCGAGAGCCTGGAACAGTGACAGGTGGCCTCATTGAGCGGTCCCCGGTCACGTAAAAAAAAAAATAGCAATCTAACATACGTCGGTCTCACATGACCGGATAAGAATTACGGATTCCGCATGCGGCTGATCCACGGTAATACGCAGATCAATCGCATTGGATTACACAATTCCGCTCACATTAGTGGGTTGGAATTGTGTAATCCACTCGCAGAAAAGAGAACGCAGCAGGTTCTATTTTACTGCGGATATCCGCAACGTAGAACCTATTGTGCTCCGTGGTCATGGATATACCTGCAGCCCATACACAACTACATTGTACCCGTCATCGCTAAGTGATGGTAAATAAAAACAAAAAAAAGGTGTACTGCGCATGACCGCCCGTGTAAGTACGCAGTTATGCGCAGTACATTACGCGGCCGTACGCAGATTCACAGCCGGGCTCACAGCTGGGATCCGCTGCGGGCCTCCGCAAGCGGATTCGATCTACGGCTGCGTGAGCCCGATGTTATTCAGACCGCTACCTGTAATACGTATTTTACAAGAAGCCCCAGGAACGCTCGCCTTCATGCAGTTCCAGGAACAGCTTGTTGAGCGCCTTCTGTGTGAGACCGCCGCACCTCTGCAAGCTTACGAAGACTCACGAACACCACTTTTTACACCCCATACCCGCCGCTGAGGTCAAGAAAGGACCCCCAAAAAGCATGAGAGGAGGGTGGATACCCGATTTTATGGCCCCATGGGCCCATTCCAGCAAGCCTCCGTGATTACCCCTGTCTTCACATTATTACTTTTATCTAAGATTTGGGGAACGCCAAAAAGGGCGCGGAGGGGGGTGGGGTATTTTTAGGGAGTCAATTTTTATTCCGTACAAATGAGCAATGGGGCCTGGAATTTATTCAGTTGAGCCCTGCGATCCAACGGGTGTTCCCTCCTTTATAGGCCTTGCCATGGGTCCTGTAAGTAAATTAGGGCCACAATGGGTATGTTTCTGAACACGGGACAAACGGGGGTATCCATTTGGGGGTGAACGTCTTCATTCCTATGTACACTGTACAAAAAAAACTGTTTTTAAATTGAAAAAATTGCCAAAAAAATTAAAAATCGTAATTTTTTCCTTATGCTTTGCTTAGATTCATTCAAATACTGTGGGGTCAAAATGTGCAGTACACCTCTTGATGAATTTGTTAAGGGGTCTAGTTTTCAAAATGGGGTCATTTGAGGGGGTTCCTTGTCGTTTTGGCTGCTCAATGGCTCTATAAGTGGGCAATGGGGCCTGGAATTTATTCAGTTGTACCCTGAAATGCAATGGGTGTTACTTTCATTATAGGCCTTGCCATGGGCCCTGTAAGTAAAGTAGGGCCACAATGGGTGTGTCTCTGAACACAGGACAAACAGGGGTATCCATTTTGGGGTGAACGTGTTCATTCCTATGTACACTGTACAAAAAAACTGTTTTTAAATTTAAAAATTTCCCCAAAAATTGAAAATCGTAATTTTTTCCTTCTGCTTTGCATTCAAATATTGTGGGGTCAAAATACGCAGTACACCCCTAGATGAATTTGTTAAGGGGTCTAGTTTTCAAAATGGGGTCATTTTAGGGGGTTACTTATCGGGCCACAATGGGTATGTTTCTGAACACGGGACAAACAAGGATATCCATTTTGGGGTGCAAGTCTTCATTTATATGTGTGCTGCACAAAAAAACCTGTTTTTAAAGTGACGCAATTGCCCAAAAAAATGAAAATCCTAATTTTTTCCTACTGCTTTGCTTAGATCTATTCAAAAATTGTAGGGTTAAAATACACAGTACACCCCTAGATAAATTCGTTAAGGGATCTAGTTTTCAAAATGGGGTCATTTGTGGGGGTTCTCTATGGTTTTGTTCGCTCAAGAACTCTACATGTGTGCTATGGGGCCTGAAAGGACTTCAAGCAAAATTTCTGTTCTGAAAGACACTGACTACTCCTTTCATTTTGGGCCCCGTTGTGCACTCAGATATAATATTAGGGCCACAATGGGTATTTTTCTGAACACAGAACAAACAGGGGGATCCATTTGGGGGTGTAAATCCTCATTTTCATGTAAACTATAGGAAAAAAAATATGTCTTTAAAATGACATATTTGCAAAAATATGAAATTTTACTTTTTCTCCTCTAGATTGAATTAATTCCTGAAAAAAAATTGTGACGTCAAAATACTCATGACACCCCTCAGTGAATACATTAAGGGGTGTAGTTTTTAAAATAGGGTCATTTGCAGGGGGATCTATCATTTTGACTCCTATGAGCCTTTCCAATCTTGGCTTGGTGTAGGAAAACAAAGTGTTCCTCAAAATGCTGAAAAGTAATGTTAAATTTGTACGTCTCCTAAATGGTTAAAAAAAAAATGAAAGTTTTTCCAATGTGCCCCCAAAATAAAGTAAACGGGTGGAAATATATATCTTAGCAAACATTTCTATATTATGTTTGCACATATTTAAGATATTGCAGTTGGAAATCTGAAAAAATTACGATTTTTTTCAAAATTTTCCCAATTTTGGCGCTTTTAAAAAATATACACAAATTCTATTGGTCTATTTTTGCCGCCTAAATGAAGTACAACATGTGGCAAAAAAACAATGTCAGAATCACTGGGATATGCAAAACCTTTTCTGGTGTTTTTCCATGTTAAAGTGACACATGTCAGATTTGCAAAATTTGGCCTGGTCATTAAGGCGCAAACAGGCTTGGTCACTAAGGGGTTAAGTTAATTGCCCATTTCAATGAGTGGGAGCATGCTTGCGTCATGTTTTGCGCTTGCAAATGTGCATGACTTCCGCTCTTAAAAAGTACAGTAAAAAATGTACGAAGGTACACAAAAACGTAATGCCCATTTTGCAAATACGTGACGTAAATGCGTTTATGCCTGTGTAACACTGGCCTAAAATATGTGTTTTACATGGGACTGTATGTTGGATGGTGCAGAAGAGTGGATAAAAGATCTGTTTTACATGGGACTGTATATTAGATCTTCTGAAAGGAGAGGAAAATATATTTTATTTGGAACTGTATGTTGAGGTGCTGAAGGTAGGGCTTTATGATGGAGGAAGAGTGTGACTTTTACATGTGGCTAGATGATAAAGGAGTTAATAGAGGGAGGCACTATGACCAAATAGACCACCGGGGGTCACCATTACTAAGAGGGCAAAATAACTAAGAGAGGCCCCAGAGAGGCACTATTTACTGTCTGGGAGTTACTGAGAGAGGCTTTGGGGTAGCAGCAGGATGGGAAGAGTGTGCAGAGATGAGATGTAGCTGGTTGTGGTGGTTTGAGCTCAAATTGAGAACTAAAACAAAAATGGTTGTCACCAATCAGAAAAGATGTCACCTCTGATCATTGGAAGTAACTACACTGTAATCACTATCACTTTGTAGAACTGCCATCCTGGCTCATAAGTGTTCAGAAAACGCCCTGTGCACCTCAAAATGGTATTAATAAAATTATCAACTCGTCCTGCAAAAAACACATTCTGACACAGCAGCATCGATGGGAAAATAAAAAGTTGTGGCTTTCAGAAAATAGCTAGTTAAATGTTTTACAATGCAGTAAGAAAATAGCCTATACATATTTGGTATTGTCATAATCATATCGAAATTCATATGTAATTATAGCTAGGTGCCTTGTTTTAACCCTTATTGGCAGACCGAGGTAATTGGACCTTTACAAAAATTAGTTGAGTATCCCTGGTATATAGCGTTTTAGGGCTCACACCCACTTGCGTTTTTTTAATCCTGCGATATCGCTGCATTTTTTTAGCGTGATTGTCAATGCGCCTTTCTAATGTTAAAAACGCATCACAAGTTGGTGCTTTGCAATTTTTGTGCGATGCGTTTTTAATAGGGATGAGCGAGTATACTCGCTAAGGCACTACTCGCTCGAGTAATGTGCCTTAGCCGAGTATCTCCCGACTCGTCCCTAAAGATTCGGGGGCCGGTGTGGGGCGGGGAGCTGCGGGGGAAAGCAGGGAGGAATGGAGGTGAGATCTCTTTCTCCCTCTCTCCCACCCACTCTCCCCTGCTCCCCGTCACAACTCACCTGTCAGCTGCGGCGGCCCCCGAATCTTTAGGGACGAGCAGGGAGATACTCGGCTAAGGCACGTTACTCGAGCGAGTATACTCGCTCATCCCTAGTTTTTAACATTAGAAAGTCCCATTGTTAATCGCATGAAAAAAACGCAGCGATAACGCGTGAAAAAAAAACGTGCAAGAAAAACACAAGTGTGCAGGAGACCTCCGAGTATACAGATGTTAGTTTACTGTCTCTAGTAGTGAAATTTGGAGATGCATACAGTGACTCAAATAAAGCACTTGTTTGCTCTCCTGTACGTCCCTCCATAGTCTGGCATATCAAAGCGTGCAGGGACACATCCTTATCCTAGTAACACCCAGTATCAATTTATTTATGCAATTCTATGAAGAATAACAGAGGAATGGCACAACATAGAGATCTAGAAAGAATACTGAAGAACTGTTATTTTATATGGAATAAATAAAAAAAAAACTTATTATTTATATAGCACCCACTTATTCCACAGTGCATTCAGGTAACCTATTTATTACCCCTCATCAAGCTTGGTACTCATTTTACCAATGTCACAGTCAACCTTGAACCATGTGGGGATTGAACCTGCAATCTTCAGGTCATGAGTGTGAGCTTAGGAGGGCATTTACTGCTGCCTTAGCACTCTGCACTACACAGGGGAATAAGGAGAACTGGCTACTTCCCTTTAAAACACACTCAGACATCATGTCTATAAATACACAATCTCATTCAAAACACTGCAATGGGGTTATCTGAAACAAATGGTCCTCACTTGCAAGTTATCCATTTTCTCAGCGATACAGTGGTTGCTAGTAACAATTTATGTTGCTATATCTACATATTAGGCGGGTGCGGGCTGGAATGGAGGGCGATGGGGTGGGGAGGCACAAGCTTGCACTACAATCACACAAGGATTAAGCCCTCCTATGGTGCCTTTGGTGTGCAAATGCGCACCACACTAGAGCATCTGATGCACAAAACCACATAATAAGCCAGCCCACTGGTTTGGGTCTTGCCACAGTTTTTGCTGGGGATCCAATTAAAAGGATGAAATCTGCAGGGAATCAATGGCAAAAAATTGTTTCTAAATCTGCATCACACGGTGCAGATTTTGGCTCAGATTTTGGTGTGGATCTACACTAAAACACACTATGTGTGAACACAACTTTAGGTCACATGTACATGGACGTGCTTTCTGTTCGATTTTCGGACCGAAAATCATATGATAATAGCACCCGTTTATTTGAATGGGTATATTCACATGGGCTGTTTTGACTTGGATGAATAGTCGGAGTAAAAAAATGCAACATGTCCTATTTTTGCCAGGTCCGCTAACAAAATGATACATATCAGGGCTTCAACAGATGAGCGTGTTTTTGCGCGCAGAAAAATTCTGCCCACAAAATGCAGAGAATTGAACTTTTTGATTTCAATCGGTTCATTCTGACTCCTTTTTTTGCGCCCGCTGCTTTCTTGGGCAAAAAAAAAAAAAGACCTGCTCCATTCTGTGCATATTTGTGCACCAAAGAGCCCCATAGTGGTCTATGGAAGGTGCGCAAAAGCACGGGTAGGCCCTAAACTCCTGACATACTCATGATCACGGTAACCTCGTTAGGCTAATTAGCCATTTAATAACAGAACAGCACCACTGTTACCCTTGGCTTGTGTCTGTTATTCCAGTGCAGAACCACTCACTTGTATGGAGTGGAGATGCAATGCTAAGGGCAAACAACAGACTTTTTTCTCCTAATCTCTGTTGCCCTCTTTAAAGATGCGCTTGATATTGCATATGATATTTGGTGACTTGAAACTACTAGAGAGGTAAACAACATTATAGACCAAGAAACCTAATGTGTGAAGATTCACAAAATACATACACACTAATGCCTAAATATCTTATTATTACCATTTGTATGTATCCTGTATCTTTACTAGTGCAGCTATAAAAAATAATCTCCGTCTCCTCTCCAGACTCCAGCGAGGTAAGGTTACTAGATAGCATCATTTGCTACAATGGAAAAGCAGATGGTCCTATATTTAATTTGTTCTGACAGACTGACTTGCTGCAGGTCAGGTGCACCTGACATTGAGACTCACCTATTCAAAAGACTTTCCTTAACCATTAAGTCAATACTACTTCTCTAGCTTACCGGCCTAGACTGCAGCCTCGGGGTTCTCCGATACAAACATATTCTTAAATGTCAAGCTTCTGCATCGTTTAAGGTTAAATCTCAAATGCTCTAGGTTTAGCTGTATATCTTCCATATGTTCCTGCACAACAGCCATTAGCTTGGTATTCTACACAGGGAGGCTGTGTCCATATTACTATTAAAGAAATGACTAGAAACACAACAGTTCTATAAGATTATACAAGCGCAACCAAGACTTTTTTGCATTATTGTGAATATTTGCTGGAGACATGCCAAGCCCTTAATTGCTTGTTTTTTGTAGGAAATGAGATGCATGGAATGAGTTTAAAGTCGATGAAGCATATTGTATGAACAGAGAATGATTTTTACTACTTTACTTTATTTTGGGTTTCATCTACGCAGGAGGATATACTAAAGAGGGATAATTCCAAAACAGAATGCTAATAGGGATATTTCCTGGTGTGTTCCACTATCTACAAAACCCCATGACTTTGTACCCTTTGTATAAATCTAATGACTTTTGATGTGGGTAAAATAAACGGCTGGTTACGGTGAGCAGGAATGCTCCTCTTGTCTACTAGTTTACTGTTTGAGTAGCTGCTACACAACAGTCTCACAGCTGATGCCTTAGTGGGTCAGTTGACCTCACTGCTGCAGGTCAGGATCAATTGGAAATGTGTACCTGATTAAATATTCCTGGTTTCTGCAATGCATTGTTGGTTATAGCGTATGGTATGCGAAACAAATATGGTATGTGTGAATATAACCTAATAGTGTCGGTCCAGCAGCAACCACTGCTTGCGCCACTGGCTACAGCCCCCCATAATGGTGCTAATAGTCAAACCACTTCACAGTACTAGCAGCCAGTGCCCTCATATCTGTGTCATGATGATGTCAACAGCTTAATGCATTATAATTTAAATAGCCATTTCCCCATAACATGGTCAACAGCCAGAGTCATACATAAATGCCAGCAGCCCCACTATCCTTAAAATAATGCTACATCTGCTTCCATGTTTTGGTTGACCTGAAGGTCATATGACTTTTTTCAACTGTACTAATTATGGGGTGCCGTTAGCCAAAGGTTCCTCTACTAATGCCAGATGTCACAATACCCCACATGTTTTACATTTCTAATCATTTTATTTAATTCAACTGACTAAGCCCAAGAAATGATACTTGTGGGTTATCTGTCACCACTTTTTTAATATATACCATTTGACGCTATCTTGCATTTATACCACCTGAATAATATTATAAATATTTATATTTTGGACAAATAAAAAGTTTAACTCCTTAAGGACCAAGCAGAGCAAATTTACGGTGTTTGATCCTGGGCTTTAATGCCCGGCAATAGCAGATGTATGGCGCTGGATTAAAGCCTTCACTCCTGCAATCAAGCAATCATGAAGGTACGGTCCTTCACTGTAAAACACATCAGAGAACCCAGGGAGAAGGAAGAAGCAGTTTTCAACCACTTCTGCCTTCTCCTCTCCCGGGTACATAACGCTCAATGAGCACTATGTACTAAAAAGTGGAAGTGTTACTTCCACTATAGTAACATAGTATGTTAGCCTGAAGGGAGACAATGTCCATCACGTGACTGCTGGGTGCCCCATGTTAGAGAAAAGCTGCAGGGTCCTAGCAGACCCTGATCAGTTCTATTAGTGACTACTGTCACTACATAGGGATGTTTTCCCCTATAACTGGGGCTCCTATGCATGTCCCAGCTACAGTGGAAAAGTGTTAAAAAAAAGGTCTTATATGATGTCATAAGGGACATAGATGGTTAAAAAAAGGTTCAGAAGAAAGTTAAAATAAAAATATATACATGTTAGTCCAAACAAAAGTATTAGCTTTGATATGCTTCTGGAATCTAAATTAAGTTCTAGGATAAGCCTGTTTTGCCCTAACCGGATGTGCGGCATACACAAATAAAAGAATAAGCACACTGTGCGTAACACAGCCAATAAGCACGATCGTGCAATGTAAATACAAAATGAAACTAAGGGAAAACCTTTCCCTGAAAACCCCTACCCCGGGAGAGAGCCCTGCCTAATCGGCAGGCCGACTGCTCTGATAAGTGTGAGCCCACACTCAGGCCTAGGCCACTAACAAATCCCTACCAGGGAGCCCTGAACATACAAAGAACAGTGCACAGTAACAAACTGCGGTAATTAGCTGGTTCAGTAGTCTGTAGCAAAGGAATGGAGCTCCAAAGACAGACTGTGCTCCTCACTAGCAATCCAGGAGCAAACTGAAATTGAGCAGCACTGAGGTCAATACTGAAACAGATTATATAGGGCAGAGCCGCTTAGAGACAGGTGAGAACTGACATCACTTACCCGACACCACGTCCCTCAGCCACAGGAAAGGCAGAGACACTGCTAATCCCTGGTCTGGTCTAAAAGCAAGGTGAAGATCTCAGAACAGCTACAACAAAGATGAGCTCAGGAGATTAACGTCAAATCACAAAACTAGGGATGTGATCCAAAGTAATCTGTTTATTGATTGACAGGCAGCAGTTTTTATAGTGGCACATGCTTCGATTACAATAATTCAAATCTATTATAATTCATTTATTACCATTGGTCCATGAAACATAAACACAATATGAATATGCAAGCTAAGGAATTTAACATCTAAAATGCCAAACGCATGGAAGCGCAGAAATAATCATACGTGATTAATTTCTTGGAACACAAAAGTACAGTAAATCGAAACAATAAATTGTTTAGAGAGAATGTTTAGGAACATATGTGAAAAGCTAGGAACATGTTAGTTTGACCTGCCGGCCAGTCTATATGCAACATAGCTATCTGCTGCAGCTCTGGCCTTAGTGATTCACTCAAGGCTCTTTTGAATAACCATTTAATATCCATAAATCCTCAAGAAAGAGGACAAATAAATACAGTGAAAAGTAAGACAGAAAATGGCTACTTACTAAAATGGTTACGCATAGGATTTAAAGTGGAGTCATATTCATTTCACTAACATACATAAAATGGAAAATGACCCACTGCTGTCGCTCACCCAAAACCGTTGTTGTATGCACCCTGTAATCCAAAACTATACATACTATATATCAAAACGTCCCAAAAAAAAATGAGAAACCCATTCTCTTACTTTATTTTAGTGTAAAAATACTAATTTACAAAAATACAGCTATAACTTTAAAAATAATAATTTTTAGCTTTTTACTCTGAATAAAACTGCTTTTCTGAGCTCATTAATGTGACAGCCACAGTATCCCCATGTTCCCAGATTAACACACCTTACAACAAGAAGCCATAATATTAAGACCACTGACAGGTGAAGTGAATAACATAATTTGTGTCAGGGGGTGGGATATAAGGCATAAGTAAATAATCATTTTTTAAAGTTGATATGTTGAAAGCAGGAAAAATTGACAAGTGCACAAATCTGAATGACTTCAACAAGGGCCAAATTGTGCTAGCTAGACGACTGGGACTGAGCATCTACAACATGCTATGAAAAACATAGTAACATAGTATGCAAGCCCGAAAAAACACATATGTCCATCCAGTTCAGCCTATTACCCCCCCCCCCCCATGTTGATCCAGAGCAAAGCAAACAAAACCCAATGACATAGAAGCCAATTTCTCCCATTTAAGGGGAAAAAAAATCCTTCCCGACTCTAATCTAGGAATCAGAACAATCCCCGGA
This sequence comes from Eleutherodactylus coqui, assembly GCF_035609145.1. Lineage (NCBI taxonomy): Eukaryota > Metazoa > Chordata > Amphibia > Anura > Eleutherodactylidae > Eleutherodactylus > Eleutherodactylus coqui. Next base: position 48,852,422 of record NC_089847.1, on the reverse strand, counting down.
TCACCGATCCTTCAATGATCAATATATGCTGGTGTCCAAAGTTACAATTGTATTGCACTGTCAATGGGTGAATATTTGCACTGGTTCATCTGTATGTTAGTGGTTTTTTTTAATAAATATTTGCCTGTTTATCTTTGCTTTGTTCTTGCTGGACAATGATCCTTTCCTGCAATTCTCTATGGTTTTCTAAAGCAAAGAGACTTTATATACTTTTATAGAGCCTAACTTTATAAACCATAGTCTTCCCTTACTGCAGTAATCCATGCATTAAAGGGCGAAACCTAGATACATTGCATGTCCTTTTTAAATTGGACAGTGTTTCTCAGGGACCCGCCCAACAGATCATGATTTGAAGATAATCTGAGGCACTGACCATAATTACATCACCTGTGCAAGAAAATCTTGAAAACCTGGGTATACGACCAGCCTTAGGGTGCGGGCAGACGAGCGTAGGCGTATTTACGTTCGCACGAGCGCAACGTAGAATCGCCCGAGAGAACGTTTTTCGCCATTCACGACCAGAGCTAGAAAGCGTATTTTCGTTTGTTCCTACTTTGCAAACTATCTTTTCGGCCATCGAATATGCGTTGGCGCGTATTTCGGTCGCATATGTTCAGTTTTTTTTTCGGGTTGCCGTTTTTACGCGCCGTAAAATCGCCCATGTGAACGAATACATTCGAAACCATTGCCTCAGATGGTCACGTATATACGTTTGGTCGCAAACACGCGCCGTTTATGCGCTCGTGTGCACGCACCCTTAGCTACATGGTGCTGGACACCAGCTTATAGGGGGGCACCAGTTCGATGTTCGCTGGAGGCGATCACTCCCTCTTTAGGTCCACCTGGCCAGATTATCTTCTTCCTTCATATGGCAGCATCTTATGGAGCTACATGAATCCTCCTCCTCCTGGATTTGTCTCCTTTCCTCCGATGTGCACAACACAATCTTTTAGTTCTGTTATTGTATTGATTCTGGTATTGTATCTATGTGCTGAGGTTGGTTTGTGCTGTTTTTATCTTATGAGTTTGGTTCAGGTGCTGTATTTATGTTATGACCTTAGTCCTGTATGGAAGTTATGTTCTGAGCTTATTTCTGAGGAAATATTCATGTTATGTGTTTGGTTCTGCTGCTGTATTAATGTTATGAGCTTGGTTTTGGTACTGTATTAATGCTATAAGTCTGGTTTTGATGCTGTTTTTACTTTTTGAGATTGGTTCTGGGGCTGTATTTATGTTAAGAGCTTGCATTTGGCACTGAATAGAGATGAGCGAGCATACTCGTCCGAGCTTGATGCTCGCTCGAGTATTAGGGTGTTCGAGATGCTCGTTACTCGAGACGAGCACCACGCGTTACTGGAGTCAATTCCATTTCCTTTCCTGCATGTTTAGCGCCATTTTATGGCCAAGAGACATGCAGGGAAGGCATTACAACTTCCTCCTGTGACGTGCCAGCCCTATCCTACCCCCCTGCAGTGAGTGGCTGGTGAGATCTAGTGACCGCTGAGTACCTAAAGTGGTCCCGCCTGCGGCTCACCTCAGATACACGCTGGCAGAGATTAGGGAGGGTGCTGCTGGTGCTATAGTGAGAGTGTTGGCGTCATCAAGAACCCCAACGGTCCTTCTTAGGGCCACATCTGACCGTGTGCATTACTGTTGGGCTGCTGGGAGCAGTTTTGCACAATTTGTTTTTTTTCATCTCGGGCTGTGCAGGCTATAGCGTTCTCAGTCTGCAGTCAATTATACAGAGTATAGGGGCAGTACTGGTGAGGCAGGGACAATGGTAGTGTAGAATCCTGTCTACAAGAACCCCAAACGGTCCTTCTTAGGGCCACATCTGACCGTGTGCATTACTGTTGTGGCTGCTGGGAGCAGTTTTGCACAATTTGTTTTTTTTCATCTCGGGCTGTGCAGGCTATAGCGTTCTCAGTCTGCAGTCAATTATACAGAGTATAGGGGCAGTACTGGTGAGGCAGGGACAGTGGTAGTGTACAATCCTGTCTACAAGAACCCCAACGGTCCTTCTTAGGGCTACCTGTGACCGTGTGCATTTTAGTTGGGGCCTGCTGGGAGTTGTAATGCATCCACTTTTATATTACGCATCTAGGCCTGTTCCCAGCATTTCCGTAATAGCGTTCTCAGCCTGCAATGCCGTACAACCAGCTCTCACCATGTCTCTAGGATGCAGGCAGCGGTGTAGGTGAGGGAGTTGGACTGCAATTTGGTATCGGGCACAGCTCTCCACATACAAGGTAGGGAAAGATCAAAATGATTTTATGGAATAAATTCAAAGCGGCATAAAATGTGTGTTTTTAGGCCTGGACCACTTCCGTTCAGCTGGGGTCATCCACCACTAAGGCTGGATAGATGGTTCAGTCTGAGATATATTCCTGGACTATCTAGCCTTAGATAATGAACATGTTCTGTGGGCGAGTAAGTACAGTGAGGGTTGCTTTACATCTGTGTCAGTGGATCTGGTTTCCTGCTCCATTTGGAAAGCAGGAATGGGGTATCCCATAGTAGTACCGCTCCGTCTTATAACTGGACTGAACCGCGTTGAACGGATCCCATTCACTATAAAGCAATCTTTTAGCTTTCTGCTCAGTTGCTTTTTGTTGGAAGAAAAAGTGCTACATGCAGGGGACTTGAACATGCGATCATTTGATCACTCATAGAGTATGATATTATACTATTGTATTACATCATTCCTTTCATAGGTATGGCATCCCTGGGGCCCTTCAGAAGGCCCTAGGCTTCTATGGCAACCAAACTACACGCCACAATTGTTTTGTGGAGGGGGAAGGCATTCAGGACCTCCGAACAACAATCGGCGCATTTAAATGCTGCTGTCAGAATTAGCAGTGACATTTAGAGGGTTAACAGCCTTGATCAGCGTTATTGCTGACAGTGGCTGTTCCTGGCGGGTGTCTGCTATCACAGAGAACCAGCACCCGTCTTGTATGCAGCAGGATAGGCTCGCAATCCCACATCATATATACCCTGCATGCCCAGGAAGCACATGTATGCCATGTGGTGTTAAAGACTCTAGAGCAATGGGGTCTGTTGGATTCATTGGATTGGTGCATCATCGTGGTGCCAATATTCAAAAAGGAGTCAAGAAGTGACCCTGGAAACTACAGGCCGGTAAGTCTGACTTCTATTGTGGGTAAAACATTTGAAGGGTTTTTAAGAGATGCTATCCTGGAGGACTTTAAGAAAAATGGTCGTATAACCCTCTATTAGCATGGGTTTATGAGAGATCACTCTTGTCACATCCACCTGATCTGCTTCTAGAAGGAGGTAAGTTATAGAACCGCCCGGTTATGGTAATACGCCTTCTGCTTTCACTCCACAGTGAGGCACTGCTGTGTGATAACAATACATATAGTTCTAGACCCTAAGATGGTAATTAAGGGGGTCCGGTTTACAGCAGGGTCCACAGGATACTGGCGGTCTTTGAAAGCGTCATCCTCTTCCACCCAGCGGTGTCCTATTTTATAGTGACCTTTTGGTCTGTAATTGGGGCCAAAACAGAACATGCAGCAATTTTCAAGAGCGTGAAAACCGCATGTCTGCATACCCCACTGCAAATCAATCACACATGTAATACAGAGCGCAAATATGGCCGTGTGAAACTTCTACATAGAAAATCCCCATCACATACAGCACAAGGTCAGAAAATCTCATCACAGGATGTGGAAAGATTCCCTGTGACATCTGCAGCAGAATCTGCACCGATTCCATCGTGTTTCCGCAGCTGGAGAATATCTGCAGCAAATCTGCTGCATGTGAACATACCCTAAAGGCCTCCCTCACACAGGGCGTTTTCAGCCCTGTGCTAAACGCTGTATAAGGCTCCCATTGATTTCAATGGGGCTGCTCACACAAGGCTGAAAACGCTGCTTTGAAAAACGCTGCGTCTTGAAAGCGCTGCATGTTCTATCTTTGGGCATTTTCAGCTCAGTCTCCCTATTGAAATAAATGGGCAGCGTTTTCAGCTGTGCTGAAAAGGCATCTGAAAAGGTAGCTGAAAAGGCAGAGTTTTGCAAACGCCCTGTGTGAGGCAGGCCTTAGGGGATCTCACCAAGGGCCGGAAGTGCTGCTGATTTTTCCAAATGGTGAAGACTTTGACCCCTCGAGGACCAAGTGCGGTAAAATACTGGGCTTGGTCCTGGGCTTTAATCCTGACCGATATTAGAAGTACAATGCGAGATTAAGGCCTTTGCTCCTGCAATTAAGCAGCCACAGCTGAGGACCCGGAGGAGAAGGGAAAAGCATCTTTCAACTAGTTCTGCCTTCTCCTTTCCTGACTACATAGCATTCAATGAGCATTATGTACTAGAGTGAAAGTGGAAGTGTTTTTAAGCTATGTGACCCAGTGATCATGTGACCGGTGGGAGCTCCCTGTTACAGCAGTGCTGCCGGACCCTAGCTGACCCTGATCAGCTCTGACAGTGACTATTGTCAGTACAGGGGGATGTTTCCTCTGTAACTGAGGCTCCTATGGATGCGGCTACAGTGGAAAAGTAAGAATTTTAAATTAATAATTAAAATAAAAATGTAAATGACCCCCAGAGGTCTCATCTGACGTCACGGAGGACATAGATTTAAAATCCACACAGCGCATCAATTCTCTGTAGACTTCCACATCCCATCCGTTTAGTTCTTACTGGAAACACTGTGGATCTTCAATGCAGAAATGCTGAAGCAATTCCACCCTGTGCAAACACACCTTAATTGTGTCAAGTGGGCGGTCCTGCTCATTGACTGTCAATGGGTAATGTTAAATCTGAATGATAGCGAGTCGTAGATATTGCCCACTTTACACATTTTCAGCACCAGTAACCAAATCTAGCAATGGCCGGTATTGGGGAACGGAGGCGAGCCGCAACAGGAGAGAACCGGCAATGAAATTCACTGGGCTGAAGAATTACAGAATCCGACCGACATGGCGGACTCTCTGGGATATCGCGGTTCTGGAGATATCTCGCTCTCGCACTGCGCTTTGTGTATCCTAGGGAAAAAGCAGCCGGCACATCTGCTGCATGTAACTGCAGGCCCGATTCACCTGACGGAAGCCCAAAGTGTCCTCCTGCGCTCCGTCAGGTGGGAAAGCAGAACAGATTGTGGTTACTTATATGTTGCGCCAAAGCCAGAAGAAGCAGAAGGGGACGCCACCAAACAGCAGCAGGTAATAGAGCTGTTCATGGAGGTGACAGGGAGCCGGGGGGCTGGGTATATATTATATTCTCATCCGTTCCCCAGTTCCCACAGCGCCCCCCTTGTGAAGTCAGCGCAGAGTCTGAAAATGTGAGTCTTTTCTGACCAGTTTTTGCACTTTCATAGACTTCTAGGGGACAGTGTGCGCACAGCGGATAGAAGAGAGTCAGATTTTCAGACCACATGTGATCTCCACCAGGGGGCACCGTGAAGCAGAGTATAAAATCCATCCCTTTCCCTGTTACCCCATGAACTTAGTTTATGGTGCTGTATGGAGGCGACAGCGTCCATTTAACATTGTGGCGTCTGTGTGTAATATCCCCTTTAACATGCCCAGAACATGCCGCCATATTACTGACATGCACAACACACACGTCTGAAGTTGGGGTCATTCCGACCTCGCTCACATCGCTGCTCCGGCTTTCCTTCTCTCTTCCATTTTTGCAGCAGAGTCGGTATTGAGGTTATGTTCACGTCTGCGTTCCTAGCCGCTGTCGCAGATTCAGCACGAAATGTAGGACTTTTCTGTCCAGTAAAATTTTAACAGCTGAACAGACCCCATTATAGTCAAAGGGGACCATTCAGCCTGGAGACCCCCCCTTTACTGTCCCCATAAATGAGTAGGAGAGCAGAATCCCCTAAGGTCGCTTTCACACGAACGAGAAAATCACGCAAAATTTGTGCGTTGCGAGACGTAAAAATCTCCCACAGATATGGACCCCATTCTTTTAAATAGGGGCATACACATGAGTGATGTCTTCCCCACATCACAGTGTGGGAAAATATTGCGGCGTGTCCTATCTTTGGGCGTTTCCGCGGGATGCCCCACCCATTGTTTTCAATGGGGCCGGGAAAAACATCCCAAGGTGTATGAAGCGAACGCGATGTGCTGCGAAGTTTCCCATCAAAAATAATGCAAAATACTTGCCGAGGATCGCTACTTCCCACAAAAAATCTTGCATTCAAGGGAGAAAAAATCGCACGTTCCGGAGCGTGATATCAGGACGAGCTTCACGGCCAGATATTGTGCTCGCCTGTGTGACGTTAGCCTAACGCAGATGAAAACATTGTCTGAACGCTTCCGTTTCAATAGTTAAAAAAAAACAAAAATACAAAACTTTCAAATTTTTTGGGTTCCGTTAGGTTTCCATTTTTTAGAGGCACAAAGTGCGCAATCCATAGGTAGAAACGAATGGTATTCTACTTGTGTCATACATATGCTGGAGTATCATATCCATGTATATGGGTTTAAAAATACAGGACCGATAGTATAGAGTAATTTCTACGAGTGGTCTATCTATTAATCATTTGCGATTCCATTTGGCCTCATTGTATGGTGGATAACATCCAGAGATTTAGATATGAATGGTTGTAAATCGATGCTAATAGAATAGCTTGGTTATGTAAAGTATGTGTTCCTGCAGTGAGTGCGGCTATATTTACTATACACATATGATGTGCACTGAATAGATTACTAAAGGCTTTGGTAACTGGTCTAAATAGACTCACTGTTTTATCAGCGGTGTATTGGGCTTTATGATTGGAATACTGTATGCCCAAGATATCTGATGTGCTGGAGACATATGCAAACTTAATACATTGACATACAGCAGAGATAGAACAAATGGTTAGTAGTGCAGTACAGGAACATAATAGTGCTCGCACCCTATACGCTTCTGACGTACATTTACTCTGATTACGTAGTGGGTACATGATCAATCACGCGAGATCACTGAATTCTCACGCATGCGCAGTAGCAGAATATCAGGACTTAACCTAAATAAAGATTACAAGCAGTACCTATGCGAGATTACACACAAAGAGCTTTTTTTTTCTCTCTGGGTTCACAGCTAGAGATGAGCGAGCGTACTCGGAAAAGCACTACTCGCTCGAGTAATTTGCTTTATCCGAGTATCGCTGTGCTCGGGTCTGAAGATTCGGGTGCCGCTGCGGCTGACAGGTGAGTCGCAGCGGGGAGCAGGGGAGAGCGGGCGGGAGAGAGGGAGAGAAAGATCTTACCTCCGTTCCTCCCCGCTCTCCCCTGCAGCTCCCCGCTCCGTGCCGGCACCCGAATCTTCAGGGACGAGCACAGCGATACTCGGATAAAGCAAATTACTCGAGCGAGTAGTGCTTTTCCGAGTACGCTCGCTCATCTCTATTCACAGCATGAGGTATGACACCACAATGCTTATGCAATTAATTATGCATTCATTATCTGCGTCTCCACACTGACCCACCCAATGGTTTGTGATCTTTTTTAATTGTTTAATGACACATTGTTTGTGATTGGTGAAGGTGGAACTATGGGTACTATTTATGTCAGTAGTTTGTATACGGCACTTAGGACTTGACAAAGACCCTTGTGCTTAGGGTTGAAACGTTGTATGGGCACAATAAAGACATCGCTTTAGCTTAATTCCCTGGAGTGCTGCTCTTCTCTATTTCGTTTGGCTGATGTACATCTGATCCAGGGTCCAGGATCGTGTTGAGCGTGCACCTTACATTTGAGATCATCCTTCCTTTCAAGTTAAGGTGTTGTGAGTGCTGTGGCAAATTGACTATCTTTAATTGCTGCTACTATGGATCCGGAGTCACGGGCACCGCATGAAGGTTCTATCTCATTTAATAGACCAGTTGGGGAATCTGGTCAGCCCAGAGTTTTTTCGTATACCGCGGATGATGCTGTTCGCATTATTGAGGGTTCATCATTCTTCATTCATCGTTCTTCATTATTGAAAGTTCATCTACGCAAGTATGAATCTATGAGCAAGCATCTAATTTCTTTGAAATTACATTCTATGACTTTACGTGAATATTATGTAGCACAAAGGATTCCTAGGGGTTTGCGACCCCATACCCGTCCCACCCTCTTTTCTGATAATGAGGCGTTTCTAGAGAAGTTCATATGCATCGCTAATAAATTTGCGTTTGATCTAATACTGCTCAATTTAGAGTTTTTACAGGATGAGATTGTGAAGGTGTCGGCGAACATCACATCGATGGAACAGGAGATTCAGGCTATGCTTCCAGAGCAGGAAATGAGGAGCTATGTTGACAAAATTAAAGTGGCCTCACAGAGATATAAAAGTGAGGTGGAACATACCAAACGCAATAAGTGGGCAAGAGATGAACAAGACTACCTGTCTGGTAAGATATACAATTGGCAAAATAGCCCTAAGACACAACAGGGCAAAACACCTACAAGAAGGAACCCCAGACAAAGGAGACCGCGCTGGGGTAGGTCCCACTTTGGGTGGTCATCTGCAGGATCTGAATCTGCTGAGGAGGTGGGTCCTCCTTCTTCTTCAACAGGAGAGCCTTTTTTAGGTCATCGGCCACCGAAAGGTGCAAATATGATATTCCGAGCAAGAGAAGGAGACGAGGGGGCAAGAAACACAATCGCTCCCGAAAAAGATCCAAGGAGGGTGCAAACTCGCTCGGGGATGAGAACCAGGAGATGATGGAGGTATCTGTTGTTAATATTTCTTCCAAGACTTTAACAGCGACACAGGATCGAGCCCTCTCTAGGGGACTCTCCTTTGTCCCGACTGCGGATATGGACTGGTTCAAATTGGACAGTGACATTAGGCAGTTTGTTAGATGTCTAAGGCTGCGAACACATTTCTCAACCTCTGAAGGGGGTCAAACCCCTGCAAATGTGACTTGTGTTACGGATGAGGGTTTTACATCACAGAATGTTGGTCTTCGTAATCCTAGTAGGTTTCAGCCCCCCGGGGGTGACCCCCCTGTAGAGACGTATGCCAAATTGATTAATCGTGACATTGTAAAAATGCGAGCTCGCCAACATAATCATAAGAAATATTCTAATATGAGTAAGAATGACTGGCAGGCAATTAAATCTCTGAGCAATGATGATACACTGACTGTCCGTCTAGCGGATAAAGGTGGAGCCATAGTCATTATGGACTCTGACTATTATCATAATGAGCTTACCACACAGCTGGCGGACGGTTCAGTGTACGAATCACTGTCATCAGATCCTACCAATCGGGCTCTGAATGAGCTGAAAGTAGTCCTTGACCAGGCAAAAAGTGAAGGACTTATTGACTAACGCTTGCTTGACTTTTTGTACCCTACATTTCCAGTGATGGCTAAGATCTACACTCTACCCAAGATCCACAAAAATCTTCAGTGCCCCCCAGGACGACCTATCGTGTCGGGGAGAGGCTCAATATTCAATAATGTTTCCCGGTTCCTGGATAGAGTGCTCCGTCAACATGCCACGGATGCATTGTCCTACATCAAGGACACCTCAGATTTTCTGGGCAGATTGAGTCATGTAACCATCAAGGAGAATGCCATTTTGGCATTTTTTTTTTTTTAACAAATATTTTTTATTGGTTTAGTTCCACAATTACAAGTATATAGCGTTAATCAAACAATGCAATCTAAACTGACATAGCGTCAACAGCATGAAAATTGCTAGACATCATATGAACTTGCAATGCGGAAAGAATTTTAACCTAAAGAAAACCGTTAAAACAGTCACAGCATGTAAACTATAACAGTTGTCGTTTTGTCAAAAAGCGCATCCACAACTTCCATCTAGAATCGAAATTACATCTATCATTATTGTTGTTTGCAAAATTTTTTTCATAAACATAGTGGTTTTTGATAGTGTCAATTAATTCAGAAGAGCTAGGAGGGTCAGTAGACTTCCACTTTCTTGTTATTATTAATTTAGCAGTGAGTAAACAGTGACATACCCATTTTCTGTGTACGTGGGGAATAAGGTTACAGTTCAGTAAGAGCAGGCCCAAGCTTGGGTTGTGGGGTAACCTGATGCCAGTTACTTCTAGGATCATCTGGAAGACCTCCCTCCAGTAAGTTTTAATCGGAGGGCATTCCCAAAAAATATGGAATATGGTCCCTTCCGCTCCACAATTCCTCCAACATTGGTTGCTTATTTCAGGAATTCTTCTAGCTAGTTTAGATGGGGTGTAATACCACCTTGTGAGTAGTTTATAGTGTACCTGGATAACATTAGCGTTTAAAGTGGCTTTATTTGCCCACTCAAAGGACGTCAACCATTGTGGTATTGTGAATTTTTTTTTTGTTCTCTTTCCCAATTAAGTAAGTGGACTTTTTTCATTTCGCCCATGTCTCCTGAGAGAGTGTTGTACCATTTCCTTGTGGCCATTTTCTGTGTAGGCCGGGGTTTAGAGAAAATTAAAGACAGTTCGGCTGGAACCTTACAACTTCCCAACTGTTTTTTTTCTATGAATGATTTTATCTGGAAGTACGTGAAGGTGTCGTTCGTTGAGAGGTTGTGTTTTCGTTTAAGTGTTTGGAATGGAATTATTTTTTGGTCTTCCATAAGGTCCGAGACGAATTTAATGCCTCTAGCCGACCATCCCTTGATGGAAATTTCAGGAATAAAGTAGGTAAGTGTCTCTAACGGGATTTTGGCAAGCGTTCCCATTGGGGATTTCCTAAGTTTATAGGTATATAAGTTCCAGGCCTGTAAAGATGTCATCATAGGAGGCGAGTATGACTGTACTTCCAGGGCCAGATGGAGGTTTTGGTTGTTGACACTTAAAATTGTGGCTTGTAGAAGAGTTGCCAAAGATCTATTACGATTAATGTTTTTTTCCATGATAGTCCACGGCAACTTCTGCGAATCTTCGAGCCATAGGGTCGAGTGTTTTATGCTGATTGCCTGGTAATAGGACCATAAGTTTGGTACTCCTAAGCCTCCCTGCCTTCGGTTGAGATATAGGATATTGGCTGCTACTCTCGGTCGTCTTCCATCCCAAATAAAATTTAATAGTTGTTTTTGAAAGCTATCTATGGTATTATATGGAATTGGGTATGCTAGGGTTCAAAACAAGTATAGTATTTTTGGTAATATGAGCATTTTATACCATGTGATTTTACCAAACCAAGATGGGTCTTTCTTTTTTAGCAAGTCTAATTCTGCGTGGACGGATGAGTGGAGAGGGTCGAAGTTCAGGGGAATGATATCTTTTAATGGGTAGCATATTTTAATGCCTAAGTAGGGAATCGAAGGGGGCCACTGGTAGGAGAATTCTTTTTGTATGTCTGTTTTTAAGCCCGAGTTAATATTTATCCCTAATATCTGAGATTTGCTCATGTTGGGGCTATAGAGTGAAGCGTTTCCAAACTCCTCAATGATTTTTGATACTTCTCTCAGGGATCTCAAGGGGTTTGACAGAGTTAAAAGGACATCATCCGCGAAGAGGCCTATTTTATGAGATCTGTTACCCAGGGGGATCCCTGTAATTTCAGGAGATGTTCTAATTAATTCGGCCATGGGTTCCATTGTTAATATAAATAGTACGGGAGACAAGGGGCAGCCTTGTCTGGTCCCGTTTGTAATGTTGAAGGAGGTCGATAAAGCACCGTCTACCAAAACTCTGGCAGAGGGGGTAGAGTACAACGCCTTGACTGCACCAAGGAACTCCCGGTCAACTCCAAATTTCCTGAGAGCGCCAAATGCGTACTCCCAGTGGAGCCTGTCGAACGCCTTCTCCGCATCCAGGGCAAGGAGGAGAGAAGGCGCCCGACAAGCCCCCATTTTCGCAACCAGATTCAGCGCCCTTCTTGTGCCGTCCGCGGCCTGTCTGCCCCCCACAAAACCCACCTGATCACTATGTACAATGTCGGGCAGGACATGGGAAAGTCTTGTGGCTAAGATTTTGGCGTAAATTTTTATGTCAGTATTCAGCAACGAGATTGGCCTATAGTTTGCTGTAGAATCTGTTGATTTTCCCGGCTTAGGGATAGCAACAATGGTTGCTTGTAGCATCTCTTTCGGGAATTCTTCTTTGGAGATGGCTTCGTTGAATGTCGTTGCTAAGTGTGGGGATAGTGTGGGCATAAATAATTTATAATATTCGTTAGAGAAGCCATCGGGGCCAGGCGACTTGAAGTTTTTTAGAGTTTTTGTGACTTTATGTATTTCCTCTATAGAGATAGGTACATTTAATGTAGGATTGTCTATTTTGGGGAGGTCCATTTTGCTTAAGAATTTATCGATTATTTCTGTGTTTGGTTGGGATATAGATGTGTCATCTTTTAAATTATAGAGTTTTGTGTAGAATTTAGCGAATTCCTCTGCGATATCTTGTGGATGGGATAATTTTGTTATGCGATCTTCAGCTTTTGTTACATATGGAATCTTGGACTTGATCAGTTTCTTTTTTGCTAGGTTGGCCATCAATTTAGAGGGTTTGTCAAATGAGGAGTAATAGTTTGCCCGCATGAAATCTGTGGTTTTGTTGTGTTCTACAAGTAAGACGGACTTTAGTTTCCCTCTCAAGGACATTAGATTTCTCTGACCGTCATCTGTTGGCTGGTCTTGTAGTGCTTTTTCTTGGGTTTGTATTTGGGTCAAGAGGTTGTTTATCTGTGACTGTTTGTATTTTTTGTGTTGGGCGCTCATTTTTATTAAGATTCCCCTAATGAAGGCCTTGTGTGCGTTCCAAATTGAAAAGACGCTGGCTTCTGAATTTGTGTTTAGTTCGAAGTATTCTTTTAAGTGATTGTTAATTGCAGACATGTTGTGAGGGAGTTTTAAAAGTGCCACGTTATTTCTCCATATTTTAGCATTACCCTGGCTTTCTCCCAAATTGATTGCCAACATTATTGGGGCATGATCCGACCAGGTGGTCAGTCCTATCTCAGAAGAGGTAGTTTTAGAAAGGGCCCATCTATCAACTAAAAACATATCTATTCGGGAGAACGAGTTGTGTCTAGGTGAGAAAAAGGTGAATTCTCTCGAGGAGGAGTTTAGACATCTAAAGGTATCATATATCGATTGTTTATGTAGCCATGGGAGTAATATAGGGGCCGTTCTTTGTTTAGATGTAGTGTCAATAGTTTTGTCCGAGATTAAGTTGAAATCTCCGGTCATGATCAGATCTCCATTCTGAACTCTTCTGATTTTCCTGATTAATTTGTTCAAAAATGAGATCTGACCATTATTGGGGGCATATACGTTTACGAGGGTAATAGCTTTTTCGTTTAGTGTGCCCACTAAGATAAGGAATCTACCTTTTATGTCTACAATTTGTTTGGATGCTACAAAATTTATGTTTGCTCTGAGTGCGATCAGCACTCCTGCGTGTTTCTTCGGGGCGCTGGCCATGAAAATCTGGGGATATTGTTTGTTAGAGAAATTCGTTTTCGAGTTGTGGAGAAAATGTGTTTCTTGGACACATAATATGTCAGCTTTAGTGCGGTTGGCATCTCTCCACATAAGTGACCTCTTAAATGGAGAGTTCAACCCCCTAGCGTTCTGTGAGAGTATTTTAACTGACATGGAAGATGTAAAATAGGTGTGAAGTTGTGGAAGATTGAACACTTACTGCGCCTAGGTGAGATGTAGAAGTTGACAGAGAAAGAACATCAACGTAGAAAACAAGGTTGACAGTAGAAATAATAGGACCGTCATCTATGAGTGGTATCGTCGGCATCTTGCGGTGTCTCTGGACGGTAAACAGGAAAAATAAACATTTTAACACAAAAGAGGTAAAGGCAGGACTTAGTACCTGCATATCTCGGAAGGCGATAGCAATAGTCCACCTGACATCGGCCACCTTTTGGGTAGGTGTTATCATCCTATGTGTCCCATAAACTTAGAGTTGGTGTTTGTCTTGCGTCCATCGGCGAGATTAGGTATGTACTCTTTTGCGCGGGGTTAGATCAGGACCAGTCGCTGTAATTCCTCCTTGATTTCTGCGGGGGTGAAGGATTCTGGTTGTCAATTGTTGGTAGACCCCACTTTGTTAAAAGCTTTTTGCCATCATCAAGAGAGGATATTACATGTAGGATGCCGTCTCTGTGGATCAGGAGCTTAGTTGGAAATCCCCACTTATAGAGAATTTTTGCTGCCCTTAAGGAAAGCGTAATAGGTAGCAAGGCTCTTCTTGCTTGCATAGTTGCAGGGGATAGGTCTGCAAATATATGGATATTTGAGTAGGGCGAAGGTAGCGGGTTCGTTTTGCGTGTAACTTGCATCAATGCCTCTTTCACATGAAAGAAATGAATTTTCGCAATAATATCTCTTGGTACTTTTTCTGAGATATGGTTGGGTTTAGGGAGTCGGTGAATCCTGTCTATTATAAGTTCTTGTTGGGGAGTAGTCGGGAGTAAAACAGAGATGAATTTCGACAGGAAGTCTTTTAATTCGTTTTGGGTAACACTTTCAGGGACTCCTCTCATTTTTATATTATTACGCCGACTCCTGTCCTCCAGGTCAGCCATTTTGTTTTTCATAGTCGCAACTTCCTCTTTCAAGGAATAATGTGCATCTATCAGGGAATTGTGTGATGCAGTCAGCTCTTTCATTTTATTTTCCACGTGGTCAGTGCGGTCACCTAACTCTTGTAGTGAAGAGTTAAATGTTGCAGACATAGCAGATATGTCGTTATGTAGTGACCCCCTTAAAGCGATTATCATATTCTTTATGAATTCTTCTGAAGCGGGTTGCTTAGAAGTGGGGACACTAAGGATGGGGTCTTCATCTGTTTCTGTAAGCTGGGGTAACTTTATTTGTGTCTGTTTAGTGGTTGGGGACTCAGGTGACATCCTCAGTCTCTGTTTAGCTGGGCTAGCAGAGGGAGTCGTGGTGGCTGAGAGAGAGAGGCTAGAGGCCGGCGCCATTTTGTTAGGGGTGTCGGGGCTGGGGCGCGCTTCTGCATCGTGGAGACTTACCGCTTCCCGGAGGGATGCTCGGTTGTGCAGGTCCTCCGTGCCGTCAGCGGTGTTTGCGGCTCTTTCTGACAGGTGCAGGGAGTCGGGGCGCTCCGGAGTCCTGTCGAGCGGAGCTGTAGGAGAAGGAGATCCGCGGCTCGTCCTGGCACGGTCCCTGTCGGCGCTGCGCGCCGAGAAGAAGTCCTTCGCCCGCTGCGGTTGTGGCTTCAGCGGCTTCCTTTTAGTCATGTCTCTGAGCATTGAGGGTCTTTCTCGCCGTGGATGCTGTTTTTTTTCCTCTGGGACACTTTATAAGTCGCTTTTCTAGGTGGATGCCGACGGAGCCTAAAACTTTGCTGCCGTCCCGGCTGAAGTCAGGCCACGCCCCCATTTTGGCATCTTTTGATGTATCCTCACTATACACAATCATTAGACATGAGAATGGTATTGCTGCGGTGGGGCACTATCTATCAAGCTCAAGTCTATCTACAGGATGTGTGAATTTGGTTTTAACCTTACTGATGTTGGTTTTGTCCAACAATTTTTTTGTCTATCGAGATCGGTTTTACCGACAAATACAGGGGACCGCGATGGGGTCGAGCATGGCCCCATCCTACGCAAATATATTTATGCGCCATATCGAGGAGACGCGTCTCTGTACCTCCCCATCCTGGGCCTTAGCCCAGGTATGGTGGAGGTACATTGACGACGTCTTCGTCATATGGAATGGTTCCTTCGAACAGTTGGACATTTTCCATAATGAATTGAACAATTTTTTGCCGGAATTAAAATTCACGCTTTCAGCGTCCGATACATCGATTCAATTCCTCGATGTCCTGGTTGTGAAACAAGGGAATTGTTTGAAAACAGATCTGTACACAAAACCTACGGATCGGAACAATTTATTACATTTCTCCAGTTGCCACCCGCCAGCCATGATTAAGTCATTACCTTGGAGCCAGATGCTCAGGGTTCGGCGGGTGGTAACTGATGAGTATTTCGATATACGTCTTGAAATGATGTATAGGAAGTTCTCTGCTAGAGGTTATCCACATGATTTGCTGTGTGAACAAATGGATAGAGTGAAACAGGTGGATCGTGCCTCTACCCTTAACCCTTCCACACAAAATGTTGCGACTACAAGTAGAATACCATTCGTTTCTACCTATGGATTGTGTAGTAATGAGATTCGACACATTCTAAAAAAACATTGGTATGTTCTAACGAGTTGCCACCCTCGTTTGGTCCATACCTCTTGTCCTTCTTCAGTTACATCTGTACAAAGAACACTGGCCCCTGTTAGAAATGGCAATTTCCCATGTCTGGGGTGCGCGGCTTGCCATAATATGGTCAAGGGCGATAGCTTTACACACCCCAGATCTGGCAAATGTTTTACCATACAAGGCTGGTACAGCTGTTGGTCCACATTTGTTATATATATGATTAGCTGTCCATGCGGACTTCAGTATGTTGGTGAAACCACCACTGAGGTTCGTAAGAGGATAGCTAACCATAAGAGCAATATTAGAACAAAAAAACGGGATTTACCAATCCCGAAACACTTTGAGGACTACAATCACTCTGTTAGCCAGATGCGCTTCAGGGTTATCGACTCGGTTGATAAAGATGCAAGAGGTGGTGACAGGGAGCGCAGGCTAAAACTCCTTGAAGCAAAATGGATTTTTACACTTGATGCGTTGGCCCCTAATGGCCTTAACCTCGATTACAATCCATTACCATATTTGATATGATTGGTTGCTACATTGATTTTTCTGTGTATATATAATGGATGCTTAAACTCGTGTTTTCATACTATGCTTCATGATCATTGATTTTAATTTTTCTCTTTTTCTTTGTATAGATCACCTTGGGTGGCGCAGTGGATGTCTACACAGTTTATATTTTTGAAAGCCCACATGGGACCTTTATGTGTACATATGATTATTTTGAATGGGTTACATGCTGCCAAATCCCCCCCCCCCCACGACCCAGTGTCCACAGCGCACACCAAACTGTCCCTGCCCAGCCTTCAGCTGCCCTCATGCCACGCCACCCTCATGTCTATTTATAAGTGCGTCTGCCACAGGAAAAGCAGGCACACACTGCAGAGGGTTGGCACGGCTAGGCAGCGACCCTCTTTAAAAGGGGGCGGGGCGATAGCCCACAATGCTGTACAGAAGCAATGAGAAATCCAATCCTGTGACACCTCCATCTGGAGCTGCACACGTGGGCATAGCAATGGGGAACCTATGTGCCAGACACTATTCATTCTGTCAAGGTGTCTGCATGCCCCAGTCAGACCGCGTTTTTTATATATAGTCACAGGCAGGTACAACTCCGCAATGGGAATTCCGTGTGCACCCACAGCATGGGTGGCTCCCTGGAACCCACCGGCGGTACATAAAAATATCCCATTGCAGTGCCCATCACAGCTGATGTAATGCCGTGCTTAATGCAGGTGGGCTTCGGCCCACACTGCATGCCCCAGTCAGACTGGGGTTCTTTAGAAGTGGAAACAGATGCATTTACAACTCCCTGTGGACCCACAGCATGGGTGGGTGCCAGGAAGCCACCGGCGGTACATAAATATATCCCATTGCATTGCCCAACACAGCTGAGGTAGTAATGTCATGTTTAATGCAGGTGGGCTCGGATCGGATCCGTGAGGGGAGATGAAAATAGTCCCCAAAAGTCCCCAAAGCCCCCCAAATTGCCGAAAATAACGGCAAAACTGCCAAAATGGCGGCGCATGCGCAGTAGAGCCTAAGGCAAAAGTTGCCTTGGGCATAGTGACTTGCAGGGACCAAAGTGATTGGTTCCTGCTGACATGGATGGTTGTGATATACCTATCACAGCCATCCATGTCATTTGTTTAGTAAATATCGCACACGATGAGTCCTGGTATCTCTCCCCTGTCACTCAGAGTGATTTGTGACAGGAGAGAGATAGCTGAGAAAAATCGTGTGCGATATTCATTGAAAAAACACAGAAAAAAACCCCGCCACTGTCCCATATTTACCGCCCCTCGTACCCTTATTACCCCTCTACACCCGTGTCTGTTTTTTTTTTTTAATTTTGGGGGGGTAAAATATTTTTTTTTAATTTTGTCTACCTCCTCACCCTGTCTTCGCCACCCCTCATACCCTAATTACCCCACTATACCCACGTCCGTCTTTTTTTGTGGGATACATTATTTTTTTTATTTTTTTTTACGTCCATTTTAAAAAAATTTATAAAATGGATCGTAGACGCTATACCGCAGAGCAAGCGTATGCGATGCTCTTTGCGTCAAGCTCCGGTAGCGAGGCTACCAGCGAGTCGGAGTTTTTTTTAAGCGACGACTCAGCCTCTAGCGCTGTAGAGGCTGAGGTAGTTGTCGGGGCAGCAGGGCCAAGCATTGTGGCGCCTGCGACTGTGTGGAGTAACGCAGATGAATTTTTGCCCTGCATCCCCGCATTTACCGCCACGCCTGGCATAAATGCGGACGTCGCTAATTTCACTCCATTTAATTTTTTAAATTTATTCATAAGTGATGCCGTCCTGGATCTCATTGTCCGGCAGACAAACACTTATGCCGGACAGTACATAACCGCGCACCCTGCGTCGTTATACTCCAGGACGTGGACCCCCATTGACATCCCAGGAGTTAAAAAATTCCTGGGAATTGTCCTTCTTATGGGACTCGTAAAAAAATCATCTTTACGGTCCTACTGGTCTGCTAGCGCCGTTCACGCAACACCTGTGTTTGCGTCAGTAATGCCCCGCCAGCAGTTCGAAAACACCATGCGATTTTTCCACCTCGCCGATAATACACAAATTCCCCCCAGAAACGACCCCGAGTATGACCGCTTGTCTAAGTTGAGGCCCCTTATAATTCTATTAAAAGATTATTTTAAAAACGTTTACACCCCAGAAAAAAATTTGGCGGTAGACGAGTCACTCATGAGCTTCAAGGGCCGTCTATCTTTTCGCCAGTTCATACCATCAAAACGCGCAAGATATGGTGTGAAACTATATAAAATATGTGAAAGCGCGAGCGGATATACGTCCGATTTTTTTATTTATGAGGGTAGAGACCGCCACCTAAATCCCCCCAATTGTCCTGAAGATATCGGCGTGAGTGGGAAAATCGTGTGGGAGCTTGTGGGCCCTTTTTTAAATAAAGGGTACCACATTTACACGGACAATTATTACACCAGCATCCCCCTGTTCAAGGCATTACATGACGCAGACACAGGTGCCTGCGGAACGGTGCGCAGAAATAGAGTAGGGTTCCCACAACCCCTAGTTTCAAGACGCGTGGACAAAGGAGCGTCTTACGCGCTGGCAAAGGACCCCTTACTTGCGATAAAGTGGTGCGACAAAAAGGACGTTTATATGTTGTCCACTATTCACACAGACGCCTGCGTTGCAGTAAGGGAGAGGGGGGCTGCAACGCAGAAAATAAAACCGGTCTGTGTGACTGATTATAATAAATTTATAGGGGGGGGGGGTCGATTTATCCGACCAGGCTCTACAACCGTACTTGGTTAAAAGAAAGACGCGTGCGTGGTATAAGAAGGTAGCGATCTACCTAATACAGATGGCTACCTATAACGCGCACGTCGTCTATAAGTTATCTGGGGGCACGCTGAGCTTCCTCCAGTTCCAGGAGGAGCTCATCGAGCATCTATTATTTGAGACCACCGCACCTCGAAATGCATTGGAATCTGAGGAGGTGCGAAGGCTCACAGAGCGCCACTTTATGCACCCCATCCCGGAGACTCCGGGCAAAAAATACTCTCAAAAAAGGTGTCGCGTCTGCACAAAGCAAGGGAGGAGGAGGGATACACGTTTTTATTGACCCACGTGCCCATCCCACCCTGGCCTTTGTAATTACCCCTGTTTCGAAATTTATCACACCGTTTTACATTATTAATTTTACTTTTTTAATTTCTTTATCACTTATGCCGCCCTATAACTTATTGTCCTGAAACGCCAAAAGGAGGGGGGGGGGAGTGTTCTTTTTAGGGAGTCATTTTTATTTAGTTGCGCCCTGAAATCCAATAGGTAGTCCCTCCATTATAGGCCTAGCAATGTGTCCTGTATGCAAATTGGACCTATAATGGGGGTATTGCTGAACACAGAACAATTACCGCTATAAACCTTGGGGTACATCTCCCCAGTTTTCTCTGCTTAAAACAAAGAAAACTGTCATGAAAATGACAAATTTATGAAAAAAAAATGACACAATCAGCTAAAAAAATCAAAATTGGGATTTTGTTCCTTCCGCTTTATTCCAATTCATTCAAAAATTGTGGAGTCAAAATACACAGTACACCCCTAGATGAATTCGTTAAGGGGTCTAGTTTTCAAAATGGGGTCATTTGTGGGGGTTCTCAATGGTTTTGGCAGTTTAATGATTCTACAAGTGAGCAATGAGGCCTGGAATTTATTCAGTTGTGCCCTAAAATCCAATGGGTGTTCTCTCCATTACAGGCTTCACCATGTCCCCAGTTAGCAGATTGGGGCTACAATAAGTATGTTTCTGAACGCGGGACAAACAGGGGTATCCATTTTGGGGTGCAAGTCTTAATTCATAAGTTCGCTGCACAAAAAACCTTTCTATTAAAAAGACACAATCAGCTAAAAAATCAAAATTGGGATTTTGTTCCTTCTGCTTTACTCAAATTCATTTAAAAATTGTGGGGTCAAAATGGTCAGTACACCCCTAGATAAATCCGTTAAGGGGTCTAGTTTTCAAAATGGGGTCATTTGTGCGGGTCCTCAATGGTTTTGGTCGCTCAAGAGCTCTACAAGTGTGATATGGGGCCTAAAGAGCCTTCAAGCTAAATTTCTGTTCTGAAAGCCACCGACTACTCCTTTCATTTAGGGCCCCGTTGTGCATCGAGACATAAAATTAGGGCCACAATGGGTATGTTCCTGAACACGGGACAAACAGGGGTATCTATTTTGGGGTGCAAGTCTTCTTTTATATGTGTGCTGAAGAAAAAAATCTGCTTTTAAAATGAAAGAATTGCCCAAAAAATGAAAATCCCAATTTTTTCTTTCTACTTTGCTTGAATTTATTCAAAAATTGTGGGGTCAAAATGGTCAGTACACCCCTAGATAAATCTGTTAAGGGGTCTAGTTTTCAAAATGGGGTCATTTGTGCGGGTCCTCAATGGTTTTGGTCGCTCAAGAGCTCTACAAGTGTGATATGGGGCCTAAAGAGCCTTCAAGCTAAATTTCTGTTCTGAAAGCCACCGACTACTCCTTTCATTTAGGGCCCCGTTGTGCATCGAGACATAAAATTAGGGCCACAATGGGTATGTTTCTGAACATGGGACAAACGGGGGTATCTATTTTGGGGTGCAAGTCTTCATTTATATGTGTGCTGAAGAAAAAAATCTGCTTTTAAAATGACAGAATTGCCAAAAAAATGAAAATCCCAATTTTATCTTTCTGCTTTGCTTGAATTCATTCATAAACTGTGGGGTCAAAATAGTCAGTACACCCCTAGATAAATTCGTTATGGGGTCTAGTTTTCAAAATGGGGTCATTTGTGGGGGTCCTCAATGGTTTTGGCCACTCAAGAACTCTACAAGTGTGATATGGGGCCGAAAAGCCTTCAAGGAAATTTTCTGCTCTGAAAGCCACTGACTACTCCTTTCATTTTGGGCCCCGTTGTGCATCGAGACATAAGATTAGGGCCACAATGGGTATGTTTCTGAAAACAGGACAAACAGGGGTATCCATTTTGTGGTGTCACTCCTTATTCTCATGTGCACTATAGAAAAAAAATATGTCTTTAAAATGACATATTTGCAAAACTGTGACTTTTTATTTTTTCTCTTCTAAATTGCATTAACTCCTGAATAAAAACTATGGGGTCAAAATACTCATGACACCCCTCAGTAGATACATTAAGGGGTGTAGTTTTTAAAATGGGGTCATTTGTGGGGGTAGCTATCATTCTGACACCTATGAGCCTTTGCAATCTTGCGGTGGTGCAGGAAAACAAAGTGTTTCTCAAAATGCTGAAAAGTAATGTTAAATTTGTATGTCTCCTAAATGGTTAAAAAAAACACAAAAGTTTTTCAAATGTGCATTCAGAATAAAGTAAACAGATGGAAATATATACCTTAGCAAAAATTTGTACAGTATGTTTGCACATATTTGCGTAATTACAGTTGAAAATGTGAAAAAATGACAATTTTTTCAAAGTTTTCCTAATATTGGCACTTTTAATAAATAGTCATAAATACTATCCGTCTATTTTTTCCACCTATATGAATTACAACATGTGGCGAAAAAACAATGTCAGAATCACTTGGATATGTAAAGCCTTTACGGAGTTATGCTATGTTGAACGACGCATGTCAGATTTCCAAAATTTGGCTCCGTCACTAAGGCGCAAACAGGCTTTGTCACTAAGGGGTTAATGCAGATGGGCTTCGGTCCACACTGCATGCCCCAGTCAGACTGGGGTTCTTTAGAAGTGGAAACAGGTGCATTTACAACTCCCTGTGGACCCACAGCATGGGTGGGTGCCAGGAAGCCACTGGCGGTACATAAATATATCCCATTGCATTGCCCAACACAGCTGAGGTAGTAATGTCATGTTTAATGCAGGTGGGCTTCGGCCCACACTGCATGCCCCAGTCAGACTGGGATTCTTTAGAAGTGGAAACAGATGCATTTACAACTCCCTGTGGACCCACAGCATGGGTGGCTCCCTGGAACCCAACGGCGGTACATAAAAATATCCCATTGCATTGCCCATCACAGCTGAGGTAGTAATGTCATGTTTAATGCAGGTGGGCTTCGGTCCACACTGCATGCCCCAGTCAGACTGGGGTTCTTTAGAAGTGGAAACAGATGCATTTACAACTCCCTGTGGACCCACACCATGGGTGGCTCCCTGGAACCCACCGGCGGTACATAAAAATATCCCATTGCATTGCCCAACACAGCGGATGTAACGTCAGCTGTAATGCAGGTGGGCTAAAAATTCATTTGATTACACTGTAGGCGAGGGCCCACAAAAATTGCTGTATCAACAGTACTAATGTACATCATGGCCAACCAAGAGGGCAGGTGAAACCCATTAATCGCTTTGGTTAATGTGGCTTAATTGGTAACTAGGCCAGGAGGCAGCCCAGTTAAAATAAAAATTGGTGGAGGTGAAAGTTTCAACGCTTTAATGAGCATTGAAACGTATAAAAATTGTTTAGAAAAATTATATGACTGAGCCTTGTGGGCCTAAGAAAAATTGCCCGTTCGGCGTGATTATGTGAGGTTTCAGGAGGAGGAGCAGGAGGAGGAGGAGGAGGAGGAGGAGGAGGAATATTATACACAGATTGATGAAGCGAAAAGGTCCCCGTTTTTGATGGGGATACAGAACGATGCTTCCATCCGCGGGTGCAGCCTACCTATTGCTTAGGTATCGCTGCTGTCCGCTGGTGGAGAAGAGAAGTCTGGGGAAATCCAGGCTTTGTTCATCTTGATGAGTGTTAGCCTGTCGGCACTGTCGGTTGACAGGCGGGTACGCTTTTCTGTGATGATTCCCCCAGCCACACTAAACACCCTCTCTGACAAGACGCTAGCCGCAGGACAAGCAAGCACCTCCAGGGCATACAGCGCGAGTTCAGGCCACGTGTCCAGCTTCGACACCCAGTAGTTGTAGGGGGCAGAGGCGTCACGGAGGACGGTCGTACGATCGGCTACGTACTCCCTCACCATCCTTTTACAGTGCTCCCGCCGACTCAGCCGTGACTGGGGAGCGGTGACACAGTCTTGCTGGGGAGCCATAAAGCTGTCAAGGGCCTTAAAGAGTGTTGGCCTGCCTGTGCTGTACATGCTGCCTGATCTCCGCACCTCCCCTGCTACCTGGCCCTCGGAACTGCGCCTTCGGCCACTAGCGCTGTCGTATGGGAATTTTACCATCAGTTTGTCCGCCAGGGTCCTGTGGTATAGCAACACTCTCGAACCCCTTTCCTCTTCGGGTATGAGAGTGGAATGGTTCTCCTTATACCGTGGGTCGAGCAGTGTGTACACCCAGTAATCCGTAGTGGCCAGAATGCGTGTAACGCGAGGGTCACGAGAAAGGCATCCTAACACGAAGTCAGCCATGTGTGCCAGGGTACCTGTACGCAACACATGGCTGTCCTCACTAGGAAGATCACTTTCAGGATCCTCCTCCTCCTCCTCCTCAGGCCATACACGCTGAAAAGATGACAGGCCAGCAGCATGTGTACCCTCACCAGTGGGCCAAGCTGTGTCTTCCCCCTCCTCCTCATCTTCCTCCTCCTCCTCCTCCTCACCGCGCTGAGATATAGACAGGAGGGTGCTCTGACTATCCAGCGACATACTGTCTTCCCCCGGCTCTGTTTCCGAGTGCAAAGCGTCTGCCTTTATGCTTTGCAGGGAACTTCTCAAGAGGCATAAAAGGAGGAATGGTGACGCTAATGATTGCAGCATCGCCGCTCACCACCTGGGTAGACTCCTCAAAGTTTCGAAGGACCTGACAGATGTCTGCCAACCAGGCCCACTCTTCTGAAAATAATTGAGGAGGCTGACTCCCACTGCGCCGCCCATGTTGGAGTTGGTATTCCACTATAGCTCTACGCTGCTCATAGAGCCTGGCCAACATGTGGAGCGTAGAGTTCCACCGTGTGGGCACGTCGCACAGCAGTTGGTGCACTGGCAGATTAAACCGATGTTGCAGGGTGCGCAGGGTGGCAGCGTCCGTGTGGGACTTGCGGAAATGTGCGCAGAGCCGGTGCACCTTTCCGAGCAGGTCTGACAAGCGTGGGTAGCTTTTCAGAAAGCGCTGAACCACCAAATTAAAGACGTGGGCCAGGCATGGCACGTGCGTGAGGCTGCCGAGCTGCAGAGCCGCCACCAGGTTACGGCCGTTGTCACACACGACCATGCCCGGTTGGAGGCTCAGCGGCGCAAGCCAGCGGTCGGTCTGCTCTGTCAGACCCTGCAGCAGTTCGTGGGCCGTGTGCCTCCTATCTCCTAAGCTGAGTAGTTTCAGCACGGCCTGCTGACGCTTGCCCACCGCTGAGCTGCCACGACGCGCGACACCGACTGCTGCCGACGTGCTGCTGCTGCTGCTGACACATCTTGATTGCGAGACAGAGGTTGCGTTGGAGGAGGAGGAGGAGGAGGGTGGTTTAGTGGAGGAAGCATACACCGCCGCAGATACCACCACCGAGCTGTGGCCCGCAATTCTGGGGGTGTGTAGGACGTGAGCGGTCCCAGGCTCTGACTCTGTCCCAGCCTCCACTAAATTCACCCAATGTGCCGTCAGGGAGATATAGTGGCCCTGCCCGCCTGTGCTTGTCCACGTGTCCGTTGTTAAGTGGACCTTGGCAGTAACCGCGTTGGTGAGGGCGCGTACAATGTTGCGGGAGACGTGGTCGTGCAGGGCTGGGATGGCACATCGGGAAAAGTAGTGGCGACTGGGAACTGAGTAGCGCGGGGCCGCCGCCGCCATCATACTTTTGAAGGACTCCGTTTCCACAACCCTATACGGCAGCATCTCCAGGCTGATAAATTTGGCTACGTGCACGTTTAACGCTTGAGCGTGCGGGTGCGTGGCGGCATACTTGCGCTTGCGCTCAAACACTTGCGCTAGCGACGGCTGGACGCTGCGCTGACAGACATTGGTGGATGGGGCCGAGGACAGCGGCGGTGAGGGTGTGGGTGCAGGCCAGGAGACGGTAGTGCCTGTGTCCTCAGAGCGGGGTTGGATCTCAGTGGCAGGTTGGGGCACAGGGGGAGAGGCAGCGGTGCAAACCGGAGGCGGTGAACGGCCTTCGTCCCACCTTGTGGGGTGCTTGGCCATCATATGTCTGCGCATGCTGGTGGTGGTGGCTTCCCGGCTGATCTTGGCGCGACAAAGGTTGCACACCACTGTTCGTCGGTTGTCTGCACTCTCAGTGAAAAACTGCCAGACCTTTGAGCACCTCGGCCTCTGCAGGGTGGCATGGCGCGAGGGGGCGCTTTGGGAAACAGTTGGTGGATTATTCGGTCTGGCCCTGCCTCTACCCCTGGACACCGCACTGCCTCTTGCAACCTGCCCTGCTGCTGCCCTTGCCTCCCCCTCTGAAGAACTGTCCTCAGTAGGCGTAGCAAACCAGGTGGGGTCAGTCACCTCATTGTCCTGCTGCTCTTCCTCAGAATCCTCGGTGCGCTCCTCCCTCGGACTTAATGCCCTTACTACTACCTCACTGATAGACAACTGTGTCTCATCGTCATCGGCCTCCTCACCCACTGAAAGGTCTTGAGACAGTTGCCGGAAGTCCCCAGCCTCATCCCCCGGACCCCGGGAACTTTCCAGTGGTTGGGCATCAGTCACGATAAACTCCTCTGGTGGGAGAGGAACCACTGCTGCCCAATCTGAGCAGGGGCCCGAGAACAGTTCCTGGGAGTCTGCCCGCTCCTCAGAATGTCTCATTTTCATGGAGTGAGGAGGCTGGGAGGAAGGAGGACCAGCAGCCAGAGGATTCTGAGTTGCAGCAGTGGACGGCGCAGAACTCTGGGTGGACGATAGGTTGCTGGAAGCACTTTCTGCCATCCACGACAGGACCTGCTCACACTGCTCATTTTCTAATAAAGGTCTACCGCGTGGACCCATTAAATGTGCTATGAATGTGGGGACGCCAGAAACGTGCCTCTCTCCTAATCCCGCAGCAGTCGGCTGCGATACACCTGGATCAGGAGCTCGGCCTGTGCCCACACATGGACTAGGGCCTCCGCGTCCTCGGCCGCGCCCACGTCCTCTAGGCCTACCCCTACCCCTCAGCATGCTGTATTACCAGGAATGCAGAAACACAACACTGTAATTAAATGTGCCGCTTATTGGCCTGTGGTTGGAGGCTGAGTTCGCTTACGGAACGCCAGGAAATAATTTGGCGCAATCCTGCTGTAACACTTAGCTGGCTGCGTATTTATTTGGAGAAATACTACCCCCAGCAGACACGGACCCAGAACACTGAGCAGAGTAACAGGCAGGCCAAATAGATTTTTTCCAAATATTTTTTTCTAAAGGACCACTGCGTATATTCAATCTATAATATATGTCTTCTGGCCCTGCCTACACAATTCTGTCCCTGGACTGTGTGACGGAACTGCAGTGTTGCACTGTTATTAACTGCAACAGACCGGTGATTTCAGAGCCAGGAAATAATTTGGCGCAAGCCTGCTGTAACACTTAGCTGGCTGCGTATTTATTTGGAGAAATACTACCCCCAGCAGACACGGACCCAGAACACTGAGCAGAGTGACAGGCAGGCCAAATAGATTTTTTTCAAATATTTTTTTCAAAAGGACCACTGCGTATATTCAATCTATAATATGTCTTCTGGCCCTGCCTACACAATTCTGTCCCTGATGTGTGTGTGACGGAACTGCAGTGTTGCACTGTTATTAACTGCAACAGACCGGTGATTTCAGAGCCAGGAAATAATTTGGCGCAAGCCTGCTGTAACACTTAGCTGGCTGCGTATTTATTTGGAGAACTACTACCCCCAGCAGACACAGACCCAGAACACTGAGCAGAGTGACAGGCAGGCCAAATAGATTTTTTCCAAATATTTTTTTCTAAAGGACCACTGCGCATATTCAATCTATAATATATGTCTTCTGGCCCTGCCTACACAATTCTATCCCTGGAGTATTACTGCAGGGCGCAATGCTCTGCATGGCCGATATACCAAAAAAAAAAAAAGTGCAACATTGCTAAAAGCAGCCTCCACACTACTGCACACGGTTAGATGTGGCCCTAAGAAGGACCGTTGGGGTTCTTGAAGCCTACAATAACTCCTACCGCTCTCCCTGCCTCCACACTTCTGTCCCTGGACTATTACTGCAGGGCGCAATGCTCTGCACGGCCGATATACCAAAAAAAAAAAAATGTGCAACACTGCTAAAAGCAGCCTCCACACTACTGCACACGGTTAGATGTGGCCCTAAGAAGGACCGTTGGGGTTCTTGAAGCCTACACTAACTCCTAACACTCTCCCTACAGCAGCTCCAACACGATACCACTGTCCCTCAGCTATCTCACAACGCATCTGAGGCGAGCCGCGGGAGGGGCCGATTTTTATACTCGGGTGACATCTGATTTCCCCAGCCACTCACTGCAGGGGGGTGGTATAGGGCTTGAACGTCGCAGGGGGAAGTTGTAATGCCTTCCCTGTCTTTCAATTGGCCAGAAAAGCGCGCTAACGTCTCAGAGAGGAAAGTGAAAGTAACCCGAACATCGCGTGGTACTCGTCTCGAGTAACGAGCATCTCGAACACGCTAATACTCGAACGAGTATCAAGCTCGGACGAGTACGTTCGCTCATCTCTATTTGTGATCTTTTTTAATTGTTTAATGACACATTGTTTGTGATTGATGAAGGTGGAACTATGGGTACTATTTATGTCAGTAGTTTGTATACGGCACTTAGGACTTGACAAAGACCCTTGTGCTTAGGGTTGAAACGTTGTATGGGCACAATAAAGACATCGCTTTAGCTTAATTCCCTGGAGTGCTGCTCTTCTCTATTTCGTTTGGCTGATGTACATCTGATCCAGGGTCCAGGATCGTGTTGAGCGTGCACCTTACATTTGAGATCATCCTTCCTTTCAAGTTAAGGTGTTGTGAGTGCTGTGGCAAATTGACTATCTTTAATTGCTATTATCAGATTTTGGTATAGTGTAATACTATGGTATTGCATCATACTGCATAAGCGATCAAACCACCACAAGTTTATGTTCACTATGGGGACAAAAAAAAGGTAAAATCAGTTTAAAAGAGTTTTATTAATTATTTAAAAAAATTAAAGGTAATAAAGTAAAAAAGATAAAAAAAATATTGCCCTATTTATAATAAAAAAATTCCAAATTAAAAAAAAAACATTGGTATCACTCATATGGGTCAGAAACAGTCCCGAAAATTCTGCAGCATTTCTATATAAAAATCTGTGTCAAAATCCGCACCATAGGAATTTGCAACTGCTTTTAGTAGCTATATCGCTCCCCATCACCTTAGAAAACATGGCGCTGTCAGCGCACCCTGGCATAGGCCCTCTGGCAGCCTCAAGTGAACACCAAGCTGCTGGTCAGGTGACTCTACTTCCTTCACCTGATCAGCGACTTGGCGCTCACTAGAGGTTGTCAGGCTGCATTGGCAGCACCAAGTATTTTCAGGTGAGAGGGAGCGATGTAGCTACCCAAATAAGCTGTGGATACCTACAATGTGGATTTTGACACGTTTGTATGCAGAAATGCTGCAGAATTTCCCACAAAATTTTCAGCAGCATTTCTGCTACATAGAAACAAAGCCTTAGGATGTGGTTACATGGGCCATAAATACTGCAGATTTTCCACATGGTAACTCCGCAGTGTTTACCATTTATACCATGTGGATAAGATTTAAAATATCTCATCCACACGGTGTAGAAATTTCCTCACTGAATCCGCAGCGGAGCTGATATGCTACGGATTTTAAGGATGAAATCTGCAGCAAATCCTCACCGATGGATGTGTATTTTGTAACTGCAGATTTTTAAAGTGTGTAAAATCAGCAGCAGATATAGCCCATGTGCACATACTCTTGCATATTATGGGAGTGCAGTGTACAGGATGGCCTGCAGAGGGTGTTAGACAACCATTCGGATACTTGCAGAGAGAAAATACCTATGGGTGTGGCATGAAATAAGATAAAAGTAGCAGTTCCTACCACACTCAGGGGAAAGTGACAGCTTAGCAAAGCTAAAAGGGCTGCAAGCCTGAGGTCCAGTGTCGAAAAGTGAGAGGTGGTATGAAAATACTGCATCAAGAACTGGGAGCCTGAGGTCTGTGCTGACCAGTTTAGGGATGTCACTTTGTCTGCAAAAGGAGGGTGCCTTCTAAACACCCTGTAGAGGGTTAGTGACGGTGACCCTGCGCCTTATGAACCCTGGGCATTTGTATGCTGTTGTGTGCTATACAAGTTTGCTTTGCTGTGTGCAATAAATGCTGGCAGGCGCCAGTTTTAAAGAAGTCAAGTCTCATGGAGCCTTCATACACTGATGTCCAGACCAAGAGATCGGCAATCCGCCGGCGAGTAACCCCGGCTTGCCACGACATACATCTGCACACTGTAGGAGTGCAGTGACAAAAGTGGCCAGTAGGGCACTTGAGAGCAGGCTTTTTGGTAAAGTGTTCCCTGTCTAGTTTGATAATTTGTCAGGGAACACCTGTGTGGGTATGTGTGGAGGAAAGGCAACCTTCAAACCAACAAAGCTGAGTGTCCCTGGGAGTGGTCTGTTACAAATGTTGCTGCTGCTTGCTGAATACCGCAAGTCTGAGAGGGAAGGAGGCCCCCAGGATTTGTGTGACAATGTTAAAATGGAGAATGTTTATCCATCACAAGTGGAAGAGATACTTACAGCCATGACAAGGCCACCAGTAGTCCTCTTCCAATGAGCACTAGAGAAAGACCTGTTCAGCAACCATCAGGAACCCTATTCCCCATTCTTCCTATTCCACCATGTAACCGGTAACACCCTGTCTATCTCTTCTATTGACCCGGAGTCCCCCTTCATAAGAATGGGCAGCACCACAGCCGAAAAACAATGGCAGCACTTAAGCAGGAGGTCCCTTTTGTGGATGGGAGCCCTGGGCAGTTGCCCAGTTTGCCCCCACCCCGTCCTGCCAATGCTGGTCCTATCCACAGGATTTGGGTAAAGGGGACAGGAGGAGGTGGCTCTACGGTACCTGTACAATCTTGTCTGTGGTTGGTATAGGAGAGTCCCCTAATTTCTATCTGAACTACAGACAGTCATGTTCATGAATCACACTGGATTAACATGCATCCTCTTCCTTCCCCCTTTACCCAAACTCTACAGATACCTAATATGTTCTGTTAATACTATTTTTTAGACATTTATTTCATTTTTTGTGCTTGTTTCATCTATCAAATGTATTTAACCCTGTAGTGACGAAGCCCGCTTGCACCTTAGTGACGGAGCCGAATTTTGAAAATCTACCGCGTCACTTTAACATAGAACAACTCTGTAACGGTTTTGCATATCCAAGTGATTCTGACATTGTTTTCTCACCACATATTGCACATAATTTAGGTGGTAAAAATAGACCAATATAATTTGCGTATATTTATTAAAAGCGTCAAAATTTTAAAAAAAATTAAAAATTATCATTTTTTTTCACATTTTTAATTGCAATATCTCAAATATGTGCAAACATACTGTATACATTTTTGATAAGATATATATTTCCATCTGTTTCATAGAATGGTAGAGTTGGAAGGGACCTTCAGGGTCATCGGGTCCAACCCCCTGCTGAGTGCAGCATTCACTAAATCATCCAAGACAAGATATTTGTCCAGCCTTTGTTTGAACACTTCCATTGGAGGAGAACTTCCCACCTCCCGTGGTAACCTGTTCCACTCATTGATCACCCTCGCCATCAGAAAATATTTTCTAATATCTAATCTGTGTCTCCTTCCTTTCATTTTCATCCCATTGCTTCTAGTCTTTCCTTGTGCAAATGAGAATAGGGCTGATCCCTCTGCACCGTGACAGCCCTTCAGATATTTGTAGATGGCTATTAAGTCTCCTCTCAGCCTTCTTTTTTGCAAGCTAAACATTCCCAGATCCTTTAACCGTTCTTCATAGGACATGATTTGCAGACCGCTTCTTCATAGGACATGATTTGCAGACCGCTTCTTCATAGGACATGATTTGCAGATCACTTACCATCTTGGTAACTCTTCTCTGAACTTGATTCAGTTTGTCTATGTCCTTTTTAAAGTGGGGTGCCCAGAACTGGACACACTTTTTGCTGCTGCATCACATGGTTGACTCATGTTCAGTCTATGATCTATTAGTATACCCAGGTCTTTTTCACATGTGCTGCTGCTTAGCTCAATTCCTCCCATTTTGTATGTGCTTTTTTCATTTTTCTTGCCCAGATGTAGGACTTTGCATTTCTCCTTGTTAAATACCATTCTGTTAGTCGCTGCCCACTGTGCAAGCTTTCTAGATCGCTTTTGCATACTCTCTCTTCCCTAGTGTTGGCTATCCCTCCTAGCTTTCTGTCATCGGCAAGTTTGATCAGTTTCCCATCAATTCCCTTCTCCAGATAATTTATAAAAATGTTGAACAACACTGGGCCTAGGACAGAGCCTTGTGGTACCCCACTTGATACATTCTTCCACTTGGGTGTGCAGCCATTTATGACCACTCTTTGAGTACGATCACTTAGACAGTTGTGAATCCACCTTACAATTGCCTTGTCAATCACATATTTGGTCATTTTTTCAATAAGTATAATATGAGATACTTTGTCAAATGCTTTACATTATTCTAAAAGCACATTGGAAAAACGTTCAATTTATTCTTAACCATTTAGGAGACATTCAAATTTAACACTGATTCATTTTGAGGAACATTTTGTTTCCCTGCACCAAGCCAAGATTGTAGAGGCTCACAGATGTCAGAATGATACCCCCACAAATGACCCCATTTTAAAAACTACACCCCTTATTGTATTTACTGAGCGGTGTACTTAATATTTTGACCCCACAGATTTTTTTTAGGACTTAATGTAATTTAGAGGAGAAAAAATAAAATTTCATATTTTTGCAAATACGTCATTTTAAAGGCAGTTTTTTCTATAATGCACATGAAAATGAGGATTTACACCCCAAATTCTTCCCCTCTTTGTCCCGTGTTCAGAAACATATCCATTGTGACCCTAATATCATGTCTGTATGCACAATGGGGCCCAAAATGGAAGGTGTAGCCGGTGGCTTTCAGAACAGACATTTTGCTTGAAGGTGACTCAGCCCCCTTTGCCAATTTTTAAAGCCCTTGAGTGGCGAAAACGATGGAGAACGCCCACAAATGACCCCATTTTGAAAACTAGACCCCTTAACAAAATCATGTATGGGTGTACTTAATATTACAGCGTTCCCCGATCACATTTTCCTGCACTCGGCTATCTTTAACAACCAGGTGCAGGCAGATTTTAAATTTGCCTGGCTCCATGGCCTTCTGTGCATGCGCACCACATTGGCGCATATGCAGAAGTCCGCGGCAGATCCAGATTGCCGAGGGGTAGATCTACCCATACTCTCCTCTCCGTATCCACTAGCAGAGACACTTGCCGTGGATCCGGAGAGGTGGGTATGGGTAGAGGTGCAGATGATTGTAGAATTTATGGTTTAGGTAGGGGTACAGGTGCATATGACTGCAGGCTATATGGTTTAGGTATGGGTACAGGTACAGATGCCTAAGACTGTATGTTTTAGGTATGGTTGGAGGTGCAGATGACTGCAGACTGTATGGCTTAGGTATGGGTACAGGTACAGATTTCTGAAGGCTGTATAGTTAAGGTATGGGTAGAGGTACAGATGCCTGCAGGCTGAATGGCTCAGGTATGGGTACAGGTACATATGCCTGCAGGCTGTATAGTTTAGGTATGGGTATGGGTAGAGGTACGGGATAACTGCAGGTTGCATGGTTTAGGTATGGGTCCAGTTACAGATGATTGCAGGCTGTATAGTTTAGATATGGGTACAGGTACAAATGACTGCAGGCTGTATGGGTACAGGTGCAGATGCCTGCAGGCTGTATGGTTTACATATGGGTACATGTACACAAAACTGTATGACGTATGGGTAGATGTTCAGATGACTGCAGACTGTATGCTTTAGGTATGGGTATAGGGGCAGATGCCTGCAGGCTGTATGGTTTAGGTATGGTTGGAGGTGCAGATGACTGTAGACTTTATGGCTTAGTTATGGGTACAGGTACAGATGTCTGCAGGCTGTATAGTTGAGGTATGGGTACAGGTACAGGTACAGATAACTGCAGGTTGTATGATTTAGGTATGGGTCCAGGTACAGATGGCTTCAGGCTGTATGGTTTAGGTATGGATACAGAGGACTGCAGGCTGTATGGTTTAGGTATGGGTTGGGGTGCAGATGACTGCAGACTGTATGGTTTAGGTATGGGAACAGTTGCAGATGACTGCAGGCTGTATGATTTAAATATGGGTACAGGTACAGATGACTGCATGATGTATGGGTAGATGTCCAGATGGCTGCTGGGAGTTGTAGTGCCTCACTATTACCCAGCTAGGCATTTCTGCAGCCTTGCGTATAATTGTTTTCTGACTGCAGTTTGCGTTACATAACCGCTGTCAGCCTTCAACTGGACGCCAATAATTCCATAATTTTTTTACACCGCTCTGTGTGTGCCGTCAACTTCACGCACAGCATGCGGCGACAGCACCTGATAGAGGGAAAGTCATAGACACGCTATATAGCCTGTATTCTTTTTCAAAAATTTTTTTTAAAAGATCCTTCTTAGGGCTCCCAGCCACTGGCGATATTTTCTTTCTTGCGCTGCGAGAGCACGAGAAAACTCTCGCATCGCAGCGCAAGAAAGAGGCCGGTATAGAACCGGCATATCGTAAGTGGTTTCAATTGGGCCAGCGACAGCAGCGCTAGCCCTATTGAAAGCATAAGAAGAATGCCGTGCACTTCTGCCACAGCTGTGACAGCTGTGGCAGGAGTTTCCTTCATCCCCGCGGGGACTGCGGGGATGAAGGAATCCTCTGCCACAGCTGTGACAGCTGTGGCAGAAGTCCGCGGCATTCTAGCCCATTGCTTTCAATGGGATTGGCACTGATGCTGATCCCATTGAAAGCACTGCTTTCTGCCAAGCCCGACAGAATGATTATTGGGGAAGGGCTTGAAATATAAGCCTTTCCCCGATAATCATCAATAAGTGGTAAAAAAATGTAAAAAATTATTACTCACCTCTCTTGCGCTCATTCGCGTCCTCCTGCTGGCTCCCCGGCACTGCTATTAAGCTCTTTCAGCAGTCGGGGATTTAAAAATCCCCGCCTCCTGAAAGGGCTGTGCAGATTGGCTGAGGGCTCAGCCAATAGCAGCTACTGCTTAGCTATTGGCTGAGCGCTCAGCCAATCACACACTTAATAGCAGTGCCAGGGAGCCAGCAGGAGGACGCGGCTGAGCGCAGGAGAGGTGACTAATAATTTTTAAAAATTTTTTACACACTTTTGGCAGATTATCGGGGAAGAGCTTATATTTCAAGCCCTTCCCCGATAATCATTCTGCGGGGCTTGGCAGAAAGCAGTGCTTTCAATGGGATCGGCAGCAGTGCTGATCCCACTGAAAGCCATGGGCTAGAATGCCGGGGACTTCTGCCACAGCTGTGACAGCTGTGGCAGAGGATTCCTTCATCCCCGCAGTCCCCGTGGGGATGAAGGAAACTCCTGCCACAGCTGTCACAGCTGTTACAGCTGTGGCAGAAGTCCCTGGCATTCTCCATCTCTTTTTAATGGGGCTAGCGCTGCTGCTGCTGGCCCCATTGAATAGACTGGTGATATGTCGGCGTGATGCCGATTTGTTTCTCGCACTGCGATGTGAGACTTTAACTTTATTCTCGCATCGCAGTGGAGAAAATATCGCCAGTGGGTGGGAGCCCTTAGGGCTACCTGTGACCATGTGCATTTTACTGCCTGGCTGCTGGGAGTTGTAGTGCCTCACTATTACCCAGCTAGGCCTTTCTGCAGCCTTCCTTATTCTTTGTTTCTGTCTGGAGTTTGCATTACATAACCGCTGTCAGTGTGAAAGTGTATGCCAATAATTCCATAATTATTCACACCGCTCAGTGTCTGTTCTATTCGTAATACACCATGCTGAGGGATAGGGGTAGGGCTAGAGGATATGGACGTGGACGCGGGCGAGGACGCGGAGGTCCAAGTGAGGGTGTGGGCACAGGCCGAGTTCCTGGTCCAGGTGAATCGCAGCCGGCTGCTGCGGGATTAGGACAGAGACAAGTTTCTGGGGTCCCCAGCTTCATATCACAATTTTTGGGTCCACGTGGTAGACCTTTATTACAAACAGAGCAGTGTCAGCAGGTCCTGTCGTGGATGGCAGAAAATGCATCCAGCAATGTATCGACCAACCAGTCTTCTACGCCGTCCACTGCTGCAACTCTGAATCCTCTCGCTGCTGCTCCTCCTTCCTCCTAGCCTGCTCACTCCATGAAAATGACACATTCTGATGAGCAGACAGACTCCCAGGAACTGTTCTCGGGCTTCTGCCTTGACTGGGAAAAAATGGTTCCTCTCTCACCTGAGGAGTTTGTCGTGACCGATGCCCAACCTTTGGAAAGTTCCCGGGGTCTGGGTGATGAGGCTGGGGGCTACCGGCAACTGTCTCAAGAGCTTTCAGTGGGTGAGGAGGATGATGATGATGAAGAGACACAGTTGTCTATCTGTGAGGTAGTAGTAAGGGCAGTAAGTCCGAGGGAGGAGCGCACAGAGGATTCGGAGGAAGAGCCGCTGGACGATGAGGTGACTGACCCCACGTGGTTCGCTAAGCCAACTGAGAAGAGGTCTTCAGAGGGGGAGGCAAGTGCAGAAGCAGGACAGGTTGGAAGAGGCAGTGGGGTGGCCAGGCGTAGAGGCAGGGCCAGAGAGAAGACTCCCCCAACTGTTTCCCAAAGCACCCCCTCGCGCCAAGCCACCGTGCAGAGGCCTAGGTCTTCAAAGGTGTGGATGTTTTTCAGTGAGAGCGCAGACGACCGACAAACAGTGGTGTGCAACCTGTGTCGCGCCAAGATCAGCCGGGGAGCCACCAGTACCAGCCTCACCACCACCAGCATGCGCAGGCATATGATGGCCAAGCACCCCACAAGGTGGGACGAAGGCCGTTCACCACCTCGGGGTCGCACCACTGCCTCTCCCCCTGTGCCCAACCTGCCGCTGAGATCCAACCCCCCTCTCAGGACACAGGCACGAGCGCCTCCTGGCCTGCACCCACACCCTCACCTCCGCTGTCCTCGGCTCCATCCACCAATGTCTCATAGCACAGCGTCCAGCAGCCACTAGCGCAAGCATTGGAGCGCAAGCGCAAATACACTGCCACGCACCTGCACGCTCAAGCGTTAAACGTGCACATTGTGAAATTGATCAGCCTGGAGATGCAGCCGTACAGGCTTGTGGAAGCAGAGGCCTTCAAAAACATGATGGCGGCGGCGGTCCCACGCTACTCGGTCCCCAGTCGCCACTATTTTTCCCGGTGTGCCATCCCAGCCCTACACCAGCACATCTACCGCAACATCAATCGTGCCCTCACCAACTCGGTTACTGGGAAGGTCCACTTAACCACGGACACGTGGACAAGTACTGGCGGGCAGGGCCACTATATCTCCCTGACGGCACATTGGGTGAATTTGGTGGAGGCTGGGACCGAGTCAGAGCCTGGGACCGCACACGTCATACCCACACCCAGAATGGCGGGTCCTTCCTTGGTTCTGGTATCTGCGGCGGTCTATGCCACCTCCTCTAAACCCCCCCTCCTCCTCCTACGCAACCTCTACCTCTCAATTAAGAAATGTGAGCAGCACGTCGCCAGCAGTCGGTGTGGCGCGGCGTGGCAGCTCAGCGTTGGGCAAGCGTCAGCAGGCCGTCCTGAAACTACTCAGCCTAGGTGACAAGAGGCACACGGCCCCCGAACTGTTGCAGGGTCTGACAGAGCAGCCCGACCTCTGGCTTTCGCCGCTGAGCCTCCAACCGGGCATGGTCGTGTGTGACAACGGCCGTAACCTGGTGGCGGCTCTGCAGCTCGGCAGCCTCACACTCGTGCCATGCCTAGCACATGTCTTCAATCTGGTGGTTCAGTGGTTTCTGAAAAACTACCCGCACTTATCTGACCTGCTCGGCAAGGTGCGCCGCGTCTGCGCACATTTCCGCAAGTCCACCACGGACGCTGCCACCCTGAGGACCCTGCAACATCGGTTTAATCTGCCAGAGCACCGACTGCTGTGCGACATGCCCACACGGTGGAATTCTACGCTGCACATGTTGGCCAGGCTGTATGAGCAACGTAGAGCAATAGTGGAATACCAACTCCAACATGGACGGCGGAGTGGTAGTCAGCCTCCTCAATTCTTTACCGAGGAGTGGGCATGGATGGCAGACATCTGCCAGGTCCTTGGAAACTTTGAGGAGTCTACCCAGATGGTGAGCGGCGATGCTGCAATCATTAGCGTCACCATTCCTCTGCTATGCCTGCTGAAAAGTTTGCTGCAAAGCATAAAGGCTGACGCTTTGCGGTTGGAACAGGAGACGGGGGAAAAGAGTATGTCGCTTGATAGTCAGAGCACCCTCATGTCTATATCTCAGTGCGTTTTGGAGGAGGAGGAGGAGGAGGAGGAGGGGGAACAGACAGCTGGGCCCACTGCAGAGGGTACCCATGCTGCTTGCCTCTCATCTGTTCAGCGTGTATGGCCTGTGGAGGAGTAGGAGGAGGATCCTGAAAGTTATCTTCCTAGTGAGGACAGTGATGTGTTGCGTACTGGTACCCTGGCACACATGGCTGACTTCATGTTAGGCTGCCTTTCTTGTGACCCTCGCGTTAGACGCATTTTGGCCACTACGAATTACTGGATGTACACCCTTCTCGACCCACGGTATAAAGAGAACCTTTCCACTCTCATTCCCAAAGAGGAAAGGGGTTCAAGAGTGATGCAATACTACAGGGCCCTGGTGGACAAACTGATGGTAAACTTCCCATCTGACAGCGCTAGCGGCAGAAGGCGCAGTTCCGAGGGCCAAGTAGCAGGGGAGGCGCGGAGATCAGGCAGCATGTTCAGCGCAGGCAGGGGGAACACTCTCCAAGGCCTTTGCCAGCTTTATGGAGGGAGGGAGCACTGTAAAAAGATGGTGAGGGAGTACGTAGCTGATCTTACCACCGTCCTCCGTGATGCCTCTGCTCCATACAACTATTGGGTGTCAAAGCTGGACACGTTTCCCGAACTTGCGCTATTTGCCCTGGAGGTGCTGGCTTGCCCTGCTGCTAGCGTCTTGTCAGAGAGGGTGTTTAGTGCAGCTGGGGGAATCATCACGGACAAGCGTACCCGCCTGTCAACTGCCAGAGCCGACATACTTACACTCATAAAGATGAACAAAGCCTGGATTTCCCCTGACTTCTTTTCTCCACCAGCAGAGAGCAGCGGAACCTAAAGATTCTTTTCGCTGCAACCGCAGATAAAAGCACTCTTCTCTATCACCGGGAAAAGGGGGCATTTATCTTTGTCAATCTGTCTCTGACATTAGTCCTCCTCCTGCTACTCCTCCTCCAGAAACAACATGTCATCGCGCTGAATAGCCAATTTTTCAGCAGGCCAAAAGGCTCATCTACATCTACCAATGGTTTTACAATTTTTCAAAGTTTCAAAAGTATTGAGACTGTAACATTAACCAATTTTTTAAACAGGGCTGCCTACAGGCTCTGTTACAAATTAAACAACAGTGAGCTGTATCTTTAAAAAAATGTTTATGGGTTTCACCTGCCCTCTCTGTTGATAAATTTTCAGAGGTACACTTATTTTTGGGGCCCACGCCTACACTCTTATCCAACTAATTTTTCCGGCCTTCACCTACGCTCATGGTATCCCAGTGTTTCAGAGGTTGGCCTATACTATTACTACAGAAATTTTGCTGGGGTCTGCCTGCCTATACTTCTGCTACAAGAAAGTTACAGGGGTCTGCCTATACTGCTGCCACTTACATTTTACAGGGGTCTGCCTATACTGCTGCCACTTGAATATTACAGGGGTCTGCCTATACTTTTGCCACGTAAATGTTACAGGGGTCTGCTTATACTGCTGCCACAAGGATGTAACTGGGGTCTGACTATACTTCTGCTACAGAAATGTTACTGGGATCAGTCTATACTGTTACTACAGAAATGTTACAGGGGTCTGCGTATACTGCTGCTACAAAAATGGTACTGGGGTCTGCCTATGCTTCTGCTACATAAATGTTACAGGGGTCTGCGTATACTTCTGCTACAACAATGGTACTGGGGTCTGCCTATGCTTTTGCTACATAAATGTTACAGGGGTTTGTTTATACTGCTGCCACAAGGATGTTACTGGGGTCTGCCTATACTTCTGCTACAGAAATGTTACTGGGATCTGTCTATACTGTTACTACATAAATGTTACAGGGGTCTGCGTATACTTCTGCTACAACAATGGTACTGGGGTCTGCCTATGCTTCTTCTACATAAATGTTTCAGGAGTCTGCTTATACTGCGGCGACAGACATGTTACTGCGGTCTGCCTTTACTTCTATAAAAATGGTACTGGGTTCTGCCTATACTGCTGCTACAAAAATGTTGCTGCGGTCTGCCTATGCTTCTGCTACATAAATGTTTCAGGGGTCTGCTTATACTGCTGCTACAGAAATGTTATAGGGGTCTGCCTATACTGCTGCTTCAGAAATGTTACAGGGGTCTGCCTATGCTTCTGCTACATAAATGTTACAGGGGTCTGCGTATACTTCTGCTACAACAATGGTACTGGGGTCTGCCTATGCTTCTGCTACATAAATGATACAGGGGTATGTTTATACTGCTGCCACAAGGATGTTACTGGGGTCTGCCTATACGTCTGCTACAGAAATGTTACTGGGATCTGTCTATACTGTTACTACATAAATGATACAGGGGTCTGCGTATACTTCTGCTACAACAATGGTGCTGGGGTCTGCCTATGCTTCTGCTACATAAATGTTTCAGGGGTCTGCGTATACTTCTGCTACAACAATGGTACTGGGGTCTGCCTATGCTTTTGCTACATAAATGTTACAGGGGTATGTTTATACTGCTGCCACAAGGATGTTTGTTACTGGGGTCTGCCTATACTTCTGCTACAGAAATGTTACTGGGATCTGTCTATACTGTTACTACATAAATGTTACAGGGGTCTGCGTATACTTCTGCTACAGCAATGGTACTGGGGTCTGCCTATGCTTCTGCTACTGAAATGTTACTGGGATCTGTCTATACTGTTACTACATAAATGTTACAGGGGTCTGCGTATACTTCTGCTACAACAATGGTACTGGGGTCTGCATATGCTTCTGCTACATAAATGATACAGGGGTATGTTTATACTGCTGCCACAAGGATGTTACTGGGGTCTGCCTATACGTCTGCTATAGAAATGCTACTGGGATCTGTCTATACTGTTACTACCTAAATGTTACAGGGGTCTGAGTATACTTCTGCTACAGCAATGGTACTGGGGTCTGCCTATGCTTCTGCTACTGAAATGTTACTGGGATCTGTCTATACTGTTACTACATAAATGTTACAGGGGTCTGCATATACTTCTGCTACAACAATGGTACTGGGGTCTGCCTATGCTTCTTCTACATAAATGTTTCAGGAGTCTGCTTATACTGCGGCGACAGACATGTTACTGGGGTCTGCCTTTACTTCTACAGAAATGGTACTGGGGTCTGCCTATACTGCTGGTACAAAAATGTTGCTGTGGTCTGCCTATGCTTCTGCTACATAAATGTTTCAGGGGTCTGCTTATACTGCTGCTACAGAAATGTTACAGGGGTCTGCCTATACTGCTGCTTCAGAAATGTTACAGGGGTCTGCCTATACTGTTACTACAGAAATGTTACTGGGGTCTGCCTATACTTCTACTACAGAAATGGTGCTGGGGTCTGTCTATACTGCTGCCACTTAAATGTTACAGGGGTCTGCCTATACTCCTGCTATTGAAATGTTACAGGGGTCTGCCACTACTGCTGCAACACAAATGTTACAGGGGTCTGTCTATACTGTTACTACTGAAATGTTACAAATACTGGGCTCTGCCTATACTGCTGCTACTGAAATGTTACAGGGGTCTGCCTATACTTCTGCTACAGAAATGTTACAGGGGTCTGCCTATACTTCTGCTACAGAAATGTTACAGGGGTCTGCCTATACTTCTGCTAATGAAATGTTACTGGTGTCTATCTGTATTGTTACTACAGAAATTTTACTGGGGTCTGCCTATACTTCTGCTAATGAAATGTTACTGGTGTCTGTCTGTACTGTTACTACAGAAATGTTACTGGGGTCAGCCTATACTTCTGCTAATGAAATGTTACTGGTGTCTGTCTGTACTGTTACTACAGAAATGTTACTGGGGTCTCCCTAGACTTCTGCAATATAACTGTTACTGGGGTCAGCTTATACCTTTGCTACAGGAATATTACAGGGGTCTGTGTATAGTATGGGTGCACTAAGTCTTCCCATCGAGGTGTTCTAACTATCTGGCCCCCAAAAAAAACCCAGACTGACTAGGGCATGGATTGTGGGCCGAGGCCAACATGTATTTTCTCTCACGTTACCACAGCTATCCGGGGCACTGCAATGGGATTTCTTTCTGTACCGTCTGTGGGTTCCTGCTAGCCACCCATGCTGTGGGTGCACACAGACTTGCCATAGCAGTCTGTGTGGCACTTTAAAAAAAAAAAACAGACTGACTAGGGTGTGGAGTGTGGGCCGAAGCCAACATGTATTTTCTCTAACGTAACCTCACCCTCTGGGGCACTGCAATGGGATTTCTTTATGTACCGTCTGTGGGTTCCTGCTAGCCACCCATGCTGCGGGTGCACACAGACTTCCCATAGTGGAGTTGTACCTGCCTGGCACTTTTAAAAAACCGCAGACTGACTAGGGCATGGAGTGTGGGCCGAAGCCAACATGTATTTTCTCTAACGTAACCTCACCCTCCGGGGCACTGCAATGGGATTTCTTTATGTACCGTCTGTGGGTTCCTGCTAGCCACCCATGCTGTGGGTGCACACAGACCTCCCATAGCGGAGTTGTATCTGCCTGGCACTTTAAAAAAAACCCAGACTGACAAGGGCATGGAGTGTGGGCCAAAGCCAACATGTATTTTCTCTAACGTAACCTCAGCTATCCGGGGCACTGCAATGGGATTTCTTTATGTACCGTCTGTGGGTTCCTGCTAGCCACCCATGCTGTGGGTGCACACAGACTTCCCATAGCGGAGTTGTACCTGCCTGGCACTATGAAAAAAAACCAGACTGACTAGGGCATGGAGTGTGGGCCGAAGCCAACATGTATTTTTTCTAACGTAACCTCAGCTATCCGGGGCACTGCAATGGGATTTCTTTATGTAACGTCTGTGGGTTCCTGGGAGCCACCCATGCTGTGGGTGTACACAGACTTCCCATTGAGGTGTTTTACCTGTCTGTCCCCAAAACACTGACAGACTTGGGTAGGGTGCAGAGTGCAGATGGTTTACCCCTTGCGTTGTTGATGAGGTATCCGACACCCAAACAGAATGAGTAGTGTGTGGACACATGTAGTTCCCATTGCTATGTCACTCGCAGCACCTTGGGCCACACAAATTGTTTGCTGGGACAGAGGCTGGCCCAGGGCCCGCTCACATACTTCCCACACCGAGTATTGCTGCATTGTGGAGATGTGTAGAAGTGCTGGGCTGGCAGCTGAGTCCCCTTTATGCCCACGTTTGCAGCTCCTGACGGAGGTGGCACAGGATTGGAATGAAGATCTAACGTCAATCTATTATCAATTCTCAACAGCATTGTGGGCTATCGCCCACACTTTCAAAGAGGGTCGCTGCCTGGCCCTGCCAACCTTCTGCAGTGTGTGCCTCCGGTTCCTCATCATGGCAGACGCACTTATAAATAGACATGAGGGTGGTTTGGCTATGAAGCCAGCGTGTGGCCTGAGGGCAGCTCAAGGCTGCGCAGGGACACTTTTGTGTGCGCTGCGGACACAGGGTCGTGCGGGGGGGGGGGGGGGGGGGGGGGTTGGGCAGCATGTAACCCAGGAGAAGAGGCAGCAGTGTGTCCCGCAGGCAGTGATTGTGCTTGGTTGGAGGTAGTGTGGTGCTTAGCTAAGGTGTGCCTTGCTAATGAGGGTTTGTCCGAAGTAAAAATTGTTAGGGGGGGGAGGGGGGCCCACTCTTGCCGCTATTGTGGCTTAATAGTGGGACCTGGGAACCTGAGATGCAGCCCTGCATGTTGCCCCTCGCCTGCCCTATCCGTTTCTGTGTCGTTTCTATCACTTTCGTAGGTTTTCCAGATTTTCACAAATGAAAACCTTAGCGGAGCATCGGTCATATACAAAAATGCTCGAGTCACCCATTGACTTCAATGGGGTTCGTTACTCGAAACGAACTCTCGAGCATCGAGCACCCGAGCATTTTGGTGCCTGCTCATCTCTAGCACTGAATTAGGCTGGCTGCACATGACTGGATTAGATAACACATGCGGGAGTCCGCAGCGGAATCTGACGCTTTGCCCAGCTGGCATCCACGCATACTTGAATATTCTTTCTGCTTTCCGTACTGTGGAGTGTCCACACGGCAAGCCATCGGACATGCGCACTAGAGTTTTTTTTTAAATCCCGGCTTCTCCCACGTTGTTGCTAGGCGACGACAGAGAATCCGCGACCTTTCCGCAATGTCAATGCGGAAGGGCCGCGAGCAGGACGGCTTCCATTAATTTCAATGGAAGCCATCCATGATGCTTATCTGTACAGAAATAGAGTATGCTGTGATTTTTCCCTCTGCGAGCTGAAAATCGCAATTGATTTCCGCTCGTGTAGAGGAAAAAACACTTTTCTATAGCATACTATAGATGGTGTTTACTGCGGAGTCTGGATGC
This sequence comes from Eleutherodactylus coqui, assembly GCF_035609145.1. Lineage (NCBI taxonomy): Eukaryota > Metazoa > Chordata > Amphibia > Anura > Eleutherodactylidae > Eleutherodactylus > Eleutherodactylus coqui. Next base: position 48,807,987 of record NC_089847.1, on the reverse strand, counting down.
AGATGCCTGCGCTGGATTCTGCAATGCAAATCCGACCATCTGCTGATGTTATGATCTTGGTTTTTGTACAGTATTTATTCACTGAGCTGCTTTAGTGTGGGTATGCTGCTCTCTTGCTGCTTTCTGCATAACGGAATACAGACAGACTGCCTTTCAGTTCAATATATATTGTTTCTATCCTATGGCAGAGAGGCATTAAGAAACATTCCTCACAGGGTGCCATCTAACCTACGGCCAGCAGTGCATGGGTGCACATTTATGACTGGTGTTGTGCCAGTAAGTTGTACCTTTTTTGGCGAAAATCACTTTAGACAAATTAACTTTCAATTAGCGCCAAAAAGGATTGATGCTATGCCTCTCACTTCACTTCTCCAAAGTGTCCAGAAAAGGGTTTCAGGGTTGAGCTTGGAGTGAACGTTCTAGACAAATTTACGAACTTTTTAAAGCGTGGCAAAATCTGTCGCTGGGTGGCGTATAGAGTGACTCTGCGTCTATAGACCATTTTAAAAATGCAATAAATGTATCATCATGCAGCATTTCATAAATTTGTTGCATTTTAATCTGGGGAAGGAAAAGAAGCTGCCAAAAAACTGGCATCAAAAATGACCAATTACCAGGATGATAAATTATCCCCACAACCTGTTGGGGTTAACTGAGGATTGGAGTTGAGAAGAAGTGATATAGGATGCACTTAATTACTGCAAGTTGGTGCAGAACAGCAATTTAACTAAATATTTGCCGTGTAGACTGTTACTTAGTCTGCTGCATCAAAATTACATTTTTATTAATGTTTTCAAAGAGACAGAAAATATCATTTGAACTAAACCGATATCTCTACCTTTTTAAAAGTACCAGTATACCAGGTGGTTCATCACAGCTGCTTAATAGACCATACGATTGCATCCAGACTAGATCAGATGGAGGCCTCAGTACACGGGCGTTTTGACGCATGAATTTTTGAACACATCAGTTATGCGTTCAGAAATTCGCATGATCGAAGCAGGCATCACGGCGGGAAAAACGCTGCTAGCAGCGTTTATCCGCTCAAAAAGAGCGCTGCCTGCTATTCCCTACTGCAGCTGTGACAGCTGCAGCAGGGGACTCCTTGGATGTGAAACCCCTGGATGCTGTCGCATCTAGGGGTTTCAGCTGTTGGCAATGGGGCTGGCGGCAGCTGTGGCGGCCCCATTGACATACAGAGAACATTGCGATCCTTTGCTACAGCTGTGACAGCTCCATTGAATTCAATGGGAGAACATCGCTCTCCTCTGTGATAGCTGTGGCAGAGAATTTCTTCATCTCCTTGGGAAGTCCAATTGTCACTGGACACTGTGACAGCATTGTCACAGTGTCTAGTGAACATGAGACTCCCCGTGGATAACCGAAACGCGTTCTCTGTATCATTCAAGCACCAAAAAGAAAATAAAAAGCAAGTTTTTCCACAATAAGCTGTATTCCTGCAATTGGATTGTTTTGCGATCACGATCTTCACTATACGTTCTCAATGGGCTCGGCGCTGCTGCCGCCAGCCTCACTGAGTGCTAGGTGAAACCCATGGATGCAACAGCTCATACACATTTCACATACACAGAACACCGGTTTTCCGCAGAACGAATCGGTGTCCTATAATTTTCGCCGCATGCGTTTGTGCGCACGTAAATTTCGCATATGTGCCTGTTCCCACTGAAAACCATTTGTTCTATTTAGATGTGTCCGGCAAACACAACTGACAGACGGGCGTACAAACGCCCGTGTGACTGAGGCCGGAGGGGTTCAAGAGAAAATGGGCTAAGTGGTTCAAGCTCTCAAGATATACTCGTTGAATACCCTGAAGGATGTCACTCATTAGGTTTTTGCAATATGGGCAATATAAGTGGTCCTTAGTTCAACACTCTACACCTAAAGGGGTTCAGAAAGCCTATACTCTTCACCTCAAGCATACGTGCAGTTACATTGGAGACCAAGACCACAGTTTTTTTCTTTACATTTTCTGTATTATTTCTTATTTTCCTTTATCCTACTTATTGATTATTATTCCATGTCCAGCGTTTCAAATTCTTTCATATTCCTACTATACTGTACACTTATTGCTATAAATTGCATGCGAAATGTTATGTACCATTAATAACTTGCAAAACAATAAAAATTATTTTGAATTAAAAAAAAACGCCTAAAGCCATGAAATACAGCACACAAACCATGTTTTTTTTCATAAAAACCGTGTGCGTGTGTGTACAAAATCTGCTTTAAAGCCTCTTTCAGATGAGCGTACTTCAAATTTGTATTTAATCTGTGGTGTGCGGACCTCTATGTTTGGAAAATCTATCAATCTATTTACATGGGGGTATAAAATATGCATATATTTGAAAAATGCAACATGTATTCATTGGTATTAAAGGGAACTTAACAATTTCTTTTCTCTTAATTTTCCATTTTCGAATCGCTTTTTATTTTCTGAGTGTAGAATGTTATATTCTCTTATCTGTATATGGCTATGGGGGCGGCTATCTTGCCTGAACTACATTTAACAACATTTAAGAAACATTTTTCAGCAGCTTCATGGGCCAATCACATAATGGAATGGAGCTGACCCATTGATTTGTAAGGGAGACTACTCTAGACATGCTCTGTGACCTGTGTGGAAGTCATTGTGCAGGGAGGGGAATAGATAGTCATAGCTTATATCTACTATTTAGCTAGAAAACTAGATTTGTAGTTTCATCTTATATATGATATACAAATGATTAAAGTTGTGGTGTGATTAGATGAGGCCCTAAAAGTGGTTCCACATTTGGCTTATAAAAAGGCTTTCACAGACTACTTGTGTGTAGCGACCTCTTCTTCCACTTGTGTAGAGCCTGTTGACCCCCTAGACATGCCTCTACAACGCAATTAAAGAGTTTGAGAGGGGGCATTATTGGAATGCTGCAAAGCTGGATGGTTGTATCGACAAATTGCCCACCTCGTGGGCCATTCTGACCAGACTTTAAGGAGGTGTTGGGACCAGTGGATGCTTGTCCAACAAGAATGAGCAGTTCCAATTGCTTTGTTGTCTGCTATACAGACACAGGTGGCATCATCATTGAAGGTCGCTTCTGTGGCTTGTTTAGTTGCTAGATACATCACCAATAGAACTTGTATGGGACCATCTAGAATGACAATTTGGAAAGCCTACAAGTTTGCATCATCTAGAGCAGAGGTTCCCAAACGTTTTTGCCCCATAGACCACTTACGAACTTTTTTGCTTTCCATAGACCCCCTTCATTTTCTAAGGCCGGCTACACTCGACCAGCTTAGATTCCACATGCGGGAGCCCTCAGTGGAATCTGACCCTGTGCTCAGCTGTCATCCGCTTGTACTTGTCATTTCTTCTTCCTTCTGTACTGTGCATGGTCCGCACAGCTTGCCGTCTGACATGCGTAGTACAGATTTTTTTTTTAAATCCCTGCTTCACCTAATGATGACGTAATATCTGCTACCTTTCCGTAATGTCAATTGCGGAAGGGCTAGGGGTCGGATGGCTTCCATTGACCTCACGCGGAATCTGCTTAAAAATAGAACATGGTACGATTTTTTTTTTCCTGCTGCAAGCGGAAAATTGTGATCGATTTCCGCTCGTGTGCATGAAAGAGCATTTTTCAATATGTTATGGGCGGTATTTGCTGCGGAATCCAGAGGGGGACGCGCACTACAGATTCTGCAATGCAAATCTGTCCGCGTGTAACCGACCTAATATTGAACTTTCCTTAACTTATTAAAGGCAAATTAGTTTTTCCCAGCTAGCACAGTGCTGCTCACTTAGATAGGGGTTTTTGCAGAGTGGAAAATTGTGAAACAAAGAAAAGCATGTAAGATTTGAATTCAGATCTTTTTTGTAAAAACACGAAATGCAAGTAAGTATTTATACTTGAGCTGAAACAAATCAGAACCTAGTAAAATTCTTACATAAAATTATACAAAAATAATACTGTTAATGGGAGGGATGAGCCGGATGCTCTGATAGCAATTGTTCAATATTTGGCTTCAAATTACCGAGGTGTAGTCTCTCCACATCCAGTGATTTGCAATCAATTAATTTTTTTCGTAAGAAGATTGGTGACCGCGCTAAAACCCCTTTCCATGAGGTATGAAGATGGAGAAGCTATCAAACACTTTCTTGCGATAGTCCATAATGCAGGATAAGCAGAAGGTACGCGTGCAATGCGTTGATGCCAGTATAAAAACTTGTAAAGACTTGCACATGAACATAGCACACCGCAAAGCAGATATGTATAGTTGGGCAAAACCTCCTGAGCTCTGGCAGATCACTGAAAATGATGCGCAGTAGAAACCTTATAGGTAAATTAGCTACTGCGCAGGTATGCTGTGTCTATCGCCAGACCCAAAGAAGATTTGCGTGAACTTTACATAAGCAATTTTATAAAATATCAAAGAGGTGGGTAATTTCTATGTCTATTATAAGTATTATGTACACAATCTGTGTAAGGTATATTATGTCATGTATAGAATGCCTAAATGTTGATGATGACCTGCCTAAATTGAGTCCGCTCACATGGACCCCCATTTACATCTCGTGCACTCCAAATTTTTTTTCGTGCTGACATGGACTGCCAGCAAGTCAAAATCAACCCCTGAGCGACCATATAGATCACTTTGGGAATCACTGATCTAGAGGCTGAGTTACAGCAAATGTGGACCGATATACTGCATGATACTATGCAGAACCTGTAGGCTTCTATGCCCGCCCGTTTCACATCTTGTATCCAAGATAGAGGGTACTAGAGCTTCCATGCCTGTCTATATCACATCTTGTATCCAAGCTAGAGGGGACTAGAGCCTCCATGCCTGTCTGTATCACATCATGTATCCAAGCTAGAGGAGGTACAACAGAGTACTAGAGCCTCCATGCCCGTCCATATCACATCTTGTATCCTAGCTAGAGGTGGGACAACGGAGTACTAGAGCTTCCATGCCCGTCCGTATCACATCTTGTATCCAAGCTAGAGGCGGTACAACAGGGTACTAGAGCCTCCATGCCCAACCGTATCACATCTTATATCCAAACTAGAGGGTAATAGAGCTTCCATGCCTGTCCGTATCACATCTTGTATCCAAGCTAGAGGAGGTACAACAGGGTACTAGAGCCTCCATGCCCCCCGTATCACATCTTATATCCACGCTAGAGGGAACTAGAGCTTCCATGCCCATCTGTATCACATCTTGTATCCAAGCTAGAGGTGGTACAACAGGGTACTAGAGCTTCCATGCCCATCTGTATCACATCTTGTATCCAAGCTAGAGGTGGTACAACAGGGTACTAGAGCCTCCCTTCAGGTGTTCAGTTCAGTTTTCCCCAATAAATGATCCTTTTGCTCTGATATTGTAATCATTTACTTATATCAACGTTACAATCTCATCGAGAGAGTTTTATTCAATTCCGACAACTCCTTCCAGGGGAGGGATTTTGTTTGACAACTCATGTATTTTCTAATAGACAAGAAACTGAAAATAATACCTATTAAAGCAAAATTGGAGGTGAATGCTGATGAAATGCTGATGCAACTTATCTGTAATACATTTGTGTTATAGATCTGCATTACGGACATTTATAAATACACTTGTCTGACAGAGGCCAATCCCTGATACTATTGGGACCTGCAGCACTGATACAAAGTTGAAAAGTGTTTTTAGCTTTTTTTTTCTTATATATGCTCTAAATAAAATGAGCAGTGAAATAGACTTCAAAGCCTGAGAGGAGGACTTATTTCATTGCAATAGCGCTCACTGCATAACAGGCACCAACTTTGTCTATTATAATGGCACATTACGGTGCCCTTCACAGATGTAACCAACACGATGGACCAAGACGTAATTAATGTCCTAACAAGACCAGACTAGACATATATATATAGTACCACCAAAATATAGGGAACACAGTATAGGGCAAATAATGGTAACAAAAAAACGGGGATAGGAACGCTATCTCTAATCAACTAAAGTATGGCAGGCCCTGACTAAAAGCAAGGTGATCGTCCTGATAAGGACAGCAATATGACACAAACCTAGGGGGCTAGTCTGTCCCTAAATATGGGAAAAGGGAAGGGGATTAATGCAAATGCCACAAAAAGATAATATAACCAGCACCCATGTCGAGGCGGGACCCAGAATAAATACACAAACATTATGGCTGATTGGTCAACTTTGGAAAACACCTCCCTGTTGGCCAATCAGTCCATTCACCACAGGGGGATGTTAAAGCAAGGTTGAGAAGAAACACTGAAGCCAACTTCTGCAATCACAGGAAGAAGTCACCCATTGGTGCCCAATGCTGAATCACAGGGTGCATGTGCCAATGGTGAAATCACTTGGGTTGCAGCTGACATCGAGACCTTATCCCAGCTCCACTTCCTGATTATGACCAACTGTAACAGATTAGACCTAAATACAGTTAAAGGGGTTTTCTTACAATTAACATTTATCATCACCTTTCCATAGGGTAGGTGATAAATGTCTGATCACTGGGACCCTTACTCCACTGTAAATAAGTGTGAATGGAGCAGCTTTAAAGCATGTGCCTTGCCCCTCAATTCAGTCTCTATGGGGCTATCAAAAACAGTCAAGCTCAATAGTAAGAACTAATCGGAACAGTATGAAGCCATTCTAATACCTAGTAGGATCTCTGATGGAGGCTATATATCTCCATGCACTTTGCCATAAACAGTTGGGCGCATGCGCTAATACTCTCTACTATTGCATGCAAGTTTAAAAAAAAGGAGGGAAGATAGGGCAAGTCTTATCTTTTCTTGCACGCAGTATTAACGAGCAAGAATCCCAATTGTGAAATAAAACCATTGCGGCCGTGACTTTCACGCCCGTGTGTTTAAGCCCTAAGCCTGAACTCTGATACTCAGTTGCATTTATTAAATATAGATAAATGAATGTAATTTTCCGTACATATTCTAACTGTAAAGTTTGTGCAATAGTTCAGTTTTTTAATGATTGTCACAGTCCTCTAATATTTCTGTGCATTGGCTCGGCTCCCATTTTTTAATATGGTTATTAACCTTTCTCAAGCTTGAGCAGAGTAATTCATGTTGTGCAATAGCAACGCAACTGTATAATAAATATTGCAATGGCAAATAAACCATATTTGCTGTTCTGTGGCTGATTTTTGCATTTGTACAAAACTTGCAAGTGTTATGTGACACTTCATTAACTATTATAATATAACATGATTTTATTTTAAAATGAATCAAAGTTTACTGCAGATCACCGTAGGGTTCTCACTGCAGATAGTCCTCTCATTAAGTTGTATGAAATCTAGACGTTTTTCATCAACTAAAATCCATTATTTTAACTATATGCCTGCAGCGACCGTCACCAGTCATCTCTTCTAATTGTGGAGTCATCACCACTGTCAATTAGTCTCTAGCTTTTCAGCTCTACTTTCAGCAAGAGTTAGGGCGCTTTCACACCACAGTTTATGTTCATTTTTTTGTGAGCCAAAACCCGGAGTGGAGAGAAAGTATTATGGGAAGAATTGCATGTCTTCCGCATTTTGGATCCAATCCTGGTTTGGTCTCACAAAAAACTGAACATAAAACTGTTGTGTGAAAGCACCCTTATTTAGGGCTCAGAAAGACAGGGGTTTTTATGTGCGTATGTTACCTGCGTTTGCGATCCGCATGTATTAAGAACCGATGCTTTTCATTGGCAGCAGTCATTTGTCTGATATTTACCTGCACACAAAAATGCACAGAGGTAAATATAGGGCAGCGGATTTAAAAACGCAGGTAACTGTGGCATCCATCTTTTTTGGATATGAAACCTTGTGCACAATAGGGCTGGCGGCAGCAGCGCCGACCCCACTGAGAACACACAGTGAAGATCAGGATCCTCTGGCACAACTGTGACAGCTGTGGCACAGGAGCGTGATGTTCTCCCTTCTAATTCAATGGAGCCGGTGCTACAGTCGGCTCTATTGAAAGCAATGGGCTGCTGGCAAGCCCTGCAGTGATCTTCGTGGAAGGGCTTTAAATATAAGCCCTTCCCTGATAATCATCCCTAAAATGTGTAAAAAATAAAAAAATATATATACTCACCTCTTTGCAGCTGCCGGGGCTCAGGCACACCTAGCAGGGTCTTCTTCTTGCACTGCTATAAAGAGCTTTCAGCAGGCGGGGATTTAAAATCCCCACCTGCTGAAAGGGCTGCCTCTGATTGGCTGAGCACTGTGACCAATCAGAGGCAGCACTCAGCTATTGAATGACAGCTGAAGAGGAGATGAAGAAATCCTCTGCCACAGCTGTCACAGGATCGCAATGTTCTCTGTATGTCAATGGGGCTGCCACTGCTGCCGGCCTCATTGACCAAAGGTGATACCCCTGGATGTGACAGCATCCAGGGGTTTCACATCCAAGGAAACCCCTGCTGCAGCTGTCACAGCCGCAACAGGGGATAGCAAAAATGCAGCCAAGAGCGATTTTTTTTCTGCGTGATGCCTGCTTCGATCACACAAATTTTTGTAGGCATGCTTTTTTGCGCACAGAAATTCGCATATAAAAAATCCCATCTGACTGGGCCCTTAGACCTATCTAAGTTTAAGACAAGTGTATAAAAACGCATCCGTTAGGGCTCCTCCGAAGCATACGTGTAATTGTGCATACCTTAGCGCAACTTTTTTTTGTGCTATGAGTGTAGCTTTTTTTGCACAGGTATTGGCGCATTTTACTGCACTTTTTCTGTCCATAAGGCATGCTCATTTGCGTGTAGTAAACAAACGCACCAAAATGGCTAATTAGGGTGTTGTAATACGGATTTGTGATACCGACCTGTAACAGATCCTACTACTACTGCATGTTATCTGTATTTGATCTGTTTCTGCTGTCATTTGTTTAATGTTCTCCTGTGTAATTACTGATCTGTATTCGATATGTCTACCAGTCTGTTATTAGTGTGCAATGTTATTTTCAACACAATTTTTAAGTGCTACTCCAATTTTTACCCTTTAACACTGCAGGACGTTGATATCCTGGCTGCGGGGTACTTAACATAACAGGATGTTAGCTTATGTCCTGTGAATGGTGGGGGATCAGAAGCAGAGCCCACGTCATCCCACAGCGAGAAGCAGTTGTTACTGGTAGCCAGCCTTCAGCTGCAACAGCGGGCATAGATAAGAACAACAATCCCAGCTCCTTCTGTGACGTCATCAGTCCTCCGCAATGTAATGGCCAAGGCTGATGGATTGCCATGGCAACAAGACACCAGATACTAGTGTCCCAGCTTGCCTATGATCGCTATTGTAAGCAATAAGGTATTGCAGTACAGAAGCTCTGTAATGCATTATCATAGCAATCAAAGCTGTTCTTGTTCAAGTCCCCTACAGGGACATAAAAAAATTGAAAATAAAAAAAAAATTGTGTAAAAAGAAAAAAACCCTAAAAACGTTTGTGTGCATTTTTCCTTATTTATATAAAAAATAAAAAACTTTAAAAATCCTACTATTTATCCTTCATGGCAAAAACTGCAGTAAAGACCCCTAAAAAACAGGCAAAATGCTTATTTTGGCTTCATTCAGACAAGCGTGTTTTTTTGCGCGCCTATGTGTGCAAAAAAATCCTGCTGCTTGCATGAGTGGAGACATGTGAATGGGCAAAGTTTCACATGCGCAGTGCCTGAAACTTTGCCAGTTCACTGGAACAGCTGCTTCACGAAAGTCCCCTCATCACTGAACACTGTAGAGGACTCAAATTCTATCCATGGCTGCCATACTGACAGGAATGTATCTGCTTCCTTCGCATTTTCCACACACAATTCCTCGATATGACACAGGTGGGACATCTCTTGTTGCCATTCATACATAGAAGGAACATGAGTAGTCCGCCAATGGCGCGGTATGACCGCCCTAGCAGCTGCCAGGCAAAATCATAGTAAACCTCTCTTTTGGGATTTCATTGAGCCTGGGAGTATTTTTTAGCTGTTTTTAAGGCAAAGTTAATGTCAAAGTTATGGCAACATGTATTGCTATGAATAAACATATGGTACCGGATGCTAGAGGATTTTTATTGCATTTTACAAGTGAAAAGGGGTAAAAAAAAAACAAAAAAATTTTGGTGCCAAATGCCTGCCGGTGTTTATGCTTACACGGTGGTAAAGGAAGAAGCAATGGCTTTTTCTAAGTGGTCCAAAATGTGTCTCTTTTTAGGAGTAGCAACATGTTGTTCATCATCATGGTTGTCATCTTCATCATCACTCGCATCATGTTGGGTGTCTGCCTTGTCATGTGATCCTTCCTCCTTCTCCTTTCTGATATGTGGCAGATGTCAGTTTAGTTGTTTTGGCCAAGATAAATCAACCAAGGTTTGTGCCGAACCAAACAGTTAGTAAAGTAGTTCCAGGCAAGTTTGACATTTAAAAAAAACAAAACATTTTTAACATCGTTTTTGTCATGTTAAAAAATCCTACAAAGATGAATCATTTCAGATAAATTTCCACCTTCAGTATGACCCATTATCTCTACAATTCCACTGAAAAGCAAACTGAAATCTTTAAGGCCTCGGTCAGACGGGCGTTTTTTCATGCGATTTGCAGATCGCATAACGGATGCACATCCGCAAATCACGTGACCGGGGCCGATGATTCGCCAAATAATCTGCACCTAGCCAGGTTTTATCGTCGCAGCAAAACGGCCGTCTGACCTGAGAAAAATCGCCGTGTGCATCAAAATGCGCATGAATATTGGGCCGGCCGGAACTTTTTCGCCGTGCATGTAATCATGCAGCAGCCCACCACAAGGTGTTATAAATAGCTGCTAATGAGGCCTGTTCTTCATTCTGCTTCTGGTTCTTCCTGGGTGTGCGTGACATTACTGGAGTTGGAGAGATGTCGTCGCGAGATGATATTTTCTTTACCTGGTTAATGATGCGTCTATCTAGGTTTTCTGCTCGCCTGCCAGAGGATGTGATTGGCTACCTTGCTAGTGACCATCCTAGGGCTAGCGATAGTCCTGGGCCGGTCAGGAGGAGGACTAGGAGGTACTGGGTTCATCCGCTGGTGGAGCTGCGGGAACGTATTGGGATGTATCACTCCCTGTACGCGGACCTGAGGCAGTACCCGGACAGGTTCATTGCCTTTTGTCGTTTGTCGGTCAGCATGTTCGATGAACTTCTGGAGGTGGTGCGTGCCGTGATTACGCACAGAGATACCAACATGCGTGACAGTATCTCTGCTGAGGAAAGACTCCTGGTCACTCTGCGGTAAGTTCTCATCTGTCTTGAGGTCACATCATCTGTCGTTATCTTTTATCCCTTCCCTGTGTAGCCTTTTTACCTTTGTCTATACATGTTAGGGCTTATTCTGACGACCGTATATCGCCTCGTGTTTTCACACCGAGCCGATATACGTTGTCCTTGTCTGCAGGTGGAGGATGATGGAAGAGCCAGGAGCATGAACTGAGCTCCTGCCATTTCAACACCCCTCACCACTATTAGCAATGGGAAGGTGGGATGGGGGCGGAGCTAAGCAGCGGTACTTTGCTCCGCCCCTGTCTCGCCCCCTCCTATTGCAAATAGTGGCGAGGGGTGGGGTTGGGGCAGGAGCTCAGTTCCTCCTCCTGGCTGTTTCATCCTCCTCCCCCTGCAGACAAGGACAACGTATATCGGCCCCACCCCTTCCTCATCCATTTTTAATTATTGCTGTCCTTTGTTTTTCCACATCTTGCTGCGGTGTGTTTGACAGCACTTGAGTAGTCTGTATCAAGGGATCGTTGATGCAGCAGAATAATTAGTCTCACCTGTGTTCCGCTGTTAGCTCCTCATTTTTTTGGGGTGTTTGGGGGGGGGGGGCAAGGCTCCTTGTGTTGGGTAAATACTTTATGTAGCGCCTATGTTGTTTGGGCTTACCTTTGGCAGATGGTTACTATAGCGAACATGTTTTTCGAACAAGCGAAGAGGTAGACGAAAAGCCAGCACGCCAATGTACCATGTTTGTCATTGGTCTGAGTATTAGGCCTCCTTCACACGACAGCGCATCGCTGCGAGAAAATCGCATCGCTGCACTGTATGATATCGCTGCGATTTTCTCGCAGCAATACCGCGATTTTGTAGCGCTACAAAGTCGCAAGTGACGCTACAAAATTACGCGACTTTGTAGCATCTGCTACTGTCAAAGTAGCACCGCATCGCATGCGAACCGATGCGATGCAGCAGAGAGGAAGGCTCCATAGAGAAACATGGGCTACAAAACCTAGCGTGTTGCGGGCATATCGCTGGACCTGCGAGGTTTGTGTGTCGTTTTGTAGCATGCCACAAAAAATCTCATGTGTGAAGGAACCCATAGGAAGCCATGGGCTTCTCATATATGCGATTTGTAGCGTCGTAGCAATGCTACAAAATCGCGTGACTTTGTCGCCCATGTGAAGGAGGCCTTATGTTTGTAGTCTGTTTGGTAAAATGATGCATTTCTATATATAGAAAGTTCATGTCATGTTGTAAAGTTCTAACCTTTTTTTATTTCCTCTTCTCCCACAGATTTCTGGCTACTGGGAATTCCTGTGCTTCGCAGCATTCGCATTTCTTGATTGGCCGCTCTACCATTGGGGAAATCATCAGGGAGACCTATGACATCCTTTGACAGTGTCATCTACCTTTGGTGATGGCTCCTCCCTCTTGTCAAGATTGGCTGGACATCGCCGAGGGATTTATGAGCGCTGCGCAGTTCCCAAACTGCATTAGGGCATTGGATGGGAAGCATATTCGTGTCCAGAAGCCACCTAACTCGCACTCACAATATTTCAACTATCGGCAGTTCTTTTCGGTGGTCCTCCTTGCTGTTGCTGACAGTAACTATCGATTCCTGTTGGTTGATATTGGGACCTTTGGAAGTGCTGCTGATGCTCGCATTTTCAGCACGTCCAGAATGGGCAGGCGGCTGAGGGAACAGCAGCTTTCTATTCCTGCACCCCAGGCCCTTCCTCGCTCGTCAGGTACAGCAGCCCGATTTGTCTTTGTGGCGGATGAGGCATTTGGCCTGTCTAATAATGTCATGCGGCCCTTTGCTCGCAGGAACATTGACACCAGGAGGCAGGTCTTTAATTACCACCTCACACGTGCCCGGCGTTATGTGGAGTGTGCATTTGGTATTCTCGCTAATCGCTGGCGAGTCTTACTAAATACCATTCAGCTGGCTCCTGAGAACGTGTCTGCGGTAATTAGGGCCTGTGTGGTTCTTCATAATTTCTGCCGTCGACATGATACAGTTTTGAATGTTGCGCATCCTTTACCCACTGCTTTTGGGGGCGAAGTTTTGGAGGAGACTGTGCAGCATGGTAGGCTAGCACAATCTGCTGTCCTCGTCAGGGACCTCTTCACTGAGTGTTTCCTATCTCCACAGGGAGCACTTCTGTGGCGGTTGGAACATGCTCGAGGAGGCTGGTGAGCTGGTTTCTCACAATTGTATATGTTTTTTTTAAGCTGGCTGTGCCCCTTTTTTTGTAGTTAGCTGATTATTGGCACATTCTCTTAGTTAGGGACTCGCGAGTAACGAGGATCCTTGACGTGGATTGCGAGCTTGTACTAACTTGCCCACCTTCAGCTCCATATAGGAAACGGCCTTTCAAAATGAGGCACTCTTTTAAAACAGTTAGCTGAAGTAGGGCAATGTAGTAAACCAATACCTCGTTTGGGGCCCTTAGCCAAAGGAACCCTTTAACCTTTTTTTTGTTTTACTTTGTTGGGGGGGGGGGGGTCTTGAGGCTGCAAACGTGTTCCTGTGGATATTAGAGACTACAAACAACTAAGGGCTCAGTCACACGGGCGCATCGGCACCCGTACACCGGCGCCGATGCGCCTGTGTGACTGAGAAGACGTACCTGAAGATGGCAGTCTCTCTCCAGCGCTGATGAAAGAACAATGACCGGCAATGAAGGCGGTCACATGTCCTTCCTCCCGCTGCTGCAGAGAGATGTCCGTCTTCAGGTACGGCCATCTACTGGCTGCAGTAAACACGGGCGCCGATGCGCCGTGTGACTGAGCCCTAACTGTGGAATTTCTCTAACTATTGTCGCATGTCCCACTGAGTAATGTGGTAGAAATGAGTATTGAGGGTTGAAATGCTGTCAGTGACACGCAATAAAAACCACTCAATGCATGCTCTAACCATGGATCTCTGCTGGAGCCTTTGTACCGTCCAAGAGAAGTGATAAAAGCTCCCGCAAGAGTTCCAAGTTCGATCCATGAGTTGCCTAGGAGCATACTGTGTGTGTTTACTAGTGTTAAGTCTTTATTACCTTGTATGTGCATGTGACAACAAAGATTTATTAATAAAGAAATAAAAACACGTTTGCTTGTTTTTGTTGTGAAAATACTTTTTTACTAGTAAAATGGCAGAGAGCCAACATGGCTCAACTTTTTCATAAAAAAATGGCAGTGAGCCAACATGGCTCAAAACTTTTTCTTTTCCAAAAAGGGCAGTGAGCCAACATGGCTCAAATTTTTGGCAAAAATGGGCAGTGAGCCAACATGGCTCAAAACTGTCTTTTAAGGGACGTCGTGAAACACGGCTCTTCAGATGATGGGCCAGCTGGCACGATGGGCAAGCACGGACCCTTCTGCACCCCCACAAACACTTTCATGTTGTTCTTGAAAGGTCCAAGGGCGATGGTGGGGATGGGGACTGTGGGGAGCTGGCATGACGGTGGAGCGACCTCGTTTCCATCGTCGGGAAGTGATGCACTGCCCACTGATGGAGGTTGGCCAGCCTTTCACGCAATCCGTCTAGCCCCTGCTGCAGAAAATCAATCTGCAGGTGGCATAGACAGATTTCGTGGAAGAACCCCACCACCCTCTCATCAGGGGGGACATCTCTCCACACTGTGACAAAAGAGAAAGACAAGCGATCACGCATGTGTAAATGTGTGTCTTGTTCTCCTACTGTGTGTTTAAATTTATGTAGCCTACTCTGGTCAATGTGTGTACTACCAAAAATGTCAGAAAAATGTTATCAGGATGTTACTGTGTAGAGGTCCAAGTGTGTCGTCCTTACCTGTCACAGGGCGGCCAGGGTCCAGGCTGGGTCTCTCCACCTCCACCAGAGGCTGTGGTGACATCAAGGGAGGCAGGCTCCATGGGGACCCCTCTGCAGATGTGGTTGCAGTTGCAGGGGGGTCTTGAGCTGACAAGGAGAAAAATGGAGTGTTAGAAAATTTGAAGGGTACATCAAAGGGTGACTACCCACGACCTTTTTTTAGGTCACTGCAAAATTAGCAGCATTTTTTAATCTGCAGGGGTCTATGGGACTTGTAATGTTAAAATCGAGATTGTGCAAATTCGCAATGTAGCGCGATCTCGAGATTTTGCGCCCTCGCGATTTTAACATGACAAGTCCCATAGCCCCCTGCTAAAAAAAACGGGGTGAGTTTCGTAGTGAAAAAAAAAAGGAGTGGGTAGTCACTCAAAAGCTCAATTAGGTCTCCCACACACTTGCGATGGTGTTTTTGGGTAACCAGATTGACAATGTGACCTTTCATGTTACAAAAATGGAACGGACGCCCCAGCGTTGTTGGCGCATTGCGTTTTTAACATTAGAAAGTCCCATTGACAATTGCGTAAAGCCCAAAATGCAATTGCAAGTGTGTGGGAGCCCTATTTAGGTTGTCAATTGAGAGTTGCAAGAAGTTGCACAGACTATTTACACTTACCGCCTGCCTCCTCCTGAATGGCTTCTGGTGGAGGTGGAGGCTCCCGTGCTGGAGAGGAATTGTGTTCCTCTCCAGAATCCGCCCTGTGACCTTGTGTTGCATCTATTGGGACAGTAACATGAACACTTTTAATGTTGTAAACTAGTTTTCGCAACTCGTATGCAAATAAATACAGGCGTTCTTGAGAAATAAGCTACGCCCCCTTAAAAAACACTGCCACCATGTAAAATTGCTTACAATTTTAGAGCACAACACCACACACCACACAGTGTGCTTACCTCCTTCCTGACAACGGAGGCGCCGCCTGATGGCCTGAAGACGCTGAGGGTCCTTCAGCTTAAGGTTGCTCCACTTTTTCTGAAGCTGTATGCGGCTCCTCGCAGTCCCAAATTCTCGCACCATCGCTCTTCAGACCTTGCGCAGAATCTTCTGCTTGCGCTTGTGGGGGTGCTGGTACAGGCCATGGTGCCCATCATAATCCAGCTGGTCCATCATCTGGACCAGTAGCCGTGTCTCGCGACATCCCAGAGGTCAGCTGCGGCCCGACATGTTAAGTGCCCAAAGTGTGGCCACAATGGCGCTGCCCAGCAACTGCTGTACGTAACGCTCAGGCGCGGGGCGGGGCACGCACAGATGACGCCAGACGCACACTTTCGCCCGCCTTGACAAGACTTGGGCAATTTTTCGCAAAATAATTCGCACTTTCATATTAACATTGTTTGTTCGTCCAATAGCGAAAAAAAAGGAAACAAAAATTAACTACATATAAGGCTGCCTGCAGACGGGCGGGTCAGATTCTCGCCGCGGACCCAACCTGAGCGCCTGCAGGGACCAGCGCGTACTCACCAACGCCCACCGGTTCCAGCTGTTTGATGTGCCGGCTTGCCAGGCAGCCGGCGCATGAGCAGACCGGAGCCGGCAGCGGGTGAGTGACACGCTATTTCTCTTCTATTGTGCGCTAAAGTAGCGGCGCGAAAATTTTGTTCATTTATAAAATACACATTGCAAAGATTTGATTAGATAACCTGTTGCCCCCATATTACGACCACCTTGTCAGCCTTTTGCCATTTCATTCAAGTAATCACTTCCTAGAAGACTATGCACTCGCGCAGATGCTCGCCAGTGAAAAAACGCAGCTAGTTGCAGAACATGCCTTTGGTGCATACAATTAAACGCAGAACACAGGCGCTTTCCGCGAATCGTTGTGTCCTATAATTTATCACACATCCGCATAAAAAACGGACATGTGACCGATCCCATTGCGAACCATTGGGTCTATATATGCGCGGATCACATACGCATGCGCAAATCGCGCGAAGAAATGCCCGTCCGACCAAGGCCTAAGGGTGGACAAACAAAGCTAAAATCATGTGGTTGCATAAATATGCACACCCTAATACTAATACTTTGTTAATGTACCCTTAATTTTTATGACAGCATCAGTCTTTTAAGGTATGTATCTATTAGTATGGCACATCTTGACTTGACAATCTTTGCTCACGCTTCCTTGCAAAAGTGCTCCAAAT
Organism: Eleutherodactylus coqui; assembly: GCF_035609145.1. Taxonomy (NCBI): domain Eukaryota; kingdom Metazoa; phylum Chordata; class Amphibia; order Anura; family Eleutherodactylidae; genus Eleutherodactylus; species Eleutherodactylus coqui. The sequence continues at coordinate 48,790,767 of NC_089847.1, read as the reverse complement.
TAGATTGTGAGGGCATCTCGCATGTACCACCTTCTTCAGTCATCCACAGATTTTAAATATGATTCAGGTCCAGGCTTTGGCTTCGCCCTTCCAAAACGTAGATCTTCTTAGGGCAAAGCCATTCTTCTATGGATTTGGAAGTATGCTTTGGGTTGTTGTCATGTTGAAAGGAGAAATCTTCAGCATTAAGCAGAGGCCTGAAGTTTTTGTGCCAAAATAGACTGATATTTGGAACTGTTCATAAATCCCTCGAACTTGACTGAAACTCCACTTCCATAGCCGGGCTTGAATGTTTTTCTTTGTGGGAAATGGCTTCCGTCTTGCCACCCTACACCACAGCCCAGACATATGTAGAATACCGGAGATGGTTGTCACATGTACTACACAACCAGTACTTGTCAGAAACTCCTGCAGCTCCTTTACTGTTTCTGTCGGCCTCTTGGCAGTCTCCAGGACCAAATTTCTTCTGTTTTTTTTCATTAAATTTTGAGGAACATCCAGATCTTGGTAATGTCAGTGTTGTGCCAAATTTAATCCACTTCTTGATGATCATTGTGTTCCATGATATATGTAATGCCTTGGAAATGTTTTGTTCCGCTTCTCCTAACTGATACCTTTCAACAATCAGATAAGACAAATGCAACTAAGAAAATGTCAGGTAAATCCTACTAGAACAGCTGAACCTTTTATGGGGGAATCAGAATCACTGTAAATAATGGCAGTGGAGTACTGACTGTTATTTACCATGAGTTGAAATGTGATTGGCTAATTCTGAGCACAACTATGTGCCCAAATATAAGAGGATGTTCACACTTATGTAACCACATTGTTTTATTTTTATTTTTACTTTTTCCACCATAAAAGATTTCAGTTTGTTTTTCAATGGCATTGTACAGATAATGGGCCACATGGAAGGTGGAAATAAAGCTGAAATAATTAATCTTTATTAGATTTTTTTAACATGACAAAAAACAGGCGTGTGTAAACTTTTTATATGCTCTGTATCTGCTTCTCTGTAGGGATCAATCATCTGGTCTACATCTGTTATTGCTGACCATACTGTATATACATCCAAAAGAATATCTGTGGTCACCAGTAGTTATTCTGTGGATTAATGACAAGGAGCAGCTCATATAAAAAGTGCAACTGCAAAACTTGGCTTTATCAAAATGAGAACAAAAACGGGGGAAATTAAAAAAATGGCCTGATGGAGTAAAACTTATTTATATCAGGGATACAGCTTTTTTTCTGAGTGTATGCTTCTTTAATATCAATTGGAGGCCTAATTCCATAAAACCTGTATGGTAGATGTGGTTTACCTTGGTCCTCTTGCCATATTGTAATAATTTAAAGTATGAGGTCCCGACATACACTCCACCACTGTTATTCAGTTGAACTGAGAGATTATGGTATGAATCTTCAGATCATTTTTCTAATTGCAGTCTGTGCAGCAGAAATATTCATAACCATCAAACTTTGCAAATACCTGATAATATCATAAAGGGAAGGTTGCAGAACTTCTTTGAGACATGTACCACTAACATTAACACATGCTTAAAACCTGCTGAGCTCTAATCTCTGGTAAGTATATGCCATAGCATAGTCAATTCCAGGGATCACGGCAGCACTGTGCTTAAAGGAGCTGTCCAATTGTAAACTATTTATGGCCAACTCTAAGGATAGGTCATCAAGAGTTGATTGGCAGGGGTTCAACATCTGAGATCCTGGGCGATCAGCTGTTGGCTGGATCAGTGTGCTTATGCATTGAACAGATTTCTGCAGGAGGCAAAGAGCTTTGTTCCCACTGCTATGGTCAGGCTTGGTAATACAGGCAAAGTTCTCATTCATTTCAATTGAAACTTGGCTTGCAATATCACACCTGACCACTACAGTGAGAATGGAAATGTCTGCTTCCTGCAGAAATGGGCTCAGTGCAATGTCCCAGAGAACAGCTGATCAGTAGGAGCACTGGGTGGAAGATCCCTGATAACCTACTATTGGTGGCCTATCCTGATTTTAGGCTATAAATAGTTTACAAGTGAACATCCCCTTTAATTATACATGCCTCCAATCTAGCAGACTGGAGTTCAGCATTGTGCTTATTCCGTGCCGCTGCTACTGTGGAGGGGTAGCCCCTCTACACATTGTGTTGCCTACTGGACCATCTACTGCTGCACCATCATGTACCTGCAACTTCATTCATATGTTCAGATAAAGAAATCGGATTGGATGGTTTAGTTAATCGCTGTGAAAAATGTGACCTTCTCTCACTCTTAAATATATTACTGTTCCTGAAAGCAACACAATTCATATAATATAATGCCAGAGGATTAATCACCAGTCCCAAACTAGAAGCCAATTGCTTCCATACACCAAAGAGACACTAAACATTTTAATAGTACAAGTACTGTCTGATGACTCTAATAGCTATTCTGCTGGAAGAATGATTTTAATGGAAAAATGCATGAAGTCCCCAGATCTTCATCTATAGTGATACTGTTATATAGAAACAAGACTACCCTTGTATCCAAACACTGAGCCCTCTTATTCTCCTCTTTCTGCTATTTCTTATTGCTTTTGAGATATAATCATACTGTAGATGTAGTTGCCAATTACTGCATCTTTACATTATAGCTGAAAATGTCCCTTTCTGTCTCCAACTATGACAATTAGAATAAACTCCTGGGCTCCTGACCCATCTCATTAACCTAGCATATGTAGCTTGTGATATTGTGTTTCAAGAAAGGTATCCAGGTCTCTTTTGAATGAACCATTACAACATAATGTAGCATAGAGTTCAATAGTCTTACTGCTCTTAGAATAAAGAAACCATGTATGTGATAATACAAAAATATCCTCTTTTTGGTAGTTGATGCCTTGCTGCAATGGTTATAAGCCTAGCTAGAAAAAGATCTTGCTCAATTCTGTACTGTCCATTCATGTATTTGTTCAAAATGATTATATAGCCCCTAGGCAGTGGTGTGGCATTAATAGAGGCAGACCATGCAATTGCTAGGGAGCCCACAGGGCAGGGGGACATGGGGTTGAGTGGAGACACCTCCTTGTACCACTCGCTGAATCTCTAGCCCCAACTCCCGTACCTCCAGCCATCAGTAATATTCACACAATCTCACTGCCGAGGCTGATGTCGGACGCTCACCTTGAGCATTGTATGGCTCCTCTTCCTCCTTCTGTCAGAGTACAGAAAACTGAGGAGAAGTTGGATGATCCTTCAGCGAGCCTGTGTGAATATGAAGAAGATTCTTACTGGTGGCTGGAGGTTCATCATGTGGGACATTTAGTAAAGGAGCAACAAAGCAGGATACTATTGTTAAGTGGGGCAAGAGAGAGGGGAGGTATTGCTAAGTGCGACAACAAACTAAGTGGGGCAACAAAGGCGGATACTATTATTAAGTGGGGCAACAAAGTGGGACACTATTATTAAGTGGGCCGTCACAGATATAGAATTTAAAAATTGAAATTTTATTAGGAATTATTTTAAAAATCAAGGCCAACCAAAGAAAAACAATTACATAAAACGTATAGTGACAGGACAGACAAAAAAATAAAAACAGGGATCTTGGGATGGGTGAGGAAGGGAATTATGTGTCACCAACTCCCGTCTAACCATCACCAGGATCCTCAAGAGTCACTTGTGATTTAGTTGATGGGACGATCCCCCTATCAAGGTAAGTATTTAGCACTTGAGGTGTTGTATGATTCGTATGTTCTCCAAATGGAGACTGTTTTTTAATAAAGGTATATATGTTATACGAATCAAGCAAACCACTTTTCTTTTGGGACTCTTGTAGTTTTTAATGCTTGAATCAATGTCGTTTAGTGCATTTGTTTTCACTGTTTTATACACTTTCTGTTTATATTGCTCTTCAAACCAGTATGGTATTGAGTTTACAGTGTTTAAAGCTTTTCCGTTTATATTGCTCTTGCTCGACGCGTCTCCCTATCGGGGTACTCGATAGTTCATCAGGAGCCGGGCATCGATAAGCCCCTAAATAATTCTACACCAGAGCCGCATGAATGTGGCAGACCTTATGTGAGCCAGAAATATCCAGTTTAAATCGATTTTCTGGATTCTGAACGACTAGAGCACATTTGGGACCCATACGATTGGTAGGGTCCAAGTTTATTATATAAACTAGGCAACTCTGAGGAATCTTCTATTATTGAATAGTGACAGGCGTATTTCAGCCACCTATCTAGTGATCATCTTTGATATATATTCTAAAACAAATCTTTTCCTACTTATTTAGCGGCTTATCGATGCCCGGCTCCTGATGAACTATCGAGTAACCCGATAGGGAAACGCGTTGAGCAAGAGCAATATAAACAGAAAAGCTTTAAACACTGTAAACTCAATACCATACTGGTTTGAAGAGCAATCTAAACAGAAAGTGTATAAAACAGTGAAAACAAATGCACTAAACGACATTGATTCAAGCATTAAAAACTACAAGAGTCCCAAAAGAAAAGTGGTTTGCTTGATTTGTATAACATATATACCTCTATTAAAAAACAGTCTCCATTTGGAGAACATACGAATCATACAACACCTCAAGTGCTAAATACTTACCTTGATAGGGGGATCGTTGCATCAACTAAATCACAAGTGACTCTTGAGGATCCTGGTGATGGTTAGACGGGAGTTGGTGACACATAATTCCCTTCCTCACCCATCCCAAGATCCCTCTTTTTAGTTGTTTGTCTGTCCTGTCACTATACGTTTTATGTAATTGTTTTTCTTTGGTTGGCCTTGATTTTTAAAATAATTCCTAATAAAATTTCAATTTTTAAATTCTATATCTGTGACGGTCTTAGCTTCGACTATATAGATATCTCATACCACTGTGATTTGTTGCTATTATTAAGTGGGGCATTAAAGTGCAACACTATTACTAAGTAGTGCCTCTAAGGCGGACTAGTACTAAGTGGGGCCACCGAGGGGAATTATTACTAAGTGAGGCCTCCAAGGGGACACTTTTACTTTAAGGGTCCACAGAGAGAACACTGCTACTTTTTAGAGCCACAGAAGGGACACTGTTAATCTGTGGGGCTACAGATGGGGCAATATTACTTTATTTGGCCACAGAGGGGACACTATTACTATGGGGGCACTGAGAGGGGCATTATGGGTAGTGGAAAGGTCGGATGGGAGTGTGATGAGACAAGATGTTGAGATTTTAACTGATGTTTTTTGAACTGTTGTTCTATTGTACAACTATACATGTGCAGTTGTATTAAATGTATCAGTTAAACAGAATATAAATGCAATAGAGTAAAAAGTAAAAAAATAAAAACGGAATGTTTCATTTTGTTCAGTTTTTATAGATGGAAAAAAGTCCTGCGGGTCATTCTGGGTTTTTTTTTCTTATAAAAAAACAGAAGCCAGACAGATGGAAGCCAACTGAAGCAAGTTGAGACTAGTCAAGTCCCACTGAAATCAATGGGGATTTTAGTGGATCATTTCTTTTCTGTTTTTCTGCTCTGAAGGCCTCATTTAGACAAGCATGTTTTTTTGCACACTTATGTTAACTGGCAAAATTTTGCGCATGAAACTTTGCCCATTCACTGGAGCAGCTGCTTCATGAAGGTCCCCTCATCACTGAACACTGTGACTGCACTGCTGCCGCCCCATTGAAACCAACCCCTGCAGCAATGATTTTTGGGGTGGGGGGTAAGTTGGGGTGGCTTTAAATATAAGCCCTACCCCAAAAATCATCCCTAGCTATAGAAAAAAAAAATTAACTCGCCTAGAAGCGCTGTCCGGCTCTTCTCTCCATCCCCGGCAGACTTTTTCTGTATTCTGGTGGCCAGGGATTGACCAATCAGAGGCAGCGCTCAACTGTCATTCAATGGCTGAGCGCTGCTTCTGACTGGTGCGCTCAGCCAATCAGAGCAGCATTTTCTGGAAGTGGGGATTTTTTAATCCCCGGCCACCAGAATACAGAAGAAGAAGGGGAGAAGAGCCAGACAGTGCTTCTAGGTGAGTTAACTTTTTTTTTTATAGCTAGGGATGATTTTCGGGGTAGTGCTTATATTTATAGCTCCCCCCCCCCTTCCCCTGAAAATCATCTCAATGGGGGTTGCCTTCCTTAATCCCCGCTGCAGTGCTCTCATCACTGAACACTATGACAGTGCTGTCACAGTGTTCAGTGATGAGGGGACTCCCCGCGGGGATTAACAGAACCCTCAGGGAGTCCCCTCATCCCCGCAGGGACTAAGGGGTTAACAGCGGGACATTTAAAAGGTGCTTCCTTCAGAATGCGTACCTATATCCTATCTTTTTTAGGTGCGCGCTGTTTTGCGCTTTAAATGCCGCGCATTATGCACGCAAAAACACACGCTTGTCTGAATGAGGCCTAAGACAGAACAGAAAAACTGTAATCAAACTGTTGATGTGAATCCAACTTTACAGTTCTGTAAAATAGCAAAACCAACCCTCTGCTACTCCAATGCTTCCCTGATTCCTCACCAGTCTCTGTATATCCAGGGTCCCATGTTGTGTAGGCACATGTCATGTTGACATCACTGAGCTCCCTTCTGTGGCTAGTGATTGGCTGCAGTGGTCACATGTCATATTGGCATGTCATCACTCGTTCTGGATGAACAGAGACTGCGGAGGGATAGGAAGCATGGACACATGAACTTAGGGGTAATGTGAATATTGCTTCTTTAATTATTTTATTGCACTGTAAAAACAATGTGTGTGGCTGGACAACCCCTTTAAATACTTGTAGCCATTCTATTGCATGTTTTTGACTATAAACATTCTCAGCTCTTCTGTCTCAATTATTGCGCAGTCTATCTCAAATTATAAACTATATTAGATTACAGTACCTGCACAACATTAAAAGCATCTCTTAAATTTCTTAAAATGTGTTTTCCCCTCAGTTGCTCGCAGCGCCCAATCAATACTTGTTATTTTATTAAACAGCAGCCATGTGGACGTTTTGAGAATAAACAATAATTGAATAAATGTTTCTCCCATCGAAGTTTGGATTAAAAATCAATCTTGTTACTCTCTGTAGCATAAAGTAAAAGCTCTGACCAGAATGGAACATTAATGTTCTCTTAATGTCGCTCCCAGCAAAATTCAGCCATGCTTGATTTGTCTTAGTCACTTTCTTTTCTGCAGAAGATTGTGTTTCATAATTGGAACCTGTTCCCTTTCCTTCTGTAACATAGCTGAAGTGCAGTAGGAACATTTTGAAGTTGAAATAACAATCATTTTTTGGTTGCTCACTGAGGGCTGTGGCATGTTTGGAATTGTATCAGATCTGTGCTTTGTTAAAGCTGCTATTGTTTCCAGAATGGTAATACTTCTGTCAAGCTGCTGCCTGGATGGGGGATTTAACAGATCTACATTCCAAAGGTCAGTTTACATATCACAGTTTTAATTATCCAACATTTAAGAATCCTTGTTGCCCAACATTAAAGGAAGGAATAGAGAAAACGTACAGGCCAATACAGTCAAAATATTATGATGAAGGACAAATTGGATTCCACTTAGGCCTGTTTCACATTTGCATTGGAACTTCTGGTTGGAGGTTCCATCACAGGTCCAGATCAAAATACATGTAGTGCTTTTTCTTCTGGCCAAAAGCGGGTTACCTGAGAGGAAACTGGATGATCCCGTTATAGTCAATGGTGTCCATTCAGCACTATTCGATTTCATTCTGAGACTGAGCCATTCGACTACGGGGATTACCCTTTCCTGCTCCCCGAACAGTGAAACCACCTTTATTTTTGTAATCCACTATTTGGGAAATGGCGCCAAATGTCCCTACTGTGCCTACACCCCTCTCTGCTGCACATACATTTTAGCTCATAGCCCTTTACCATACTCTTTATCTTGGCATGTATATGCACGTAATATGTGCCAAGATAGAACATGCTGCAATTTGTCCGCATATGCATTTCATGCAATATATGTGAGTGGCAACATGGGAGCCTATGGCAGATTGGTATAGCGTATTACGGGTACAAAACCTGCTTGTGTAATATGCTGCAATCATAAAAGCTAAATAGAATTGAATTTATTGGCATCTTCTGAGCACAACCTGTGTTTTTTCTGTTCTTTTCTTCATCTACATCTGTAGACCATCTAGAGATCTGTGTGAAGGGCAGCGCTCTCCCATCTAAGGGGTACCACCAAAGTAGGAAATTGACAGTACACATGGTGCAATGCTTTCCTTGAAGATTGGTGGACTAGGGGTTACTCTCCAATTTTGTTGTGGTCTCCTAGGTTTATCAGGTGAGTTGTATTTACCCCTGTTATATTTATGAATAAAAAGCCACTTAGAGTGCTGGAGAACCTTTTTTTCCCCTGATTTTGTTTTTACTGATGCCCAACATTGTTACAAGCTCAGAATGGATATTTACATCATTATTATCAAAGAGAACTCTTGAAGTCTCGCGGTGATCTAGTCCACCAGGACATGACACCGGTCTTCTGCACATGCGCCCAGGCGTAATTACGTCAGCCGCATGAGCTTGAGGCCGGGAGCCCCTGCAAATTTGAAATCTCCTGGCTACTGAAGGTAGCCGGGAGGCAGGAGATGTCACTGGGGACTGCAGTAAGCGGTCCCCAGGCCCATGATCGCTATTATCCAATGAATAATGGTAATCACAGAAAAGTGAAAAACAAGTTAAAAAAAGGTAAAGTTTCAGCTCCCCTCATGGATCGGATCCATGAGGGCAGCTGAAAATACTCACCCCAGTCCTCCGTGATGTCCTGCGGGGATCTGTACCTGCCGTGGGCTTCTGCGCATGAGCTGATGTAGCGCGTATGCGCAGAACACCGGAAAGTCCGGCAAATTTAAAATCTCCCTACACCCGGCTGTCAAAGATAGCTGAGTGCAGATAGATGTCACCGGGGACCGCTGTATGTGATACCCGGTCACATGATCACTGTTATCCATTGGATAACAGTGATCATCTAAAGTAAAAAGTGTAAAAAAAAATGTTAAAAAAGTTCAAGTTTCATCTCCCCTTACAAATCATATCCGTGAGGGGAGACAAAATGACATACCCAAGGTCCCCGGATTTGTCCCCCAATGGGATCTTTATCCGCGGAGCTTTCCCAGCTTTCCTGGGAAATTTAAAATCTCCCTGCTCCTGGCTACCAGCCGAGAGCCTGGAGATGTCACAGGGGGCCGCAGTATGCGGTTCCTGCTCACGTGATTGCCGTTATCCAGTGGATAATGGCAATCGTGTAAAAGTTTTAAAAAAGTTGAAGTTTCATCTTTCCTTACCAATGTGATCAGTGAGTGGATATTAATCTTCTTACCAGAGGTCTCCACATTTGAACCCTGACGCGATCATCCTCTTTGGACCCTCCCAGCTTCTGTGCATGTGCCCGCCAGCGAAATGCTGAACACATGCGCAGCAGCCGGGGTGCCCGAGAAATTTAAAATCTCCTTGCATCCTGGCTACCAAAGCTCATTGAGAGCCTGTTAGGCTGGTCTCCCATGACCGGATAGAAATTGCGGATTCCGCAAGCGTTTGATCCGTGGTAATACGCGGAACAATCAAATGCATTGGATTACACAATTCCACTAACATTAACGGGTCAGAATTATGTAATTCACTCGCAGAAAACAGAACACAGCATGTTTTATTGTACCGCAGATATCCACAACATAGAGCCGATTGTGCTCCATGGTCGCAGATATACCTGCAGCCCATACGCAACTATATTGTGTACGGGCTGTGGGTACCTATGTCATCGCTAAGCGAGGCGCAGGAAATATAAACAAAAAAAGGGGTACTGAGCATGACCTCCTGCATGAGTACGCAGTTATGCACAGTACATTGCGCGGCTGAACACAGGGCCATGGCCGTTCTTACAGCTGGGATCTGCTTCAGGCCTCAGCAAGCGGATTCCACATATGGCAGTGTGAGCCGGCGTTATTCAATTGCTACCTGTAATACGTAATTTACAAGAAGCCCCAGGAACGCTCGCCTTCCTGCAGTTCCAGGAGCAGCTTGTTGAGTGCCTTCTGTGTGAGACCGCTGCACCCCAGCAAGCTTATGAAGCCTCACAGTTTTTACACCCCATTCCTCCTGCTGAGGTCAAGAAACACCCCCCAAAAATCATGAGAGGAGGAGGAATACCCAATTTTATTGCCCCATGTGCCCATCCCAACCAGCCCTCCGTAATTACCCCTGTCTTCGGAAATACCATACAGTTTACAATATTAGTTTTATCTCTAGGGGGAGAATATTTTTAAAGAGCCCCCCCTGCTGGCTTCTCTGTGAGCGAGCCAGCTCCACTAGCTCCCATGCAACAGCACGGGAGCGAGGAAACACAGGGACGAGTGCCAGGCATTGTTTGCCTGACATTCGTCCCGTGTAAATGGTCCTTTATTCTATGTTAAAGTAACACATGTCAGATTTCCAAAATTTGGCTTGGTCATTAGGGCGCAAACAGGCTTGGTCACTAAGGGATTAAGTATTGGAATCTTATTGTTTAACATTAATTGTTTAGTACATTTACACTGGACAGTCTTTAACAATGCTTCAGTAGCCTAGTCCAGTTTCATGCATCTCTATAAGATGTCTGAAAGTTGTTTCTTGAGATAAACAGTTTTGTCAGTAACCAGGCTTAGTGTGATTTTATTTAATGGGAAAACTACCTTTGAAAGTTGCACTTCCAATCTTATTTACTTAATTGGAACACCTTTTCCCAATTAATTCTTAGATAAGTCATCCACACAGAGGTTTGCTTACTTTTTTTCCTGTAGTATTGATGTTTACTCAATGTGCACAATAAAAGACACAAATGATACAACTGTTTGTATTATTAGTTTAGCTTATGATTGTCTATAATTTTGACTCAGATAACAGTTTGTAAGAGGCTTCCGAAAAAGGTTGATTGGTTACCATGGTGATGGCCAGAGATGCGACCAAATGTATTAAAAATTGATTGCGTGAAACAATTATGCTACAAATTAAAGGGGTTGTCCCGCAGCAGCAAGTGGGTCTATACACTTCTGTATGGCCATATTAATGCACTTTGTAATGTACATTGTGCATTAATTATGAGCCATACAGAAGTTATCAAAAGTTTTATACTTACCTGCTCCGTTGCTGGCGTCCTCGTCTCCATGGTGCCGACTAATTTTCGGCCTCCGATGGCCAAATTAGCCGCGCTTGCGCAGTCCGGGTCTTCTGCTCTCTTCAATGCAGCCGCTCGTGCAGAATGCCGGCTCCGTGTAGCTCCGCCCCGTCACGTGCCGATTCCAGCCAATCAGGAGGCTGGAATCGGCAATGGACCGCACAGAAGAGCTGCGGTCCACGGAGGGAGCAGACCCTGGCGGCCATCTTCAGCAGGTGAGTATGAAGACGCCGGACCGCCGGGATTCAGGTAAGCACTCTGCGGTTTGTTTTTTTAACCCCTGCATCGGGGTTGTCTCGCGCCGAACGGGGGGGGGGGGGGGGGTTTAAAAAAAAAAAAAAAAAACGTTTCGGCGCGGGACAACCCCTTTAAGCTAAGCATGCCCAGACAGACATTCACTGATTGGTTGATGCCTGCCTGATATAAGGAATTGTAGCTGTGCACCACAGGAGAATGCAGGAACCAGCAAAATAAGCAGAGGAGCTATGTAACTTACAGTAGGTGGTGCTCAGGTGTTCTTCTACGTGAACTAACTGTATACTGGAAGGCTGGAAAGTAAATTTGGGATAGGAAAATGTAAACACACGCTAACACCACAACAAAGAGAACTGCGAACGGGACTCACGAGCAGACATGACATAAGGACTGGCAAACACCCAAACACTTGCATAGCATACCTACATGCATAGCAAATGGAATAACTATAGAACATGCAATGTATTGGGTCGTATTTTGGCCAAGACACCTAAGCCCACGAGCCTGCAACAAGGGTCCTCATTGTCTCATAAGTCCCTAGTCTAACAAGACAACTCACTCCATGAGTCCTGCCTGCCAGTGGGGCGATCATCACAATACAGATGGCCCCACATTGGAACCTTGGGGCCTGGCTCACCATAGATGGTAAATGATTCAAGCTGAACAGGACACAGTTCACACAACACACAAAGGAAATGTATAATACACAGAACAGGACTGTTCACACCACGTGTCCGGCCACCTGCACAGACACACAGAATATGTTGCTATTCACACCAATACACACTGAACATAACTGTACACCTCATGTCTGGGCACCTGCACAGACACACAGAACACATCACTGTTTACACCTATAGCAAAAGATGCATGAATGCAAACACAAGGGTACTGGGAGGGAAATGAGAAAACCAGCACCCTCTAGCCAGAGAGGCTGGTATTTATGTGCAACAGATTGGTGCTGATTGGCTGGGTGGAGAACCCCACACCCAGCCAGCTGAAACACCCCACACCTGTGGAAGTGGGCTTCTGGCATCCCATAGAACTACAGGACCGAGGAGCACAACATAACACATTTCTTCCCTCACAATTATATTTTTGATATCTTTTTCTTGCAAAAACAGGGCCTAGGAATGCTACGCAAATGTATTCTTAAAGTGATGGGAATCCACAGAAGGATTTGAGCAATCCTACAGCCACAGACCTGTGGATAGTTCTCCAAGTGTTTGGAACAACCTCACTGCCAAAACTGTGTGCAAGTGTACCTTGAAGAATTGATGCTATTTTGAAGAGTGGTCACACTATGTATTGGTTTGATTTAATTTCTCTGTTGTTCATTCCCTTTGCATTTTGTTACTTGACAAAAATAAACTATTAACACTTCTATTTTTACTTTGCAGCATTTTTTCCACACCTGCTAAAACCTTTGCACATTACTGTATGTCAACAAGTTAGATATAGCTTAGTGCCGAATTTTTTGAGGTTTTGTTCAACTTACAATGCTATCTCCATTGTCCCTGACATGGTTTTGCTACTTGTTTCAGCGGGGTGAGCATTGACATGCACCAAACTATATCTAATCCATAAAGTAAGTTTTTTATGTGTATATATTTTGTTTTATCTGAAATAATCACCCTTTTATTATACACTGAACATTTGGATCAACAGATTAGGTAGCATTGTGTGTTGCAGCTATATATTTAATGCCTGTAGGCGTCACAGAGTGAATTCAGCATCCTTATGTGCTTCAAATGGACACCAACTTTATAATCTAGATGTAACAATATGTTGCTAACATTATTAAAAGAAAAAATGTGAACCCAACTGAGGTTAATGTTTTAGATTTACCATGTCAATCAATTAAGGAATATTACTTAAGTGCTTCTTGTAAACCAGACTGTTAAAACAATGGAATTTATAGACATAATAATTAGCTTTATTGAACTAGCTAAACTTCATTTTAGGCAATGTGCCCATATTTGATGGAAGTTTGTATCCCAGAGAATGAGCAGATAATATAGTCAGATGTACTGCAGCAAATCATTCTAACCTGTGGATTGTAGTGTGTCCGTTGTGACCACACATGATTATTTATTTGGTCATGTTTGCTTGACATTATTCCTTCTAGGTTACAGGCCAAAGCTACACCATGCAACTTGGCCATGCTCATAAAAGAAGCCTCCTTTCTATGAGGAAGTGTAATGTTTGTACAATCAGATGTAGTATGGATGAAAAAAATGGTTAATTTTGGTAGGCCTTTTTGCCCTATCTGTAGCTGCATGGTTTACTAGGGAATTCCTACATAAGTAGTTCTAGAGGCTTGATTTCTACCATCCAGCATTGGCACCATCTACCAACTTGACGCTTAACCCTTTCCAATCCAATTTTGGATTAAAGGGGTTGTCCCGCGAAACAAAGTGGGGGTATACACTTCTGTATGGCCATATTAATGCACTTTGTAATGTACATTGTGCATTAATTATGAGCCATACAGAAGTTATCAGAAGTTATTCACTTACCTGTTCCGTTGCTAGTGTCCTCGTCTCCATGGTGCCGTCTAATTTTCAGCGTCTAATCGCCGGATTAGACGCGCTTGCGCAGTCCGGTCTTCTTCTTTTCTGAATGGGGCCGCTCGTGCCAGAGAGCGGCTCCTTGTAGCTCCGCCCCATCATGTGCCGATTCCAGCCAATCAGGAGGCTGGAATCGGCAATGGACCGCACAGAAGCCCTGCGGTCCACCGAGGGTGAAGATCCCGGCGGTCATCTTCACCAGGTAAGTAAGAAGTCACTGGAGCGCGGGGATTCAGGTAAGCACTGCCCGGTTTTCTTTTTTAACCCCTGCATCGGGTTTGTCTCGCGCCGAACGGGGGGGCTATTGAAAAAAAAAAAAACCCCGTTTCGGCGCGGGACAACCCCTTTAAGGGTTTCCTAAAAGGCTTTCTCTTTTTGCTGTTATATAATGGTGCCATCTGCTGGCTAAAGGTTCCGACAGTGGAGTGGCTGGCAATAGATGGTAAGAATACCCTATCGGACGTCTTCTGACATTGGAGCTCTACAAGCTTCAATCAGAATGTAGGAAGACGTCAGACAGTGCATTGGAAAGGGTTAATGCATTAAATACACAGTAGTTGCATATAAAGCGTAGTCAATTAAGTTTTTAAGGACAGTGAGCTAAAAGGACACTTTTGGCATGTGTCTCACTATTGATAACCAATGTGCAGCTATATGCCAAATGAAGATGCAAATGTGATTTTGAATTTAGCCTTAGAAAACATAACCAGGAGTCTTTGGATGGAATATTTTAGTGAATGCTTGTACATGTTGCATTTCATAGTTAAATTACCTTGTGGGAAAATACACTTTTCATAAAAAAATCAAGCACCTAGAAGAAGTTGTCATCTTGGTGCAAAACTTGGCATGCAGTTACATCTCAGGCAGCTATGCAAACAAGTAGAGCTGGGACGTGATTAGATGAACAGTCTTGCCACCTGAGGCTCTCAGAGGTTATTTGTGTGCAGGGGACCTCTTTTTCCACTTATGTAGAGCTGCTTGACCACTAGATATGCCTCTACCATACAATTTAAGAGATTTTACCCACTTAACCCCTTAGTGACCAGCCCATTACCTTTTTACATCCTGGCCTGCTTGCCTTAATACCCAGAGGATGTAAAAACATGCTTCCTTTGGGAATGAAAGCCCTGCAGGCTCTGGATGTGACAGCCGACATGCTGGAGTTGCACATATTAGAGATATTGCAGTTGGAAATGTGAAAAAATGATGATTTTAATAAATATACACAAATTGCATCGATCTATTTTTTCCGCCTAAATGAAGTACAATGTGTGGCGAAAAAACTATGTCACAATCACTTGGATATGCAAAACCTTTACAGTATTATTCCATGTTAAATTGACATGTCAGATTTCCAAAATTTGGCCTGGTTATTAAGGCACAAACAGGCTTGGTCACGAAGGGGTTAACATAGTTTAAGAGGGGCATCATAATCGGATTGCAAGAAATTGGATGGTTGTATCGATGAATTGCCCGCCACCTAGGCTGTTCAAAGGCCTCAGTCACACGGGCGCATCGGCACCCGTACACCGACGCCGATGCGCCCGTGTGACTGACAGTTAGAAGACGGCCGTACCTGAAGATGGCCATCTCTCTCCAGCGCTGATCATAGAACACATGACCGGCAATGGAGCCGGTCACATGTTCTTCCTCCTGGCGCTGCAGAGAGACGGCCGTCTTCAGGTATGTCTGTCTGCTGGTGTCAGTCACACGGGCACATCGGCGCCGGTGTACGAGTGCCGATGCGCGAGTGTGACTGAGCCCTTACTATGATGTTGAAAAAGTGTTAGGTCCAGTGAATTCGAGAGAACACAGAAGGAGATTAGGCTTAGGATGCCCTCAACACACCATTGCCTTTGACACTCACACACCACCGCCTTCACTTTCAGTGATGTCGTGAACGATGAAACTGGACGTCTACAAAGTGGAACCTGGTTGTCTTCGTTGACAAATCCAAATTTAGTTTGGGCACTTATGATGTCCGTGTTCGTGTCTGGAGACCTTGGGATGAGCGCTTTACTCCTGCCTTCACTGTGGACAGGCACACTGCCCCCACTGCTGGTGTGATGGTCTGGGGGGTCATCACATACAACAGTCAATCATCCCTAGTAACAGTATGAGGGACAATGACAGCTCAGCGATATGGTCAGAAAATTCTGCAGCCACATGTGCTTCTCTCATGGCGGCTTCCCAGAGGCATATTACAGTAGAATAATGCTCCACGGCACACGGCAGGGATATTGAAGGAATGCTTCCACAACATTGCAACACTTCTGTGGCCTGTCCAGCCACCAGATTTACTACTGCCAATAGAACATGTATGGGACCATCTGAGATGCCAACTTCGACAGCCTATGAGTTTGCACAATTCAAAGGCTCAGTTACACCAAATGTGGACCAATATGCCTCAGGATACTGATGTCATATAGCACCTGTATGCCTCTATGGCTCCGTATAACATCTTCTATCCAAGCTAGTGGCGCTACAACAGGGTACTAGAGCCTCCCTTCGAATGTTCAGCTTTTCGCAGTAAATTATCTTTTTGCTCTGATATTGTAATCACTTACTTATATTAACGCAATCACAATTAGAAAGTTTCACTCAATTCCGACAACTCCTGGGTGCTTAATTCTTTTTTTCAATCAGTGTATACAACTTAGGGCAGGTTTGAAAGATATAAATTCTGCAAAATATTACTTGACGGAGCAGTCCTTTTCTTAAAAAATATCAGTTTACTTAGAGAACAATTGATTGTCCATTAAATAAAGTAAGCTATGTATGTGGAATAGCTGGAACTAGCTTTACATATAACAAAAGGTGAAATAGTATTTTCTCAGTGCTGGACTTTCTCGGTTACCTTGAACGAAACATTAAATTATTATTCAGTTGCTGCACATTTTATATCAAAGTATAATCAAAGATTCATGAATGTGTAATGCAATCTTTCTTTTTATTGATCGATGGCATTCGTCTCAACCAACTCAACTAGAAGTCTATGCAACATGAATTATGTCTGTCAGGTATTATTTCCTTCATTCTGCTCGAATCAATGGTTGAAGGGAACACTGTACTTTTAAATTGGAATTGAATGAATGATTTAAATAAAAGAATATGAAAGGTTATGGAGCGAGATAGGTCTGTCAGTCTGTCAGAATACAGGACAAACTTCAAAGGTCATATTCACACTGGAGCCAATTGTTTGCTCAGTATTCTGATATTCAGAATTGTTGATATTTGAACAATATTATTTATTTACTTGCAAATAAAAAAATTCTAGTTTGTGATGACAGGCAGAAAGATTTACCAAGTCACTCTATCATGCATATAGTAGAATTAAGTACTACCAAGTTAGGCTCGCTGAGGCTTTCTATAGACAGGTCATTGCTCACTCATGTAACATCAAGTCATTTGGGTTTATGGTCTAATAAATTGGAAAATTGCAAATGTGTCATCCTTCTACGGCTCAAAGCCATAATTGTTGAAAGAAAAACAGTTTACTAATGTGATTTGATGCTAAAGAGGACCTATTACCTACTCCTCCAAAATATATAAAATGTACTCATTGTGGACTATTGCGAGAAAAAAAAAAGGGGCCCATACTGCTGAATGAATCCTCCGACTGATCAGTTCATTGGCTACTTCTCGGTTTTGTCCTCCTTGCAGCCCTGGTCAATCCAGCAACACCTACAGCATCAAAGGGTTTCCAAAGATAACATGTCTCAACTTATCATGAGATCTAGTATTTTAATTAACCCCTTCCACTGCAGCCCTTTTTTGTTTTGCCATTTTTCCTCTCTACTTTCAAAAAAATCATAGCTCTTTTATTTTTCCAATGACATAGCTACTTGAGGGCTTGTTTTTTTGTGGGATGAGTTATATTTTTCAATGCTACCATTTAACCTACCATGTAAAGTACTGGAAAGCGTTTAAAACATTTAAAATGGGCAGAAATGGGAAAAATGCAATTGGATTTTTTGGGGGCTGCTTTTACAAAGTTCTCGGTGGGAAAGGGAGAGGTTTTTAACTATATATATATATATTTAATTAAAAAAAACTTTATTTTAATCAATTTTACATTTTTCTTTAATACTTACAGGAGACTTTAACTTGGGATCGTTTGATCGCGTATGCAATACAATGCAATACCATAGTATTTCATTCTACTGTGTCCTTACCAGCAATCTAACATCGCCTTCAGAGGGACCCAGGTTGCTATGACAACCATACAGCATCTAGCAGATCTCATTGCAGGAGGATCATTCAAGATCCATGTATGTCAATTCAATCGAGGCAATTAAATACAACTGGCAGAATTGACAGTAGCATTAAAATGGCTTAATAACCATGATCGGCTGGGCAGTTGACATCCACCGTTGTATGGAGTTTGCTCAACGCCGAAGTCCACTCTATACACAGACCCACACCATACGTTCATGAGGCATGTCTGGAAGGGGTTAAAAGAGTGTCTCACTTTAGGCCTACACCTGGTGAACGGAGTACTAAGGCTATGCTTAGCTATGTATACATCACTGGCATGACGCCAGCTCTCTCCGGTGTCCCTACCTACTTGCCCCCCTAGATTAAGCCCCAGGGCGACAACTGGGTGACGGTCCCTGCGCTGCTCTAATGACAGGGACTGCAAGGAAAGAGGGACAGGGAGACCGCAGGTGAGCACCAAGTAACTGACAAGGCACAACAACCAACAAACAAACCAGAGAGTAGTCAAGAACAAGCCAGGTCAAACCAGGAAAACACGTGTGCAGTACAGGAGGGAAAAACAGAGTCAGAGTCAAAAGCACAGCCGAGGTCATAAACACAAAGAAGTCAGATCAGATATATTGCAGGTGCAGGCAGACTAGGTCAAAACCAAACACTGACAACCAGTGTCTGGGCCAGCAGAGTATATATGCAGGAGGGGCGGGGAGAAGTCACATGACGCCCGGAGGGAAACATAAAGTCACCTCCCCCTAGTGGCGCACACCAGCCTAAGCGCCCCGCGGCCAACCAGTAGAAAGGCATACCCGCACACGACGCAGGACGCGCTGCCGGCTGCCGCGACCAACCACCAGAGTGGGGGAACTCCGGACAGAGCCACCAGCCCTGCCATGCCAGGACGAGCAGCTAGCACCAACCGGGTCCTGGCGCCCCTTGTGGTAACCCCATCTTTAACACCCTAATAGAGTTTCGCACAGGACACTGCTGAAGGCTTTTGTTAGGCCCAGCGTCTTCCCTGAAGATCCTCAGTGTTGAAGATCGCTATCCCTAGAACTGATGATTAATCAATAAAGTTAGCAATTCTTTTGTTGGGTTACCATGATTAGTAGCATCATAAGGGTTAAACAGCCAGGCCTGGAGATTTCATGCTATGCTGGCTGTTGCTGTAAGGTGGATGCCAATCACATCCATCCTCCTGCAGCCAATCGTGCGGGCTGGACCAGTGCATTAGGGGTTTCAATCCTGAAATGTTAGAAATGTAACTTTTCAGATATTAATGTTTTGATAGTAAAGTACATTTTGTTTGGTACAATGCAATGTAATAGAATGTTAAAATTGCTTAAGCAAACCATTGTTATACAAACGGATATTACTATGATTTAAAAGGCTGTAAATGAAACCAGCCTTTTCAGGAGGATCAATGAATGCACTTTATTAGAATGAATAAATCACATTTTAATTATAGATACAATAAGAAAATGTACTTCTCTTTTCTGTTCCCTCAAATTGATCAGCATACCTGTAGAGAGTTGGCTTTAACAGCTCATTATCAGCCAATTAATATGCAGGTTTAAATGTGACAACTATTCCAGCTGACCATAAAAGACGGATTTTATTGAAGTATTAATAGACACAGAATAGCTGACTTCCACCGCACTAAATGAGGTCAGCTAAAAAAATCATTCCACTTACTAACTCCATTGCAAATCTAAAATAACCTTAGCTGTTGCTGTAATTTAAGGCAATCTATTCCCGAAATAAGAGAGATAATTTAATTAAACTCAACTGGAGCATAAATCTCTTTCCCATGATAAAAGACGTCTTCATTTTTTTTCCGAAAATCTACTTAAATGGAAATAATTATTTTTTTCAAATTACAGTAAAGATTGAACCAAGTCCATGCATACATGTATTATGCAATGGTTAATCAACATTTCCATAGTTAAAAATAATATTTCATCCAGGTCAAATAAAACCCACCTGGCTCAGCAGTTGGGAGATATTTGTTATTAGTGCACTACGTGTGTGAATTACCAAGTTCATAAAAAAGTTGCCACTTGTGCCAAATTTATCAAAAAAGTGCTATGATCAATTTAACGCAACTAGCTATGAGATGTTAGGCACTAGGGATGAGTGAGTATACTCGCTAAGGCACTGCTCGTTCGAGTAATGTGCCTTAGCCGAGTATCTCCCTGCTCGTCCCTAAAGATTCGGGGGCCGCTGCAGCTGACAGGTGAGTTGCGGCGGGGAGCAGGGGAGAGAGCGGGCAGGAGAGAGGGAGAGAGAGATCTCCCCTCCGTTCCTCCTTGCTCTCCCCCACAGCTCCCCGCCCCGCGGCGGCACCCGAATCTTTCGGGACGAGCGGGGAGATACTCGGTTAAGGCACATTACTCGAGCGAGTAGTGCCTTAGCGAGTATACTCGCTCATCCCTATTAGGCACTTTTCTCTTTATTATGTCACCTTTATAGATGATTCTCATTTAACCCCATGGCACTATAACACTTTTTTATTTTTTTGTTTACGTTTCTATCATCCCCGCCTTCCAAGAATTATAATAACTTTTTTATTTTTATTTTATTAAGACCGGTCTCACACAAACGTTTTCTCATTGCACGCAGCACACAATTCTAATAGCCCATTGATTTGTATTGAGCCACTCATAGCTGCGTCTTTTTGCGCACGTATCAAGCGTGCATAAAAAAAATCACGGCATGCACTGTCTTGGCACGTATTTATTGTGTGTATATACAGGACAAAATAGTGTATTTGGATTGGTGGCAGGCAGCAAGTACCCAATGACATGCGAGTGAGAGATATGAACGTGGTACACTGGTACATATATTCATGTGAGCCCGGCCTGAAGCTGTATGGTTTTTTTTAAGGAACAAGTTGTATTTTTAATGGCATCATTTAACATATTATATAATGTATTGAGAAGCTTTTCATTTTTTTGCAAAATTACTCAACGTTTCTGCAATGTTTTTTTTTTTTTTAAATTTTATAATGTTCCTTTTGTGGTAAAAATGGGCCACTTCTATCTTGGATGCAAGATGTGATATGGGCGGACATGAAAGCATACTGGTTCCATATGGTATCCTGCGGCATATCAGTCCACATTTGCTGTAACTGAGCCTAGATCATGCACTTGTAAGCTGTCGAAGTTGGCATCCCAGATGGTCCCATACATGTTCTATTGGCAACTGGTCAGGCCACAGAAGTGTTGTGGAGGTATTCCTGTGACACAGTTGGTGTATGTGGGCAAGCATTATACTGCAGGAAAATGCATCTTGGAAGCCCTGCCATGACAAGCAACACACGTGTGGCTGCAGGATGTCCTGAACATATCGCTGAGCTGTCATTGTCCATCGTACTACTAGTAGGGGTGAATGACTGCTATATGCAATGGCCCCTAGACCATCACACCAGCAGTGGAGGCAGTGTACTGTGCCACAGCAAAGGCAAGATTGAGGTGCTCACCCCTAGTTCTCCAGACATGAACACGGCCGTCGTCAGTGCCAAACTAAGCCTGGATTTGTCA
Source organism: Eleutherodactylus coqui (assembly GCF_035609145.1). Lineage (NCBI taxonomy): Eukaryota > Metazoa > Chordata > Amphibia > Anura > Eleutherodactylidae > Eleutherodactylus > Eleutherodactylus coqui. The sequence continues at coordinate 48,769,051 of NC_089847.1, read as the reverse complement.
CTGAAGACAACCCGGTTTCAATCTCTAGCAGTCCAGTTTCATCGTTCACGAATACATTGTAAGTGGAGGCAAAGGCAATGGCCTGTTGAGGGCATCCTAAGCCCATTGTTCCTTGACACATGAACTGGTCCCAACATGTCCTAACAGTCTGGTCAGAATGGCATAGGTGACGGGCAAGTCATCGATATGACCATCCAGCTTCTTGCATTCCAATAATGAGCCACCTCTCAAACTCTTTTATGTGGGCAGAATCTCTTTGATTGCATCATGGAGGCATGCCTAGTGTTCAACCAGCTCTTCACAAGTGGAAAAAGAGGTCCTGAGCCCAGTCACCTTGTGTACATTCTCTCACACATCTACTGGTCCCAACACCTCCTAACAGTCTGGTCAGAACAGCCTAGGTGACGGGCAATTCATTGATATCGACAAAACAAGAGTAGTGTCAGCAGCACAGCCACATACCAATAATGGGGAAGCTGAAAAAATGCACGCTCACTTGAAGGATTCAGACTTGCAAATCCACCAGACTGCAATAGAAAGAGCTATTTGAGCAGCACACAGGAATCCAAAAATTTTTCTTCACATCTTATGTTGTTACTTTTAACGTTTTTGTATGTGGAAATAATAAAAGTTAGGGCTATTACCCACTAGCAATATTTTTCCCTGTGATGTGAGAGTGATGATTATGAAACCAATAATTTTCAATGATTTCATAATCATTTGCAATTTTTCATTCCAGCCTCGCATCGCAGAGAAAGAATCTGTAGTATCGCTCAGTATTTTCAATGGGGCCAGTGGCAGGGAGTAAACATAGGGAGTATATCGCGGACTTCTGCAACAGCTGTGACAGATATGGCAGGGGTTTCCCTCATCCCAGCGGGGACCGCGGGGATGAAGGAATCTTCTGCCACAGCTGTGGCAGAAGTCCAGGATGCTTTCCGCAGAAGTCCAGGAGGGTTTCCCATTGCTTTCAATGGGGTCAGCGCTGTTGCGCCCCCGCAGTGATTACTTTTGGGAAAGGGCTTGAAATATGAGCCCTTCCCTGAAAATCAGCCCTAGCTGGTGAGAAAAAAAAATTATATACTCACCCATCCACCGCTCTGGTGCGTCCTCTGGCTGACTCCCCGACACTTTTGTGAAGTTCTTTCAGCAGGCGGGGATTTAAAAATCCCCGCCTCCTGAAAGGGCTGCGCTGATTGGCTGAGTGCTCAGCCAATCACTGGCAGCACACAGCTATTCATCAATGAATTTCATTGGCTGACTGCTCAGCCAATCAGCACAGCACAACCCTTTTAGGAGGCGGGGATGAAGGAAACCCCTGCCACAGCTGTCACAGCTGTGGCAGATGTCCATGATATACTCCTTATGCTTTCAATGGGCCTGGCGCTGCTGCTGCCGGCCCCATTGAAAACATTTAGCGATATTGCAGCATTTTCTTTGCACTGCGAGACGTGCGTTTTCACTCGCTCTTGCAGCAAAGAAAAAAAAACACTAGTGGGTAGGTACCCTTACATCATAAGATATAAAGAAGAATTTTTGGATTCCTGTGTGCTGGGCAATGCATCGAATGTGCGAAGATACCCTTGTGATCTACAGCAATTGAGATGTGTATTATGAGGTTCTGCAGCAGGTGAGGTGTGTATTATGAAGTTCCACAAATCTAATTAGGCAGCACTATTATTAACATTGTCAAGATTATTAGTAAGGTTGAAAAATGCATCTCTCTCTCTATATATATAGCGACAGATAGATAGATAGATAGATAGATAGATAGATAGATAGATAGATAGATAGATAGATAGATAGATAGATAGATAGATAGATAGATAGATACGGGATGGATGAATGGATAGATAGGTGTGTAGATGTACACAGATGTATAAATATACTGACGTTTTCATTTTTAATACAACTGGCGGTTTATAATATCTTGATATCTTAACCCCTTAGTAATGACCCCATTGCCATTTTACGTCATAGCTAAGTAGGCTTTGATCCTAGAGGACGTAAAAACACGCAATTAAAGCAACGTGGGCTGAGGACGTGACAGCTCCATGCTGTTGGTGCTCGAAGGTAGCTGAGAACATGGACCTTTCATGGATGGGCCGCGGGGAGCCACCCCCAAAAATGCGATCGCCGCTATCCAATGGATAACGCCAATCGCATTAATGTAAATAAAGAGATCGGATCTATGAGGGAAGGTGAAAATACTCACCTTGGTCCTCCGCGATGTCCCTGCCGTCATATATCGGGCGCGTGCACTGAGGGGCTCACGCCCTGGCAAGTTTAAAATCCCTCTGCTCTTGGCCAGCATAAGTAGCCGGGAGCAGAGAGATGTCACTGGGGATTGCTGTATGTGGTTCCCAGTGACGTGATCACTGTTATCCAATGGATAACAGTGATCAATTAAAGAAAAAAAAAGTTTAAAAAAGGTTGAAAAAGTTAAAAAAAAGTTTAAAAAGCTTACGATTTATCCGCGAACCTTACCCGACTTCTGTACACGCGCCCGTTGCCAAAGTGGGGGACGCATGCGCAAAAGCCGCAGATTGTTAGGATACTGTATATATTCAAGTATAAGCCAAATTTTTCAGCACATTTTTTTGTGCTGAAAAAGCCCCCTCAGGTAATACTCGAGTCAGGGAAGGATTAAAAAAAAACTCCATACTCACCTCCCAGCCGGCGTCTGTGTCCCCGGCGGTGGTGTGGCAAGCTGCTAGAATCCTCCCCGCTATCCTCTATGCTCGGCTCTGTCATTCCCCGCTGTCAGCGCTGTGATTGGCTGTGAATAATTGAGCGCCGGCTGTGATTGGCCGGCGCTCGATCCAATCACAGCGATTCCTTCCATAGCGCTGACGGTAGGGGATTTGAAAGCCAAGCAGGGAGATGACAGCAGGGAGAATTCTAAAGAGATGGAGTGCTGGCCGGAAAATCCGCAGCATGTGCAGAACCTGCCGGACAGGTGTTCTGGGGGCATCGGATCAAACTCCACTGCTGGAATCCCGCATGTGGGGTCTATGTGCAGGAGGCCTAAGGCAATGTCTCCTGACTGCATCTTTATCCGTTGACCTTTTACCCAACTTCGGCGCATGCACACATTGGCAAAATGGTGAATGCAAGTGCAGAAGCTGGGGGGGGGGGGGGGGACAAAATTTAAAATCTCCTTGCTCCTGGCTACTAAAGGTAGCCAAGAGCCTGTAGCAGTGACCCAGGCCCACAGTGAGTGGTCCCCTGTCACGTGATCGCCATTTTCCAATGAATCAAGTAAAAGTTAAAAACAGTTAAACTTCAATGCTCCTTTCAGTTTGGGCCTCGTTCTGCAGTCAAATAGAAGAATAGGGTCACAATAGATATATTTCTGAACATAGGACAAACCGGGGTATCCATTTTGGGGTGAAAGTCTTCATTCTTATGTATGCTGTACAAAAAACCCTGTTTTTAAAATGACACAATTGCCAAAAAAATGAAAATCATATTTTTTTTCTTCTGCTCTGCTTAGATTCATTCAAAAACTATGAAGTCAAAATAGCAAGTACACCCCTAGGTGAATTCGTTCAAGTTTTGAAAACGTGGTCATTTATGAGGGTTCTCTATTGTTTTGGCTGCTCAAGGGTTGTACAAATGGGCAATAGGGTCTAAATCACCTTCAAGCAAAATTTCTGTTCTGAAAGCCACCGGCTGCTCCTTTCAGTTTGGCCCTGTTGTACATACAGACATAAGATTAGGGCCACAATGGGTATGTCTCTGAACACGGGAGAAACATGGGTATCCATTTTAGGGTGTAAATTCTCATTTTCATGTGCACTAGAGAAAAAAATATGTCTTTGAAATGACATACTTGCAAAAATATCAAATTTTATTTTTTCTCCTCTAAATTGCATTAATTCCTGAAAAATACTCCTGATTTTTGGACACTACCATAAAAATCTTGAACAACTCAATACAGACATCCCTATACCGGCAACCGATTAATCGGCCCACATACCTCAGATGGGACAGTTCCCACCCTAAACACATCAAAAAGTCCATCGTGTACAGCCAGGCCATCAGATACAACCGGATCTGCTCCAAGTCAACAGAGAGAGAGGAACATTTACACAATCTCAAAAATACATTTTTAAATCAGGCCTACCATCCCACCTCAATTGATGACCAAATCACCAGAGCCACCAGGATACCCAGAAATCAACTACTCCAATACAAGAAGAAAGCAAAAAATGGACATGTACCTTTTAGTAGTGACCTACAACACACAGCTAGAGGTACTAAGGAAGACTGCAAAGAAACTCCATCATACCCTACACAAGGATGACCGTCTGAAAACCATATTCCTGGACCCAACTGTCCTATGTTACAGGCAACCTCCAAATTTCAGGAACTGTATTAGGTAAGGAGCTGCAAGACCTGCTCACATATGCTGACGCGGACAGGATACGGATCCCCAACACACAGCAGGACTACAAGATCCCGGGGACATTCACGTTTCACGTCCAATGTTGTGTACCTGATCAAGTGCAGTAAATATCCTGTAGGGGGCTTTATATCGGGGAAACAGGACAAAAACTGAGAGCCAGAATGAGATCTCATCGCCACTCAATTACAGAAGGAAAGACTGAACTACCTGTGACAAAACATTTTTGTGGTCAGGGACACAGCATAGAGCAGATGAGAGTTATTATACTGAAGGGCAATTTCAAGTTGCTGCATTACAGAAGAATTTGGGAGTACAAATTTATGGTCATGTTTGATACCCTCAAGAATAAATTAAACCTCAGCCTGGGATTTTTGTATAAGTGGAAAATATGAAAGGTCTGAAGGAGGTCAAGAGGGATGTCCTCCTTCGAATCATAATAATTTTTTTTCTCCTTTTTTGCTGTTTTAAAACTTCATAAAAATACAGAACTTGACTTGTAACAATGTTACCATCCACTAGGTGGTGCTACATCTCCTTCCATGTTCAGGTTGAAGGAGAGATAAGACACATCATAAAACTGTCCTGAGCTCAGTGGACTGATTTACGATGTATGTCTTAGCTCTGTTTTACTGTTGGTTTAAGTTCTGAGTGCAAAACAGTCTCAAATGTCTGCGTGAACATTTATTTAGATCAATAGCAATTTGTTCTCCTTCCCTCTGCATCAGTATGTTATAATTGTGTGCCATCCAAACTAGTTTCACTCAATAGCATGACGAAGGGGTCGAGATATCCCCGAAAGCTAGCTTGCTATAACATCATGCATTTTTGTTAGCCATTAACCCCTTGAGTGGCACGCCCGGAAATTTTCCGGGACGAGCTCCACTGCCTATAGCGATATAGCCCGGAAATCTTCCGGGCTATGTATCACTATGGGAGCTGCAGAGCACAATGCCACAAGCTGTGGCATTGTGCTCTGCCTGCACAGTCCCACAGAGAACAAAACAGGACGTTGAGAAGCAGGAAGATATTGCCGATATGCCGGCAATCTCCTGCTTCTAAGTCTCCTGCTTTGTTTATAGGTTGCCATAGAGACCATCGGCTTGTCAGAAGCAAGCCGATGGTCTCTGTGGCAGGGAGAGCTGCTGCTTGGCTGTCAGAGGACAAGCAGGCACCAGCTCTTACAGCAGAGATCAGAGAAAACCTCTGATCTCTGCTGTGTTAACCCTTTACATACTGCAGTCTATGTGACTGCAGCATGTAAAGGGCTGTCACTGCAGCATATAAAGGGCTGTCACCATCAGACCCCCGGAAAGTGATCAGGGGGTCCTGATGGGTCCCTGTGGAAGTCCCCTAAAGGGACAAAAATTAAAAAAAAGTAAAAAAATTATCAAAAAAAATAAAAATAAAAACACTTGTCTCCCTTTACCTTGTAAAAAATGTAAAATAAAATCACACATCTGGTATCCCTGCATCGTAATGACCCAGAGAAGGAAGTTGGTACATTATTTAACCCCTTAATGACATGGCCCCTTTTTTTCTTTTTTCCCCATTTCTTTTTTTCCTCCCCGAAACATAAAAACTGTATAAACTCGGTATCGCCGGAATCGTGTGACTCAGAGAATAATGTTATCACATTATTTATTCTGCATGTTGAATGCCATAAAAATGTAATCCAAAAAACAAATGGCAGAATTTCTTTTTTCCCCCCAATCTTCCTACAAATGTTTTTACAAAAGTTATGCAATATATTATATATACCCAAAAATGATGCCATCAAAAATTACAACTTGTCCCGCAAAAAACAAGCCCTCATATGGCCTGGTCAATGGAAAAATGAAAAAGTTATGGCTCTTGGAACACAACTGCAAAATTAGTTGAAATTCAATGATTATACCATTTAAAAAACCTGCCCTGGTGGGATAGGAAACCCGCCACTCAAGGGGTTAAAAGGTATCATATCTACAAGATTACTTGGTTTCTCTCACTGAGAACAATAACACACTCTATGCTAAAGAGACACATGTCAGATTTCCAAAATTTGGCTTGGTCACTAAGGCGCAGACAGGCTTCGTCACTAAAAGGTTAATTTACGACATTGCAGTACATTTTATCATAACATCAAGTTAAAGGGGTTGTCCCGTGCCGAAACGGGTTGTTTTTTTTTTCAATAGCCCCCCCCCCTGTTCGGCGCGAGACAAACCCGATGCATGTGTTGAAAAAAAAAACCGGATAGTACTTACTTGAATCCCCGTGCTCTTCTTACTTACCTTGCGAAGATGGCCGCCGGGATCTTCACCCTCGGTGGACCGCAGGTCTTCTGTGCGGTCCATTGCTGATTCCAGCCTCCTGATTGGCTGGAATCGGCACACGTGACGGGGCGGAGCTACGAGGGCAGCTCTCCAGCACGAGCAGCCCCATTCAACACGGAGAAGACCGGACTGCGCAAGCGCGTCTAATCGGGCGATTAGACGCTGAAAATTAGACGGCACCATGGAGACGGGAACGCTAGCAACGGAACAGGTAAGTGAATAACTTCTGTATGGCTCATAATTAATGCACAATGTACATTACAAAGTGCATTAATATGGCCATACAGAAGTGTATACCCCAACTTTGTTTCGCGGGACAACCCCTTTAACATTTGTTACATATATATATATATGCAGTCATTACATGGTATGTTAATAATATTCTAGCTGCATAACTTAAACATTTGTTATTTTAACTTGCTGGAGCGAATACTGGCCTGCTGGCAAATCAATAGCTTTTGAAATGCATGTCTTGGAACACAGAAGTACTCTGGTTTAAGGAGCTTATTCTAAGAATCACAGGTAAGGCCACATCACAGTTCTCAAGGTCATGGATTAAATTGGACAGAGTCCAGCTTGAACACTGCAAACTTTATGAAGTCTTCGTTATCTGTAAAAACTTTAAGGTAACTTTGTGGTTTCTGCAAATAGCTCACAGGGTGGAATATGTTAGCTAAATTGCAGTTTGAACTTCTGTCTAAATACAGTTTGATTAGACATTTTATGTGGACTTTCAGTAGGCATCAATGAATATAGCTATATATTCAAGGGTTTGCTCATGACTGATAACTGAAATAAGGACATTCTCCTTGTTAAGCTAATATGATAATGGCTACATTGGATTCCAGACCTGCCACTTAAATGCGCTGTGCTGCTATGTCCGACTTCCAACAGGCTCAGGTAGTGCAATAATGTCACTACATCAGGCTGCCTGAACTTGCCTGCAGGAAGAAGAGAGAGGTGCTCGTTGTGGGAACAGAGTAGGTGAATTTAAGTTTTTTTTAATTTTAATTAGCAGAAAGGGACACTATTTCTCTATGGGGGCACTATAACTTTATAGGAGCATAATGAAGTAACAATTGCTATATGGAACTCTATTACTCAATGATGCACTATTACTATATGGGAACACAGTTGGGACATTGTTACTTTATGCAACATATTTGCTGCACTGGGGCACAATTACTTTATAGGTGCTCTATTACTTTTTGGGGCACAATGAGAGCACTATTTCTCTTTAGGGGGAAAATTACTGTATGGGGTAGAATTGCTCTATGGCATCACAATGAGGGCACTATTGCTGTATGGGGGCATTATCACTGTGTGCTGGCAGAATGGGGCTGCTATTATTTTGCAAGACACTCAGAGAAGCACTATTACTATGTGAGGCGTAAATAGGGTTCATTACTGCTAGGAGGCATTATTTCCATCTTGGGCAGCATAGATGAAGTTGTTTGTAGAGGGTGCTAGAAAAGTGAGGAGCAAAAATGTAAAAAAAATGTTTGTGTATTAAATTCTGCTGGAATGAGTTCTGGGCTGGATGGAGAAGAAAAGTAAATGGCCACAATTATAGAAGACATCACCTAAGCTACTGGAGGTAACTGTACTGTAATCACTCATAGGGTATCTGGACTATATATACAATTATTTATTTTTTGCTTTTTCATTTGGTGTGAGGGACACACCTCTTTTTAGATCCCAGAAATGTCACTGGGACCCAAGCAACAAACACTTCAGGAGTCCATGATTAAAATTTGCCATGGGACCCACAGGACTTTCGTTATGCCCCTGGTGGTAAGACTAGCAGTGACTGTTACTATGATATTTCAGGATTTGGTTCATCAATTTTAGTTTTGCCTTTTTTTATTTTAAAATAATTTTGAATAGCTTAATATATGATTTGAAATATATTTTGACAATGTACTAACATGACACCAGCAGCAGTAATGTGTATATTGGTAGCCAAAATTAGTAATGAGATTTTGTGTGATTTTGAAGATAATTGATTTTCTGTTATAAGATGAAATACTTGTAGATTATTGAGGAATATTGACATAAGCACAACCTTCCTGATGAAACTCCGGGCTCTGACTATTTGGACAGTACCTCTCAGAGAAATAATCACTCGTTCTGTGGTTTTTCTCCACTTCATCTCACTCTCATCTCAGTTAATCTCCATAGAGCATTTTTAAAGATTAAGACCTTACTATTTCTCTTTTCTCTAACCTCTTTGCCCTCCTCCTCTTCATCTTCACAAACATTCCACCAACTTGTCAAAATGTGGTGCACAGAAAATCATCATACACAGACTCATAAAATATTCTTTTTATCTGCTGGTTTGCAGCTTGCACATGTGCTTTGCTTTCATGCAGGTGTAAAAATCATTAAAAGTTGGTTCATATCACTTTTTTGATGCCTACCATAGGGGGAAAGTTAACATTAGCTATTAAATTATGAATAATGCTATGCATGTGTAAATCTCTGTATGTCAGTAACTATCAGAATGCTCCGTGCTTGGATGTCTGACTGCTATTGGAGTTAGTAAATAGCATAAACATTTAGAACTATATTAACCATTGAATTCTAAAATGATGCCACAATACTTGTAATATTTGTTTAAAAACTCTTTGGCCACAATGGATAAAGGTATTCCATTTTTTGAAATACGTATTAGGACTCATGCAATTTCAGAAAACCGTAACACAGCACCCATGAAAGTTTCTGGGGCCAAACAATATCTCTGAATGTTTCTGATTAAAAGACATCAAATTCACAAGGAATACAATAGAATAAATGGTGCTTGTAGGCACTCATTGTGTCCCCATAGAGGTTGCATTCATGCAACTCTGTCACCAGGGCTTTTTTTTAGACAGAGTGTGGCCCTAGGCAAAATTATAAGTGAGCCAATAAGTGAGGCCATGACCCCAGTAATCAGCTCAGGTTTGCTGTTTCCATAACAAGTAAGGTGGTCAGCAAACTACCACAGTTTATCATTTTAGCCATGAAACACTGAGATGGGAATAGCCCTTTAACACTGCTTCCTCAGTGCCCCAACAAGTCAGGATAAGTCATCGAGAGTTTTTGCTCAGAAAAGCCCTTTAATGCCCCACAAGTCAATAGTGTCCCCTCTATGCCCCTCCACTCCTGACTGCCCTTCAGCAGCAACAGTGCTGCCCACATTTACAATGCGCTGGTCAAGCAACATCTCACTGCACTGTTAAAAACTCCAGAGCTTTGCTCCCCTCTGTGCTAACTTCCTTAGTCTGTGTGTTACTGTGCTGTCACTGTGTGAGCAGCACTGTGTATCTCTGATCATTCCCCCCCCGGTCCCTCCTCTCTGGTTCTCTTCATTATGGTGTATTATAGAGCTTATTGGTGTCACGGCTCACCCTCCAATGTCGGATGGGGACCAGGGTGATGCTATAGCCACAACTTCGTGATTCACATGCTAGCCTATGTTCAGTGTAGTTTCAGCTTTGGAAGCCAACATGGGAGGCATTTGTCCGAGACAGCCAATGAGCACTTGTTTGTACACATTTATCCAGGCTCCTCATTATTGACAATGCTGGTTATACTTCTAGTCTGATGGTGTTTCTGGACAAGTCAGCAGCTCCTGTCTTGTTCCACTGTCAGATAAGTCTGTTGGGTGTTAAAAGGAGTTTTCTGGGCATTAAAGAGTTAAAGTAGCCTAAAATCAATAAAAATTCACCTATCCCAGCCGCTCCCCATCCAGCGCTGCAGTTCTGGTTCCCACTTATAGCAGTTTTGCTAAGAGAAGCTAACTGCTTTGTACATTGCATAATTGAATGAGACTCCACTTGCAGTACCAAGCCAGGCCACTGTGCAATATACAGAGCTGTCTGATTCCTGCAGAAAAACAGCTAATCATGGGACAATCCCTTTAATGAAAGCTCCCAGATACCCCAAAATTTCAAATAAGCAGAAAAATTCTTTAATAAAACCAATTTAAACAACACAATGATCAACTAATATACACAAGTATATCAAGTCTATTTTTGTACACCTTTCCTAAATAATTCTTCTGAAATCATATAATACTTGTAATGAACTGATTATTGCCATACCTCAACAAAGAAGAAGTGGCGGCATCCGTTGAGGGTTTTAAAGTAAAATCAGCAACTTTATTACTCCATATTCAAAGCAGTACAGGCAACGTTTCGAATACAGTTAGTCTTTGTCAAGCCTCAACTAACTGTAGTCTAAACGTTACCTGTACCGCTTTGAATATGGAGTAATAAAGTTGCTGATTTTACTTTAAAACCCTCAACGGATGCCGCCACTTCTTCCTTGTTGATGTCTGACTTGGGGACTGGGGGTCCATCGTCCCTTCAGTGGCTTGGCATACATTGCTGGATACCTCTGCGCTGTTAGCGTATTGCCTGGTGTGCTGCGGGATTCTCTCTTGGATACGATTATTGCCATACTGAGGGACAGCCAACCATACAGCACAGTTTTACTACCCACTTGCACTTCCTTTCCATACTTCTTTGGTTATGGTAGAGGTACTCCCCCAGGACATAGGTGCTATTAGCTGTTTTGGTGGTTAAAGGGATTGTTTAAAACTCAAATCTGACTATTATGTAACCCCCTGTTAGAGCTTTCTGCTGGGATCTGTTGTCCTTCATGGTTTCCAGCAGTATGGCTCCACAGGTGTGCAAAAGTACATTTTAACAAATAAAACAATAAATAAGGTTAATGCAATGACTTCAACCATGTTCCCACTTTATAGAATATTTTGGTACTATATGAGGGTGCCTTCACACTGGCGATGAAATTGCATGATTTCCCAGCCCTGCGAGGTTGTGAAAAATTGCAAAATTATAAAGCCAATGGCTTCATTCACATGTGCGATGTTTTAACACTTGCGATGTAGCATGAAAATGAAATCGCAGCATGTCCATTCTTTTTGCGATCTCGCCCATTGTTTCCAAGGGGGCCAGCAGCAACAGCGCTGGCCGCATTGAAATTGATGGAAGATGGTCGCGATGCTTTGCCACTGCTGTGGCGAGGATTTTCGAGGGCTTGAAATATAAGCCCTACCTCAAAAATAATCCCTAACTGTGGAAAAAAATATAATAATAATACATCACCTTAGAAGCGCTGTCATCTCCGGCGCATCTTCTAGCAAGTCCCTGCACTCTTCTTCAGCTTCTCTTTTAGCCATAGATGGAAATATCCCTGCCTCCTGAAAGCGCTGCCTCTGATTTGCTGAGCGCTGTGACCAATCCGAGCCAGTGCTCAGCCATTCATTGAATGACAGCTGCTGCTGGCCCCATTGAGAACAATGGGAGAGCATCTGGATCCACTGGGGATTCCTTCAGCATTCGTATTCCATTGATTTCAATGGGGCTGGCCCTGCTGCCGCCGGCCCCATTGAAATCAATGGGAGAAGATCACTATCTCCTGCCGAGGCTGTGACAGCCACAGCAGGGAATTCCAACATCCCTGCTGGGATGGGAGGCAGTTTCCCTGCGAAAATGCCTCGCATCCAGGGATTTTCAGAAGGATTGCGAGAGTGATATCGGGGCATCAATCGCATCCCGATATCGTTCTCGCCAGTGTGCAGTAGCCCTAATAGATATTAAATAAATATGCAAACTAAATAGTATAGGCTGGCATAAGCATTTTGCCACAACCAGCTTTAATTCCGTTGAACACATCTGGGGGCAATAGTGGGCATTCTGCTCTCTTTTCTGTTTTCATCTCTGATGGCAGAGACATGGCAACCATCAACAATTGTTTATTCATGCCGTTTGATGTATTCTTTTCCCTTGTGAAAACGTGAAAACATTTATATACTGTATATTACAATGTGTCCAGAAAAACAACAATAGGAAAGGTTTTCTTTAAGATGAGGGTGGCAGGATGTTTTTGATTGGGTTAAATCCAAGGAGGAAGATTTTTTAAAAATAAACCTAAAATTGTCAGAAACTGACATCTCCAATATTTCTCATCTGTTCATTGCAGTAGCTCAATATATATTCTTTCCCGTCAAATATTTGATATTTTCAAGAAATCATGCTTGTTAAATTAAACCTGATAAGATGGCATTTTAAGGTCACCGAGAGTTGATCAAACACAGTCTGACATTTACAATACATTTCCATCTCACTTTACTTGTTTTCCTTTCAGTTAAAACAAAATACCTCAAACTTAAATAGTTTCACTTCATAGAAAAATGAATATTGGATTTGTGCTTGAACTATATAGTTTTATATATATTTAGAAAAGCAATAGGGATTAGCACAATGAGATGATTGTTTGTATTGGGCTTCTGTAACATATCCATCAAATGTTCCCTGAGTATTTGATTTAAACTTTGTCATACAATTCACTGGAAGGCAAGAATGAAATGTTGTATGCAGTGAAGGACTAGTGTAGCTATCCAGGGCTGTATTTGACTCTTGGCACTTGAAGGCCCGTGCCTAAAGTAGCGTCAATCAGGGAAGTAGCTGACAGTCCATCAAATTAGCATATATTTATTTTTTTAAACTTTTTCTGCTGCCTCTCATTGGTATCCCACCAAATCCGCTGTCTTTTTTGGGGAGGATATGGGTGGTGAAGTCCAAACGTGGTCAAGACAGTGAATTAGTATAGAGCTATTGCTGCTAAGTGCTGTTAGCAGCAGCAACAGGGACAACTGGGCCGGCATTCATTCATTTAGTGTGCAGGAATGAGCAGAGATAAATAGCTGTATGTGGCACAAACAAGAATGATTTCCGCAATCTAGACAAGAGTTACCATGTAGGTAACTTCAGGGTCCCGGTAGGCCTGGACAACTTGGCAGATGGGGACGGGTGTGGGTTACTGGCGGAGCACGACAATGACTACAATGATAGGGGTGGTAGCCAAGAGGCAGCATCTCAACCACAGATCTGTTATCTGTATCCACATAAAACAGAATGGCAGTCGGTAGTTCATTGTTTTGTTACAATCTATTCATTTTGTTTTTATCACTGATCTGTGATGCAATTTTTGAATTAGTGCATTAGAACCTTTGATACTCATTGGGTATATGATCCCTTTCATATTTTGTACTTTTCATTCATACCCTATTTATTGCGCTCCAGTGACGCCATCCTGTGATGGCTGGTGCTGCTGTCCTTTTTAATTGTACCTAAAAAGACCCTGCCGATAAGGTGATATTAGTTCAGTTCACTTGAACTGGGAAGGTTTAGGGAGAGACTTCTGAGTCTTGCAACACTAATATGAATGCTAGTTGCTCCCATCTGGGACTGAACCCCATAACACTTGCAGTGTAACCTGACACAGGAATTGACACTTTTACATCAGACTGGATGGTATTATAGGTTCTCTGCTTTCTGTATATAAAGTCTCTTATGGTTCCTGTCCTGCAACAACTGCCATCATGTATGTATAAGAGATAATACAATTATTTGCATGCAGGATAAGTCTGGCATATAGAGCGGCACTGATCACTCTCATTATGGTCACTCAGTAGAAAGAAAACCAGAGAAAACACAAACACCACAATGTATTTTTGAGATTTTTTTTCCTTTTATTGAAAGTGCAATTAGCAACATTTTAATGAAATATTACCGTCTCTTTAACCCCTTTGTGACCGCTGATTATGCCATTTGACGGCCTGTATCTGCAGTCTATGTATGAAGAGAGATCGTGTGGTAATCTCTCTTCATACAGCCAATACCTGTCGGCAACAGCACCGATGAGCAGTTAACCTGTTTTAATCCCCCAAGCGATGTTTTAGGGTTCTGTATGGTCCCCTAGCGGTGAGATCGCAGGGGGCAATGTGGATATCATGGCAGCCAGTCTTTCAATTTAAAATGGATCAAATGCTGTAGTCAGTGAGTTTACAGTCTAGTGTAATGTTGCAGTAAGTCTACAGTTCACTGTAAGTCCTACTGTCAGTCAATGCAGTCTATTATTAATTCTGCGGTCCGACCAAAGTCTACTGTAACACTGAAGTTACTCCACAGTCAGCTGTAATGCTACGGTTAGTTAGTCTGCTATAATATTGTGGTCAGTCAGTCCAGTCTACTGTTAATGCCTCAGGCAATCTACAGTCTAGTGTGTCATTATGGTCAGTAAGTCTACTGTCTAGTGTAACACTACAGACAGTCAATTGTCTATTGTAGTACTGCAGTCAGTCCACACTCTAATGTAAATGCTGCGGTCAGTCTATAGTCTACTGTAAATTCTTCATTCAGCCAATCTACAATCTGTAGTTATGCTATGGTCAGTCAGTCCAAAGTCTAGTGTGAGTGCTACAGTTAGTCAGTCTACATTCTACTGTAATGTTGCAGTCAGTTAGTCTACAGTCTAGTCTGACACTAGTCTATAGTCTAGTCTAACACTACAATCAGACAGTCCACAGTCTAGTGCAGTGATGGGCAACTTTTTCAGCTTGGTGTGTCAGCTCCCTGCTCCACCAACCAGAAGTAAGGTCAGTGGCCTAACCGGAAGTCCCAGAACTAGATGCTCTGTGTCGGAGTTATGTTGTTTTGGCCTACAGACCTCCGGCACAGAGAGTCTACAGCAACGTTTTCTCCTCGGCTGCTGCACCTGGCCGTGCAGGAGCTGAGGATGAAACATCCTTCTCAGTTCTTGGCATGCGGTCCCTTACTTGTCTGTATACAGCCACGTGTCAGCGAAAATGGCTACGCATGTCTTAGGTTCGCCATCACGGGTCTCATGTAACATTACAGTCAGTCAGACTACAGTTTACTGTAATGCTGAAGCTGGTTAGTCTACATTCTGGTGTAATGCTGCTGGCAGTCAGTCTACAATGTAATGTTACCCTCCAATCCGTCAGTTTGTTGACAGTCAAATGTAAATGCTGCAATCAGTCTGCAGTCTTCTGTAATGCTTCGGTCAGGCAGTCTACTGTAATACTGCAGTCAGTCTAGTGTAAATGCTGTGGTAAAAGTTTACAGTCTACTTTAATGCTGCAGTCAGTCCAGTATAGTGTAATGCTGCAGTCAGTCCAGTATAGTGTAATGCTGCAGTCAGTCCAGTATAGTGTTATGCTGCAGTCAGTCACTTTTCAGTCTACTGTAACTAAATAAGAGAACCCCTGTGAGGCTGACTTCACACAGGGGTAAAACATACAGTGCCGAGATGCTCACATTTTCCATTAAATCAGGTCAAGGAACATTTCTTAGAAATGTCTTTCCATTTAAAGATTTGTTCTGACAATCACATCAAAAAACACATCATACCAGTATCTTCGCTGAGATTTTTTTGAGTAAAAGGTGCAGTTCTGGACTTCATCCCTCGAAGCTGCACAATGTGTGAACGAAGCCTCAGCATAGAGTGAAGATCTTCTTATCTGGAGATATGTCCTCTTCAAGTTGTCCAGCTAAAGATACAAGGTGCTTCAGGTTTAGAACTTTGGACATTCTGCACCAACTGTGAATTCATGTGCTGTCTGTAATGTCATGTGACATCATCTGGTGCCTATGATATCATGTGCCCCATGATTTCATCATAATTTCTACTGTTTTACTCTCTTACGAACTTACAACCTAACATGCTATATATGTCTTGCTCCTAAGAGCTTACAGTCTAAGTCATTCACAGAGGCATATTTGCACTACATATTACGTATATATATTTTTGTGTGTGTAATTCGCAGTGCTGAATCCCTATTGATTGGGGTATTCAGACAAGCATCTTTTACATGTGAAGAAAATGCCACATGTTATTTTTGGTGCATATTATTATGCCTCGAAATAGCCCGTTGAAGTCAATAGGAGTGTACAAATATGCAGTGAATTCATATGATATATGCATATTTACTGTGTATTTGCGCATGGAATCTATGGCCTTTCTGGAAGGTTATTTTTGTGTATCCATAAATATGCAGCAGTTGCGTTTGCAAAAAAAAGGCCAAACTATCCAAAATACACACCAAATATATGAGTTTCAGTTTAAGAATAGGCATTGTACACATATGCCCCTGTGAATGAGCCCTAATATACAATACATGCATTAGTCCTAAGAGCTTACTATCTAATCTGGAGCCACTGCAAAAAGCAACCCATGTTGTCTTAGGCCACCTTCACATGGGGCTTATCGGTTGTGTCTATATTCCACAGAAAATACGCTGCAAATCTGCAGTGTCCAAATCTGCATCTAAATGGTGCAGATTTTGCTGTGGATCTGTACAGAGTTTAACCCTTGAATTTCAAAGGTTGAAATACACAGCAGAAATCTGCAGCATAAGTGGGCATGCTGGGATGTAGAATCCACAGTGTTATTCATAAAAAAGCTGTGTATTAGGCCGACCTGCAGACGAGCGGGTCGGATCCGACGGCGAGAATTCTCGCCGCGGGACCCGACCCGAGCGCCTGCAGAGACGAGCGCGTACTCACCCGCGCCCGGCGGCCCCGGCTCTTTCATGTGCCGACTGCCGGGCAGCCGGCGCATGTGCAGACCGGAGCCGGCGGCCGGGTGAGTGACGTATCTGTGCGAGCCCCGCACAAAAATAGGACATGCTGCGGTTTGTTTGCCGCGCGAGATTTTGCGCGGCCAAACCGCGGCCGTCTGCATAGGAGTGCGTATTGTAATGCATTCCTATGCAGGCTTTGAGCGGCGGAAATCCCGCGGGAAATCCCGCCGCGGGATTTCCGCCCGTGTGCAGGCGGCCTTAATTGCAGAAAATTTCAGCTCCGGGTGAAGGAAATTTTTGAAATCTCCTCCAGTTAGCTGGTACTGTAAATACTGTCGAACCTTCTAATCAAAATCCGCTGGGGACATTTCACAGCATTTAGGGCCTGTGTTAAAGCGGTTTTACAGAGACCGTGAATTATATAGTTACTCTTTCTTTTGAAAAAGCCAGGTAATAACCCATGTGACCTGAAGAGGCCACAGTTTTCACCAGCACTAAGAGCTTCCAGACTTGTAACAGTTTGACGGAGATGTTTGTCATTTTGTATGTGTATTTTCTGTTGTTCAGCTGTGTAATTCTAAGATGGAGGAGTGTTAAAAAAACAGTATTTCTCATGAAGTTGGTTTGTGTTTGAAACTACTAGAAACAGCAACCATCCCCCATATGAAATCTTTATATAAACAGGTCACACTGGTCTTTTATCAGCAGAAGATACCAACAGAAGAGTTTCAAAGAAAGAAAATACTACCTGGCATCGGAATCTACTGAGCATGCCTGTGTAAAGTTACTTCTTCTGATGACATGATAAACACTCCCTATGAGACTGACCTATCAGCACACAAAATGTTGTAATGTATCTGAATGTCCCACCTTCCTTTGCTTAAATACTGTATAAACCTTTTTCAGCCTAAATAAAGGCAGATGTCCTGTGGTATACACTCTATAATGATATGTTTTTCATTGGGGTCTCCGAGCTTGTACATTAATCATATCTAATATGACAGCATATCAAACAGTGCAAATTGCATTAACACTTTCTTTTAACATCTGTGAAATAAAGTCCAATTTTCAATTGTCATCAGCCAAGATTGAGGACAAATCAAAAAATTAAAACACGGAAAGGGGTAAAAGGTAAAAGGGTCAGGCAGTGGTCGTGGTAGTCGGGGAAGTAGCAAACACAATCATTTCTTAGTTACATGTTGTCATATTTCCATAACAAGTATTACAGAAAGTCTTAGTAGTCTGTTTGTGAGGAGGCTTAAGTAGAACACTCTATTTAATCGAAACTGCATCTCGACCAGGGAACCCAGGTTTTCCCAAATGTGCCACAGGTTCTATTAGCCCAACTGGGGAGTTCCTCAAATCTGCATATCTCATTCACTTTTGAACATCATTGGTTCACTGAGGGCGCAGATGATTGAAGCCATATGAGGGGCATCAGGGACTTTGCAGCTGCAAAGGTGCGTGATGAAATTTGTTTTTGGAGGGGCACTGACTGATGAGGGTTTTGATAAGATAACAATTTTAGAGGTTAAGTTAAAAGAATCCCCAGCTAAGTGCCTGCTGGCCTGTTTCAGCTCCTGCCAAAAAGGGGTGATGACCAGGCAATGCCACCATATATGGGAGAGTGAGCCCACATGGTTCCCACAGTGCCAACACAGGTTTGTGTGAGAAAGCTG
This sequence comes from Eleutherodactylus coqui, assembly GCF_035609145.1. Taxonomy (NCBI): domain Eukaryota; kingdom Metazoa; phylum Chordata; class Amphibia; order Anura; family Eleutherodactylidae; genus Eleutherodactylus; species Eleutherodactylus coqui. The sequence continues at coordinate 48,750,259 of NC_089847.1, read as the reverse complement.
GTATGCATGCAGCCACTTTGGTAATAATTTGCTGTAGTCTAACGCAGCTGGAGAAACCATGTGAGCTATGTAGTATGAGTTTCCTGTCCCTAGCTGACAATTTAATATTCAGTTCTCTATCCCAGGACAGGATGAAAGCCAGTGTAGTGCAGTCACTTGGCATAATGAACTTACGCTTGAGCTGTGCAATTTTCGTGCTATAGCTACACTTTCAATAAATGATTTTTTCAAAGTCAGTTAGAGGCCATGTTGAGGGAAATGTTTCTATAAACATGTCAAATAGTTTAGCCAGATGTGTGAGCTGAAGGAGGTGAAAAGGCAGCAGCAATAGTTGAGAGATGCAAATTTCCACTAACTGTGAGTCCCGCAGGGAGTGGTGCATCCAAATGTCTGAAATTTTGAGCTCTTTGAAGAGGTGACAAAGCTGTCCAGCTGTAGTGGCTCAGAGTTGGGGCCCCACAGCACTTATCTAGCTACCTCATGTGGTGTATATGTAGATGTATTGTCAATGGCGTTAACTTGTGTGTATTGGCCTAGACAGGTCACTAAAAGGTCAATGTCTGGTGTTTGTTCCTACTAACACTGTGCATGACTAGGCATAATTCACTCCAACCCTTATCTGTGCCTTGTCATTCACCCCTGTCTAGCCCTGGGATTGGGTAAGGAGGATTCCCTCTACCTCAGGATTGGTTAGTGGGGAGATATACAGATCAGAATTTGGGTGTGGGTGGTGTTGCTGAAAAGAGAGTCCAAGATGTAGGCTAGGAGGGAGCCAAGGAGGAGGTCAAGCCAAGTGTTGCAGTAATCAAGCTAAGTGTGGGCTCAAGTCAAGTCCAGTTTAACCTAGTCTGGGTTAAGTCAAGTAAAGCCTGCGCAATTCAAGTCATGGAGCTGGCTGCAGGAGAGTCTTTTACCACCCTACCAGAAGACATCTGAGTCAGGGCAGACCCTGCGCAGATGGAAGGAAGTCAGGCTTTGTAACTGTGAGTTTACTATTTACCTGCCTAGTGATAAGTCAATGTGTCCACGATAGAGCCTGCACTCTTCCCTCCATTCCTCCACAAATAACCTTTTAACCAAGCAGGCCTGCAACTTAGTCTGGCAGCCACCACAGTAGAGAGAGTCAAGGAAATCTCTGTCTGTTAATGCCTGTACATAAAAAGTTGTGGAAATTCTTACTTTATTCCAAAATACCAAGTGGGACCTGTGAGCTTGAATCTTCAAGAATCAGTAAACTGTGTGCCTTCGGTTTTACTGCAACCTGTTTGGACTTGCCTCTTTATTGCGCTAGTGTTCAAAAGCACTGGCGTCACATTAGACATTATACGAACTACAAAGGCTACGCCCAGGGCCCCCTTGCAATCCACCTGCTGCATGAGTTGCCATTCTAGGTAGAGTAGCAACCACCGTGACCAATCCAAAGTTAGAACACCCACTCAAGCTACTTCTGCCAGCTCCTGCTTGCTGCACAGCTAGGATGCTAAAGCACAACAGCGCCGCTAGACTTAACATAGGAACTTTGACTTTGCCTGACAGGTCACTCAATGTATCAAAAATTAAAATTTTATGATCTTATGGTGGTGGTGAGGATGTACCAAATATAATGACATCAAAATCATCCACCAAAGTAACTCAGATGGGTCAAAGTGTGGTGCAAGAAAAAGCCTATAGGCTTTTTTTTATATTAGATTCCACCATAGGTAGAAAGTCCTCCCCTCTGGATTAAAAATCTTCTATGTCTTATGAAGCGACGAGTAGGAGCGTTATAATGCATTCAGACCACTGGCAGAACCATCGAAAAGTCCTGCAAGTAAAACAAGAGTAACTGCAAAAAAGAAATGGTTAATTAAAGGGGTTGTCCCGCGAAACAAAGTGGGGGTATACACTTCTGTATGGCCATATTAATGCACTTTGTAATGTACATTGTGCATTAATTATGAGCCATACAGAAGTTATTCACTTACCTGTTCCGTTGCTAGCGTCCCCGTCTCCATGGTGCCGTCTAATCTTCAGCATCTAATCGCCCGTTTAGACGCGCTTGCGCAGTCCGGTCTTCTCCCTTCTGAATGGGGCCGCTCGTGCCGGAGATCGGCTCCTTGTAGCTCCGCCCCGTCACGTGTGCCGATTCCAGCCAATCAGGAGGCTGGAATCGGCAATGGACTGCACAGAAGACCTGCGGTCCACCGAGGGTGAAGATCCCGGCGGCCATCTTCACAAGGTAAGTCAGAAGTCGCCGGAGCGCGGGGATTCGGGTAAGTACTGGACGGTTTGTTTTTTTTATGCCTGCATCGGGTTTGTCTCACGCCGAACGGGGGGGGCTATTGAAAAAAACCAAAAAACGTTTCGGCGCGGGACAACCCCTTTAACTGAATTCGGCTTTGTAGGTAAGCCGTAGACTCCCTGGTACCAGGGGCTCACACACTAGTCAATCAGTTTTCAGACAGGTGGGCAGATTGTCATGGGCTTCTATGATATATAGTGGAGCTTGGCATGTGTTTTTCTGTTCTTTGCAGATTTGAATCTGGGAGTCTCCTGCCATGGTGTAGGATTAGGCAACGGTGGAAGTGTTTCTAGATCCCATAACGGCATCCAGGAATAAATCTGAATCGGTGATGGATCCAGCACTTACCATGCCTTCTCAAGATCAGAGGTTGTGTGAATTGCGATTTGTTTGCAGCTTTCATTATGGCTAGTCTGAAGAGGAACAACCAGGAGTATTGCAGATATTTTGCTCTGAGAGCTGCCAGTAGAGGTTTTAGTTGTCTTCTCTTAGCAAGGGTGGAAGGATAGAAATGGATGTTGGCATATTTTAGCTGCTCTTTATTCCTGGCTGCAGCTAGAATGGCTCGTGTATCGAAAAATGATAAAAGACCACATACGCTGTCTCTTAGCGGATCACCTGTACTGGGCTTTGGGCGTACTGTTCTGTGAATTCTTTCTGTCGTGATGATTTTCACGCTTTCTTTCTCTAACAAGTTGGCAAGAGCTCACATGTTATGCATCTGATAGGGTCGAAAGCCCATGATTCTGGGAGACCTTTAATTCTGCTGTTGCAGCACCTGCTTCTATTCTTGTGGTCTTCTATGAGCGTCAACGCTCTATCTATATGGTCTTTATGTTGTATAATGTGTGAAGTCAACCCATTAACATGCATGGAAATTGTGGTGCTTGTGTTTTCTAATTCTTCTACACGTTGCTCTACGTCTAGGACTTCAGCTTTTATGTCAGCCAGCTCAGACATCACTAGTCTTTGTGCTTGTGAAAGGGCCTTCCTAAGAAAGTCTCTTGAAATGATTGTCTGCATGAGGCTGTTGCTCTCACCTTCTGTCCTGCTTTTCAGGTCTGAATCTGCTGGTAACTCGTCATCAGCTGTGGATGTCGAGGCCACCCTCGCCACCCCAGGCTGGGCAGTGTTACCCCATTTTCTTTAGGAAACATTGGAGGTCTTTAACCCTGATGTATACCCACTTCTGTCTCTTCCTATCTTCACTGGATTCAATATCTTAGCTGGATTCAATATAACTAACATTGCATAGGTTACATGCATGATGGTGTGTTTGCTAAGGCAGCTATCACATTCAGCAGTCAAAGGACAGTTCCTTATATGATGGACTTAAATAGTGAGAATGGAGATAATGGCTGATAGACACATGGGAAGGGGTTGAAGTGAAAATACTCTGTGACTCCTTTAGAGAAACTTTTATAATGTCCTGATGTGAGGACAGGATCTTTCCTTTTTCCACACAGATGGTCCTGGACATGCTTGTGAGCCCACCCCGTGTGGGGAGATGCTTCTGCTGGCACATGAGCCTGAGGGGTGCAGGTGTCCCATTGTGGCCTTGTCCAGGGTAATCCAAATGGGGAAGGTCTGCACCCTGTGCCTGTAACCTGACGGGATCCAGCAATGCTGGATGGTTTCTATATAGAGATGAGCGAGCGTACTCGGAAAAGCACTACTCGCTCGAGTAATTTGCTTTATCTGAGTATCGCTGTGCTCGTCCCTGAAGATTCGGGTGCCGGCACGGAGCGGGGAGCTGCAGGGGAGAGCGGGGAGGAACGGAGGGGAGATCTTTCTCTCCCTCTCTCCCGCCCGCTCTCCCCTGCTCCCCGCTGCGACTCACCTGTCAGCCGCAGCGGCACCCGAATCTTCAGGGACGAGCACAGCGATACTCGGATAAAGCAAATTACTCGAGCGAGTAGTGCTTTTCCGAATATGCTCGCTCATCTCTATTTCTATACCTTCACCTGCTGTTTAGGGCAACAGGGGTTATGAGACAGTGCTGCTAGACTGTGGGCTCAGGACAGATATTCCCGCTGCGAAGTCTCTCTCACCCCCATACCATGCTCCAGAGTGGGTCTCGGCTGCCATAGGTGGAAGTAGACTAGCCCCAATGGTGCCCGTGATAGCACTAGTATCAGCCACGTGGGCTGCCCAAAAATCAAGGCCATGGCTTTGTAGGCTGCACAAAGACTCAGGTATCCGTGGTGGCTAAACTAGCAGTGGGACCTCTCCTTCTGCTCCTCCAATTCCAGAGAAGCCTCCGGTGCTGGAGATTAGCAGCTATGGAGGCTCTATTGCACTATATGTTATGGATTCTGCCATTTGGTTAGCAGAGCTCTTCCCTGGTGTTTCTTCTTCCTCTGTTAGCTAGGTCATGCCCCTGAAAATGTATATTTCGACTGTATATAGCTGTTTTTTTAGGTAAATGTACAATATTTACAGGTGTCTACTTGCTTCTATTTAAATTCTGCAGGCAAACCAACTGCTGAAAGTATGACTTAACCTTAAGACATGTCGGGAGCAGTATTTTTATATTTTGATTTACTACTTTATAGAATATATATATATATATATATATATATATATATATATATATATACCACAGTGCTGTACGCAGATACTTTAAAAAATCTTCTCCCAAGATGGCCGCCGGTCCTTTCCCAGGGATGCACTGCGGTTTTCTCCCATGGTGCACCGCGGGTCTTCTCCCATGGTGCACCATGGGCTCTGTGCGTTCCGTTGCCGATTCCAGCCTCCTGATTGGCTGGAATCGGCACACGTGATGGGGTGGAGCTACGCGATGATGCGTAGAAGGGGGCGGAGCCAGAACACCGCTCGTGCCTGGACCGAGCAGAAGGGGAGAAGACTGCACAGCGCAAGCGCGTCTAAAAAAGCAAGAAGACATCAGAATTAGACGGATCCATGGCGACGGGGACGCTAGCAACGGAGCAGGTAAGTGAATAACTTCTGTATGGCTCATATTTAATGCACGATGTACATTACAAAGTGCATTAATATGGCCATACAGAAGTGTATAACCCCACTTGCTGCCGTGAGACAACCCCTTTAAGGTTGAGTCTCAAAGTTGTGGGATTAGGGAGTCCAAGGAGCTGTGTTTAATACGCTCTGGGTACTTAATTCCTCAGCTGTGTTCCTGCAAATTTGACGCACATGTACAGCGTGACTCTTTTCAGACAACTCTGTGCATATGCTCTCCCATAGAGATGAATCAGAATGTGTGAACAGAGTCATCTGCTGTGGGTGCGCACCAACTTTGCAGGGACACAGTGCAGGAACAAGACACCTGGTGAGTTTGAACCACAACTTCTCAGACTCCCCGTTCCCTCACCTTTGAGCCCCACAATGTAGTTTATGGGACTCAAAGGTGATTATAGGTTCCTCTTAATTTTCTTGGTCGTCCTCCTCTGCGCCCATTTTTGTTCAGCTATGTCCTTTTACATGGGTGCAACTATGATGATATGCATTGCTAATTTTAAATATAACAGACGTATCCTAACAGTGAAACAATGCCAATATTGATAGTTTAATACTAGTGTTAAATTTCAATCAGTAAATATTTGCAAATTCATGATTTCTTTTCCCCCCATGTTTAATGTTTTTACTCTATTTTTTGCTATCTCCTGAGCACCACTGAAAGTTGAATCTGGCTCACAAGGTACAAAAGTTTGTGGACCTCTGGAGTAGGAGAACAATTGTAGTGTCCAAGGAGCGGGCCCAAAACCGAGGAGATAGCAGGGTAGATAAGGGCCTTGTCAGGGTAGCGCTACAGTCTCCTCCCCTGGGGGCAGTTTGAGACTCGTCCAAGTCACTGCTGGTGGAGGTCATAGGGAAAGTGTACCCAGAGATTACCTGCAATCTTCTTGTCACTCGTGACATCCCCATTTCATCCTCTGTGGTGAATCTCAGGAGAGAAAATAACTTTTCAGTCCACACACAGGGATACTTTCTGGACAAACCGGAAATGGTCAGTAATGTCCGTTTACTGTCACTTCAGCATAGTTTCAATGTACAACAATTGTCAGGCACAAAGTACACTTCCTAGAGGGTGATGTGACAGGGAGAACTTCTCGGGTTAATTTGGACAATTCACAGTCCTAGTTATCCACAGTTCTAGTTATCTGTGTGATCCCGCTCCCGGCAACTCTCTTTCTCCCTCCAACACTCTACCAGTCAACACTCAAGCTCACCTTTCTCTCTTAAACAGTGATCCTTCTCTCTCTCGCTCTCTCTCAGTGTTTAGTGGTAGCACTGGCACATCCTGGGTAGGGTAGGCCCAGGCCATGCAGAAGGGAATCACTCAGCTTCTTCCATTCTCCACGCATAGACCGACCTGTGTCTGTGGGGTTCACTCACTCGCAGACTAGTTAACTAACACTCTTTGCAAGCACTCCTTCAAGAAGACCACTATGACTACTCTCTCTCTAGCATAGACTCACTTACCAACACATATATATCACAAGGCCCATGACATATAACAAGATACATTCTCCAGACACAACCCAGGCATTAACCCATTCAGTGCTGCAGAGATGCAATACACAGATACTAAATGCACACTACAATTAAGACACTGACAGGACAATGGCACGAGACAAAAATATAACATTATGGAGGGGCCCCACTGGATCTGGGCCACTACACAATCTCATATTGCAGTTAGTTGTGATGAGAGAGTGATCACAGTCAGAGGGGAGTGTTTGTGTCATATATAACTGGAAGGAAAGGCCCACTGAACTCTCATTTAGAGTTTATTTTGAGCCACCATCCTAAAAGGTAGCAGTCGAAGCAACATGACAGCTGTCAAGATTGGAAAAAAATGAGCAAAAAAGTTAATAAAGCTTTTAAAGGTGCGTGTATTTTATTACCTATCCAAAAATACAATTATTGAGTGCAAATCTATGCCTTTACTTTAAGCCAGTGGAATGACCGACTGCATACAATGAAATTGACAACAGAAGAAAAGATTGAAATAAACTGTATTCAGTGCTCAAATTTCATTTTTGTCTGAAATTTAAAATGTTATCCCTGTCAAATTATACAGCCAGACTTTTAGCAGTAGAATGATTTAAGACAACTATGAAATTTGACTTAAGTTAAATGACATAAAATAAAATGTTCCACGGCAGTAATGTCTAAAGGTACTGGACTGAAACCTAGCAAATGAGCTTTACAACTCTACCCAAGACCAATTTACTTATAATGATCATATGCAGTTTAGTAGAAATAATACAATGACTTTCTGTATTTGGTGATAAGTTCATCGTTCATACTGCTGCCAATGAGTTCACCATTCAAAATCTACATCACTACAGTCCACCACAGGGGAAGCTAAATAAGCCTAATGCTGTGGTACTATTTTAATAATGGCAGATGATCTCTATTTATGGCATCAATCAAGCAAATTAAACCTAAGGTGCAAATAGAGCTCCGTGATTCTAGACCAAAGCTGAATTTTTACTTTTTTGTCTGGAGTTCTTTTTAAGTTTTTGATCTATGCTAGAATATGACAGCAGGAGACTGCTAACTTGCAATTTTCCTATAGACTAGTGTTGTGGCACATTGGCCACAATTAGGAAGTGGAGCCAGGTGACATCACAACATCAGCCCCTGCCCATGTGACTGTGCCTTAGGCGCTGAGCACTAATGAATACCTTCTTCCTGTCACTGCACAGGGCCCCTGAGGTCTCGTCTATCGGAAATTCCTCACTAGGATCCAGTGTATAATGTGCCCTTCTTCTCAACCCTGCTACAATATTTCCTGTGGTGTATGGACTGATTATTCAACAGGGAGGTGTTTTCCCTAGCTCAGCCTGCCAATCTGTCGTAATGAAAGTGTAATTATTATGGTTCAATCTCTACATGGGCACCAGTTGTTGTCCTGCCTGAGGTGTTTGGTGTGGCATCCGTCATGTGCAGCTAAGTGCCAATGGTGATATTTTAAATATGGGGTTTATTCACCTGGCCTAGCTCTGTTATATATACTGTATATACTCGAGTATTAGCCGACCCGAGTATAAGCCGAGAAAAAAAAATTGTAAAACTTATTGACTCATGTATCAGCCTAGCTATACTTTAGTATATACTAGGTAAAGAAAAAATGCAATGCTCACCTCTCAGCCGGCATCTGTGTCCCCGACGCAATGGTCTCCCCGGCGGTGCGGCAAGCTGGTTGAGAATTCTCCCCACTGTCATCTCCCTGCTCGGCTTTAAATTCCCCCGCCCTCAGCGCTGTGATTGGATCCAGCGCCAGCCAATCACAGCTGGCGCTCGATAAACCAATCACAGTCATTCACTGTATGACTGTGAATGATCGAGCGCTGGCTGTGATTGGCTGGAACTTGATCCAATCACAAAGCTTACTTACACAGCAATGACAGCGGGGGAATTCAAAGCCGAGCAGGGAGATGACAGCGGAGAGAATTCTCAAGCTGCTTGCCGCACCGCTGGGAAAACCATCCACCTGGGGACACAAACTCCGGCTGGGAGGTGAGTATTGTGTTTTTGTTTGTTTGTTTTTTTTACCTCACTCTAGTATAAGCCGAGGGGGGCTTTTTCAGCATTAAAAAATGTGCTAGAAAACTAGGCTTATACTCGAGTATATATGGTAGATTGTTTTTACATATGTTCTATATTCTTCCCTACTTTCCATCTAGGGATAGACTAGGTCCCCTAGGTTCGACATGTTGGCTCAGTACTGACCCCTGTTGTTCCACACTAGTAACGGTGATCCAATTAGACTATGTACCATTAATAACCACCCTCTGCTTTCTATCACTAAGCCAGTTACTTACCCACTTACACACATTCTCGCCCAGACCAAGCATTCTCATTTTAAATACCAATTTCTTATGTGGCACAGTATCAAATGCTTTGGAAGTCTAGATACATAAGATCCAATGACTTTCCCTGCTCCAGTCTAGAACTTACCTCCTCATAGAAGCTGATCAGGTTGGTTTGACAGGACCGACACCTCATAAACACATGCTGATATGGAGTTATACAGATATTTTAATGAGGTACTCCAGGATAGCATCTCTTAGAAACCCCTCAAATATTTTACCACAATAGAAGTTAGGCTTACTAGTCTATAGTTTCCAGGTTTGATTTTTAACCCCTTTTTGAATATTGACACTGCATTTGCTATTCCCCAATCCAGTAGCAGACCCCATCATTATAGAGTCCTTAAATGTAATAAACAATGGCCTATCTATCACATTACTTAATTTCCTTAGAACCTGTGGGTGTTTGCCGTCAGGACCCGGCAAATTGTCTATTTTAATCTGTTTAAAAAAAGAAAAAACCTTTCTGCGCTCTTTAAGCTTAACTGTTCAATCCAAAGTGAATACTATTTATTTTCCATATACATAAAATCCATAGAAGCCAGCAAGCTTCCGGCAAGCGCTGCAATGATTTTCGGGGAAGGGCTTTAAAATCCACACCTGCTGAAAGGGCTGCCTCTGATTGACTGAGCACTGTGACCAATCAGAGGCAGCTCTTAGCTATTGAATGACAGCTTAGAGCTGCCTCTGATTGGTCACAGTGCTCAGCCAATCAGAGGCAGCCCTTTCAGCAGTGCTGACCCCATTGAGCACACGGTGAAACCCCTGGATGCTACAACATCTAGGGGTTTCACATACACAGATCACTGGTTTGCTGCAGAACGCAGTTACATGCGTTCTGCGAACTGGTGTCCTATAATTTTCGCCATATGCGTTTGTGCACATGTAAAATTCGCACATGTGCCTGATCCCATTGAAAGGCATTGGTTCTATTTAGATGCGGCCGGCAAATGCAACTGACAGACGTGCGTACAAACGCCCGTGTGACTGAGCCCTCATATAGCGACGTCGATGGATAAATAATGGAGTTACAATTTTTTTAAAGGAGGGAGGAAAAATAAAAAATGGGGAAAGGCCTGCGTCATTAAGGGGTCACATGTTCTTTCCTCCGGCACTGCAGAGAGACGTCCGTGTTCAGGTACGGCCGTCTGCTACCTGCAGTAACACGGGCGCTGATGCGCCCGTGTGACTGAGCCCTCAGCCACATTATTTTTCTCCTACTCGTAACCATTTTATTCCTGTAAGGTATGAACCTCCCACGGTGAATGTTTAAGATGTTTTTTAAAATTTTCCATTTACTGTCTGTAATCTTATTTCTAAGAATATTTCACTAGTCAATAAGGTTAAGGACATCTCTAAGCCGTTTGAACTTTGCCTTCCTGTAGTTTAGTATGTTTGTAGCTCCCCGATAGAACTCCATATTGAGAGACAAGTGCAAATTTATTATATTCTAGTCACTATTTTACAGTTGTCCCCCACCAGTTATTCTGTCAGGTCTGTTATTTAATATTAAGTCCAAAGTGGCCATTTCTCTAATTGGGTCCTGTACAAGTTGAGAAAGGTAATTGTCTTTAGGTATTGACAGAAACTTGCTACCTCTTATGAGATCCACAGGTTTCAGCTTCTCATTTCATATCCGGATATTTAAAGTCTCCTATAATAACTACATCATTGTGATTTGCTGCTTCATCTATTTCCCTGGTGGCTCTATACCAGTGGTGGCAAACCTATGGCATGCAGAGCCCTCCCTGCTGGCACATGCTCTAGCTGCTCACCATGGTACTGAATACCGTCAGGGGTGCCGCGGCTCCCCTGCTGGTATTCACTGAGTGGCGCTGCTAGTCGCGCCAATCTTGTGACGTCAGTGTGCAGCCGGGATCCTCCCTCCTCTGACGTCTCCCCCATGGTTACGCAAGAGCAGAGGGGAGAAAGCATCCGGCAGCACACACTGACATCACAGTGTGCATCCGGGACCAGCACCAACAGCAGCGCCGAGTAGAGGAGCAGAGGCACTTCAACGAGAAGGAGAAGGTAAGTATATGGGTCTCAGTAGAGCACTATTACTACTGGCGCTGATATAGGGGATACTATTAGTAATAGTGTCCCCTATATTGGTCCTAGTAGTAATAGCATTATTACTGGAGCCATTGTGGGGTCACTTTTACTATTGGGGTCATTATTACTACTGGGGCCACTGTGGGATGTCACTATTTCCGCTGGGGCCGCGGTGGGGTGTCACTATTACTGCTGGGGCCGCTGTGTGGTGTGACTATAACTGCCTGGGCCGCTCTGGGGGTCACTTTTACCACTGGGGCCACTCTGGGGAATCATTATTACCACTAGGGTATGTTTGCACATAGCAAAAATGTGTCAGTATCTCCTCAATGGAAATTTTTGTAACAAATTAGGCAGCATTTCTGCATTCAAAAAGCAGTCAAAATTTGCACCGTCTATTGTGAAACAGCCCTTTCCTTTTTATAACGACGGAAGTAAAATCATATGTCGTGATAAGCCACGCCCCCTGAAGTGGTGGCACTTTGCGATAAATAAGTGGGTTTTGGGTTGCAGTTTGGGCACTCAGTCTCTAAAAGATTCGCCAACACTGTTCTATACTAATGAATGAAGCAGCAGTGTGGACATATGCCCATGGCTGCATTCATTTGAGGCATTCGGGACCCCTGCTTTATTGATAGGTGGGGGCCCCAGCGGTCAGGCACCCATTGATCTATTATTTTTGTGAAACAATTCCTTTAAATGTTCTGATACATTTACAAACTCAACACAGCAACATCTCTATAGTATTACAACTTTTAGATATGTTCTGCAACATGAATGGTATTCTTTCTTCTTTGCAAATCCTTTAAAATGGTATAACTAAAAATATGAAAAAAGAAAAAATAGCTAATGCTTCTGTGCAAAAGCTAGAATCTTCTAGTATATGTCTGCATAATGTGACCTGTTGTAGTGCTCTGCAATGTAAAATATCAATCAAACATAATCAGAAAGCAATGAGGAGGAAATAAGATATTCAGAAAGACAATGTATGATTAGAGTTTGCCAAGAACAATGGAAAAGTGGAACATCCTTTCATTTGATATGTGTGAACTTCTCATACTGACACATTATGACGATGGAACAAAATGTCAATTCAATGCAGCATTCAGCAGCTGCCATAGCTGAGTAAATTAGTTTTTCTTACTCGGTGAGTTTATTGAAAATAGAAGGTGCAGTTATAATAAACCACATGTTCAGAGGAAAGAGAGGAACGTTGCAATTTGTGAAATGTGTTTACTGTTATGAGCAGAACATTGATGTACAATGAGAAATGTTACCAGATAAATGACCAATTGTTTCCTAGTTTCATGATGAGTCCTAATTAGAGAAGTCACATTTTTGATGTAAAACAAGTGCAAAAAGATATTCCAATCCACTTCTCTTTACTTAGCCTTTAATTGACTATGTAACATTTTAGGTTTTATAGAGAATGTAATTTGAATGTAATTCAGAACAACATGGCTCCAGTCATAAAGTCAAAAACATCATTGATTCTTTTAAATAATAAACATTTTTATGAAAAGACAAATCTCTTATGTTCATTGCTTGTTTGATAATTAAAGCCTATGGAAACCTTTGTGCATGAAAATAAGCTCACACTTATGTTACTAAGTCCCTGCAGAAAAACAATGATGCACTTATCTGTGTTTTTTTTTTGCATAGAGATTTCCTTCTCATGCATTTGGAAAGCCTCCTACTTGGTCTGCAGGCTCTTCTACTTTTAAGTTTGGTTTGGAGGTGTTCCAGCACTCATCAGATGGTCTCTCTCATGAATTTGCACAATTTCAACTTTCCCTCCTATCTCTTCTTGCAGATGCTGAGTAAATAACCTGGTCAACTCAATACTACACAGCTATCTCTCTCTCTGTCTCATCTTCTCTCTGAGTTGCAGCTGGTCCCATTTCCCCTCACTGCTGATAAGAGCTGAAAATGTATCCAGAGTGAATTACAGTCCTCTGTAATAGTAGCTTTTTCAACTATCTCTAATCCTGATGTCCTCCACCATTCCCCATTACTGTCACACAGCCCTCTGTAATAGCTCAGTAGAAAGGCAGTGAATGCACATTCACAATAGGGGAGCAGTCTAGAGATGGAGCTGTCAGTTTACTCTGACAGAATTTGCTAAGATTTCAATCCTCCAGTCTGCAGTGTCTTGGAAAACAATGCAAACATAGAAAGCAATGAGAAATTTTTAAAGGGCCATTCCAGTGAAAACACATTTTTCCGTTCCTTTGCCCCTCGCCTGATTACCTGTTACACTCTGAAGGTCTCCTCCATATACTTTAGTCACTTCCATGCAGTGCAGCCTCCTGTCTGATGTTTATCAGGCACCATCTTGAAGCTGAGATTTTTTACTTTCAGTTTCGCATCTATCCCATGATGCATCAGCACAGCATGAGGTGTGGGGCAACAGTTTATCATTACCTTCTATATCCACCTAAATACATACCATAAGAATACAATTAGAAGAATAAGCTGCTATCTCCTCTTTTATAACTGTGTGACAGGAAATGTACAATCATCATCAAAAACTGCCTTTTAAGCAGTTTCTTTGGTAGGTTCATGTACCAGCATCACACCAACTGAAAAATTGACTGGTTCCAGTCATCATAACCCCAAGTAGATCTAAGCTGGTCAGAACTGCGATGACATGACCATCTGAGGAAAAAGATACTGGGAGTTTCAGATAGAGAGAAATAACTAACCAACATTACACTAATCCAGGAAGATAGCTACAAAATGAGTGAATAAAAAAATCATTGGAGTGGTCCTTTCGAGCTCCTGCACACTTTTTTTTCGCGTGATTGTCAATGGGACTTTCAGAGATGTCAGAAATGTGGCTCTTGGTTCAACCTGTAATGAGATCTGTAGTTCGGCTTAGCAAAATGTAGATACCAGTATAGCAAAGAAAAGGGACAAAAATGCATTTTAGTATTCACATTTGTAAATCAATCTAGAAGAACTACAGCAGTAGACTAAGTGGATGTTTCATTTTTGTAGATGCTTTAAACATGGTCACCTGTGCCTACGAATAGACTAAGACTGGCCTACAAAGGGAACCAGTGGATCCTCAAAATACATAATTTAGTACTTTTTCAGTGTTATTGCACAAATAACCTTGTTAGTGATGATATGACCTGTGTACATGAATAGCAGCATAGTGTGCAATACAATTAAAAGAAGACATACAATTGTTCTGAATACCTGGGCCCTGAGTATAACTTCCTTTGATGAGTTCAAGGTACATCACTTTAACATTACCTACACTCAACCATTATCAGAACCTTAAAGTGATCCTCTAGACCTAGAGAAAAAAAAGATGGGCACGCTGCTTCTCCACCTAATGCACACTATGCATTAATATGCATCAGTAGTCTAAAAGCCCTTTAACATGGGACAATTATCGTTCTGGTTGCTCAGGCTCCTGCGCTCACGCAGGGTTTTGAACGATAATCGTCCCATGTAAAAACATGCAGAAACTGAATAACTGGACTGTAAAGAGCTGATATACAAATGAAGACTCTTTTTAATTACCAAAAGATCAACTCAACTTGGCACAGGTAGAGAGTAGTACCAAACAAGTAGTTGACAGTACAGAACATATAATATGTAACGTGGGGTTCTTGAGGGGTTCCTCTTTAAAAAAAGGAAATTTCAAACAGATCAGCCCTTCAATTCTTCACATACAGTGGCACAAATTCTTGATGGTGTGCACCACTACTATTCTGCAATGTGGGGGAGCAATATTGTAAGTGGGCTAGTGGGGCTTGTGTGTCAGGGTTGCTTTTAAATCCCATTCCAGTACTGGATGCCATCATTCGATTGCTGGTATCCTACACTGTACTACTTATGCATGTGTCCCAATCATTACAGATTTGGCTGGACAGTCCTAGATTTGGTCACTATTACTATGAGGGGATCACTGAAAGGCACTATTATGAGATACAGTGGGTGTGTGTTACAGTACTAGTGGGGTGCATAGGTATGAATGGCGCCGGGCTCCCTGACTCTCACCCACGCCTATGTCCCTTCCTGGAGATAGCCCTGAAGGTGGACACGTCCAGGCCGCTAACTCTGACCCTACGCTGCCTAAAGACAGGATAGGAAGGAACCGCCGTACCTATGCAGGTGACTACTCACTAGTACTGAAAGGCTAGGCAGATGGAATAACCAACAGAACGAAACCACAGAACACAGGCAGAGCCGGATGGGGACAGGGTAACTTCCACTGAGCAGGACCGAGGTCAAACACACAGAGGACGGAACCAATAACTGGCAACTGGTATCAGCAGCTGCCAGACTGTATTCAGAAGTCTCTGCCCTTAGGGTGGAGACCAATCAAGCTGGCGGGCACAACGTCATCACAGGACGCCGCAGCGAACCGTGTCCCTGCTGCCCAGGGTCCCTGACCGGCCTCATGGTAATAGTGTGATTTAACATAACAGTAGTGTAGCCTGTCCTAAAAACTTGCTGTGGCATGCTTTGTGCACCGCTAGAGATGAGCGAGCACCAAAATGCTCGGGTGCTCGTTACTCGGGACGAAATTATCGCGATGCTCGAGGGTTCGTTTCGAGTAACGAACCCCATTGAAGTCAATGGGCGACTCGAGCATTTTTGTATATCGCCGATGCTCGCTAAGGTTTCCATTTGTGAAAATCGGGGCAATTCAAGAAAGTAATGGGAACGACACAGCAACGGATAGGGCAGGCGAGGGGCTACATGTTGGGCTGCATCTCAAGTTCCCAGGTCCCACTATTAAGCCACAATAGCGGCAAGAGTGGGCCCCCCCCAACAACTTTTACTTCTGAAAAGCCCTCATTAGCAATGCATACCTTAGCTAAGCACCACACTACCTACAACAAAGCACAATCACTGCCTGCATGACACTCCGGTGCCACTTCTCCTGGGTTACATGCTGCCCAACCCCCCCCCCCCCCGCACGACCCAGTGTCCACAGCGCACACCAAACTGTCCCTGCGCAGCCTTCAGCTGCACTCATGCCACGCCACACTCATGTCTATTTATATGTGCGTCTGCCATGAGGAGGAACCGCAGGCACACACTGCAGAGGGTTGGCACGGCTAGGCAGCGACCCTCTTTAAAAGGGGCGGGGCGATAGCCCACAATGCTGTACAGAAGCAATGAGAAATATAATCCTGTGCCACCGCCATCAGGAGCTGCACATGTGGGCATAGCAATGGGGAACCTATGTGCCACACACTATTCACTGTGCTGCCACGCCGTGTGACACCGACTGCTGCCGACGTGCTGCTGCTGACACATCTTGATTGCGAGACAGAGGTTGCGGAGGAGGAGGAGGAGGGTGGTTTAGTGGAGGAAGCATACACCGCCGCAGATACCATTCCCGAGCTGGGGCCCGCAATTTTGGGGGTGGGTAGGATGTGAGCGGTCCCAGGCTCTGACTCTGTCCCAGCCTCCGCTAAATTCACCCAATGTGCCGTCAGGGAGATATAGTGGCCCTGCCCACCTGTGCTTGTCCACGTGTCTGTTGTTAAGTGGACCTTGGCAGTAACCGCGTTGGTGAGGGCGCGTACAATGTTGCGGGAGACGTGGTCGTGCAGGGCTGGGACGGCACATCGGGAAAAGTAGTGGCGAGTGGGAACTGAGTAGCGCGGGGCTGCCGCCGCCATCATACTTTTGAAAGCCTCCGTTTCCACAAGCCTATACGGCAGCATCTCCAGACTGATAAATTTGGCTATGTGCACGTTTAACGCTTGAGCGTGCGGGTGCGTGGCGGCGTACTTGCGCTTGCGCTCCAACACTTGCGCTAGCGATGGCTGGACGGTGCGCTGACAGACATTGGTGGAGGGGGCCAAGGACAGCAGAGGTGAGGGTGTGGGTGTAGGCCAGGAGACGGTAGTGCCTGTGTCCTGAGAGGGGGGTTGGATCTCAGGGGCAGGTTGGGGCACAGGGGGAGAGGCAGCGGTGCAAACCGGAGGTGGTGAACGGCCTTCGTCCCATCTTGTGGGGTGCTTGGCCATCATATGTCTGCTCATGCTGGTGGTGGTGGCTCCCCGGCTGATCTTGGCGCGACACAGGTTGCACACCACTGTTCGTCGGTCGTCTGCACTCTCAGTGAAAAACTGCCAGACCTTTGAGCACCTCGGCCTCTGCAGGGTGGCATGGCGCGAGGGGGCGCTTTGGGAAACAGTTGGTGGATTATTCGGTCTGGCCCTGCCTCTACCCCTGGACACCGCACTGCCTCTTGCAACCTGCCCTGCTGCTGCCCTTGCCTCCCCCTCTGAAGACCTGTCCTCAGTAGGCGTAGCAAACCAGGTGGGGTCAGTCACCTCATCGTCCTGCTGCTCTTCCTCCGAATCCTCTGTGTGCTTTCCCCCTCAGACTTACTGCCCTTACTACTACCTCACTGATAGACAACTGTGTCTCATCGTCATCGTCCTCCTCACCCACTGAAAGGTCTTGAGACAGTTGCCGGAAGTCCCCAGCCTCATCCCCCGGACCCCGGGAACTTTCCAGAGGTTGGGCATCGGTCACGACAAACTCCTCCAGTGGGAGAGGATTCGGAACCTTTGCTGCCCATTCTGGGCAGGGGCCCGGGAACAGTTCCTGGGAGTCAGCCTGCTCCTCAGAATGTGTCATTGTAATGGAGTGAGGAGGCTGGGAGGAAGGAGGAGCAGCAGCCAGAGGATTCAGAGTTGCAGCAGTCGACGGCGCAGAACTCTGGGTGTTCGATAGATTGCTGGATGCACTTTCTGCCATCCACGACAGGACCTGCTCACACTGCTCATTTTCTATTAAAGGTCTACCGCGTGGACCCATTAATTGTGAGATGAATGTGGGGACGCCAGAAACGTGCCTCTCTCCTAATCCCGCAGCAGTCAGCTGCGATACACCTGGATCAGGAGCTCGGCCTGTGCCCACACTCTGACTTGGGCCTCCGCGTCCTCGCCCGCGTCCACGTCCTCTAGGCCAACCCCTACCCCTCAGCATGGTGTATTACCAGTAGTGCAGAAACAGAACGCTGTAATTAAATGTGCCGCTTATTGGCCTGTGGTTGGAGGCTGACTTCGCTTACGGAACGCCAGGAAATAATTTTGCGCAAGCCTGCTGTAACACTTAGCTGGCTGCGTATGAATTAGGAGGACAACTACACCCAGCACAGACCCAGTACACTGAGGACAGTCACAGGCAGCCCAAATAGATTTTTTCCCCAAATGTTTTTGGAAAGGCCCACTGCCTATATTCAATAAATATATGTCTTCTGTCCCTGCCTCACCACTACTGGCCCTGGAGTATGTAAAATAACTGCAGACTGTTGCACTGTGGACAGGAATACAGCAGTGATGTAACAGCCAACACAGAGCCAGGAAAAAATTTTTGCGCAAGCCTGCTTTAACACTTAGCTGGCTGCGTATGAATTAGGAGGACAACTACACCCAGCACAGACCCAGTACACTGAGGACAGTCACAGGCAGCCCAAATAGATTTTTTTTCCCAAATGTTTTTGGAGAGGCCCACTGCCTATATTCAATAAATATATGTCTTCTGTCCCTGCCTAACCACCACTTCTGGCCCTGGAGTGTGTATAATTACTGCAGGACGCAATGCTCTGCATGGCCTATATACAAAAAAAAAAAAAAGTGCAACACTGCAAAAAGCAGCCTCCACACTACTGCACACGGTTAGATGTGGCCCTAAGAAGGACCGTTGGGGTTCTTGAAGCCTAAAATACTCCTAACACTCTCCCTATAGCAGCTCTGGCACCAACAGCACTTTCCCTCCTCTATGTCAGAATAAATCTGTGGCGAGCCGCAGGAGGGGCCGATTTTTATACTCGGGTGACACCTGATTTCGCCAGCCACTCACTGCAGGGGGGTGGTATAGGGCTTGAACGTCGCAGGGGGAAGTTATAATGCCTTCCCTGTCTTTCTATTGGCCAGAAAAGCGCGCTAACGTCTCAGAGATGAAAGTGAAAGTAACTCGAACATCGCGTGGTACTCGTCACGAGTAACGAGCATCTCGAACACGCTAATACTCGAACGAGTATCAAGCTCGGACGAGTACGTTTGCTCATCTCTATGCACCGCGATACTCGGCCCTCTTTTTGTTGCTAAAATTTTGGGAGGTATGGCACTGGTCAATCAAAGAAGTTGTAGACTAATGATGCAGTTTAATGCATAGTGTGCATCAGGTAGTCAGAAAAGCAATGCAGCCATCTTTGTTTCTCCAAGTCTGGAGGGTCACTTTAAAGTGGTGTTCCCATCTAAGCCAAACGTGTTTGAGATGAGAACACAGCTTTGTATGAGGTGGCTGAGTGGTTAGGATTATGGAAACAGTGTATTTCGCTGTGCTATGTTGATGGCATAAGTCCCATTGCCATGTATTGAAGTTATGGAAACAGCGCAATGAAGCCCAATTAGCTGTTTCATAATCCTGATCAACCCAAGCACCCTTGCATAGTAAGACCAAGGTTGGTAGGAGCCAGAAGAGGAGATTGGTGGGGGTACCATCGTTGGTACTCTAACCTATCCGAGTTTAACGGCATATGGTGTATGCCATACTCTGTTTTAATGATATCCAGAAAAGTGCTACTTGATCCAGCTGAATTCTATGAGAATTCTTGTACAGAAATACATAGGCTCCATTTGCATGTCCGCATTATGATGAGCTCTATAGGAAGGGAGGAGAATGTGCGTTCCACTGCCCCTTGACCATGTCAGCTCAGGCACAAAATGTATTGTTCCCTGTTACAGTTAATACATAAATACACCCCTGAGAGCTGGTACTATTTTTTTGCCCTTTGCTTTGTGTGAATTTCAACCTTGAGTGCTCAGTTACACGGGCGTTTTTTTGCCCGATATATATATATATATACCCAATGCTTTGCTATGGGATCGGTCACATGTCCGTTTTTTATGCGGATGTGCCGAAAATTATATGACACAACGATTCGCAGAACGCATGTAACTGCGTTCTGCGCAAATCAGTGTTCTCGCATGCGTGCTCAAGGGGACGGCGGCAGCAGTGCCGACCCCATTGAGAACATATACTAAACATCGTCCTCCTCTGCCACAGCTGTCACAGCTGTGGCAGGGGAGAACGATGTTCTCTCATTGAATTCAATGGAGCTGGCAATACAGCCGGCTCTATTGAAAGCAATGGGCTGCCGGCAATTGCTGTATTAATTTTCAGGGAAGGGCTTCAAATATAAGCCCTTCCTTGAAAAGCATCCAAAAAAAGTGTAAAAAATTAAAAGAATATATACTCTCCTTTTTGCAGCTGCCAGAAATCAGCCGCATCCAGACGACTCTTTTCCTGAACTGCTTTCTGTAGTATTCAGCAGCCGAGGATTTAAAATCCCTGCCTCTGATTGGTCTCAGTGCTCAGCCAATCAGAGGCAGCTCTCACTCACCCATTCATGAATTCCACAGTCATGCTGGCCAAGTTGGGAACACCCCTTTAATACATTTATAAGGGAAAAGTCACAAGAGGCAGTTGCATTGCAAAAATCCTATTGGGACTTGCAGAAACCCTTACACATGCTGCAGAAACAACCTATTTACATGGAGATCTGCAACAAAAGTACAGCAAGTGAATTGTAACAGAATATGAAGCAAGTGTTTTTCTAAACAAAGGACATTATATTTGTCTGCCATGTTTTAGATGTTAGAAGGAGGGATTCTACACCACTAGCATTTTTAAATGCTTTATTTTTATTTTTAGTGAGCTAAGTAGAGCTCCTCAGCACTTAGTAAAACAGTAAGGGAAAGATGCATTATACTTGAAATTGCTTTGCTATTTGTGGTAGTTATGTAGACAATTTTCCTGGAATTGATAACTGAAGATGAAAGACTAATAGAGAAGAAAGAAATTCTTCAATTGACAATACAATATTTTACTCAATTGACTTAAACCATTGGAATGTAAAGCAAAATGAGATTTAGCTCACAAAACTGCCAAGAACATCTATGGCAGCTTGTAAATGACTATAATTTTAGTCGTGACTATAGTAGTAAGTTGAAGGCAAATAAATGGCAATGCTAAGGGGAATCTAGTACTTTTGATTAAATTTACCTGTGTTTCTTCTGATTGAAATAAAAGAAAAGTGGAAATAATTGTTTCATTAAATGATACACAGAAAGATTTATAGATGTGGTGCTTTTTTATCTGTTACACTTTCTGAGAATTTTCCAAACAGGTAAAGGAGAATTAAACATTGTGCCTAGTTATAAAATGAATATTGTATGGTTGGAATATTATGTATATGTGATAGTGTTAATAGGGTTGTGCTCTTTATTATGTATCCATGAAATATATTCTTCTACTGGTAATGAGTCAAGTAAACTGTATGACCATAATTAGAGATGAGCGAGCACCCAAATGCTCGGGTCCGCGGTGTTCGAGTCAAGCTTTTTGTAAAATTCGAGAGCTCTACTCGAGTAACGAACCCCATTGACTACAATGGGAGATTCGAGCATTTTTGTATGTGGGACGCCAGGTCCCGAGTTTTTTTTTTCTTCTTCGTTCTCTCTCTCTTTTTCTTTCTCTCTCTCTCTCCTTCCCCCTCCTGCCTGCCAGACAAAAAATTTGCCATTGACGCGTGCTGCGTCGCAGCGGGGAGGGGACAAAATAGGCAAGTCACAGCAGGGAGGAGCCAAAAACTGGGGCGGTGTCGAACTCGGCTTGATTCTCGTTTGAGTAACGAGCACCATCGAGTACGCTAATACTTGAATGAGCATCAAGCTCGGCAGAGTATGTTCGCTCAACTCTAACCATAATCCTTTTGCTTGATTATATTCGACTACACTGTAATTTACAATTAATCGGTCGTTACACATAGTCAGATGGCTTCTTCTGAGGACAGAAGCTTCTTCAGGGTTCTGTAAAATGCTGATATATACTGTGTGCAATGTAAGTGAAATGGAGCCTCTTTTTAATGGCCAAGAGATCAATTTAACTTGGCACAGGTAGAGAGTAGTACCAAACACTACAGTACAAAACTTTAGGGACCAGTATGTAACGTAAGGGTTCTTGAGGGGTTCCTCTTTAAAAGAAGGAAATCACAAATTAAGTTTATTTCAAGCGAGTCAACTCTTCAATTCTTCACATACAGTGGCACAAATTCTTGATGGTTTTAGTACTCATATGAGGCACATTTTGAATTAGAATACATACAGAGTGATGATGTTGCTTGATGATTGGGAACTCAAACTATATCACATATAATGCTTAATGAGTGCATCACTCTCTCACTTGGGTCCCTACCAACTTTGTTTAAATCCACCCCAGGACTTCATTTCACACAGGCCTCCACTTTAAATACACTCCCTGATGTCTAAGCAGTGAATGGTCTCCACTGACTTAAACCCTGATTTTGTTAGAGCAATACCTACACTCCAGGTATATTTCGGTGTTTCATTATAAAAAGAATGAGATAAAGTACTTCACAGAACTAAGATACGTCACACTCAGTTTGGTGTAATTGAGATAATTCACCCTTATTATTGCTACGTCTCAATTTATAATGTTAAGTAAAACAAGAATATTTCTACCATGTGCAGTATTCTTCTTTATCATATATTTAAGAACGTGTTCTTGAAAAAATGGTGCTGATAACGTCAAGTTCGCCAGTCTGGATTTCTTGTCACAAGTTGCTTAATAACCAAGGTTGTTTTCCACCTCTTCGGCAAAGCTAAGATATTATGTCTGGAAATGCTCTAGTTATGGAAAATTACAAGTTTATGAAATGCCAGACTGAAGCATGTGAGATGGATACAAGATACAAAATGGATACACATTTGCTGCCCTAACATTTTCAAGAACCATTATCAATCAACTCCTGGCACTAATGATTCTATTCAGTCTGTTGTACCTCTGGACTAAACTGACCAGAACACACCTCAGGCCCAACTGTCTCATTGGTCAAACCATAGTTCCACTAGGCACCGAATGCAGACCATCCACACTTGTTCTGTTAGAGCCAAATCTTTATATTGTTTCACCTTCTAACAGCTCCTTCAAACATTGTGGGAGTGCAATGTACCATCATCACCACACCTCTGCCAGGCAGCATCAGGCCTTTCCTCCGCCTCTTCTGATATCCGTACCTCCTTCTGTAGCTCACAGCCAAGAAGACTGACATTCCCACAGTGACAGTAACAAAGCTCAGGCGTGCCGCTAGATTACTGCAGTCTGCAATCTAGATAAACCGCAATATAAAGCCATTATATACACAGTATAACATAAACAGAAAAAAAGAACCCCATAGTTTTCTTCTGGCAGGGCCAGAAGGGAAGGAGCACAAGTTTTACTGGAACACTTTTTGGACCCATGTTGCATTTGAATGGCTCCTGAAGTACCAGTACAGTAGAACTCCCCAAAAGTGACCCCAGTTTGTTAACCACACCCTATAGTGTATTTATCTAGGGGCATAAGAAATAGTAGTTTTGTTTGGGGATTTACTCATGTATCAATTTATAATGTTGGGGCATATGTAAGCTATGTGGAGTATATCATGGCATAATAATTTTTATTGGTAGGGATGCAAAAAATATAAATTCTTTTATTGTTTTAGGCCCCCTGTCCATGGCGTGATTTCGCCGGTGGTAAATTGCCGGAAAATCACGCCGGCGCGCTGGCCCGCCGGCCCCGTGTCCATGAGCAGAGAATGATTGCGATTCTCAGCATGCTGCGAATTGGGCTGACAGCGGGGATCTGCCAGCGGCTACTGCTCCCGGGCGGCGGCTCCCACAGCAGATACCACAATGCCCGTGGACAGGGGTCCGTACTAGTTTCCCTTTTATGGCAGTCACTGTGTGATATCAATTAAATGTTGAGCGCATATCGAGCACATATTACTTTTTGATTACTTTTTATTGCATTTTTGGGAGCTGAGATATATAAAAAAACACAACTCTGACACTGCTTTTATTTTTTCCACATGCTGTTCACCATGTGGTCTAAATTATATACTAACATTATTATATGGTTCAGTATGATTATTACAACACCAAATATAAAAACTTTTGTGATTTTGCAGATTTAAAGCCTTATTCATAGAATTTTTCTTTCTGGCATTGACATATTTGGAGGGCCATAACTTTTTTTCCATCTATGGAGCTGTGTGAGAGCTTATTTTTTTGTGGAATGAGTTGATGCGTTCTTTAGTACAATTTTAGGGTAAGTACAACTTTTTGATCTTTTTTATTCCATTTTTTAGTGGCGGGATAATCAAAACTACAATTTATGCATTTTTTAACTTTTTTATTTTGCAATCTTTACTATGTGGCATAAATGAGGTGTTCATTTTATTCTGTGGGCCAATACATTCACAGTAAATACCAACTTCATATAATTTGTTCATGTTTTACTACCTTTTTCACAAAAAAAGTTTTTCTTAAGATGCTGGGTCAACATGTTCTAAGGGTGGGTTCATATGAGTGTGTTTTGTGCGTACATAGGTGCGTACATACGTGCGCACTTATGTACGAGCAAAAACATATGTGTATGCAGCTGCGTGCAGTGTTTTCAATGGAGCCGCGGCTGCTGCCAGCGGCTCCATTGCAAACAATGCCTGCATTCCCTATGGTGCACGCATGTCCTATCTTTGCAGGCACGCACCTGCAAAGTACGGACATGTGAACACACCATAGGGAATGCATTGTTGTAAATACAAGCGTGTTTTTGTGCGTGCGTATGCACACACAAAAACATGCTCGTGTGAACCCACCCTAAGGCCTTAGTCAGACGGGCGTTTTTTTCCGCGATTTGCGCATGCGTCCGGCGATTTTATAAAACCATTGCTTTGCAATGGTATCGGACACATGAGCGCTTTTTATGCGCTCGTCCGATAAATTATAGAACAGAAATCGCAGATCGCACCTATCTGCGATCTGCGATTCCTGTTCTCTTCTCTATATGCGCTCAATGGGGCCGGCGGCAGCAGCGCCCACCCCATTGAGAACATATAGTAGACAAATCATTCTCCTCTGCCACAGCTGTAACAGCTGTGGCAGAGAAGAACGATGTTTGCCCATTGAATTCAATGGAGCCGGCAATACAGCCGGCTCCATTGAAAGCAATGGGCTGCCGGCGAGCGCGGGATGAATTGTCGGGAAGGGCTTAAATATATAAGCCCTTCCCTGCAATTCATCCAGAAATGTGTAAAAAATAAAAAAAATATATATACTCACCTTGTCCCGGCAGACGAAGTTCAGCGCGGCCGGCTGGCAGTGGGTGTGAGTGGGTGTGAGTGAGAGCTGCCCCTGATTGGCTCAGCGCTGAGCCAATCAGATGCAGGTCTCACTCACACCCATTCATGAATTCATGAATGGGTGTGAGTGAGAGCTGCCTCTGATTGGCTCAGCGCTAAGCCAATCAGGGGGCAGGTCTGACTCACACCCCCTTCACACCCACTGCAGGCCAGCCGCGCTGAACTCCGTCTGCCGGGACAAGGTGAGTATATATTTTTTTTTTATTTTTACACATTTCTGGATGAATTGCAGGAAAGGGCTTATATATTTAAGCCCTTCCCGACAATTCATCGTGAGATCGCCCGCAGCGCATTGCTTTCAATGGAGCCGGCTGTATTGCCGGCTCCATTGTATTCAATGCGCTGGACAGCTCCGGCCCATTTCTATTGAAACGCGGCTAGGAGCAGTTTTTTCGGGCGATTTCTCGGCCCCGGTCACGCGATTTGCGGATGCGCATCCGTCATGCGATCCGCAAATCGCGGCAAAAAACACCCGTGTGACTAAGGCCTAAGAGTCATACCTTTTTTTTTATTTTACAATCGACTTGTTTTGAAGCTTTTTTGTGTGAGATAAGCTTACATTTTCTTAAAGGGGTTGTCCCGCGGCAGCAAGTGGGTCTATACACTTCTGTATGGCCATATTAATGCACTTTGTAATGTACATTGTGCATTAATTATGAGCCATACAGAAGTTATAAAAAGTTTTTCACTTACCTGCTCCGTTGCTGGCGTCCTCGTCTCCATGGTTGCCGTCTAATTTTCGCCGTCTAATGGCCAAATTAGACGCGCTTGCGCAGTCCGGGTCTTCTTATCTTCTCAATGGGGCTCCGTGTAGCTCCGTGTAGCTCCGCCCCGTCACGTGCCGATTGCAGCCAATCAGGAGGCTGGAATCGACAATGGACCGCACAGAAGCCCTGCGGTCCACGGAGGGAGAAGATGCCGGCGGCCATCTTCACCGGGTAAGTTAGAAGTCACCGGAGCGCGGGGATTAAGGTAAGCGCTGTCCGGTGATCTTTTTTAACCCCTGCATCGGGGTTGTCTCGCGCCGAACGGGGGGGGGGTTGAAAAAAAAAAAAAACCCGTTTCGGCGCGGGACAACCCCTTTAAGTACTGTTTTGGTTACAGAAGATTTTTTGATCGCTTTTTATTGCATGATTAGAGTTGAGATGCTATCTGACTTTTTTTATTTTCTTTTCTTTACTCTGTTCACTGTGCAATATAAGTAAGGTTACCTTTATTTTGCAGGTCAGTACCATTACAGAAATGCCAAATTTATATAGTTTTTTCATGTTTTACTACTTTTGTATAATTAAAGCATTTTTCATGGAAACAAAAAAAATTTATTGCCCTATTCTAATAACCATAACTTTTAAAAAAAATTTCCATAGATGGAGCTGTAGAAGAGCTTGTTTTATTCAGAATGTGAGGACTTTTTCAGTGGCAACACTTTTGTGTACATCAGATCACTTTTTTATCTTTAACCTTCTTATGGTGTTTACTATGTGGGCTAAATAACATGATCACTTTATAGTTCAAGTTGTTAAAAACGCGACAATACCAATTTTATGGCCTTTTTTTTAATGGGGATGGGTATTTCAGATAATAAACAGCATCTTCATGAAATGTTTTTAAAAATAATTTTTACTTGAATATTTTAATACCTAGTGATTTGCCAAAAAAATTAGCAATTCTGAGAAAGTTTGATTGAGGTTTACTTTAAAGGAGATGTCCCGCGCCGAAACGGGTTTTTTTTTTTTTAAACCCCCCCCCCGTTCGGCGCGAGACAACCCCGATGCAGGGGTTAAAAAAACCACCCGCACAGCGCTTACCTGAATCCCGGCGCTCCGGTGACTTCTCTACTCACCGCTGAAGATGGCCTCTTCCTCCGTGGACCGCAGCTCTTCTGTGCGGTCCACTGCCGATTCCAGCCTCCTGATTGGCTGGAATCGGCACGTGACGGGGCGGAGCTACACGGAGCTACACGGAGCCCCATAGAGAACAGCAGAAGACCCGGACTGCGCAAGCGCGGCTAATTTGGCCATCGGAGGCCAAAAATTAGTCGGCACCATGGAGACCAGGACGCTAGCAACGGAGCAGGTAAGTAAAAAACTTTTTATAACTTCTGTATGGCTCATAATTAATGCACAATGTATATTACAAAGTGCATTATTATGGCCATACAGAAGTGTATAACCCCACTTGCTGCCTCGGGACATCTCCTTTAAGTAAAAACTAAAAGTTAATTTTATCTGTGTATCATAAGGATTATGATGATAGCAAATGTATGTAGATTTTTTATGTTTTACAACTTTTATATAATATATATATTTTTTTACAAAATAACTTTCTGTTACTGTATTCCAAGACCCATAACATTTTTATTTTTGCATTGGTTTACTGTAGCTTTATGAACTTAAAGGAGATGTCCCGCGCCGAAACGGGTTTTTTTTTTTTTAAACCCCCCCCCCGTTCGGCGCGAGACAACCCCGATGCAGGGGTTAAAAAAACCACCCGCACAGCGCTTACCTGAATCCCGGCGGTCCGGTGACTTCAATACTTACCGCTGAAGATGGCCGCCGGGATCCTCTATCTTCGTGGACCGCAGCTCTTCTGTGCGGTCCACTGCCGATTCCAGCCTCCTGATTGGCTGGAATCGGCACGTGACGGGGCGGAGCTACACGGAGCTACACGGAGCCCCATAGAGAACAGCAGAAGACCCGGACTGCGCAAGCGCGGCTAATTTGGCCATCGGAGGCCAAAAATTAGTCGGCACCATGGAGACCAGGACGCTAGCAACGGAGCAGGTAAGTAAAAAACTTTTTATAACTTCTGTATGGCTCATAATTAATGCACAATGTATATTACAAAGTGCATTATTATGGCCATACAGAAGTGTATAACCCCACTTGCTGCCTCGGGACATCTCCTTTAATGTCTTTTGTGTGATGTCTTCTAGTTTTTATTGGTACCACTCTGTATATTATTCAATTACTTTTTTAATCTTGTTTTTGGGTGTTGAGACAAGCAAAAAAAACACTATTGTGGCATTGTTTTTTGCCTTTTCTCTTATGGAATTTATTATAAAGTACGAATATGGAAATATGATTTTTGAGTAGTTTTTTACATTTTGTCTTTCACAGTAATGCAAGATTGCACAAGAAAAAAGTTTTCTTTTCTTTTCCCTTTTTTTCTAAACGCTTTATTTGACGTTGTTTCTAGTGTGTTTTTAGTATCATTAGGGATCTTGAACCTACAATCATTTGATCACTTGTATACTTGATCACTGTAATACTTCTTGTATTGCTTTAGGTGGGGTCTAATAAGTTCTTGTACATTACAGACCTCAGGGCCATTTTTAAGCCCCTAGGTGGCATCAAGTTGTGGAGGAGCCAATGGAGGGGAAACCCCACCTCCTGCAAAACCACTGAGGTGCTGCGGTCAGAATTGATATTTGCATCTGAGGGATTAATTGGCTGGGATTGGAGTTAATTCCAATCCTAGCCATGGCAGCACAGTGTCAGCTGTATATTACATCTGACACTCACTGTACAAGTTATCTCTTTATTCATAGATATGCAGAAGGAATAACAAAAGAACAGCACAACATAGAATTGTGAAGAAATAGCTCCAAAATATTTCATGGAGAATAGAACTATTTACTAAAACATATATATCAGAAGTGATGACACGTTCTCTTTGGTTCTGAAATATAGAATAAGGGTCTGTACATCAAATGGCTCCTCAATGGTGTATTTGAAAATAGGTTTACAAACTGCTCCAATTTCAGGACAATCCCAGGACCAGAGGGAGAAGGTGGTATATTACCTTCTCTGCCATCCCTCGGATATGCCAATTCCAGGTAACATCTTCAGCCATTCAAAATGGCCACTGCAATTTTCTATCTACTTAATGCACACTGTATAATGCTCTCTGATTGGCACTGATCCCATGAGTTACGTTGGCCAATTAGAAAGCAGGTATAGTGCATTTGCAGTTAGCACTACCAATGCAGTAAGAGGTTTAGGTATTCTGAAGATTGCGTTAGAGATCCTGGATGGTCGAAAATGGCATCTGGAACTGGAAGACTGGAGGGCCAGCAGAGCAGAATAACTGCAGGTAATATTTCCCCTCCCTTTGGTCCAGAGAAAGAATTTCGTCCTGAAACCAAATAATTAAGCAGTGCACCCCTTAAACAATACTTGTCTGTATATATAATACTCTTAAAAGCAAGTAGTATAGTTAAAGCCCAGTGAGACTTGGCTGACTTCATTTCCAGAAGATGAAAAATAACTATGAAAGTAGTATTCCAAAACTCCACTGTCCATTACATTTTTTCAGGATGATGAATGTTATTGTTCAAGGCAAATCTATCATTGGTCACTGGAGGAATAAAATGACAGGGAAAAGTTATGGTTAGTTGGCTCCATATCTTGTGACATTATACATAAAAGTAATTGAAGTACAACAAATGCCGCTGTTTTGTTGTCCTGCTCGTCTATTTGTTTTAGGAATCTGACAAGATGGATACAGATAATACTGAGCTGCTGCATATTGTGTTCAGGGAATGATTCCCTCTAATAACATATCAATAATAATGAGATTGGCTTTTCATATCCATCAAGCTGCATCTAGTCAAACCTAATACTTTCTTTACAGAAGAGCAGTCACTTGTATGATGAAGACAGTTAACTAATGACAGTGACATGTTTATAGGCAATCCGGTAGAAGTAAAACAAATGCAATCTCTGTACCTTCAAACACGACTAATAGTTACATTTAATATATGTTATGGGCTTTTAACTCCTGCATATTGGGAATTATAGGATATGTGACAGCTATGAACTCTTGATCATTGAGAAAAACTTTAAGACATGATGCTGTAATGGAAATATTTTTATGGCTATTTTGTAGCCATTAATCCTTGATTCTATATGTATATACATATCTGAACAGGCTTTAATATATCAAGTAGGCCCCACATTCTAAGGAACTAACCCCAGACCTGTTCTACCTGTTTATCATGTGGAAGTAAGAGAATGGCTTTGATGTTTGTTATAACACCAATCAGTCTGTCTTTGTGGAGCCAGCATATACATATCTATTGTCTAGGAGGTAGACCTTGTTTGACTAGATCTTATCACTCTGTAGAACCAGGCCAATTCTAGAGTTTGGTAACATCTTTGTTTTATGACGATACAAAGCTTGGGTATGACTAAGCAAGTTTTAGTGTATAAAATAGGACAAAAATTGTAATAGATCAGAAGCATCTTGTACCTGTAAGGAGATGATCTCCTACAGTGTTGGTCCATGGAACCCGTCTGCCCGTCACTGTGGCTTCTCCAGTGAAAGATGAACTCCAGGCAGAAATGTTTAAGGAAGGCTCCTACTTGTTAACGGATGCAGTTTGTATGTTGTAAGTATGTCTTGTAAGTCTTTTGTATTGTAAAGTGTGTTTATGTTTTATCACTTGCTGTATGTATTTTACCTGCAGAGAATCACTGTAAACATTTACGCAATATCACCTGGTTTTATGTAAATTTGTTTTATCATAATCATTTGTATTAATAAATTGTGTTGTATCAACCCACTTGTCCTTCTTTAAAGCCGTATCCGAACTTGTTGTTTGCCAGTTGGCAAAACAGATGCTTACGAGGGGGCGGAGCCTGGCCGCAGAGCAACATGGCTGCTTGAGACCGGAGCTCCCTCAGCACAGCGCTCCCCGAGGTCTCCCCGCTTCATCCACAGCTGCAGAAATGAGAAGGATCGCGAGGGACAAGGGAGAACAACCCTGCACCCCCAAATCATCCAAAAATCAGACAGGCATGCAGCGCTACCTGAAGGAGCGAGGCTCCCGCTCTCCACATCTGTCCTCCAAGATGGCACCTGCTCAGGGACCTGCTGCATCTCACAGTAAGGAGGGGGACCTTTCCTCAGATGAGGAGGACTCTGAGAGTGTGTCCCGAGGTTTTATGAGGGAGTTAATATCTAATGCCCTTAACCCTATCATGGCTGATCTCACAGAAATAAAAGAAGATATCAAACAGATGGGCCGCAGGGTAGAAGATTTAGAGACTGCCTCAGCCTCCTATACCTCCCATGCTTTAGCTACTGCCAATATACTAAAAGAACATCATGACTGTCTGAACCGTGCACTTATCCTCCAGGAGGACCTGGAAAACCGCAACAGGAGATGCAATCTGCGATTCAAGGGACTCCCTGAGACCTGGGCCACTGAGTCTCTGCACAAGGTGACCTCAGAAATTTTTGTACAGCTCCTTGGTGCAGACAGAGCAGCCTCAATAACCATTGAAAGGGTGCACAGGGCTCTCAGACCCCCCCCCCTCCCCCTGCAGATCCTCCCCGGGATGTAGTCTGCAAACTGCTGTCTTTCCAGGACACTTCTGCTGCACTAAAAGCTGCAAGACTCAGCAAAGGGGTTAGGTACGGGGATTCCCCTATTCAGATTTACCAAGACCTTTCCCCGGCCACCCTAGCAAAACGCCGCATCCTCCGCCCCCTCCTGGAGGCTCTAAGAGCGAGGGACATACGTTATGCCTGGCTGTTTCCCTTCGGCATCAGCATATTTTATAAAAGCTGCAGACTCATTGTCCGCTCCCCAGAGGATCTTAGCAGCTGCTGGGAGCACCTGGAGATGGACCCTATAGAATTGCCTTGTTGGCTACCTCTCCCTGAGTTTCCAAGCCTGCTTAAGCTTTCTCCACCTGAAGCATGGCAGGTGGCTGGTAATTCTAAGTCCCCCAAAGGAAAAAGAAAGAAGATGAAGGAACCTCCAACCATTCAGGATACCTGAGCAAGAAGGCGCACCTTCTTCTTTCCTTTGTCTGATGTTGCACTCAGCTGGACTGCCCTCAAGGACCTAGTTTTCAGGACTGTTCGAAGCAACGTGTCTGTCTGATTTCACCCCTTTGACCAGGCCCTATGGGGTCTCGGTACCCATCAAGTGGTCCAGAGAAGATAGGCATTGCCCTCTCTACTCATCAGCCCAGCTGACTTGTGCATTGCTGTTGCATTGTTTAACTTTTGTCTTCTCCCTCTCCCTCTCCTTTTCCTTTCTCTTCTTTAAGAAGGTTTCCTCTTTCCGCGACTGTTACATCTGTTCATTCAATGTTAAATGACCCGGTGAGCGCCTGTCTGACCAGGCTGATTTCATAGTTGTCTGTCCTTTGATTTTAAAGCACAGACAACTCGCTCCCACTTAGACCTTAGTCCACACCCACCTGGACTGGGTGTCACTAATTTACTATCTGTTCACGTGATTGTAATTTTTGTCTGTCCGTCTCCTACTCCTACCACCCATCCACCCCTATACCCCAACCTCCCCCTCCCTCTCTTTTCCTTACCACCCCTCCTGCTCTCCGAGTCCACTCCCTTTAGCCTCTGTCCGCATTTTGGCTAAAGTAGAGGTAAATCATGCTCTGTACGACATAGTTTGTCAAGCGGGTAACTCTTCTTCCTCTTCTTCCCTTCAAGCAGGAGAAATACTCGTCTGCTCTGTCCTGGCAACATGAAGGACCTCCTTCACGTCACCACACTTAACGTCAATGGCTTGAATTCCCCAGCTAAGAGGCACCACATAGCATTGCTGTTAAAGAGATACGGTTCCGGAGTCGTGTTCCTGCAGGAGACCCACTTCAGGGGAGACAGATGCCTGGCCCTACCGGGTAAGCAGTATCCACTCGCCTTCCACAACTCTCACCCATCATCCGCCTCAAAAGGGGTCTCCACCTTGCTACACAAATCACTCAATTTCACTTGCGAGGCTCGCCACTCGGATGAGGAAGGTAGGGTTCTCTTCCTGAGAGGACTGCTTAACAATACCAAAATAACCCTTGCAAACTTATATACTCCAAATACCGACCAGGTAGCTTGGCTGACTAAACACTTAGAGACACTTAAACACTTCGCTAATGGCCTGATTATTCTCGGCGGCGACCTAAATCTCACTCTCTGTCCCCTGCTAGACTCCTCGGTAGGGAAATCGCACATATCCCAGAGGAAACTAAGCAAACTCATTCGTTCCCTCTCCGAGTTGGATCTGGTAGACAGCTGGAGATCTCTGAACCCGACTTCTAGGGATTACACCTTCCTATCGTGGGTCCACTCCTCCTTCCAACGCCTTGATTATGTATTTGTGTCCTCCCCCCTCCTCCAACATGTAGAAAAGGCCTCAATCGACCCTATAGTAATTTCGGACCAGGCTCCGGTCCATCTGGACCTACACCTTCCGAACCTCCTCCCTCGTGAATGGCGCTGGAGACTCAACCCCTCCCTTCTGGACTCAGAAGAGGAAAGACTGCAGCTTAAGGAAAGGCTAGAAGAATTCTTTCAACTAAATAAGTCAGACGATATCCCTCCCCCTGTAATATGGGAGGCCCATAAGGCCTTTACAAGAGGTCTCTTGATTGCTGCTGGTTCTAGAGCAAAGAAAAAACAGGAAAAAGAAATCGACCACAAAGTATCTCAAATCTCCAAACTTGAACGCGTTGTGAAACTTTCCCTGTGTAAGACCTCTTCTGAGGAATTGGCGTCCCTTAGAAGGGAACTCAAACTCATACTTGAATCCAAGTACAACAAAAAACACCTTTACCTCAGACATGTCACCTATGCACAGGGGAACAAGGGTAGTAGATATACGTCTGCACTTATTAAAAAGGCCCGAACTAGAAATTTCATTAAAACTATTAAAACCGCAGAAGGCCATAGAGTTTCCTCCACACCCGAAATCGCTAGGGAATTCCAAAGTTTCTTCTCCCGCCTTTACAATCTTCGCGATCCCCTCTCCCCCGACGCTACTATCAACTTCAAGAAACAGGTTGACTCTTTCCTCAAAGAACTCGACCTCCCTAAATTAGATGAGGAAGAGGCTGCCTCCCTTTTGACTCCCATTACCTCCCAGGAAATTGAAGATCTCATTAGTACTTCTCCTCCGGGCAAAAGCCCAGGCGCAGACGGCTTCCCCCTTATATATTATAAAACATTTAAAACCACTCTTATACCAAAGCTAACCGAGCTCTTTAACTCACTCCTCCAGGGAACTCCCCTCCCAAGACAGGCGCAGGAAGCTCATATTGCTCTTGTCTTTAAGGAAAACAAGGACCCTGAATCCTGCAGGAGCTATTGCCCTATTTCCCTCATTAACTTCGATATGAAGCTCTGGGCCAAGATTCTGACAAAACGACTTGAAAAATTCATCACTAAACTAATCAACCCAGAACAATCGGGCTTCCTTAAGGGAAGGGAGGGCAGAGACGGTTGCCTCAGGCTCCTCCATGCAGCGAAATACTCCCAAACACATAATATACCTCTCGCCTTTGTCGGCACAGACGCCGAAAAGGCGTTTGACCAAGTCAATTGGCTGTACATGGAGCAAGCTCTGAGGCAGTTTAACATCCCGCCGGAATTTGTTTCAGCAATATTTTCCCTATATGCGATGCCCCACGCGTGACTCAAAATTAACAACTCACTTTCCCCCGCATTTAATATAAATAACGGCACAAGGCAGGGGTGCCCCCTATCCCCTACTTTATTCATACTGGCACTTGAACCCTTCCTTCAAAAAATCAGACTAGACCCCCTGATACAAGGACTAAGAGTAGGGGGAGAGACCCTCACGGCCACTGCCTATGCAGACGATATTATATTCCTCATTACAAATCCAGAATCTGGCCTCCCCCGTCTCATCTCCCTTCTCGAGAACTTTGGGACCCTTTCCAACTTTAAAATTAACCTGGCCAAGTCGACAGCCTTAAATATTTCAATACCTCTCAATCGCTTTAAGGCCATTAAAAATAGATCCCCACTTGCCTGGACGGACACAAACATGGAATTTCTGGGCATTAAGCTTACAAAAAAAGCTGATGACCTGTACCAGACTAACTTCCCCCCGCTATTGCCAAAAATTAAAAAAT
Source organism: Eleutherodactylus coqui (assembly GCF_035609145.1). NCBI lineage: Eukaryota > Metazoa > Chordata > Amphibia > Anura > Eleutherodactylidae > Eleutherodactylus > Eleutherodactylus coqui. The sequence continues at coordinate 48,714,901 of NC_089847.1, read as the reverse complement.
TACTGCGATCCTATGATCTGCCGTTCATATCTTGGCTAGGAAGAAAAAATATATTAAAATCTTACATTATCCCTATTATCCTATACAAAATAAGACTTCTTCCGATCCACATCCCCTCCAGTTTTTTCAAGGCTCTACGCACAATTTTTTCCAGATACCTATGGTCGGGCAAGAGACCCAGGCTTGCTCACTGTCTACTCATCAAGAGGCGATCTGAAGGTGGAGTGGACCTGCCATGCCCCCGGGAGCTTTATTTGGCTACCCAGCTCAACCACTGGTTGGAGCTGGTCCACCCGATTAAGGACCCTATGATCCAGTCCCTGGCTAGGGGAGCCTATGGTCCCACCTTCTTTGAGGATATGTGGTTCCCGCGGGGGAAAGGTAGGGGAAGACAGAGAAGCAACCCCCTTTTAAGAGGTGTAATAGAAACCTGGGCAATGCTAGGGAAGAATCTCGCCCCTGGTCCTTCCCCATTTGCACCCCTGTCAGCATTACATAGATTCATGGGCCTATTGATAGACTCTTGCTCCGCGGGAGTCTGGAAGACCCTAGACGGTAAAAACTTTCAAGATGCTTTGTCCCTAGCAAATGCGGCCCCCCTTTCCTCCCTAGAGGACCTTCTCCCGGGTCGCACGTTCTCGTTCCTCATCTCTACCCATCTGCTGAAAGTCCTAAATGACTTTCTGAAATCACACAAAACCCCCAGACCACTCACCCCATTTGAATCGGTAATTGAGGGGCTTTCCCCCAATTCTAGAAAAATATCTTACATCCGCAAACACTTTATTTCCCCCTCAAAGCCTGCGAAGCCTACCTTCCTCACCTCGTGGGAGAGAGAACTTCATATAGCATTATCTCCTAGTGAGACTAAGCTCATATTAAAGACTGCATTTGGCCTCTCTCCTTGCGTCACCTCTCAGGAATCACATTACAAACTTCTAGCAAGGTGGTATAGAACCCCACAATGGCTTTATGACCACAATCTAGCTACATTAGACAGTTGCTGGAGATGCGAGATGGATACTGGTTCATATCTACATATATGGTGGGAATGTCCCCGTATAACTCCCTTTTGGAGAGACGTGGGCGAGATTCTGAAAAAGCTTTCACCTGGTCTGTCGCTCTCCCCTGGGGTGGTTCTCCTGTGGAGACCGACCTCTACCTTTCACCCCATCAAACACAAATTGATCGCTCTGCTATTGGACACTGCCAAGGCCCTAATTCCCTTGCATTGGAAACAAAAAGAGCCTCCCACTGTCGACTTGTGGAGGGATAGAGTTAACCTCCTCGCTAACCTAGAGGAGCTTTCAAGCTGGGCGAATGGGACCCATGATAAATTTATTGAGACACTAGTGTACCCGTCGCGCGTTGCCGCGAAGACATACATACATACATTCGTTTTTATATATCTAGATAACAACCAATCACAGCGCAGCTTTCAAGTTACCTCAGCGGTATAATATATAACAACCAATCACAGCACAGCAGCTTTCATGTTACCTGAGCAGTATAATATATAGCAACCAATCACAGCACAGCTTTCATGTTACCTCAGCGGGATAATATATAGCAACCAATCACAGCACAGCTTTCATGTTACCTCAGCAGTATAAGAAATAGCAACCAATCAGAGCACAGCTTTCATTTTACCTCAGCAGTATACGAAATTGCAACCAATCACAGCACAGCTTTCATTTTACCTCAGCATTCTCAATATCCAGCAATTGTCTTGCGAAACGTTTGGCGGATGCATCATTTTGTAGTTGAACACGCATCCCGTTGCTCGTAATGCCTTTTGCTTTTGTGCTTGAGATGGAAATCAAACGATCTTTGTCTGGGGGGCATAACTGTCGACGATGCTCGCAGGATAGTGGTACTATGCCTATAATCTTCCCAGGTGTGTACTCAACAACTTCCCAAAGTTTCATGGCGATTAGATGAATGGTGTAGTAGCGCAAAAAGGACAGACAGACAGACATACATTCCTTTTTATATATATAGATGACATCAGGAAGTGAGAAAATTAGATTCCGTACGTAAAATTTGGATGCTAATTATTTTGCGCTTAGAATTGAATAATTGAGTTGGGACCTATTACCTTTTCCTATTTATGACATAATCAATGCTTGTGCCAAATTTCAAGTTTCTATGACATTGGGAAGTGAGAAAATTACATTCCGTACGTAAAATTTGGATGCTAATTCTTTGGCGCTTAGAATTGAATAATTGAGTTGGGACCCATTAACTTTTCCTATTTATGACATAATCAATGCTCATGCCAAATTTCAAGTTTCTATGACATTGGGAAGCGAGAAAATTAGATTCCGTACGTAAAATTTGGACACTAATTCTTTGGCGCTTAGAATTGAATAATCGAGTTGGGACCCATTAACTTTACCTATTTATGACATAATCAATGCTTGTGCCAAATTTCAAGTTTCTATGACATTGGAAAGTGAGAAAATTACATTCCGTACGTAAAATTTGGACGCTAAATCTTTTGCGCTTAGAATTGAATAATCGAGTTGGGACCCATTAGCTTTTCGTATTTATGACATAATCCATGCTCGTGCCAAATTTCAAGTTTCTATGACATAGGGAAGTGAGAAAATTAGATTCCGTGCGTAAAATTTGGACGCTAATTCTTTTGCGCATAGAATTGAATAATCGAGGTGGGACCTATTAGCTTTTCCTATTTATGACATAATCAATGCTCATGCCAAATTTCATGTTTCTATGACATTATGAAGTGAGAAAATTAGATTCCGTACGTAAAATTTGGACGTTAATTCTTTTGCGCTTAGAATTGAATAATCGAGTTGGGACCCATTAGCATTTCCTATTTATGACATAATCAATGCTCGTTCTAAATTTCAAGTTTCTATGACATTGGGAAGTGAGAAAATTAGATTCCATACGTAAAATTTGGACGCTAATTCTTTGGCGCTTAGAATTGAATAATCAGGTTTGGACTCATTACATTTTCCTATTTATGACATAATCATGGCTCGTGCCAAATTTCAAGTTTCTATGACATTGGGAAGTGAGAGAATTAGATTCCGTACGTAAAATTTGGACGCTAATTCTTTTGCGCTTAGAATTGAATAATCGAGTTGGGACCAATTAGATTTTCCTATTTATGACATAATCAATGCTCATGCCAAATTTCAAGTTTCTATGACATTGGGATGCGAGAAAATTAGATTCCGTACGTAAAATTTGGACGCTAATTCTTTGACGCTTAGAATTGAATAATCGAGTTGGGACCCATTACCTTTTCCTATTTATGACATAATCAATGCTCGTGCCAAATTTTATGTTTCTACGACATCGCGAAGTGAGAGAATTAGTGGCAATGATGGAAATCAAACGATCTACGTGGGGGGGGGGCGTAACTGTCGACGACGCTCGCACGTGCGCCATTTATCATAGCATAATTGTACTATGCCTATAATCTTCCCAGGAGTGTACTCAACAACTTCCCAAAGTTTCATGGCGATCGGATGAATGGTGTAGTAGCGCATAAAGGACAAACAGACAGACAGACAGACACGCAGACATACATTCAATTTTATATATATAGATGGGCCCCCTGGCGAGCAGTGGGGTACGTCCGTCCTGGAGCCAACGTGGAGCAGACGATAACCTGAGATCCTTGCACTGACCCTGTACAATGTAAGTACTTTGGGCCTCCACGTAATCCCAACTCCCCCCGCCGTCACCCCCCCTCTTAGAGGCTTCTCCTTTCTGGAATTCATCCGCTGACCGCCTTTTCTCTGATACGCTCTATGTTAAACCCCATGGAGCAGACTGAGCTTCTTAACCCAACCCAACCCCTCCCCCCTCTCCCTACTCCCACCCCTTCCTTGCCCCCCCTAGCCCCTGCCCCCGTTTGTTTCCCCCTTTTCTCTTATGTATAAGGGGTCTACGTCTTTGTTTATCTCTCCTTTTGAAAATGTTTTCTTGTGCCCTGGCGCATCGTTTAAGTTAATTCCCGCATTGGAATTGCGTGCTAGCTCAAGCTTTTATTTGCTTCACTAAGAGCATATATTATGTTTTGACGAGCCGGGTGGATACCATGCTCAGACCCATTCTGTGTTTGTATGTATGTTTATATGAAAAATTTCAATAAATACTGATTTAAAAAAAAAAAAAAAGACATGATGCTTACAGCTAACTCTTTAACTGTGAGGGTTCTGTATACAATATGGGCCTCACGCTGTATATTGGGTTTTAAAGGGGGTATCATCGCAACAAACCCTTCCATAGATTGAAGTCAACTCAAACATCCACTGCCTGACTTCAGAAATCCCCTGTGATTAATGGTTATCCATTTGCAGCAGCTTCTGAGGAATGCATGGTATGCTGTACCTTACTCCGGTAGTCATATCAATGGCGGGCAAGGTTGATCATGAGCTGGATGTATTGGAGCATTAGAGACTAACTTTATAGGCTTCTCTCCATTCTGACTAATAGAGAGAGATTCTTAAAAGGAGAATGGCGCTATCAATGATGTTCATATATCATAAAAATACTTATGTAAAGAAGTTTATATTTGTGAGACAACCCCATTATGTTGACCCTGAGGAAAACAAAAGTATAACCCTGTGTCATTTAAAGCCTCACTCCCAAGTCTGGCCATGTGTTACTTTCTCCCTCTGGTGTGTTAATGAAACACCAAGGGAAACTGATACCAGAACTGATCTCATTACTCTCTATGGGACCAATTTTGGCATATGGCACATCAGTTGTTGCGCTTCCTCAATAACACGGACGGCAATATTTTTTCATCTGACTATTACAGCTAATAGATGCTGAACCTGTGCACAAAAATGTCATGAGTTGTGTCCAGCTCAGGCGTAAAATAACTGTAGGTTATGTGAACCATGCCTAAGACTTTGTTCAGACTAGCGTCATGGCTTTTGTTTATAATACTGATGGTAACCTGTTTTACAGCACTGAAGAATATATATGCACTACAACTGCAATTAAACTAAGGCCCGGTTCGCATCTGTGTTGGAACCTCCAGTCAGTGTTTCCGTAACAGATCAGTACAAAATACCAAAAGAAAAAACACTACAGGCAGCACTTTTTTCTTCCAGTAAGATGACGGGCAGCTGAGTGGAAACCAAATGACCCCCATTATAGCCTATGCGGTCCGATTGGTGCTGTTTGGTTCTGTCATGAGATGGTCCCATTGACCAGGAGATTCCCCTCTCCTGTTTCCCGAACAAAGCAAGAAAATGGAATCCCGATATCGAACTCGCCCGTGTGAAGTTAGCTTTAGGCTGCTTTAACACATGGCATTTTTTTGTTGCAGCTTTTAATTTTGGTTGTTCTGTAATTAACTCCTTAACACTACAGGACATACATTTACATCCTGGAGTTTGGAGTATGTATGGAGGGGAATTAGGAGTCGATCCCACTCCATACAATGCGGGTACTGGCTGTTTCTTACAGCCGAAACCCGCCCGCAACAGTTCCAATAAGCAGCACCCCTGATTAGAGCTGTTAACCCTTTAATTGCCGTTGTCAATTCTGATAGCGGCAATTTAATGCCCCAATCGATATTTGGGAGTCCCGCACTGCCCCTTGCGATCAGATTGTGAGGTGCGTTGTGTTGTTGCCATGGCAGCTGGGAGCCTTCTGAAAGGCCCCAGGGCTGCCATTGCAGGTGGCCTATCCTTCGAGGCCAGTGTCTTTGGTACTCAGTAAAACACCTTTTGCTGTAATCACCCTCTGCAAACATGATGCATAGCCAGACAGTAGCTTCTGACAGAGTTTCGGAGGAATCTTAGCCCATTTCTCATTAGCAGTGGCTTAGAGTTGACTAACATTCTTGGATTGCAACCACCTTCTTCAAAACCACCAGAGGTTTTCTATTGGGTTCAAGTCAGACTGTGATAGCCACTCCAGAATCTTACAGGATTTCTTCTCGAACCAAATCTTGGGGGTCTTTGAGGTATGCTTGGGATCATTGTCCTGTTGGAAGGTCCAGTGATGGCCAAAACCTCAACTTACTAAGTTTATATGGAGCGGGGTGAAGGTGAAGTGCAAAATGAAGACTTCGAACATCAACCAATTGACTCTTGTATGGAGCGGGATTGGCTAATGATCCCGCTGCATATAAACTCTGCACACCCAGGATGTAAATGTACACCCTATGGTGTTAAGGGGTTAATGAGAACTTTTTACTTAATAATCATATTTAATATAATTTATGTTATATGTTTTTCTTGCCTGACAAGGAAACATCAACTTTTAATATTTCAATAATGCATTGGAATACTTTTGGAACCCTTAAATGCCTGATTCCAATATATCAGAGCTAGTGATGAGCGAGTATACTCGCTAAGGCACTTTACTCGAGCGAGTAGTGCCTTAGCCGAGTATCTCCCCGCTCGCCTCTAAAGATTCGGGGGGCGGGGAGCGGCGGGGGAGAGCAGGGAGGAATGGAGGGGAGATCTCTCTCTCTCCCCCCCTGCTCCCCGCCGCAACTCACCTGTCACCCGCGGCAGCCCCCGAATCTTTAGAGACGAGCGGGGAGATACTCGGCTAAGGCACTACTCGCTCGGGTAAAGCGCCTTAGCGAGTATACTCGCTCATCTCTAATCAGAGCCTATGTAATATAAAGTAATATATTTTATCGTAGCTACAGGAAATTAATCTACACTGCTCACTGCTTCTATAGTGTTATGTATGTTGCAGTTATTTATGAGCGTGTTTTAGGTAGTAGAATCAGCAGTCTTTCCTGTGCAGAGTGGATACAAGAATATGGCAGTGAAAAGATGGGCATTTTCAGCGCACTGGACAGATGCGAGGCTTCTCAGCATTCAAGAGAAACCTTATTTGGCTACACGTTTCAATGTTGGCCTGACATCTTCCTCTGGCCTTTGATAATCAGAAAGTATACACCGAAATTTAAAAAATGCAGTTTTTTGGCTGGTTTTAAATCGGTGTATACTTTCTGATTATATCAAAAACAGGATAGGATGCCATGGTGGCACTAAAACGTGTGGTCAAATAAAGCTCCTCTTGAATCCTGAAGAGCCTTGCATCTGTCGAGAGTTCTGAGAATCCCCATAATAACACTGCTATATTCTTCTGCATGTCCACTGAGGCTTCTGCTGGTCCGTTGAGGGAAGACTGCTGCTGCTACTCACAGGCATTCTTTGTATTGTGCTCTTGCACTGTCTATACCTATGCAGGTACCATTATTCCTTATTACTTACTGTTGTTCTCTGTTATCAACTCACTAATCAATTGTTTGCTGAGTTGAGGTGTTCATACAACAAGCTGATTTCTGCAAGAAGCAGACGATTCTATTTCCACTGCAGTGGCCAGGTATTGCAGTGAACAGCTGATTGGTGGGAATCCCTGGCAATGGATCCTCGTCAATCAACTGTTGACGACCTATCCTGATGATAGTCCCTCAATAATTTACAACTGGACAACACTTTTAAATATCTAAATATTTGTGCAATGTTTCCCTATAATGTACTGTAATTTATGCAGTACCGTTTACACAATCAATTATACTTGATTACTGAGGCATATCTTCCACTTTTTCTAGGCTGTTCTAGCATACATAGTTGTTTTTGCTGCTATGTTCATATATCTTTCGCAAATTTGCAAAAACGTGACTTCTGTATTAAGGTACCATTATTCCAATGTATGTGTAAATGTTAGGTGATTGTTCTTGCTGGTTCCAAAATACAAATTCTAATTTGTTATAAATTCAAAGTTGTTTTAGACAATTCAAATAATTTTATGTATGATTGTCAAGGTATTCAAGGTTACTATGGAAACTTCAAATGGTTTGCCAAGATGTTTGAAATGTAATGACACTGCATGGATAATCCGACTTAAAGCCGTGTTTGATATTATAATTTTGAAACATTAGACACATATAAGAACAAAAAAATACAGAATGTTCTTTTCATGTGTGAAATGGTAAAAGAGAATATATGCAGTTTATATATATATATATGCTTCAGAACAGCAACATGAACCTTGGTTTTAAAAGCTCACAAACTATAATTAGGCATACACATAGGGAGCTATACATATATACATACATGCATAAAGGTGTGTGAGTGGATCACCAGCCCTGTGTGTGAATAAGCAGAGAAGAGGTGCAGTGGAGTGTATGGAGGATGCCGTTAGAAGAAGGGGGTCAGGTTTTCAAGGGGGAGTGTAAAAATAGGGTAGATGGAGAAGAGTTTAGATTAGAGAATACGGTAAGCCTCCCTAAAAAGATGTGTTTTTAGTGCACACTTGAAGATGTGGATGTTGGGAATTAATCTTATTGTATGGGGTAGAGCATTCTAGTGAACTAGTGCAGCTTGGGAAAAATCTCGGAGGTGGGAATAGGAGATTTGGATTAGAGAGGAATTTAGTCTAATGATCTTAGCAGAGCGCATAGCATAGCTAGGACAGTAGATAGAGATAAGGGAGGAGATATAGAGCTGAGGATTGTGGGGAGCATTATGGATGACAGTGGTGAGTTTAAATTGTATTCCATATTTGATGGCCAGACAATACAGTGTCTGACACAGAATGGAGGCATCACTGCAGTGACTGGCACAGGGTGGAGGCATCAGTGTAGTGACTGGCACTGGGTAGTGGCATCGGTGCAGTGACTGGCACAAGGTGGAGGCATCAGTGTAGTGACTGCTACAGGGTGGAGGCATCCGTGCAGTGGCTGGCACAGGGTGGAGGCATCAGTGTAGTGACTGGAACAGGGTGAAGGCATCTGCGTGGTTACTTGCATAGGATGGAGGTGTTACGGTATACTACCCTTGATACGCCAGCTCGGGTTGCCCTGGATCTCACCCACAACCCCTGTCCCTGCCTGCTTGCCTCCACTCCTGGCTAACCCCAGGCGGGCAACTGGGCGGCGGTTCCTTCTCTCACTAGGGACTGAGAAGGAACGCTGGCGTACCTGATGGAAGGGTACAATACTGACAGAAAAGGCAGATGAAAAGCAAATAACATGAACAAACTAATCAGAACCGAAGCAGATGGAAAAACCTGCCAGATGTTAGCAACTATAGCAGACAAGCTGATAGAGGCAGGAGACCTACAGAGGCAGACTAGCTAGAACACTGATGGAAACCAATAACTGGCAGTCACTGCAAGTCCCTGTCAGACCTTTAAAAAAAAGCCTCCATACAGGGGCGGAGAGAGGGAAACAGCCCACTCCCAAAAGATCATAATAATGCAGGAGAAATCATTGAAGATGATGGAGGGAAGGCAAACCTATTAAATAGTTTCTTTTCAAGCGATTCACAAACGAAAAGGAAATGCCACATGAGATGCAGGGGAATAAAATGAACCCCGCACAAAATATCTCATACCTAACACAGGAGGAGGTGCGGAACCGATTAAAGAAGATTAAAATCGATAAATCGCCGGGCCCAGATGGAATACACAAAAGGGTTCTAAGAGAACTAAGTGATGTGATAGCTAGGCCGCTATATCTAATATTTGTGGATACTGTCAAGACCAGGGTTGTATCATTGGATTGGCGCATTGCCAACGTGGTTCCAATTTACAAAAAGGGGTCCAAAAGTAAGTCTCACTTCAGTAACTGGAAAAATATTCGAGGGGTTTCTGAGAGATGCCATCGAAGAATACCTCAAGGAGAACAACGGAATAACTCCTCACCAGCACTGGTTCATGAAGGGTCAATCATGTCAGACCAATCTGATCAGCTTCTACAATGAAGTAAGTTCTAATCTGGACCTGGGAGAGTCTATTGATCTCGTATATCTGGACTTCTCTAAAGCATTTGACACCGTGCCGCATAATAGGCTGATATATAAAATGAGACAGCTCGGATTGGGCAAAAACGTGTGTATCTGGGTAAAGAACTGGCTCAGAGATAGAAAGCAGAGGGTGGTAATAAATGGTTCATACTCTGACTGGGACATCGTTGATAGTGGGGTGCCACAGGGTTCAGTATTAGGCCTCATTCTGTTCAATATATTTATCAATGACCTGATAGAGGGACTGCACAGTAAAATATCAATATTTGCAGATGACACAAAATTATACAATATAATCAATGCAACAAAGGACAAGGTACGGCTACAAACAGACCTAGATAAGCTGGGGGCTTGGGCAGAAAAATGGCAAATAAAATTCAATGTTGATAAATGTAAGGTTATGCACATGGGCAGGAGAAACGGATGGCACCAATATACACTAAATGGGGTAGTGCTAGGGAAAAGTGATATGGAAAAAGACCTGGGGGTGCTGGTGGATTGTAGACAAAACTGGAATAACCAATGCCAGTCAGCTGCTGCAAAAGCTAATAAAGTCTTGGGGTGCATTAAAAGAGGTATAGGGGCGAAGGACGAGAACATTATCCTCCCTCTATATAAGGCACTAGTCAGGCCTCACATGGAATACTGCACACAGTTCTGGTCACCGGTGCTCAGGAAAGATGTTATAGTGCTGGAGGGGGTTCAAAGAAGGGCAACTAAACTAATACATGGAATGAGAGGACTGGAATATCCGGAGAGGCTATCCAAATTGGGATTATTTACCCTGAAAAAAAGACCAAATAACTATGTATAAATACATGAGGGGACAATACAAGGATCTCTCCCAGGACTGCAACGGTAACGAGAGGGCATCCGCTACATCAAGAAGAAAGCAGGTTTCATTGCCAACACAGAAAAGGGTTCTTTACTGTAAGAGCAGTTAGACTGTGGAACTCTCTGCCTGAGGATGTGGTGATGGCAAAATCCATAGAGGAGGTTAAAAGGGGACTTGATGTCTTTCTGGAGAAGAAGGATATTACAGGATATAAATCTTAGGTCAATTGTTAATCCGGGTATACAGGCAGGGAGGAACTATTAGGGGTTGATCCAGGGATTAGTCTGATTGCCATTAGGGAGTCGGGAAGGAATTTTTCCCCCAAAAGGGCTAATTGGCTCCTGCCTCTTGGGATTATTTGCCTTCCTCTGGATCAACAACATGGGAGGATAAACAGGCTGGACTAGATGGACATTGTCTTCATTCGGCCTTACATACTATGTTACTATAATGAAAGGGAGCTCGTGCATGGCAGCTGCACTCACAGGTGCGCATGCGCACACAGCATTGCACGCCAACAACACCATGATAGCCAGGCACCCGCGTCCCCGGCAACCAGACAACAAGCCAGGGGGACGTGCCCCGACCGCAGGACCCCAAACACCGCCGCCCCGGGAGGACCATCAACCACCGGATGGTAACAGGAGGCACCAGTGACTGGCACAGGGTGGAGGCACCAGTGTACTGAATGGCATAGGATGGAGGGATCAGTGCAGTGACTAGCACATGGTGGAGGCATCAGTGCGGTGACTGGTACAGGATGGAGGTATCAGTGCAGTGAATGGTACAGGGTGGAGACATCAGTGGAGTGACTGGTACAGGGTGGAGGTGTCAGTGTAGTGACTGGTACAGGATGGAGTCATCAGTGTAGTGACTGGTACAGGGTGAAGGCATCTGTGGAGCAACTGGACAAAAAGCGGAGCCTGGCTCCTGCATTCAGGATGGTTGGAGAGGGGAGAGTTTAGTAAGGGGGAGAAAGATCAGTAATGAGTGGCAGTAATCAAGTCGCCAGTGGATCTGGGGAAAAGCAAGTTTTTGATGTCTTCACTGCAAAGAAAGGGCGGGTTTGGAAGATGTTTTGAGGTGCAGGTGACATGAGTGAGCAAGTGACTGAATATAGGGAGTGAAGGAAAGGTTGGAGTCAAATATGACAAGGCAGTGGGCGTACTGCACAAGAGTTATGGTGGTACCACAGACTGTATAAGTTGTCATGTGTTGTCATTCATCTGAGGTTGCGTTTTTCTAATTTAAAGACCTTATACGTAAAACCCAAGAATTCAAAGAGGGTGTACTTAGTGTCTTATATTGCAAGTAGAACAGTGACAAATACATAAAGAATTGTATACGTGTCCTAGGAGACCATTAACTTTCATACTTTCAACCTCTCTTCTTGTAGCCCTCAGATCCCACATGCATCAAGTTGTAAGGCAATTGGCTGCTTCCACTACTCTCACTGAAATAGTAGATCAGATAAATTAAGCTTCACCCTCTCAGCTAATTCTCAGCCAAATTGGATGCAATCAAGAGGAAATAATACGAAGGGGTGCTGATAAGTATTTGGCTTTGTGCTCTTTTTTTGTTTCTATGGTAACGAATGTTATATCACATGAAAGCCTTATGTGTCTAATATATGTTTTCAAAATTTTGTATTTGTAGCTTATGGCAACAGTGATCTAGGCACGCAGGAAAACAAAATGGCGGAGTCTAAGGCGATATTCACAGCAAATGAGAGCAGAGGAGTGATAAAATTCTTGTTTCTGCAAGGAAAGTCCGCAAAGGATATTCATGGTGATATGTCACAGACATTGGGGGATCAATGCCCTTCATATTCTACAGTTAAGAACTGGGTTGTCAAATTTAAAACTGGCCACTTCAGCACCAAAGAGAGGTTGTTGTTCCGGAGTTCGTCGATGCTGTGCACAACCTAATACTGGAGAATCGGCAAATTTCAGCTAAAGGAATAGCAGACATCATGGGGATTTCTCGTGAACGTGTTTGTGTCAGTATTCATGAACATTTGAACATGAAGAAGCTATCTGCAAAGTGGGTCCCTAAATGTTTGACAACAGATCAGAAAAGCATGCGAGTGAAAACTTTCTGCTCCATTCAGACTGATAAGAACTTCCTGGATCGACTGGTCACTATGGATGAGACTTGGATTTATTTGTATGACCCCCAAACCAAGGAGCAGTCAAAAGAGGGGAGGCACAGTAGTTCTCCTTACCCAAAGAAGTTCAGGGTGCAAAAATCAGCCACTAAGGTGATGGCGTCTTTGTTCTGGGATAAGGAGGGCGTGCTGCTAGTGGACTACCTTCAAAATGGTTCCACCATCAATGCAAGGTATTACATTGAACCTTTGGACCAATTGAAGGCAGCTCTGAAGGCCAAAAGGCGCGGTAAGCCATCCAAAGGAATCTTGTTCCTGCAGGACAACGCCTCCGCTCACACTGCACAAGCGACCACGGCAAAACTGGTGGAGCTAGGCTTCCAGCTGGTGGACCACCCACCTTATTCACCAGATCTAGCTGCCTCTGACTATCATCTGTTCCCAAACCTAAAGAAACACCTCAAGGGGACCAAATTTCACACCATTTCTGATGCCATGGCTGCTACGGATGACTGGTTTGAGGCACAACCGAAATCCTTCTTTTTGCAAGGCTTACAGAACTTGGAATACCAATGTAAGAAGTGTGTTGACATCAGTGGAGAGTATGTGGAATAAATGTAAAGTTTCATCTTCCTATCTCGTTTCTTTCTGGGTAAAGCCAAAGACTTATCAGCAGCCCCTCGTATATGCCCTTTGCAAGATAGCTACAGTATAGAACAGTAGACAGACAAGCATGTGATCCGAAGACATGTTTCTCCTATTGTGTTATTTACATGCCTCTGGAGAAGAACTTGGCAAATTACATATGGGCATATAGTCGGAGGCACATTTGCTGTGTGTACGGGTTGAGCCTGAGAGATCAGGGCACTACTAGCTTCGGACATCACATGGACAACTGTTCGTGTGCTGTCCGATACACAAACAGCCCGCACATTCATGTTGATTTGCAATTTTTTTATTCTCGTCTATGATACGGACAAGAATGGGATTTGCAATGAGTTTTTCACACAGACCATTGGTTTGTGTGAAAAAACGACAGCATGCAAATCCCCTTAGGTATATGTGCGAACTGCGACCCAAATACACCTGGGGCCTATGAGTGGAGATATGAGCTTTAATATTTAAAGCAAAAAACAAAATTGTCCAATTTTAAAAAAAATACCTCTAGGCTTCTTTTATGTAAACAACCAAATGCAAGTGTAGCAAGCAAAAAGAAATTGACCGCAGTTCAACACTTGATATATTTATTTTAGAGATAGGCCTCAACCACTGTGTTTTAAGCCCAAATTCCCCAATGGCATTGTAATTGAATCCTGGCATGATACTCCAGTAATCAGAGACCATACATCCTGATAATGAAATGCTATTGTTTGTTTTCTTCTTTTTGAATAGAGAAATGATGTGTTTAATGGCCCTCTAAATTAAACAATGTTCTTTCATCTAACTTGTTATCATGCAATATTTGAGGTTGCGGAAATGTTAATGTTCTTTCTTTTTTTTTCTTTTATTATGTTGGTTGATATGGCCTTGGTTAAAACTAATGGCTTGTCAGGTGTAGGACAGGCTCATCATTTTTCTTAATTATACATATTTTGCCCTTCTTTGTTAGATCTGAGTAAATATTGGGCATTAATGGAGGTCATAGAATGTGTTGATGTATCTGCTTTGTTTAGTAATTAGTTTATTCCTGTATTGGCAATGTGTCAGGCATCTAATGTGATTGTTTTTCCATATTGTTATTGCTTAACATTGCTAAGTAACCTTAATAGCTGCTAGAATAAACTGCGAGCACCATTATTTTCTTACTGACAGTCTATTGTTGCCTTGTTTATTTGCAAAGGGCTCTCCAAAATTCCAGAATACTTTGTTAATGTGGTTCTTCATAATGGGCACTACATGTACTATACATTTAAAATTAGCAAGCCGGAAAGACGAGAAGGCACTTCAGGTGAAGAGCTATGATAAACACAGGGATGTGAAGGATCCACAGTGATTATGTTCACCTTGTGTTCACATGTGTTGAACAGATATGTAATGGTGAGCTGCTGTCTACTCTTCAATTGCTATATGCAGTACATTGTCATACAGTGGTGAGAATTTACATTTGAATTAGAACTTATTTTCATATCCCAGCAAGCCACTTGCTTTTTATTGGTGACCATTCCCTCATAAGAGATGGATGAGATGTGTTGGTAAGATTTTAGGGATCTTTAGCTACTCTCTACAGGATTTCCTAGTGTCTCTAATATAAGGATATTTTCACAGAGTCGCACTTCTCAGGACGGTTGCCCTTGTGCCATTCACAGATATATGAGCTACACCTGTCTATTGTACTGGATTGAAGACATCAGATGTTGCATGCATTGCACCCATTTATAAGTCTACATCGATCTTTCATCCTGGACTGAAGAAGGAGGACAGTAAGATTATTCTTTATATTTCTTTGGCTTTAACTTTACCATTACTGATTGATGCAGCATTGGTTTGTTACCATTCTGAGCAGTGATGTCTTAGAAACAGGGGAGTAACTATAGGGGATGCAGAGGATACTGTTGCACCCTGGCCCAGGAGCCTTAGGTTGCCTCTCTTCTCCATATAAGGAGCCCAGTACTATGAATAAAGCATTACAGGTGGGAGCCCTGCTACAGATTTTGTATTGGAGGCCAGAAGCTTTAAGTTACGCCTCTGCTTAGAAATGACAATGTTGTGGTGTTAGTTTTTATGTGACTTGTTTTGTTGTTACAGCTGGTACCTGATGGAGATCCCTGAAGGATTGAAATGTGTTGTACTGTTTCATTGGCCCTTATGGTTCAATAAATTTTGTTGGTCATAATTTTCTGTTATTGGGCACTTTTAGAGTTGGTCTTTCCATCTTTTTCAGAGCAGGTATAAGGTCTTTGGGACTACAACTCCATGTATTTATCATGGCTTGTAGCTGGTGGGACTGACAAGTGGGGGTTATTCCATACATCAAGGTTAAATTGGAATTGTGCACAGCAAGCGCAACCCCTTCAGGTGAGAGGAATAATGGCACTTATTTACTATTCAAAATATGACAGCTTTCTGGCACAAATTATGTCAGAAAACTGCCTTACATGCTTTGCGCCACATTTACTACGCGTTTGTAGACATAAAAATGACTGTGGCCTAAATTGCAACAAAAATTGCACCTAATTGCTCCAAAATATTGTCCCAATTATTGGCATAAACTAAACCAACCAATAGGTGGTTTATACTTACATTAGACAGTCTTAAATTCAACAGATTTAGTATTTAGCAAACTTTATGTGATAAATATAGCGCATTTCAAGATTGTCTAGTCTACGTTTGCACTGTCTAAAGGCCCATTTACACGGAGCGATGATTCCTCAAAGATCGCTCAAACGACAGTAGGAGTGACAGCTTTGAGCGATCATTTTGCATAAACTACTACTTTGCTACTCAGCTACTTAAGAGCAATTAAGTGTGCAAATGAAGCCCTAGCTGAAAGCAGTTAATAGCCCAAGGGCTCTTATCTGCTTTCAGTTCTTTTGTTCTTCAGCAGGAAACAATGCTATCAGCGCTACCCATGAAGAACTCCTGATAAGGCTGAAGGATGATTTTTAGGTTGGACTGAATTTAACGATCAGCTAGCAGTGCACGAAAAGTGCATGATGGCCGCGCATTGAGGCCGTCAGATGGGCGTTTTTTCGCGCGATTTGCGGATCGCATGATTGATGCGCATCCGCAAATTGCGTGACCGGTGCCCGAAAATCGCCCGAAAATCTGCTCCTAGCCGCGTTTCATTAGAAACGGGCCGGAGCTGTCCAGCGCATTGCATTCAATGGAGCCGGCAATACAGCCGGCTCCATTGAAAGCAATGCGCTGCGGGCGAGTGTGGGATGAATTGTCGGGAAGGGCTTAAATATATAAGCCCTTCCCTGCAATTCATCCAGAAATGTGTTAAAATAAAAAAAATATATATACTCACCTTGTCCCGGCAGCCGGAGTTCAGCGCGGCCGGCCTGCAGTGGGTGTGAAGGGGGTGTGAGTCAGACCTGCCCCCTGATTGGCTCAGCCTGAGCCAATCAGAGGCAGGTCTCACTCACACCCATTCATGAATTCATGCTGGGACAAGGTAAGTATATATATTTTTTTTATTTTAACACTTTTCTGGATGAATTGCAGGGAAGGGCTTATATATTTAAGCCCTTCCCGACAATTCATCCAGCGCTGTCCGGCAGCCCATTGCTTTCAATTGAGCCGGCTGTATTGCCGGCTCCATTGAATTCAATGGGCAAACATCGTTCTTCTCTGCCACAGCTGTTACAGCTGTGGCAGAGAAGAAGGATTTGTCTTCTATATGTTCTCAATGGGAACGGCGCTGCTGCCGACAGCCCCATTGAGCGCATATAGAGAAGAGAACAGGAATCGCAGATCGCAGATAGGTGCGATCTGCGATTTCTGTTCTATAATTTATCGGCCGAGCGCATAAAAAGCGCTCATGTGTCCGATACCATTGCAAAGCAATGGTTTTAAAAAAGCGCAAAAAAACACCCGTCTGACTAAGGCCTTAGACACAACGATTACTGCGTGTAAATGGGCCTTAACTTTTAGACAGTATTTTATTCATCAGAATACTACACTTCCCTGTATTGTATCTCTGTTGGAGTCTCTATATTGTTTGCTACAGTTCTATCATTGTTTGCAGCATTTGCACTCTACAAGTCCACAACCACAGATCATAGTTTCACGTCTATTGATATTACCAAGTGGCATTTATATTCACATGAATTAGTGGTACCCAAATATTTCATTATATATATTTATTACAGGTTATGTTTTAAGTATGTAATACATCACCCATTCTAGTTTACTTTGATTTATATGGTGATTTGTCTTCAAGTGTTTGCATATGTAGTTCTGGTTGGCTTGCATTACATTCACACATGGCAGATATGTTGTGAATTTTCCACAGCAAAATTGGCTGGAGAAAATCTGCAGTGTTTTACAATTAAGCAAATGGTAAATAATGGACATGGCTCTGTTGAAAAAGGAAATCAAGGTAAGCAGAGCCTAAAATATGATTTTATTTATTTAATATATTATAGAGCTAAAAACAGGAGAAACAAAGTAAATGGCCATCCTATTCCCCATTACTACTCTTCAAGGCTTCAATTTATTGTCTTGAAAGTGTTTTTCTTTTCTTGTAACAGACTGCCATTCTTGTTTCTAAGCTACTATTTTGTAAATGCTTATGTAGAAATATAGCTTTTTGTGCTTTGAATACACAGTATTACTCTCCGATTTAGATTTCCTTAGTTCAGTAATGGAAAATGAAAAACAAACGGCAGGCCTAAGATAATAGACTTTCTTTCTTTGAGCTGAGAGTAGCTTTTTCACATATAAAAGGTCAACAAATAGCTGTAGTCCATTAGGGAATGCTCAGCAAATGTTGGTTTGATATCTTTTATTGTACAAAAAAACCTCACAAAAAATAAGAAAATAAAAAATAAAAAGATACAAAAGCATTCAAGCAGAGATGGAAAATAAAGAGTTCTTGAGCTGAATGCTTGAAAAGAAGGATCGATGCGTACCTTTAACAGCAAAGTCAATTATGTCCAAGAAAAGTGTTTTGCATGAAAACATTCAAAACATGAAAAATGTAAAAAAAAACTTACACCCAGTTGGTCAACATGAAGTGTTTTCATCTCTTGCTTGTGTGCAATAAAGCAACATATCTAATATCATGAAAATAGTGATTCTTAGAAGGTACTGTAGATTACTACAAGGCATACAAAGAGCAGAGGGGGCTTCAGGGGGTGAGTGGTGGGTTCCGCGCGCGAAATATCTCCCCCGCCTGCACCCGAATCTTTTCTGACGAGCAGGCAGATACTCGAAAAGCACGAAACTCGCTCAAGTATTGTCCCTTAAAGGGGTTGTCTCGCGAAAGCAAGTGGGTCTATACACTTCTGTATGGCCATATTAATGCACTTTGTAATATACATCGTGCATTAAATATGAGCCATACAGAAGTTATTCACTTACCTGCTCCGTTGCTAGCGTCCCCGTTGCCATGGTTCCGTCTAACTTCGGTGTCTTCTTGCTTTTTTAGACGCGCTTGCGCAGATGCATCTTCTCCCTTCGGCTGGTCTTGGAAGCATCGGCGTTTTGGCTCCGCCCCCTTGTACGCATCATCGCGTAGCTCCGCCCCGTCACGTGCCGATTCCAGCCAATCAGGAGGCTGGAACCGGCACACGTCATGGGGCGGAGCTACGCGATGATGCGTACAAGGGGGCGGAGCCAAAACGCCGATGCTTCCAAGACCAGCCGAAGGGAGAAGATGCATCTGCGCAAGCGCGTCTAAAAAAGCAAGAAGACACCGAAGTTAGACGGAACCATGGCAACGGGGACGCTAGCAACGGAGCAGGTAAGTGAATAACTTCTGTATGGCTCATATTTAATGCACGATGTATATTACAAAGTGCATTAATATGGCCATACAGAAGTGTATAACCCCACTTGCTGCCGCGAGACAACCCCTTTAATGAGTATGCTCGCTCATCTCTAATTAGAGGTAATGTGTACAGAAAGTAAAAAGGAGGATTTTAAAAAAATATATAGTTATTTATTTTTAAAATCATATTTTCGCCAAAAAAGGAAAGAAATGGGTTCTCCATTTTCATTGGGATGTTTTGATACATAATTTGTAGAGTCTAGTATTACAGGGTAGACATGGCGACAGTTTATATTGGGGATATAATTGTTTTTAACTTGTTTTTGTAACTTTTTTTTTTAAATCTATATCCCCCTTAAGATTATATAAAACCTCCATCCACGCAGATTTTTTTTATTTCACAGTTTTCCAGTGTAACTGGGGCATCCATAGGAGCCCCAGTTCAAAGAGGGAAGATCCCTCCATAGTGACATTAATTACTGGGGTCTGCTATTGAGCGCTATGTACCCTGCAAAAGAGAAGGCAGAAACGTTTCTATTCTACTTCTGTCTTCTCTTCCGGATCCTCAGATGTCTCTGACAACTGAATACCCAATCTACTCTTGCCGGATTGAAGGAACTATAATCCTATGCCTTATTTTTGCTAAAATTCAGGATTAAGGTCCAGGACCAAGCACCGAATATTTACGGTGCTTGATCCTTAATGAGTTAATCTTTGTCCATTTCCTCCTCACTTGTTTGCCAATGTTGCTATTACTGTGGGAAGATCTGTGCAGGTACAAACATTCCATATGAAACCTAGAATAAAGAAGTGTGTAGCAGGTATTGCATATATTGCTCTTTTGTAGCATGTACGCCCATAACATATGGTTTTCTATAGCAAATCACTGTCCTTAACATAACATTTTATTCCATCCTAAAGACCTGTAAACTATTATATCATTATGGTCCAGAGATGTTAAGTTTCATAACTTTACCATCCATTATGGCATGTTATAAACTTCTGGGTCACTAAGGCTACCTTCAGACGAGCGTATTTTCGCGCGAACATACGCCCGAAGAAAACTGCGCGCCTATTTAAAACCATGGAGTTCCTATGAAGTGTTCACATGGCCGTGTTTTTACTGCGTACGAACGTGCGCAGCAACGAAGAAAGGACATGCGTGGCAGTTTGGTCCGTACTGCACTGCTCTTAGCATTGGCTCCTATGGGACACGCTGCACGGGAGTCCGGTCGTGTAAACGACCCAATAGACAGCAATGTAATTTTTTTTTTTATGCTAAAGCTAAATGCTTTTGTGTCTTTGCATAAAGCACTCCATGTTGTGTTCCGGATGTGTTTTGTTGTAAACACCAATAAACGATGTGCAGCCTGTCATATAAAGGAGGAAACGTAGTAATCAAAAGTTCGCTGGGGCGCGAAAAATCGTGTGTCTCACAACTATCAATACTTAAAATACTGGCGCCGTGTATATTGGCTGGGATGCTGATACAGCTCAAGGTATGAAGCGCATCTACATGCGCTCCATGCAGCCAACATCACATTTGGTAACATGCATATGTAAAGGACGGACCTTCGTTCACGCGCATTTTTGCGCGCACGTTCACACGCGCACATGTACGCGCGAATTGACGCATACGCTCGTCTGAACGCACCCTTATAGTAAATTAGTTCTTCATACATGGTACATACATGGACTGGATGGTTCTTGGTACAATGGGAGCTTGAATTGAGTAGCATTATGGACAAGAAGCAAGCAGAGTGAGAATCATACAGTATATATCATCAAGGGCTCAACGTAAGGGTTTAAGTTGTCTGATTTGTATTGGCATGTGAAGAGATTGTGCCAAGATTGTAATCTCTTCTCATGTGGTGTATTATGGGCATATGAATGTTATAACCCCCTCGGGACCCACCTCCATGACCCAGAACAGAGACTTCTATCCTGGCTGACCTTCTGCTATCCTGTTATTATCCGATACAAAGATCACCAAACATAAACCAAATGTTAAAAAAACAAAGGTAAGGGGAAATCAGACCTTACATCACAGAAGGCGACCAACTACTTACCAATGTATGAATACAAAACGACAGATAGAATTGCCAATAAACACGAGGTATTAGTTAATATTTTAGCCCACGTCAAGGATCCTTGTTATCTTGTGAGTCCCTACACCATGAGCAGCTTCTCATGAGCATATGCTCAACTGCACGCGCCTCAGCCCAGCGTATTTGCACAGTGAAGGAGGTAGATTTGCATGCATATTAGCACACTTTTTGCACATGCAAGGCCTGTTTACACATGCATGACCATCCCCCTGCCCTGATTAAAAGGCTATTATGCCTAATGTGATCCAGATGTGTTCTGTTTTTCATGGAATTCTGCATTTCAGTGTGTATTTACACACCTCCCACAGACTTCTATGGGTGCCTTTGCTTCATAATATGCAGAAAGATAGAGCAGGACTTATCATGGGGATGAACCTATTGACATCAATAGGTTGTATTCTCTGCACATTGAGCACAAATATGGTCATCTGAAGCTGCGCCAACATAACTAAAAGCCACACAAAAAAGAATCTTGCCTAAAAGCAAGGCAATTACCCCAATAAAGATGGCCCCACACAGAAACCTAGTTCACACCAGGCTTCTGCACACCTACAGACTGAGGGCTCAGTCACACGGGCATTTTTTTTTACTGATTTGCAGATGCGCTTGTGATCTGCGTCTATATATACCCAATGCTTTGCAATGGGATCGGTCACATGACCGTTTTTTATGCGGATGTGCCAAAAATTATATGACACAACGATTCGCAGAACGCATGTAACTGCGTTCTGCACAAATTGTTGTTCTTGTATATGCGCTCAATGGGGCCGGCGGCAGCAGCGCCGACCCCATTGAGAACACATACTAAAGATCGTTCTCCTCTGCTACAGCTGTAATAGCTGTGGCAGAGAAGAACAATGTTCTCCTATTGAATTCAATGGAGCCGGCAATACAGCCGGCTCTATTGAAAGCAATGGGCTGCCGACAAGCGCCATATTCATTTTCGGGGAAGGGCTTCAAATATAAGTCCTTCCCTGAAAAGCATTCAAAAAAAGTGTAAAAAATAAAAAAATATATATACTCACCTTTTTGCAGCTGCCGGAGATCAGCCGCGTCCAGCCAGCTCTTCTCCTGAACTGCTTTCTGTAGTATTCAGCAGGCAGGGATTTAAAATCCCCGCCTGCTGAATGGGCTGCCCCTGATTGGTCACAGCCCTCAGCCAATCAGAGGCAGCACTTACTCACCCATTCATGAATTCAGCACTAGAGATGAGCCAGCATACTCGTTAAGGCGATTTACTCGAGAGAGCATCGCCTTTTTCGAGTATCTGCTGGCTCGTCTCTGAAGACTCAGGGGGGGCCGCGGGGGGGGGGGGGGGGGATCGGGAGGGAGAGATATCTCTCTCTCACTCTCCACCCCTCTCCCCTCTGCCACCCCGTGCTGCTACCCCCCCTCCCACGCTCCCCCCGAATCTTCAGAGACGAGCCAGAAGGTACTCGAAAAAGGCGATGCTCTCTTGTGTAAATCGCCTTAACGAGTATGCTCGCTCATCTCTAAACAGCGCCATCTAGCAAGAAGGGCTGGTATTTATGGTCACAGACCCCAGGTGATTGGCTGGCTGGAGAGCCCCCCACCATCAGCCAACCAAATCAACCGCACCTGCAGTGGTGTGATCCTGGAAGTACATAGTACACAAGGAGCACAACGTGGCAAGTATGAATTAAGTGATATATATATATATGTTTACTTTACTTAAATATGTATATATGCATTTATAGTTTTTGTACAGATTGCAGGATACAATAAATCACTGCACAGCTAACTTATGAATATGAAGATAACCATAGCAGATGTGGGCACTGATCAGTTCCTATGAGCTGCGCTACAAGACCGTCATTATCAATGACTTAATCAATCAAGTAGATAATGCAATTAACACTGGAACCAAGGTCCGCAGACAGCAGCGTTTAGTGTCTTTTACGTTGATTATTGGTCAAGTTTGCTGTTTGTTTGCCCAATCATTGGGCGGTGTAAAAGAATAAATGATGAGCCGATGCGCAAGCAAACACTTGTTCGTTGGTTAATTGTGTTTTTTATGCAAGACTAAAAATGTACCCTGGTTGCCTGCACATCTCCCTGTGTGATGGGGTGATGTGCACCCGACTGTCAATGGCTGTATGGGGATAAACCATACAGCAGATCACCTGTTTGTGTGAACAACATGAACGAGTGCTGACCAACCTATGCTCGCAAAAAATAGAGCCTCCTCTATTTTGTGTACATTTGCAAACCAAAGGGCCCCAAAGAAGTATTGACCTATCGTTTGACGAAAATGCTGGAAGTTACCATAGACTACTATGGGAGCTGAAAAAAAAAGGAAGTGAGTTTAGCTGCGTCCGACGCTCGGAAAAGAAGACAGCTGGCTATCTAAGCTTTAGAACTTATTCTGAGGGTTTCTGCTGACAGACGGAATTCTGCACTGCAGCGTATGTTTCACGTGATACACCCATGTGAATGGACGAGAAAACACTAATTAATCTTGGGACTCAATTGCAGCTGGTCCACATCAATGCGATTTTTGACTGTGTTGCGGCGTATGTGACAACGCACTACCCGTGTGCATGAGGTCTTATACTTGGAGTTTCTGACAGAGACTGCTTAGCTGCTTATCCTTTTTGCTTATTCTTCTGATAAGAAGTGCATACAGTAATCCACAATATACAGTAGATCATCTACAAAATACTAAAACAATATGTTCATCTTGGTCAATTAATGGAGAGGATCCTATGAATGACTCCATGTTTTCTGATTAATTTTAATGGATGCCTGGTTTGCAGTGTTAACATCCAGTGGCGTCAGGGAACACTCCAAGTACAACCAATACATGCTGTCCGAGAGGAGCGTGTAGGGGGTGGTGAATGACACAGGGTTTTCTACTGGGCGTTTTGTGGGTCAGGCGCCATCTTATCAGGCCATGCACTGGGCATAACACAAGGTCTGCTTTCTTAGGATATCTAAATGTAACTGGTTTGATAAGATACAAAAGTGTTTTGCAGAGGAAATATTGAGCAGGTAGGTGGTAGGCTTGTGGCACACTAATGTATGAATCGGGTTGCTTTTATACATGTAGCATTCTGTATGTCATACATATGAAGTCCATGTGTTCATTTTGTTATTTACTTAGCATGTTACTCATTCTTTACACCAGCAAGACAAGAAAAAGATAAGCAAACAGGCCAAATTGCTTTTTTTCTGCACCGCCTATGAAATACAGACAAGTACACATATTGCACACAGACAGCACACGTATGGCACCGA
Organism: Eleutherodactylus coqui; assembly: GCF_035609145.1. NCBI lineage: Eukaryota > Metazoa > Chordata > Amphibia > Anura > Eleutherodactylidae > Eleutherodactylus > Eleutherodactylus coqui. Next base: position 48,690,387 of record NC_089847.1, on the reverse strand, counting down.
AGTGTCGGCCACTTTTTTTGTAAACCCTATTGACTTCAATGTGGGAGTCTCGGCCACAAAATGCTTCGAAATAGTGCATGCTGTGAGTTTTTGCTCGAGATTCGAATGTCTGTCTAAAAAAACTGATGTGTGTCTTGTCACATTGATTAATATGGGACGGTGTGCTGTCTGAGTTTAGTCTGTTTTGTACTTAAACAGCATGTGGACTGAAAAATGCTAATGTTATGTCAACTTTCTTTTATTCTTTGTTTATTATAAAACCCCCAAAAAATAATTGAAAAGAAAAATGCTAATGTGCCCCTAGCCTTATTATGATTGTTTCCAAGATCATTACTAAACTTTTTGGCAGTAGAAGGACAATTAGTAGGGGAATGAAGAATAATAAAATATCTATCTATCTATCTATCTATCTATCTATCTATCTATCTATCTATCTATCTATCTCATATCTATCTATCTCATATCTATATATCTATCTATCTTCTATCTATCTATCTATTTATCTATCTATCTATCTATCTATCTATCTATCTCATATCTATCTATCTATTTCATATCTATCTATCTCATATCTATATATCTATCTATCTCATGTCTATCTATCTTCTATCTATCTATCTATCTATCTATCTATCTATCTATCTATCTATCTATCTATCTATCTATCTATCTATCTTTGTTTTGTTTTTTCCAGTATATTCATTCTAACAGCAGGAATGCTACAACAATGCATCATGTACAGTAATAAAGCCTTTTTGGTCTCCATTTTTGCCAGCAGAGGGCAGTTTCATCCAATATACCATGTTATTTTGAATACTCGGGTTCTACCCAGCTCTGAACAGCTATAAAATGTAATAGAATTATGTTGATCTAATCCACTACTTTATTTTATTGCATTTCCACTTAATCATATCTGACCAAATTGCTGTTGCATAAATGGTCCGTCCCAAGGATGCATTTTGAGCACAGTGCTATATACATAGGAAAAGGCACAAATCAATCTCTATGCGATAATGTGCCAGTTAATTTTGCTTTGTACTTCACTCTGAAAGATTGCTTGAAATTCAAATCAAATTCCGTTCATGTTCATCCTGCAGTGAAGGGTCTAAAACCCATATATAATAAGCTTGTCTGCATTCACTTTACATGATGTATCAAAAGCTAAAATAGCTCATTTCAGCTTCTCACATTTGCAGATAAGAAGTCGGGGGTGAATAGGAACAAGCTACGTTTTATAGATATAATACAATGGGTTTGTGTCGGTGTAATTAGATGTTGGTTCTGTATATTTATTAATTACTGGTTAGCTCTGCAGCCAATAGGATACTCAGTATTGAAATATAAATATATAATGCCGGCTTCACAGGGACGTGTTTGTGTGCGTATTTGCGCTTGTAAAATTTGCATGCAAAATACATATTGAACCGAGCCCATTGATTTCAGTGAGTTTGTTCGCATATGCATATTTTTGCTGCATATTTCGGTTGGGCAAATAAAAAAAGACTGCATGCTCTATTACCTGCGCATCTGCGCACCAAAAGTCCCCATAGAAGTCAATGGGGATGCGCAGCTTTGTGTGTAATATGATAGGAGATGCATGAAATACTGCATAATTGCACAGGTAAAAGAACTTATCTTGAACTTGGTTCCTTTTTTTTTAGGTGCGTGCTAATCCACATGCCTTGTGTGTGGAAGAAATCAGCAAAATATATGCCAATGCATGCAACAAAGCATTGTTCATTTTATAAATATGGAGCGCTCATGTACACGCAAATACACTTACACTCATGTGAATCCAGCCTAAGGGGGGGGGGGGGATTCAGACGAGTGCAGTTTTCTCCCCTTATATAGTGTGATAATCACAGCAGTATAACGGGACAAGACAAAACCGTAGATCTGTATGGGACTTCAATGGTTTAGTTTTCACCACTTCTTTACCCGCCCGGGATTTGTACAGCCGGGAAAAGATAGGTCCTGCCCTATCTTCCTGACACGTAGTTAAACTATGTGCAGGAAAGATCGGGCAGCCCCTGACTTCTCACCTCTTTTTTTCAAACTCCTGTGCTCTGGCGGGGAGTTTGAACTGCCAGCGAGGAAGAAAAAATCTCCCTCGTTCAGGCGCAGCTACACTCCGTACTGTAGGGCAAAGTTCCGCCTACGGCAGTGTGAATAAGCACTAAGATTTACACTGCAAGAAGTCTCGGATTGTGCATTATGAGTGTATTCTATACTAGATAATGGCCCTGGGGAAAACGGAGGCCAGTCCACACACAGTAGCACCGCAAGACTAGACAAGAACCTGCTGAGGCACTTTTTTTTTTCATCATTCCGCGGTGTCTATAAACGCAGTGATGGACTTTCAGCAGAGATTTGAACCATCCTTGGTTTATTTGGGCACCTTTGCTATTAAAGAGTTATTCCTAAGATCGACTTTTATCGCCTGTCTTTAAAAGTCTGATTAGTGGGGGTCTCATCACTGAGACCCACATTGATCCCTTGAACAGGGGTCCTGTGTTCTCCTCTCCTCCTAACTGTACCCCCCACAGTGAGGAGGAGCTTGAATGGAGCAGTGGGCAAGCATGTGTGGTGCCATTCCATTCATTCAACAGGGCTGCCATGGATAGCCAAGTACAAAATAGCCAATTACAGGAGGTTCTGGCAGTCTCATTCAGATGATTAGAGTGGCACCACATATGCTTGGCCACTGCTCCATTCAAGCTCCACTTCACTGTTGATGGTGGTCTCAGTGGCGAGAACCTCCTTAATCAGATCTTTATCACCTGTTCTATGGATAGATAACAAAATTAGATCTTAGGATAACCCATTTAAGTGGCAAGAACTTCTTCAGATCATCCCTTCCGAGAATTCACATTTTTAATAAAGAAGGCCCTGGGAAATTCACCCATGGGTAATAGAAAGGAGGTATAGGAAGAAAAAAAAAATAAAACCTTTTTCTCCTGGGTATATAATGGAAGACTCAGGGCAAAAACACATGGGCATATGCGCAATATTGCTCGCCACTTCAGAGCATAGCATGAGTTTGAGGAAAAAAAAATAGCGGAAAGATAGGTCCTGCTCTAACTATCTTGCTCATAGTATTAACTACGTGTGAGAATGATAGGGCAAGTTCTAACATTTCTCGCCTGTACTATTAACGAGAGAGAATCCAGCTAGTGAAAACAAAAACATTGAAATCACACTTTGCAGCCATGATCATCACGACCGCATAACGGGACTAAGGGTGGTGTTTTTGTGGTAAGGAATTCTTTATTCCCCGCAGGGATGAAGAATTCCTTTGCTGTATCTGTCACAGATGTGGCAGGTGCAGCAGGGAATTCTTTTTCCTGACAGGGATGAAGGAAACATCTGCCACATGCGGCAGATGTGTTCTTCACCCCCGCAGGGAAACGGCAGCGGCGGACAGGTAAGTATTTGTTTTTTACACTAATATTCTTGCTTTTCAGGGAAGAGCTTATATGTAGAGCCCTTCCCTGAAAAACAATTCAGGGGTGCAGGCAGACCATTGCCTTCAATGGAGCCGCCAGCAGCAGCTGCAGCTCCATTGAAGGCAATGCACGGACCTGCATTCACGCGTGTTTGTGCACGTACGTGGGGGTGCACTTCTGTACGCACCTATGGGCGTGTACGCTCGTGTGAAGCCACCCTAAATTATACCCATTTGAAGAAGCTCACGGTTTGATACTCTTCTGTATACTCCATTGTGCATATTACAGACTTTTGTAATCAAAACTGTATATTCCGCTGCTTAATGTCAATTGTATTGATTTAATATTCTTGTGGCAACTTTACTGTATTTTCTGTTCACTGTATCTAACAAGTTTGATTCTGGTAATGACATTAGATTATAGAATTACTGTTTTCTTTTCTATAATCTGAGTGTGTCTAAAACTAAGCTAAATGTCTATACAATATACAAGATTTCCAATAGGCCCTGTGTGTTTATTTTTTAAGAAGACCATCAATCTTCCAGGAGCTGACTGTGTGCTTCTTCTCAAGAATAATTACAATAAAAAACACAAATTCAAGAATCAATAATGAAGTCTCTTAGAAGCCGGAGACTTATTCTGTTTGTCAGTGATTATTTTTATGGGCTACTAACCTGGACTGATTGATCTTTTTCCATTGAATTTGCAGAGAATTCCTCTACAACTGCCTGCTAAGAGTCCCTGACGGATACTTGCAGTAGAAACTGTTAATGCCTCTATCCGCATTAATGAGTCTGTTACATTAGAAATTGGAAATTCATTTGCATTTGTAGCAATAGCTTGCACTACTTTGGGTGGTCAAATATTCACTGTGGATAGGATAAGATATGATTAACCTTCTTTATTGAATGCTATAGATACTATTGCAAATAATTCTATATAGAAATAATGTAAATATAATAAGTGTTTGTGCGTAAATTACAGGAATAGTTTAGGAAATGCAATAGGCGTTATTTAGGTAATTAATAGACAACACCAAGTATTCTATTGGTTATTATACTGTACTTACAAACTAAGGCCTTTGTTGACATGATTTCTGTAAAATTGCAGCAAAAAACACAATAGATACAATGAAAAATACTGTAGATTTGTGAAGACACAACATGTTAGCTGCAGTTTTGCATAACTACATTTTTTACCGTAAATTCAGCAAAAATCAAGAAATTGAAGCCACAAAGTTGACAGCGCTGATGCTGATGTTCTTTGTGATGATAGAGCACTGTCACAATGCTGATAGGGGAACAGGCAGGAGCAGAATAAGGAAGGTTTTTAGCCCCCAGAGTATACAAAAAGTTCTAAAAATAGTTTAATCTATAATTAGTTATTTTTTAAATTAGCAAATTTATACTATAATGAAATATTGGGATGGGTTCCCCATTCGGTTTTGGATGTTTTGATATATGTCTTGTATACAGTGCGGCAGTGGTGACGGTTTCAGTTTGTGTGAATGGTAATTTTTAAAATATATTCATTTTTATTTTATTCTGCAATGGTTTTTAACTTATTTCGTACACATTTTTTTACATATATGTCCGGATGACATGAGAAAAAAAACTCTGGGGCATTCAGAATGTAATTTTTTTTATTTACCAGCTTTTCATTGTAACTGGGACAGCCATAGGAGCCCAGTTACAGGTGAAAACAACCCCTTATGGTAGCATTAGCTATTTGCGGAGCTGATCAAAGACCCAGCAGCTCTGCCATGGCAAAGGGCAGATCCAGTAGAGGGAACTGCACTGCCACTTCCTCTGTCTACTCATTGAGCACTATCTATGCTGGAAAAGAGAAGAGTCAATAGCAATTATACATTAATTTTGTCTTTTCCTTGGAGTCTTTGGATGTCTTTGATAGCCGGGTACTAGAGATGAGCGAGCGTACCCGTCCGAGCTTGATACTCGTTCGAGTATTAGGGTGTTCGAGATGCTCGTTACTCGAGACGAGTACCACGCGATGTTCGGGTTACTTTCATTTTCATCTCTGAGACATTAGCGCGCTTTTCTGGCCAATAGAAAGACAGGGAAGGCATTACAACTTCCTCCTGTGATGTTCCAGCCCTATACCACCCCCCTGCAGTGAGTGACTGGGGAGATCAGGTGACACCCGAGTATTAAAATCTGCCCCGCCCGCGGCTCGCCACAGATGCATTCTGACAGAGATCAGGGAAAGTGCTGGTGATGCTGCTGCTGCTATAGGGAGAGCGTTAGGTGTTATATTAGGCTTCAAGAACCCCAACGGTCCTTCTTAGGGCCACATCTGACCATGTGCAGTACTGTTGAGGCTGCTGTGAGCAGTGTTGCACATTTTTTTTTTCTTGTATATCGGGCGTGCAGAGCATTGCGTCCTCAGTCTGCAGTATAGGGCCAGTACTGGTGAGGCAGGGACAGTGGTACAGGGAAAGAGATATACAGGCTATATAGGCAGTGGGCTTTTTGAAAAAAATTGGGGAAAAATACTATATTTGGGCTGCCTGTGACCGTCTTCAGTGTACTGCGTGTCTGCTGGGGGTAGTAGTCCTAATTAATACGCAGCTAAGCGTTACAGCAGGCGTGCGCAAAATTGTTTCCTGGCTCTGCTGTCTCTGTTACATCACCACCGTCATCCCGCCATAGGGAAACAGTATACATAATATACGCTGCCTACAGTATCTGTCTGCTGTATCAGCTCAGCATTTAAAAAAATAGAAGAAAAATACTTAAGGCCTACTAGTGGCCTTTGGCCACTTGACTGCTTCTGCGCTGTGAATTCCACTAGCTCAGTCATACGCACCTACGTCACAGTGCAGGCGTGCGCAAAATTGTTTCCTGTCTCTGCTGTCTCTGTTACATCACCACCGTCATCCTGCCAGAGGGAAACAGTATACATAATATACGCTGCCTACAGTATCTGTCTAGTGTATCAGCTCAGCATTTAAAAAAATAGAAGAAAAATACTTAAGGCCTACTAGTGGCCTTTGGCCACTTGACTGCTTCTGCGCTGTGAATTCCACTAGCTCAGGCATACGCACCTACGTCTCAGTGCAGGCATGCGCAAAATTGTTTCCTGGCTCTGCTGTCTCCGTTACATCACCGCCGTCATTCCGCCAGAGGGAAACAGTATACATAATATACGCTGCCTACAGTATCTGTCTGCTGTATCAGCTCAGCATTTAAAAAAATTGAAGCAAAATACTTAAGGCCTACTACTGGCCTTTGGCCACTTGACTGCTTCTGCGCTGTGAATTCCACTAGGTCAGTCATACGCACCTACGTCTCAGTGCAGGTGTGCGCAAAATTGTTTCCTGGCTCTGCTGTCTCCGTTACATCACCGCCGTCATTCCGCCAGAGAGAAACAGTATACATAATATACGCTGCCTACAGTATCTGTCTGCTGTATCAGCTCAACATTTAAAAAAATTGAAGCAAAATACTTAAGGCCTACTAGTGGCCTTTGGCCACTTGACTGCTTCTGCGCTGTGAATTCCACTAGCTCAGTCATACGCACCTACGTCTCAGTGCAGGCGTGCGCAAAATTGTTTCCTGGCTCTGCTGTCTCCGTTACATCACTGCCGTCATTCCGCCAGAGGGAAACAGTATACATAATATACGCTGCCTACAGTATCTGTCTGCTGTATCAGCTCAGCATTTAAAAAAATTGAAGCAAAATACTTAAGGCCTACTAGTGGCCTTTGGCCACTTGACTGCTTCTGCGCTGTGAATTCCACTAGCTCAGTCATACGCACCTACGTCTCAGTGCAGGCGTGCGCAAAATTGTTTCCTGGCTCTGCTGTCTCCGTTACATCACCGCCGTCATCACGCCAGAGGGAAACAGTATACATAATATACGCTGCCTACAGTATCTGTCTGCTGTATCAGCTCAGCATTTAAAAAAATAGAAGCAAAATACTTAAGGCCTACTACTGGCCTTTGGCTACTTGACTGCTTCTGCGCTGTGAATTCCACTAGCTCAGTCATACATACCTATGTCTCACTGCAGACATGCGCAAAATTGTTTCCTGGCTCTGCTGTGCGTTCCGTAAGCGAAGTCAGCCTCCAACCACAGTCCAATAAGCGGTACATTTAATTACAGCGTTCTGTTTCTGCTCTACTCATAATACACCATGCTGAGGGGTAGGGGTAGGCCTAGAGGACGTGGACGTGGGCGAGTAGGCCCAAGTCAGGGTGTGGGCACAGGCCGAGCTCCTGATCCAGGTGTATCACAGTCGACTGCTGCGGGATTAGGAGAGAGGCAAATTTCAGGGGTCCCCAGATTCATCTCACAATTAATGGGTCCACGCGGTAGACCTTTATTAGAAAATGAGCAGTGTGAGCATGTCCTGTCGTGGATGGCAGAAAGTGCATCCAGCAATCTATCGACAACCCAGACTTCTACGCCGTCCACTGCTGCAACTCTGAATCCTCTGGCTGCTGCTCCTCCCTCCTCCCAGCCTCCTCACTCCATTACATTGACACATTCTGAGGAGCAGGCAGACTCCCAGGAACTGTTCTCGGGCCCCTGCCCAGAATGGGCAGCAATGGTTCCTCTCCCACCGGAGGAGTTTGTCGTGACCGATGGCCAACCTTTGGAAAGTTCCCGGGGTACGGGGGATGAGGCTGGGGACTTCCGGCAACTGTCTCAAGAGCTTTCGGTGGGTGAGGAGGATGAAGACGATGAGACATAGTTGTCTATCAGTGAGGTAATAGTAAGGGCAGTAAGTCCGATGGAGGAGCGCACAGAGGATTCAGAGGAAGAGCAGCTGGACGATGAGGTGACTGACCCCACCTGGTTTGCTAAGCCTACTGAGGACAGGTCTTCGGAGGGGGAGGCAAGTGCAGCAGCAGGGCAGGTTGGAAGAGGCAGTGCGGTGGCCAGGGGTAGAAGCAGGGCCAGACCGAATAATCCACCAACTGTTTCCCAAAGCGCCCCCTCGCGCCATGCCACCCTGCAGAGGCCGAGGTGCTCAAAGGTCTGGCAGTTTTTCATCGAGAGTGCAGACGACCGACGAACTGTGGTGTGCAGGGTTTGTCGTGCCAAGATCAGCCGTGGAGCCACCACCACCAGCCTCACCACCACCAGCATGCGCAGACATATGATGGCCAAGCACCCCACAAGGTGGGACGAAGGCCGTTCACTGCCGCCGGTTTGCACCACTGCCTCTCCCCCTGTGCCCCAACCTGCCACTGAGATCCAACCCCACTCTCAGGACACAGGCACGACTGTCTCCCGGCCTGCACCCACACCCTCACCTCCGCTGTCCTCGGCCCCATCCAGCAATGTCTCTCAGCGCAGCGTCCAGCCGTCGCTAGCGCAACTGTTTGAGTGCAAGCGCAAGTACGCCGCCACGCACCCGCACGCTCAAGCATTAAACGTGCACATAGCCAAATTAATCAGCCTGGAGATGCTGCCGTATAGGCTTATGGAAACGGTGGCTTTCAAAAACATGATGGCGGCGGCGGCCCCGCGCTACTCGGTTCCCAGTCGACACTACTTTTCCCGATGTGCCGCCCCAGGCCTGCACGACCACGTCTCCCGCAACATTGTACGCGCCCTCACCAATGCTGTTACTGCCAAGGTCCACTTAACAATGGACACGTGGACAAGCACAGGCGGGCAGGGCCACTATATCTCCCTGACGGCACATTGGGTGAATTTAGTGCAGGCTAGGACCGAGTCAGAGCCTGGGACCGCTCACGTTCTACCCACTCCCAGAACTGCGAGCCCCAGCTCGGTGCTGGTATCTGCGGTGGTGTATGCTTCCTCCACTAAACCACCTTCCTCCTACGCAACCTCTGTCTCACAGTCAAGATGTGTCAGCAGCAGCACGTCGCCAGCAGTCGGTGTCGCGCGGCGTGGCAGCACAGCAGTGGGCAAGCGTCAGCAGGCCGTGCTGAAACTACTCAGCTTAGGAGAGAAGAGGCCCACGGCCCACGAACTGCTGCAGGGTCTGACAGAGCAGACCGACCGCTGGCTTTCGCCGCTAAGCCTCCAACCGGGCATGGTCGTGTGTGACAACGGCCGTAATCTGGTGGCGGCTCTGCAGCCTCACGCACGTGCCATGCCTGGCCCACATCTTTAATTTGGTGGTTCAGCGCTTTCTGAAAAGCTACCCACGCTTGTCAGACCTGCTCGGAAAGGTGCGCCGGCTCAGCGCACATTTCCGCAAGTCCAAGACGGACGCTGCCACCCTGCGGACCCTGCAACATCGGTTTAATCTGCCAGTGCACTGACTGCTGTGCGACAAGCCCACTCGGTGGAACTCTACGCTCCACATGTTGGCCAGGCTCTATGAGCAGCGTAGAGCTATAGTGGAATACCAACTCCAACATGGGCGGCGTAGTGGGAGTCATCCTCCTCAATTCTTTACAGAAGAGTGGGCCTGGTTGGCAGACATCTGCCAGGTCCTTGGAAACTTTGAGGAGTCTACCCAGATGGTGAGCGGCGATGCTGCAATCATTAACGTCACCATTCCTCTGCTATGCCTCTTGAGAAGTTCCCTGCAAAGCATAACGGCAGACGCTTTGCGCTCGGAAACGGAGGCGGGGGAAGACAGTATGTCGCTGGATAGTCAGAGCACCCTCATGTCTATATCTCAGCGCGTTGAGGAGGAGGAGGAGGAGGGGGAAGAGACAGCTTGGCCAACTGCTGAGGGTACCCATGCTGCTTGCCTGTCATCCTTTCAGCGTGTATGGCCTAAGGAGAAGGAGGAGGATCCTGAAAGTGATCTTCCTAGTGAGGACATCCATGTGTTGCGTACAGGTACCCTGGCACACATGGCGGATTTCATGTTAGGATGCCTTTCTCATGACCCTCGCGTTACACGCATTCTGGCCACTACGGATTACTGGGTGTACACACTGCTCGACCCACGGTATAAGGAGAACCTTTCCACTCTCATACCCGAAGAGGAAAGGGGTTCGAGAGTGATGCTATACCACAGGACCCTGGCGGACAAACTGATGGTAAAATTCCCATCTGACAGCGCTAGTGGCAGAAGGCGCAGTTCCGAGGGCCAGGTAGCAGGGGAGGTGCGGAGATCAGGCAGCATGTACAGCACAGGCAGGGGAACACTCTCCAAGGCCTTTGCCAGCTTTATGGCTCCCCAGCAAGACTGTGTCACCGCTCCCTAGTCAAGGCTGAGTCGGCGGGAGCACTGTAAAAGGATGGTGAGGGAGTACGTAGCCGATCGCACGACCATCCTCTGTGACACCTCTGCCCCCTACAACTACTTGGTATCGAAGCTGGACACGTGGCCTGAACTCGCGCTGTATGCCCTGGAGGTGCTTACCTGTCCTGCGGCTAGCGTCTTGTCAGAGAGGGTGTTTAGTGCGGCTGGGGGAATCATCACGGATAAGCGTACCCGCCTGTCAACCGACAGTGCCGACAGGCTTACACTCATCAAGATGAACAAAGCCTGGATTTCCCCAGACTTCTCTTCTCCACCAGCGGACAGCAGCGATACCTAAACAATACGTAGGTTGCACCCGCGGATGGAAGCATCGTTCTCTATCACCATCAAAAACGGGGACCTTTTAGCTTCATCAATCTGTGTATTATATTCGTCCTGCTCCTCCTCCTGAAACCTCACGTAATCACGCCGAACGGGCAATTTTTCTTAGGCCCACAAGGCTCAGTCATATTACTTTAGTAAACAATGTTTATACGTTTCAATTCTCATTAAAGCGTTGAAACTTGCACCTGAACCAATTTTTTTTTAACTGGGCTGCCTCCAGGCCTAGTTACAAATTAAGCCACATTAACCAAAGCGATTAATGGGTTTCACCTGCCCTCTTGGTTGGGCATGGGCAATTTTTCTGAGGTACAGTAGTACTGTTGGTACACCAATTTTTTTGGGCCCTCGCCTACAGTGTAATCGTAGTAATTTTTATGGGCTTCGCCTGCACTCATGGTACAGCAAGGTGTGTGGGGTTGGCCTACACTTTTGCTACATAAACATATTACCAGTCTGACTGGGGCATGCACTGTGGGCCGAAGCACACCTGTATTGTATGTGACGTTAGCTCTGCTGAGCAGGGCACTGCAATGGGATATATTTATGTACCGCCGGTGGGTTCCAGGGAGCCACCCATGCTGTGGGTCCACAGGGACTTCATATTAGGGACTTGTACCTGCCAGTGTGTATGTATTAAAAACCCCGGTCAGACTGGGGCATGCAGTGTGGGCCGAAGACCACCTGCATTTAATCGGATGTTACCTCAGCTGTGATGGGCAATGCAATGGGATATATTTATGTACCGACGATGGCTTCCTGGGACCCACCCATGCTGTCGGTCCACACGGAGTTGTAACTGCATGTGTCCACTTCTAAAGAACCCCAGTCTGACTGGGGCATGCAGTGTGGGCCGAAGCCCACCTGCATTAAACCTGACGTTACCTCAGCTGTGATGGGCACTGCAATGGGATTTATTTATGTACCGCCGGTGGGTTACAGGGAGCCACCCATGCTGTGGGTAAACAGGGACTTCACAATAGGGAGTTGTACCTGCCTGTGTCTACTTATAAAAAACCCCAGTGTGACTGGGGCATGCAGTGTGGGCCGAAGCCCACCTGCATTTAATCGGACGTTAGCTCTGCTGTCCAGGGCACTGCAATGGGATATATTTATGTACCGCCGGTGGGTTCCAGGGAGCCACCCATGCTGTGGGTGCACACGGAATTCCCATTGCGGAGTTGTACCTGCCTGTGACTATTTATAAAAAACCCCGGTCTGACTGGGGCATGCAGACACCTTGACAGAATGAATAGTGTGTGGCACATGGGTTCCCCATTGCTATGCCCACGTGTGCAGCTCCTGATGGAGGTGTCACAGGATTGGATTTCTCATTGCTTCTGTATAGCATTGTGGGCTATCGCCCCGCCCCTTTTAAAGAGGGTCGCTGCCTGGCCGAGCCAACCCTCTGCAGTGTGTGCCTGCGGTTCCTCCTCATGGCAGACGCACTTATAAATAGACATGAGGGTGGTGTGGCTATGAGGCCAACGTGTGGCATGAGTGCAGCTGAAGGCTGCGCAGGGACACTTTGGTGTGCGCTGTGGCCACTGGGTCGTGCGGGGGGGTTGGGCAGCATGTTACCCAGGAGAAGTGGCAGCGGAGTGTGTCATGCAGGCAGTGATTGTGCTTTGTTGGAGGTAGTGTGGTGCTTAGCTAAGGTATGCCTTGCTAATGAGGGTTTTTCAGAAGTAAAAATTGTTGGGGGGGGGGGGGCACTCTTGCCGCTATTGTGGCTTAATAGTGCGACCTGGGAACTTGAGATGCAGCCCAACATGTAGCCCCTCGCCTGCCCTATCCATTTCTGTTTCGTTCCCATCACTTTCTTAAATTGCCCAGATTTTCACAAATGAAAACCTTAGCGAGCATCGGCGATATACAAAAATGCTCGGGTCGCCCATTGACTTCAATGGGGTTCGTTACTTGAAACGAACCCTCGAGCATCGCGAAAAGTTCATCTCGAGTAACGAGCACCCAAAGCATTTTGGTGCTCGCTCATCTCTACCGGATACCCAACCTGTTCCTGCTAGATTACAGGAGCAGGTGCTTTAAACCCATGCAGTACATTTACAATGGCTCAGGTTTAAAGCAAAGCGATGCACACCATATAACTATAGCGCTTATTTGTAATGGGGTTAGCCATATTGAGATGAACATTTAAAGGGGTTGTCCCGCGCCGAAACGTTTTTTTTTTTTTTTTCAACCCCCCCCCCCCGTTCGGCGCGAGACAACCCCGATGCAGGGACGTACAGTAAGCTTACCGGAGCGCTTACCTTAATCCCCGCGCTCCGGTGACTTCTATACTTACCTGTGAAGATGGCCGCCGGAATCCTCTTCTTCCGTGGACCGCAGCTCTTCTGTGCGGTCCATTGCCGATTCCAGCCTCCTGATTGGCTGGAATCGGCACGTGACGGGGCGGAGCTACACGGAGCCGGCATCCTGCACGAAAGGCTCCATAGAAGAAAGCAGAAGACCCGGACTGCGCAAGCGCGGCTAATTTGGCCATCGGAGGGCGAAAATTAGTCGGCACCATGGAGACGAGGACGCCAGCAACGGAGCAGGTAAGTAAAAAACTTTTTATAACTTCTGTATGGCTCATAATTAATGCACAATGTACATTACAAAGTGCATTAATATGGCCATACAGAAGTGTATAGACCCACTTGCTGCCGCGGGACAACCCCTTTAAACACGTAAAGGCTCTTTGCACCTTTGCAGTGTACTTTAAATGTTGCAATGTACCTAAGATGAGAAATGAAGCAACTGTGCAATAGATCTTCATGAAAAATGTATGTTTTATTTCTAAATCTCCAGGGTAGATTGATGCTTTTTTTATGGTAACAGACTGCAAGCAGACCCTGTGTAGTCTGATTCCGCAGACATTCTCGCTTTCATCTGTCAGATGGAAGGAAGTATGACTAACGGATCAGAGTACAAAAAGTTTTTTGTTGTCTATTACCATGGAGATGCAGTAGTCTGCATAGGAGTTTGAACACAAAACTTTAATTTTATCAAGACCTATTACAAAGTTCCTTCATTTAAGATGCATTGAAAAAAAATGGCTGCAAAGGAGGTCCTAGTCTTTAAAGCCATTCTGTTACCAGGTTCATGCTGCCCAAACCACTGGCAGCATGAATCTGGGACAGGTATGTTTTATTTTGAAACACTGTGGCATTTACACTTTGAATTTTGACTTGGAACTGAGTTTTGAGTCATGGAGGGGGGCCGTGTCAGATTCTCTCTGTCCATAGCATGTAGACAGACAATTACCTTCACTTTTGGTTATAAGAAGAGAACTGTTACTCTGCATGATGCAGGCAGTGAGAGGGCGGCTTGACCTGCCTCCGTGACTCAGAGCCTAGTTCCAAGTCAAACTTCAAAATGCATTTATTCTGAGATGCTGCAATGTTTCAGAATAAAACATGTGAGGGGCATTCATTATAGATTTCCCCTGACCCACTTCCTGTGGACTGAGAGCAACACAACTTGGCACAGTTATTAGTCCTTCTTTACATAGTTGCCATGTAGCGACACACAAATCTCCCATCTTTTTAAGTAACTGTAAACATCTTCCTTGTAGAAGTTGACAGGTTGCTCCAAAAGCCACATTGTAACTTTGGAAATCACAGTCTAATTCTCTGGAAAATGCTAGCCTTTCAAAAATGACTACATTGTTACAAAGAGGTGGAAGTCCGATAAAATGAGGTTGAGTGAATAAGGGGGATGTGGTAGAATTTCATACCCGCAGCAGCGTGCTTCCATCTGGGCAACATGTGAGTTGTGAACTTGGGCATTGTATTGCAGAAGGTGGACACTTTTGTCGAACTTGCCAAGTTTCTTAATTTTGATGGCCTCCTGCAATTTCTGCAGCAGTGAAGCATAGTATGCCCTAGCAATCACGGTACCCTTTGCTAGGAAATCCATCAAGACTACTCCATGCTGGTCTCAAAAGATTGTGAGCATGGCCTTGCCTGTCGAGGGTTGGGCACGTGCCTTCTTTGAAGGTGGTGACTCTGGATGCTTCCATTGCATCGACTGGACTTTATTCTCTGGATCATAGTGATGGACCCAGCTTTCATCCTGTGTGATCAGTCTGTTGAAAAAGCCCTCCTGGTTTCCATGGAACATCATCAAAAGAGCCTAGCGCATTCGACTCATTCCTGCTTCTGGAAAGTTGTGAGCATCCGGGGAACCCAGCGAGCAGATAACTTACGCATATGAAGATGGTCTTGGGTTATTTTTTTCATGGGCCTCACACTAATCTTGATATTTTGGGTTAGGTCACGAATGGTTATGTGGTGATTTTCCAAAATGGCAGGCTCCACTTGCTGGATAGTGTGTTCATCGATAGTGGAATGGGGTTACTCGGGAATTGGAGCCGTTTCTACCAAAGTCTAACAACATTTTAATTGACAATGCCAGTTCTTAACTACATCATATGATGGGAAATCTTCACCATAAACCTCTTTCATCTCATTGAATGTCTCCCTTGGTGTGCATCCTTTCAACTAAAGAAACTTGATGACTGCACTGCATTTCACTGGGTCTATTATCACACCTCGTACCCCTTCAGCACCGGTAAAAGAAATACCGTTATCAGCTCGGAGTTGCAAATTGGCACATAACCTATAGAGACCTATATCATTAGAGATGTGCACTTTGGGTTATTTTTTTCATGGGCCTCACACTAATCTTGATATTTTGGGTTAGGTCACGAATGGTTATGTGGTGATTTTCCAAAATGGCAGGCTCCACTTGCTGGATAGTGTGTTCATCGATAGTGGAATGGGGTTACTCGGGAATTGGAGCCGTTTCTACCAAAGTCTAACAACATTTTAATTGACAATGCCAGTTCTTAACTACATCATATGATGGGAAATCTTCACCATAAACCTCTTTCATCTCATTGAATGTCTCCCTTGGTGTGCATCCTTTCAACTAAAGAAACTTGATGACTGCACTACATTTCACTGGGTCTATTATCACACCTCGTACCCCTTCAGCACCGGTAAAAGAAATACCGTTATCAGCTCGGAGTTGCAAATTGGCACATAACCTATAGAGACCTATATCATTAGAGATGTGCACTTTAAGCATCCTGTGATAAATAGAAGTGTGTCAAGGTGGATCTTTAATTAATGCCCTTGTACATAGGAGTAATAAGTATACCTGGTGCAGGTTAATGATACCAGTGTTTCAGGCAGCATGAATCTGGTGACAGAATCCATTTGAGTGAGTTTTTCCATCAAGTCAATCCCTTTCCATTTTGTATGTATTAGGGCATGTGAACATCATAGAGAAAGTTCCCCAGTCAGAAGCCCCTATATTGGCCAGAGTAGAGAGCTGCTAAGAAGAAGACTCAACATGGTCACTCACTTATTTGAGGGGTCACCATGTAACCACATTTCACTGTAAACTGTGGTCTTTAAATAGAGTGGCGTACAACACCAAATATTATCTGCCTAGTGATGGACATTGCTATCGTATCATGCTTTCAACAAGATAATTAAATAGGCTTAGTTTTATAATTAGATTAAACACAACCTGATTTTTTAATTCATTTGTCCCTTCTATAGTAACAATTTCCAGAAAATGTGTTAAATGGTAATTCAAATACTCTAATAGAAAATGTCAGCTTTGACTTCAGAATAATAACTGTACTAGAACACAACACTTCATATTCAGAACTGTCAGATCGCTTCAGCTGGGTTACATATCATCATCCTGTACATAATATACAATTACATTTTTCTCATACCCATGTTGGAATGAAATGGCTCAAAAGAAGTTGAGTGAATGTTACCGGAATTAGAACCTTAATAATCCCGAGCCTGCATTATACAATACTTGGCTAGATAAATATTTTGCTTTTAAACAGTCAATTTGCAGTATTCATTTTAATTTGCTTTAGAATACAAATGGCAATTAACCTTCTGTAACAGACTTGTGCTAATTGTGGATTTACAGATTTAACTACTCATATATTACATTAAACATGCTGAGTACCATCTTAAAATTCCAAAGAATCTGATTATTTGGAGTTAAAGCATAGCTTAGCTGTTAAATAGATAATGACTGCTTATAACAAAAGGCAGTATCAATGTATCTAGGTCATATGTAGTGTATGTGTCATGGGTGGTGGGATAGCGACACAGGAGTCAGAGTATAATGGAGTAACCAATATATGCAAAATTTATTTTTGAACAGAGAAATAATCAGTAAAAAGATAATGATGTTAAAGGAATCGTACTTTGGAGTTCCTAGGCACTATCTACCACTTTCTAAAATGCAGGGATAACAATACTTTATGCACTTCAGACACCAGGAGCCACACCTGCAGCCTGTTCCTCTCCCTAGAATTTTCCCTATTGGCCGTGCTGGCATGGCCTTCTTGGCCTGTCTTGTAGAGGTACACGTCTGGCCGGTAGCAGCTCCTTCGTACACTTGTATCACGGTCCATCAACATACTTTATATATTCACCAACGGAGTAGCTCCACCACTTTCCTTTCACTCAGTTCTTTATTAGAGCATGCCTAGTAGTACCTCTGCGACAAATATGGCACACACTTTGGCATACGGGATAATTTAGCACAATTTTGGTGAATGTTACTGTCTACTACCATAGCAGCATTTTTCCCCTTTTTGGAAAACCCATAGCTACTCTTCGCTGTGCCATTCCACTCCTCATGGAAATGCATGAGTAAATTGACAACTGGGTGTTACCATTCCTCTTGCCAATAGGATGTGTTCCTGCACAGTGTCATCAGGAGAGGAGGAAAATTATCCATGTAAGGTGCTATGTCTTGGAGTGAAAGATCTGGTGATCTACAAAGATGAGTCAGAGAGCCTACTGGGATGAGTCCATGGCAGCAGCTTCCAATCCTCAGTTTAACCCCTTAGTGACGGAGCTTTTTTGCTTTTTTCCATTTTTGTTTTTTCCTACTCCCTTTTAAAAAAATCGTAGCTCCTTTATTTATCCATCGACGTCGCTGTATGAGAGCTTGTTTTTTGCGGGACAAGTTGTATTTTTCAATGGCACTATTTATTGTACCATATAATGTACTGAAAAACTTTAAAAAAATCCTTAGCAGAGAGAAATGGAAAAAAACCCGACATTCCACCATCTTTCGGTGCGTCCTGTTTCTACGGCGCACAAACTGCAATAAAAAACTACCTGATATTTTTATTCTATGGGTCAGTACAATTAGTACCATACCAAACTTATATAGTTTTTTTTTGCTGTAGTACTTGTATTTTTTTTTTAGATATTTAATTTTTTTCAATTATTTTCTGCGGTCATTTTGTGCGCGCAATAACTTTTTTATTTTTCTGTCGACGTAGTTGTGCCAGGACTCAATTTTTGCGGGATGTCCTGTAGTTTCTGATAGTATCAATTTGGAATACATACAACTTTTTGATCGCTTTTTATTGCATTTTTTCTGGAAGACAGGGTAACTAAAAAAGTGCATTTCTGGCGTTCTTTATTTTTTTTTTTCGGACGACGTTCACCGTGCAGGAAAAATAATGCACAACTTTGATAGATCGGACTTTTACGGACGCGGCGATACCAAATACATATTTTTATTTTATGATTTAGATTTTTTAGTAATTGATATGGCAAAAGGGGGGTGATTTAAACTTTTATAACTTTTTTTTTTTTTTTACAATTTAAAAAACTTTATTGATCTTTTTTCTTACTTTACTTTGAAGTCCCCCTGGGGGACATTAACATGCGATGCTGTGATCGCTCCTGCAGTATGACGTAATGCTATAGCATTACATCATACTGCTTTTTTACAGGCAGTCTATCAAGCCACCCTGTGTGGATAGCTTGGCAGATAGGCAGATCGGGGGATTTAAATGCCGCTGTCAGAATTGACAGGCGTTCGGCCGATCGCGGCTATTGCCCGCTGGTGTCAGCTGTAATAAACAGCTGACGCCCGCGCTGTATGGAGGGAGATAGCGCCGCTACCTCCCTCCATACACGTCCTGCAACAACAGGACGTAGTTTTACGATAGCGCCGTCACTAAGGGGTTAAACAATAAACCTACAACATTGTTGTGCACACTGCATAGCAACATCAGGTGAGCACCTGTCTTTTTAATTTTGACCATCAGTTATCCACAATTAATGGCCTATGTATCACTCTCATTTTTTTATTTATACTTACACATTCTGACACTGTCAATACTGATTGGATGGTGTCAGCGTGTTTTAGAACATTCTTTAATCACAGGGGAAATGGTAACACCCGGCTATCTGTCCAACTCTGTGAAATGAAGCAAGCTATTTGAAAATCTCTGTAGCAGAAAAAAAGCCCCAGTCCATGTAAAGTAATGTTATAAAATGAACCAGCACAATAAAAGTGTGAACCCTGCTATGAGTATGTTTTTTTGCGGGCGTTCGATATGCGTAAGCGGGAATCATCATGTTCGCATTCATGAATCTTTTATGCATATTAATAAATTGGATTTTTAACCTTTGTTATTCTTTTTTTTGGTGCTGGCCTTTAACCTTTCTATTAATTCACAATATAATAAATCCATTGTCACTCAATATTTTCTGCTGGTCTTTCTGATCTTATTTGGACGATAATTGGTTACATATACTAGATATACATCGGGAAGCAGAAGGCTACTGCATACGATTGAGATGGCTGAAGCTAAAACTTCCCTGCAGACATGGATTGACATGACTCCTCCTCCTCTTAGGCTTTTTTCCTTCCTTTTTGCCTTCTTATTCCTTTTCCTTTTACAGGATGCAGCAAAACCGGAGCTGATCGTTACAAATATAGTAACATAGCATCAAAGGTCGAAAAAAGACACATTGTGTTTTCCGGAAAATGAGACACTGTCTTATATTAACTTTTGCCTCAAAAGAGGCACAATGCCTTTTTTTCAGGCGTGTCTTAAAATACTTACCTAGCAACTGGCGTTTGGGTCCCATCACTGCTGCAGGCTTCCATGTCCTCCGGCACACCGACAGAGCAGTTCTTCCTGGTAGCGGGGCTGCAAGCTAATGCTCTAATTTGTAATCGAGTGCTACATCAGCCAATGAGAGCCGGCACTTGATTAACCAATCACAGCCATTCATTGAAGTCCAAAGCTGTGAGATCTGGCAAGTGCAGGAGCCATTCCACCAGACCACTGTGCCCAATCCACTTCCCCAGACACTGCTGATGCAAAAACTTGCAGACTTCACCTTTATAATATATGAAATGTGCCATCTTTATTGCACATTACGGAAACATCTTGTCATGTAACAATTGCAGATACTTGGCAGCAGTAAGATTATTGTCAATGAATAATGGGCCCACCATCTCCGTACCCTGCACACCGCACCATGACTTTCTGTGCACCGACAATCTTGGAAGAATCTGGTCATTATGGATTTGTGTCAAACCAGTAGCAAAAGTTTTGTTTGCTCACCTCCCCGTTCACATGGAAGTTTGCTTGATCACTGAACAGTACAGTCTTTGGGAAATATGGGTCCATTGCAAACTTAGCATGGCGATCAGGATCGTCCTCATTGAGATTAGGCAACAACTGGATCTTGTGCCATTTGTGCATAGCCAGTATCTGTTCGATGGTGGTTCAACTGACCCCACACTCCTGTGACAGATACCACATGCTACAATATGGGCTCTTGCAAATGGATGTCAGGACAGCCATTGTTTTTGCTTTGTCTGTGGAAGTTTTATTATGTCCACTTTTTGGCAAACTGTGTGGCACAATTTGGCAAACAATTTGTTATGGTGCTGACTGTGGAAATCCACTGCAATGAATCGAGTACTGCGCTCCCAAAAGATCAGCAAAATCACTGTCTTCTCCTCACATGTTAATCTCATAGTCATACCTGTGTCTTTAGCAAAGAGGAGATTTATAATAATTTGGCAGCGATAAACATTCATCAAATTTAAGTACACATTTGGATTCAATATCAAATTCTCTATCAGAGACATATGTAACATGTACCCCTTTTCATTTGAAAATATTGGCTTGGTTCCAACATGGCAATTTTCAAAATGGCTACTATGTTGGTCACCACCCCTCACAGATTTTCCCCCTTCTCCTTACGAACATGCCACACAAAAGATGGCGTTCCCAACCACTGCTTTCAATTTATTCAGTTGTCCCCATACCTTTGGATCACCCTGTAAAATGGGAAGATCTGAACAGATCTATGTTATATCCATTACATGCTATCCATAGATTTCGGTGGGTCCATACTGTACTTGTTACTTCAATTTTATCTGCACCAAAAATTTGTGGCATCCTTCATCATATGTTATAATATAGAACCAATCTTTCAGAGGGGTATTGTTTCTAGAGCAGATTTTGGTGTCTCACAAGGGCGCTAAACAACGAGTAGTGCCTACAAATCCCTAAGGGGGACTCTACAAGGGATGACTGTTGGCTGCAGAAATACCTGACTCAGGTCCCAACAATGATCACTCCTGTGAATGGAGGCGGAACGCACTGGAGATCTCTTCAAAGATTATATTGAGTGAGAACTTGCTCACTAGTTACTTTGTTACAGCTCACTGACACAAGGTGACTTGCAACTACTGAGGGATTTCTCGCTCAATATCCTACTATAGCTGAAAACTGCTTGTTTGAGTGATTTTCAGCTCATAGCTGTCCCATATAAAGCCACCCTAATACAGACTCATCTGGACTCAATATGCTGCAGTATGGGATCCTGTGTACAGTATGTCGCATGCTGGGTGCATTCACTTTTAACTCTGTGAACAACTTGTACTGACCATCTGGCAGGAAAGTTAAACATAAACTCCGTTGCAGCAGAAGGTAAATTATTACCAGATACAGTACATTGCCTTGAGGAAATAATAGTAACTACTATTTAGTAGACATACATATAAGGTTTAATATTACCATAGGGTTTTTATATTAACATAGTATTTTTACAGGTGAACAGAGCAGAAAGCTCAAAGATCTCCAACTGAGAGAAACAGATTACTTCTAGACTATCATGAAATTGATACCACATTTTAGTAACTACTCTACTGCTTAATAAGGATTTGCTTTTTACTATGAAAAATAATGAAAGTTTAACGCATGGAGAAAGCCTACATGAAACCTTAAGTTTAATGAAGTTTCCACATTTACTGATCTATTGCATTTGGAAATTTAACCTCTTAAGGGCTCAGTCAGATGAGCGTTTTTTTCATGGATGTATAGGTCCGTGAAAACGAAACTCAAATTGCATGTATAAAAAATGTGTGACTGAAGCGTCAGATGTAATATTTTTTAATGGTACTGAAAAACGTAAAACAATTTCTAAGTAAAAAGGAAGTAAAAAACGCAATTCCACCATCTTTGGGTGTGTCTTGTTTTTACGGTGTACATACTGCAGCAAAAAATGGCATGGTAACTTTATTCTTTCTTTCACTTCAATTACGGCAATACCAAATTTATATATATATTTTTTTGCTGAACTACTTTTAAAAACAAAATATCTTCGTAAAAAAATAAAGCTATTTTCTGTTGCCATCTTCTGACCACCATAACTTTTTTATTTTCCTGTCAATATAGTTGTTTGAGGGCTCCTTTTTTGTAAGACATCCTGTAGCTTCTATTGGTAGCATTTTGGAGCTCAAATAACCTTTTCATCGCTATTTATTGCATTTCTTCCTGGAGAAGCGGCGACTAAGGCCGGATGCACACGGCCGTGACGGGCTCCGCCGCAGAATTCCGCGGCAAAGCCCATCACGGCGCCCCCCAGAGACCCCAATACTTACCTGCGGATCTGGCGTCTTCCGTCCCGCATGGCGCTTCGGCCCGCATGCGCAATAGAGCGCATGACGCGCCGCAGCGTCATGTGACGCGCTGGCCGCGTCATATGACATGCCCACAGCGTCACATGACGCGCTAGCCGCGTCATATGGCGCGGCAGGCGGTGGGCGGGGTAACAGTTTCACGCTATCTTCCGCTGTGCTACAGCAGAAGATAGCGTGACGGATGGCTTCCATTGACTGCAATGGAAGCCGTCCGCGCATACACCCGCGGCAAATAGAGCATGCCGTGGGTGAGGACGAGTGATTTCACGGTGCGGAATTCCGCACCGTGAGCATTGTGCTATTAGGTTCAATAGAACCTAATAGCTGCGGGCAACGCGGCGGAAATCGGTCCGCGGGAAGGAGCCCTAAAAAAGTGTATTTTTTTCTGACAGCATTTACTGTGCGGGACAAATAGTTTGTTACTTTGATAAATCAGACATTTACAGATGCAACAATTCCAAATATATTTTTGCTTTTTATTTTTTTTGGTTACTAATATGGGGAAATGTTTTTTTTTCATTTGTACTACCTTTTATTTCTTCTAATAATGAATATAAGTTTTTTTTCTCATTTTTAATTTTTTTACCTCCCACTGGGGACTTGTACTTGCAATCGTTTGATCATTCATGCTGTATAATGTAATAGCATAGAATTACATTATACAGTAATTCAGCAAGTATTCTACCAAGCCCCGTAAAGGGCATGGCATGATAGGCAATCAGCCATTGCTGCACTGTTTTTTAATTTAATTTTAAAAAAGAGTCACACTGTGCATGTCAGTGTGTGTGTAATACGCAGGCATGTACAATAACATACACAGACTCTGCCAACTCTCTGCTTGCAGAGCATATGGCTGCAAAATGGGTAAAATGCTGCGGGTAGGAGATCCGCAGGATTTTACACATATGCGCGTGGGCATGAGCCCTAAGTGAAGCTGGATAATTGGCATTTTGAAACCGGGTCATCATGTTGTAAAATCTCTTGAAGAACTGGCTGTAGCATAGTTCTCAGGTTCAGGCAGCCCTTCCACAGATCTTTATCACAAGAGCGCTCCAGGGCCCCTACCGCTGATAAGAGAAGGTACTCACCCCCACCTTCGCATTTTTAGGATAACGAACACAGTATAAGTTTAATTTTTTCTGTTTCTTGGAAATCATGTGTTTTAGTAGTAACACACACCATAAGGCGTTAACATATAGTAATCATTAGAAACTAAAAGCCAATTATGAGTTCTTATGATTTTAAGGTCATGCATCTCTATTGCTGCATCATTTGGGGTATATATGTACCATGATGCTATTAATAAATCAGAAAGCATATTGCCTTTGATACAGCTGTGTGTCCTTGGCTATATCGGCGTGCATGCACTTCTTAATAACCAATTTGGAACAGACAGTGAAGTCAGAGGGATATGATTTTTCCCATAAAAGGAGTCACCCCCCAAACAATTGTAAATTGATTGCTTGGAGCTAGGTCGCATTTTCTGATGCCCATACAGTGTGTTCCATTAATTAGCCTGATTTCACTGCCAGAAACGACTAACCCACTGTACTGCTAGACACAACTGGACACATGAATGGAGAACAGTATTTAGTGATGAGTCCCAATTCTGTGTGGTGCAAAGTGATAGACTTCAAGGGATAGATGGGATAGATGGACACATAGATTTGCATAGAACCAGTGAACAAAGACAGGAGAGTATTTTTAATAAAACTATAGAGTTGCATCGTTTGTATTTCAGCAGGAATGTTTTTATTTTTGTAGCAATACAACAATTGATTATAGAGGTAAATGCAGCATTTTAGAACATGAAATAAAATTATTATGTTCATTTTTCTTTTATATAGTCATAAAAAACAGTATAAGAAAAAGCCAAGATGACTATGAATTTTTTCCCTATAGGTTCCTATTTATTTCACTAAGAGGCTCTTTATTTCTTATTTCTACCTTTCAGCTGTAAAGAGTAACCTTTCCATTTCCATGAAATACACTTCTCCTGCTGAATTATTTAAAATATAGATCATTATATATGATTAGATGGAAACCGGTTTAGTCAGCATTATAATATACTTTCTGGTATAGTCAGCAAACATATCACTTGTGACAGAATTTTAACACAACAGTATTCTGAATCCTTTACTGATAGAGAATTTTAATCGGGAGTCTAAAGGTAGATGTTCTAACTGCTGCATACATACGGGTCATTGAGTTACAGAAAATGGGGACTAGTGGTTTTGTGTTGTATGTAGAGATGAGCGAACACGTTCGGCCCCGCCCCTTTTTCGCCCGAACACCGAACTTTGCGAACAGTTCAGTGTTCGGGCGAAAAAGATCGGGGGCCGCCGTGGCAGCGCGGGGGGGGGGGGGGGGTGCGGCGGGGAGTGGGGGGGAGAGGCTCCCCCCTGTTCCCCGCTACTGCCGCCCGCGCCGCCGCGCATCTCCCCGCCCCCCGACGGCACCCGGACCTTTACGCGCGAACACTGCAGTGTTCGGCAAAGCCGGTGTCCGGGTGCGGATGTGTCCGTAACGGACACGTTCGCTCATCTTTAGTTGTATGCCTTGTAGTAGTTGTTAGTAGTAGTGTTGTAGTCTTTTTGCATCAAATATTAATGTTATCACCAACCATAAAATATAGATGAAAAATCTGTGTTGAATGAGTATGTCTACTCCTGAGTAGCACAATATATCAAAAGGGCAAATATTCCCATTAAAATATATTCACACATTTAAAAATATGAGTTCAACTTTGTGTAGCCATGACAAAGTATGAGAGATACAATAGAGACAGGCAACACAGTAGTCATGGGAGCTTTATAGGAAAAAGATTCAAATCAGGTTGTCCTAGTCTTCTTCATTGGTAGTGTGAAACTGTTCAAGGCTTCCTCTCTCAAGGAAACTCCACATTAGCAAATGAAGGTGGACATACACATTAAAAAGAAGTAGGTTGATAGTTAAACATGGTTTAATAAATAGAGATGAGCGAACCTACTCGGCCACGCCCCTTTTTTGCCCGAGCGCCGCGATTTTCGAGTACCTACGTACTCGGGCGAAAAGATTCGTGGGGCGCCGTGGGTGAGTGGAGGGTTGCAGCGGGGAGTGGGGGGGGGGGGGAGAGGGAGAGAGAGGGCTCCCCCCCTGTTCCCCACTGCTACCCCCCGCTCCGACACGCCTCCCCCGGTGCCCCCCGAATCTTTTCACCTGAGTACATAAGTACTCGAAAATCGCGGTGCTCGATCGAGTAATTACTCGAAACAAGTATCGCTCATCTCTATTAATAAACAACTATTCACACTTTTGTCCATATTGGCCCTTATGGAGTTTCTGCTAAAACTGGCTGTAAATACGCAATGGCGAGATGGTTGAATGATCTCTCTGCGAGAAAGATCTTTGGTAAATGAAAGGTTTTTTTGTTGGAAAAAAATCTTCTGTTGCAAAAAATCTTCTGTTCTTCAGGTGGATGGAAATTTCAAATGAACCAAACTTATTTTCAGACGATGAAAGTCTATTATCGGTTGGTTAAAACGATCATTCTTTGCTATGTTTCACTTGATGAATGATGGTTTTGGTTGAAAATGTCTATTTTCATCAAATTTAGTCTAATGTGTATGGGGAACTTAAGGGCTCATGTCCACGGACGGAGCAGGGTACGCGGCGGGAGTACAGCAGTGGTAAACAAAAGTTCCCGCTGGTGATTGCAGTCTCCATTAATACTGTATTAATGTAGACCTCCGCTATGGAAAAACGCGGTGAAATAGAACATGCTGCGATTTTTTTTCCGCAGCGGATATACGTGGCAGAATCACTCATGTGAGTTCTGACAGGCAGGAAAGCTATTCAATAGAACCTAATAGCTGCATTATTCCGACGCGGGGAACACGACTGAAAACCGTCCGTGGGCATTAGCCCTAAGGCCTATTTCCCACGGGTGACAAAATCAATTTCTCGCGATGTGACAGTGCGACAAATCGCATGTATGTGAAGCCCATGCTTTCCTATGGTTTCCTTCACATTAGCGATGTTTTGTAGCATGCGATATTGTGAGACAAAAAAAATCACGTGTTGCTAGATATGCCTGTGACTTGCGATGTTTTGTAGCCCATGTTTCCATATGGAGCCTTTCTATGTGTTGCATCGCGATGTGACTTTTACAGTAGGAAATCCTACAACGTCCCCATCACCTAACAGTCGGTATTCACTTTCCTCCGTGTTCTCTGCAGGTCCCTGGCATTTGCCCGTAGTTTTTTCTCAGCGCTTCCTGGTCAGGGGTTCAAATTCCCCACCTCCAGTAAGCGCTATCTGTGATTGGTTCTCGAGCAATGTGGCTCAGCTAATCGGAGCCAGCACTCGATGAGCAATCACAGCTATTGCATATAGTGCTGGCTCTGGTTGGCTGAGCCGCAGCGCTCGAGAACCAATCACAGCCAGTGCTTCCTGGAGGTGAGGAATTTGAACCTCCAATCCAAGAAGTGATGACAGAAGACTTCAAGCAAGTCTGCAGGAGCTTCAGGGGAGACACACAGGCAGCTGACAGCGCCTGCAAGGTGATGTATTCTATTTTATGCAGCTAGGTCTTATTTTCAGGGTGAGGCTTATATTTCAAGCTTCCCCCCCGAAAATCATCATACATGGTGCTGCAAAGTCATGAGACTTCTGATATCGCTGTGATTTGATCGCGGCGATATCGCGTTGCCCGTGAAAAAAGCCTGAAAGAACTGGAAAGTCCCTTTGGTTTTGCAAGCACAAGGCTATTCTGTCATGTTGATGGCATGGGGACATAAACCAGCACCAGTAAAGAATCTTTATTTTACATTTGCTAATGGGCCACCACTTTATGTCCAACTATGGTGACTATTATGTTATCCCTTAAAGTTTTGTTGTGGTATAATACAGGAAATCTTTCTTGTTTAATCCCAAAAGGATCTTTTATAACTTTGTTCATTTAATATACTGGTATTTATCTGTATGCAAGCACATTTGCTGGTGTTACTTAGACTACACAAGAATAATCTGGCATACTGAATGACATAACAGTAAGAAATATGTTCAGATATCCATGAGGTTCTTCAATTAACCATAGTCTGTACCCATATAAGGTAAGCGACCCCCAATTGTGTAATCTGCATATATTGCAGCTATCAAAGAATTAAATATTGGAAATCAGAGGACTCTCGCCTCTACTATCAGAGTAGGCTGTGCCTGTGTATTACAGCACTTGCCTTGTTCAGGGTTGTGCAGAGTGATTAGTATGATGTGAGTCTGCTCAGTTATACAAGGCTGCTGTCTACTTGTTACGTCTGAGTTGAACGCCAAACATTTCGTCCGGATCAGATGTAGTTAGTTGTCCAAAAAGGACAGATTTTCAAACGGGGCAGAGGTACACACAATATATTAATATGGAGAACATATATTAATAAGGAAACCAAAAGTGGGGCGACGGGAAATATTACCTTAACTACTAATGTAATGAGACCCTATTTATAAGCAGAGCACTCACCCTAATGAGGTCCACCCTACGACAGGAACCTCAGCTGACCTTGGCTTTCCCTATTTGAAAAACAGGGATGTATTGCCTACAGAGAATAACAAGGAATACAGTTTAGATGGAAACTAGCACACAATGAAACAGATGAAATGCAATAGCAATATAATCAGTATGTAGATGTCATAGCACATAGAATATTCTTTACACTAGACAGACATCAGACCAAGTAGCGGGCCAACGTGACCAGAAACATCATCGAACAAGAAGTATAACCGGCGTCATCCACTAGAAGGAACCAAAATAAATGGATACATAAAGGGGCTGATTGACTGGCTAGGCAATTTGCCCGACAGCCGACTAATCCATCCATACACCTGCAGAAAAGTGTTTATGTCGGTGACCAGCACTGAAGTGACACTGAGCATACACTGGCATGTGTATGACTTGTGCCGGCACTGATGCCGTTATGTCACGATCCAGCACAACCAGTGAACTGTGACACTACTGCTTAAAATGAGAATAGTCATGTGTTCTTTAGCATTATAAAGGGTTTTCCAACTTCAGGATCCAAAAAAGGAATGTCCTAAATGACTGCTAAGTAAGAAGATCCACTGCTTGGAAATACCTAATTGGAGAACTCAGCAATATATAGCAGAAGACTAAATGGAGAGATGCTTGCCAAATATTTGCTTGGCTATTTCCATAACTCCCTTCAATTTATAAGAGAGAGTATTTAATGGACAGACATTTATGGCATATGTGGTACATATGCCATAAGTATCTGAAGTGTAAAAAGTAGAGTTGAGCGAACGTACTCTGTCGAGCTTGATGCTTGTTCGAGTATTAGCGTACTAGATGGTGCTCATTACTCGAACGAGCATCAAGCTGTGATCGACCCTGCCCCAGTTTTTGGCTCCTCCCCGCTGCAACGTGCCTGTTTTGGCCCCTCCCTGCCGCAATGCAACGCGCGTCAATGGCAAATTTTTTGTCTGGCGGGCAGGGGAGAGAGAGAGAGAGAGAGAGAGAGAGACACGAACCAAGAAGAAGAAAAAAAGCTCGAGACCCGGCGTCCCACATACAAAAATGCTCGAGTCTCCCATTGTAGCCAATGAGGTTCGTTACTCGAGTAGAGCTCTTGAATTTTATGAACAGCTCAACTCGAATAACGCGGACCCAAGCATTTGGGTGCTCGCTCATCTCTTGTAAAAACCCTTTTATTATTTTGATACATTATTTATTCTCCAAGTTAATCAATATTGTAATTCATTTTAAGATTAGATACCATACTATATTGTCCTCCAAAAACCACAGAAATGAAATGAAACCAGATCAAACAGAGTCCAAATTTTGTAGCTTTGAGTCAGTTGGCCTCTTTCTAATCAATGGTTTCATTATGAGTTTCTTTTAAATGCTGTTTTCGGGTAATCGAATGGAACCCATTATGGAAATCTCAATGTAGAGCTTTAACGCAGTATGAACTCAGCCTTACATTGTAATTTAGCCATTAGTAGGTGCCCTCAGCTCCACTTTGGACATGTCAGGGATATTCATGGCATTGTGGACACTGTAGATTACTCTATTTTGCTAATGGCTATTATAATCAATCTTGCCTAGTAGTATTTCTGTAGTACAAGGGAGGGAGAGTGGGCATAATTTAAATTCTTGCCCCGGGCACAAGAAATATCTAAAATAACTTGACAAGTGAAGGTTAACATAAAAGTAGAAGATGCATAATTGTTCATTTTGGACTTATTTATCTACATACACAAACTCAAAACACAACCTCGAAGTCGAATAGGTACAAGTCCTAGAATTGCAATATTTTTAAGAGGACATTAATTCACTTTCTGCTCATCTCTTGGACACAAATAACTCTTATTAACAGAAAAGAGGTTGTAAATCGCCTATCTATAGTAGCAGCTGAGGCTGTATTACACACTAAATTAATGTGGCATTGAAAATAGAAAATCTATTTGAGCCACTTCTCTTTTTACCATTTTATAGAGATAGCATTTATTTTTAAGACAGTCAGTCTATTCACTGCAATTATAGCATGGTATCCGAGATATGTAGACGAGCTGTTTTTACCTTTGTGTGTTCAAGTACGAACTCCACACGACATAAAGCAGCTTCATTTCTTACTTTCAAACATGCACTACTTTATTTTTAAGACAAAATAAAACAGCTTATGAATAGTTGATTATTCTGTACATAAAAATGAACTCCTTAAATTCTATTTCATTTGTAAAATCTGCAAATACAGAAGCCAGGGCCGACTAACATGTTTTTGCATGAATATAGGCATCACAAATCAGAGCCCTTGAGGAATGAAATTACCAGTGATTCATTCATAATTCATGACTTTTATTATCTTCCCACTACATTTAGTATGAGGTTCAATTTATAGCTTCATTTACATTATACTACATGAATAATGGTAAAAATATGCAAACCCATTTCTTTGTGATCTTCAAGGCCATTGAATGCCAACATAAAATATAACATTGTAGTTACCGTGTAATACAAGTACCAGGTGTGGTTATGTAGTGAAAAGTCAGTACAGTCTTTAAAAGCGCATAAATGGTATTTAATCATTTATGTTACAATAAAAAAAAATTATCCGAGCCGCAAATGAGATTAAGTAAACAGATTTTTCAAACTCTAATGTTACTTCTGTGCATTTTATTCACACAGAACCCCTGAAGAATTGGCGTAAGTAGTTTTTTGTATTCCTAGGAAGATTTTTATTCAGATCTCATAATTGCACACATACAAAAAAGCCTTCACTTTATATAAAAAAAGGTTCTTTTTGTTACTAAATGTTGTTCTATTCTTCATAAAACCGATATTATTTTATAACTATTTTACTCAGTTAATTAATAGGAGGATCTCCTGGATTAAAGAATACTCATTATTTGTGTCCTCTTATTGTCACAGTAACAAGCATCCATTCAGATGACTGGTAGAAGACTAAACAAAGCCTAAAACATAGATGAAATGTATATTAAAGATTAATGTATAACACAAATTAAGTATTTCAACATTGTAATAATGTTATATTTCTCAAAAGTCGAATAACAAGGTTTATATATAGCGATAGTAGCATCATGGTTAACAAAGGACTCGGTAAAGCAGCTCTCCAGCTCTGGTTCTTCTTCAAACGGCATTCCCAACATGTGTAAGAAGGGCATTATATTGTGGATAAAAGGAATCTGTGACCAAATCAGACTCTACATGGCAGTGAAATCTGGCTGATCATGAGATGGAAGCTATAACGTCAGCCCACAATTCTGTTGCCAACTCGGAGATACTAATGTTAGATCTTTTGGCACCAAGTTTTTATTTGACAGCTTCTTCAGAAAGTAGTCATTTTTATTTTTTCCATGCATTGTGTGTCTGTGTTGTATGCAGAAATACAAGTACTCCTCTGCCAGAATCATCCTCTGATAGATGTTTAGTACCAAGACACTAAAAATTGCATTTCTAGATTAGCACTTATTGGGATGGAAGCTGTAGATTTTGTACAAGGGCTGATGTATAATAGTGACCTACAGCTTGTTCATATTTGAAAAATAATTTTTGACAGACGTTTTATGACATTTTTTAATCCATAGTAAGAAGTAACCTGGTACTGTACAGTAACGTACACCATACTTTCCAAAAAGCGTGTACCTAGATGAGGAATGCAGAATGTCATACATTACATTGTTCATTTGACTGCTATGCCGGCTTTCAGGTACACCAATATTAAGAGGTACGCCCTAATGCATATTAAAATTGGGCTCTTGGAGGCTTAGGCTCTGTGTACACAATGATTGAGCCATCCATCAAAGGTCCTGACATAGGCCTTACGAGATAATCATACGGTGGCACCTATCACCCATAGGTTTCATTGTAAAAAAGTGTATACTGCACTAGATATATGTTTATCTTGGTGGCCCTCTGTATAGGATAGTGCAGTCTGCTGTGCTTTCCTATACAGTTGAAAATTTGTTGTGCATATGTATGTCAATGGTGGTGGGCTGGGCATTGTTATTACATGGGACATAAACTGGAGACCAGGTCACTTCTCTCACTGCGTTCTTGGCAGACACATCCAACCTCTTCTGCTACTTCACATTAAAAGGAATACCAACAGGAGAGCAGCTAGTGCTGACCAAGTTGTTGTAGAAGAATGGAGGAGCATTGAATGGCGCAAGTGTGGGCAAGATTTATCAGGGACTGTAGCGGTACATAATATTCTTTATTTAAGAACATGCAACATTGCGTTTCGCATCTGTACAAATACCTTCCTCAAGTAGGACCTTTAGTGGCTGAATTTTATTTAGATCCCTACCCACTATTCATAGAAAGGTGTTTTCTGAGACTTAAAAAATGAAGGGTTAAAATGGTGTAAAATGAAGGGAAAATTTACACTCACGTGTTCCTGCATTTTCTTATTCAGTGCTGGAGCCCTGGTGCATACTGCTCAGGACCTGGAAGAAGCTAGTGGACAGTTTCATGCTATTCATTGTGTGCATGACTGCTCAGCCAATCACAGGTTTCAATGTTTTTTTTTTCCATGGTCACTGAAACCCGTGACTGTCTGAACAGCCATGTGCTCAATGAATGACACATGACTGTCCACTGTCTTTTTCCAGGTTCTGAGTTCTGAGCAGCAAGGCTACAGGGCTGGGCGGGGAGCCGCTGGAGCAGATGAGTATCCATTTTTTCTTTATTTTACACCATTTTAAGCCTGCACAATTTTTTAAGCCCCAAAAATTCCCTCTAACCAGGATAGCTCTCTTGATCCATTTTAGTATACATTATTTATTGGATAATTTCTTCTTTTTAATAAATACTAATAAAAGTGAAGTTTTGCATTTCTTATCCAACCAGAACCTTCTGTATTCCTATCTACATTTGCAATATACCTCATTCATCTGATGGTGTAAATAAAATGGTTGACAAACAACCTGACAACAATTGTGCTTTGGGGTTTTAGAGACTATCACAATGTACGATTGTTTATTCATACATTCTAACATGGTAATATAGGATGTTGGGACAAACTCTATGGATACCCTGGGCTGATTACTCTTGATCAGTGTTTCCCAAACTCCAGTCCTCATAGACCCCCAACAGATAATGTTTTCTGTATTTCCTCAGTATTGCACAGGTGATATAATTATTGTCGGTGCCTCAGACATTGCCACATGTGTTCTTACTAGAGAATATCCTGAAAACATGACCTGTGGGGGTCCCTGAGAACTGGAGTTTGGAAAACACTGCCCAAGATGTTCCAAGGTGACCTAAGGGACAGATAAATAGCCACATCTACCATAAGACATATACTAAAAGCTTATAACTATTACTGCAATTCTAACCGCATCAACTTTTTGACAGAAGGAATGAAAAGAATAAACAGACCTGAATACCATGGGATGAGTACATTGATTTACTTATTTACTTGTTGCTAAGATTGAGTCAGGATTATTAAAGCAACCAAAGTGGGTCAATCAATAAGTATCCCAGTGCAATTTGTTAAAAAAAAATAATTGGCCTGAACATTTATTTAATAGATATTGCAAAAGAAGTTTACACCTTTGAACTGACCACAGTGTAAACCTATCAATATCTAGATAATTGGTAGAATGTATTTTTTGTAACTACATTTTAAAGCTGCTGATAATTTTCTTTTGGGTGATACCTCAACATATCACTTAGGAAAATATGTCTTAGGCCGCGGTCAGACGAGCCATTTTTTAGTGCAGGAATAGGTGCGATTAAAAATTGTCTCTATCAGAACCAATGCTTTCCGATGAAAGCCGTCACATGTCCGTTTTTAGAGGCGCTAAACAATTGCACCTGCAAAGGATAGGACATGCGAGTGCAAATGCACCTGGTCAAGTGATTTTTCTATATGCGATGTGCGATTTTCTTTTTTAGCGCAGCTACTCATGTGCTAAAAAATCGCTCATCTGACCGAGCCGAGTAGCTGTCCTGTCACTACCAACACACATTTGCTACTGTGGATTTTATCCTAACTAGCTAGGGTTAATATCTTCGGTTCGGTCTAGCAAGAGTTAATTAGTTCTGCCTGTTAGTGGAGGTAGTGGTTGGTGATTGACAGCTCTGTCAGCCACTCAGTTTCTTCCCACTCATTATATAATCCAGCTCTTCATGGCTGGGAGTTGCTGACTATACTTCAGTATTCCTGATCAAGTCAGCTTGCTTAGTGCTCCTGTCTGTTGTCTGACTCCTTTGTTTCTATTTGTCTTGCATTCTGTATTCTTATCTTTTATTTATTGCCCATTTCTGTTTGTCCTTGGTTTACTGTATTGTGGTTCCTCTCTGACCTTAGACATGTCCTTGTGGAGGTAGTGGAGTTGTCACTTTCAGGACGGGTGCTCCGCTGTGAGGTGAGTTCTGTTGTTTCTGTCTACTCCTGCATCTAGCCACCCATGTAGCAAGCAAACACGTCAGGCCTGATTGCTCCAGTGTCTAATCTCCACATGATTTTGTCAGCAGTCCAGGACAAACATAACAGTAGCCTATCTATAAGAAGATACAGTTGCTCAACTTAGCTATTGTATTATATTGTACTGTCTTGTCACTTTGTCCCACTTTAAAGTTGTCTGAGAGGGATTACAGATGGGAGGAAAGCCTCCAAATATAGTGTTTAAAAAACCAATAGGGAACTTTTGACACCATTTCACACTTGATGCACTCTATATTCTGCATACACTGTTAAACAACTTTCTAAAAACACTCACTGTTGCCTTCATCCACTCTTGGCTCGATTACTGCAACTTGTTGCTGATCGTCCTTCCCTGCACCAGATTCTCTCCTCTCCAATCCATCCTGAATGCAGCAGTCAAGTTCATCTTCCTGTCCAGCCACTACTCAAACGCCTCTTTGCAGTGCCAGTTACTGCACTGGCTGCCCATCAAATACAGAATTCAATTTAAACTTATTACCTTCATCCACAAAGCTCTCCATAGCACCACCCCACCCTACATTGCCCTCTTCATCTCAATCCACCACCCAGCCTAGGCCCTCTGCTCCGCTAATGAAATTAGACAGAGTGTCCCTTTAAATCAAACCTCTCATTTCCGCCTCCAAGACTTCTCAAGAGCAGCACCAGCAAACTATCCAGGTAATCCCTGACACACAAAACTTCAGGCGTGCTCTAAAACGCACTTCTTTAGGGAGGCATACCACATCCTCTAAACCAAACCCCTCTGTACTCCGCCTGATAACATGCTCCCTGTTTACGAATTGTAATCCCTGCCAGCTGCCATCAACCACTCCTGCAGTCACACCGATTCAGCCACCACATGGCTTAAAGGGGTGGTCTCGCGAAACAAAGTGGGGTTATACACTTCCGTATGGCCATATTAATGCACTTTGTAATATACATCGTGCATTAAATATGAGCCATACAGAAGTTATTCCACTTACCTGCTCCGTTGCTAGCGTCCTCGTCTCCATGGTTCCGTCTAAATTCGCCGGCAGCTTGCTTTTTTAGACGCGCTTGTGCAGTCCGGTCTTCTCCATTCAGCACGAGCCGCTTCAGTGTGCTCCCCGCTACAGCTCTTCTGCGCATGCGCAGACGAGCTCTCACTGCTCGGGAGCGCGCTGGAGCGGCCATTCTGTACCTTCCTCTGTTAGAGGAAGGTGCAGAGCTGCCGAGCTGTCCGGAGAAGCCGCCCAGCTGTCCCACCGTCCAGCTGTCCTGGTAAGTGATGGGTCGGGGGGGGGGGGGCCGTTGGCGCTGCGCCGGGGGAACTAGCGCTGGGCCGGGGGGGGCTGTCGCTAGGCCGGGGGGGGGGCTGCCGCTGCGTCGGGGGAACTAGCGCTGGGCCGGGGGGGGCTGTCGCTAGGCCGGGGGGGCTGCTGCTGCGCCGGGGGAACTAGCGCTGGGCTGGGGGGGGCTGTCGCTAGGCCGGGGGGGCTGCCGCTGCGCCAGGGGAACTAGCGCTGGGCCGGGGGGGGGCTCTCGCTAGGCCGGGGGGGGGCTGCCGCTGCGCCGGGGGAACTAGCGCTGGGCCGGGGGGGGGGGGGGGGGCTGTCGCTAGGCCGGGGGGGGCTGCCGCTGCGCCGGGGGAACTAGCGCTGGGCCGGGGGGGCTGTCGCTAGGCCGGGGGGCTGCCGCTGCGCCGGGGGAACTAGCGCTGGGCCGGGGGGGGGGGCTGTCGCTAGGCCGGGGGGGCTGCCGCTGCGCCGGGGGAACTAGCGCTGGGCCGGGGGGGGGCTGTCGCTAGGCCGGGGGGGCTGCCGCTGCGCCGGGGGAACTAGCGCTGGGCCGGGGGGGGGGCTGTCGCTAGGCCGGGGGGGCTGCCGCTGCGCCGGGGGAACTAGCGCTGGGCCGGGGGGGGCTGTCGCTAGGCCGGGGGGGGCTGCCGCTGTGATGGGGGAACTAGCGCTGGGCCGGGGGAACTAGAGCTGGGCCGGGGGAACTAGCGCTGGGCCGGGGGGGGGGGGCTGCCGCTGTGATGGGGGGGGGGGGGGCTGCGCCGGTTACCTGCTGCCTGGCGGTGGGTGACAGGTCGGCCATGTTCATTCCTGGGGTCCGGTCGGCGGCTTCGGGGCGTCTGGTTGCCATGGAGACACAGCTGGTAGCGTCTCGGGAGCGCGCACGTCGGGCTACAGCAAGCGATGCGAAAAGAGCTGGCGGCCATCTTGGGAAAAAGTTTTATAAGTTGCTGAAACGCTGGAACGGTAAGTAGAAACCAGCTAGGAAAGTAATTTACAGGGGTAATTAGTAATGTATGTTTAATTAGGGGGACTGGGCAAAAAAAAAAATTCACTGCTTCCTCGAGACATCTCCTTTAATGTCTGACCATTGTCTATGTGTATAGCATCCCACACTCTCCACTACATGTAACCGTGGTTTTTGTATTTTTGTACGTTTGTCATTCTGTATCTCCGTTTTTGTAAGCTCTGCAGAATATGTTGGCGCCATATGAATAAAGATTATTATTATCATTATTAATTAATACTCATTTACCTTACATAAATCTTGAATTTGATGTAGCACATGTTATAGCAACACTTAACATTTTAAATACACATTTGAAGCAAGCTTAAATTGACACTTCCATTGAAAAAAATCTATTTAATTGAAGACTCACTTTTCAAACAACTTGTGCTTATGATAGACAAGGTGATAACTAGCAAAAGAGCAACTTATTTTAGTCTAATTTCACATGGGCGAGTGGGATATCGGGCCGTAAAACTCTGCCCAATATCATGCTCACCAACATACAATTTCACTGCAAATGTGGGGCATTTTTTTATCAAAGCCAACTCACATTACTTTGGGGAAGTAGCAATCCTCCGCCATGGATCAGGGCGTCTTTCCCATTATTTTCAATGGGAAACCTCGCAGCCCACTCGGGTGCACCTAGCAAACATTGGAAACAATGGGTTATAGGATGTGATGCAATTTTTTTCCCGAATAGCGGTGTGATGAGATGCCGGGAAAAAAATTGCTCATGTGCATCATGCCAAGAAGGAGGGATTTGGGTTCGTGGAGAACTGGGCTGATTTTGCTGTCAGCTACGGGCTCTACCGTAGGGACGGGTTGCATCTTAATGGGGAGGGTGCAGCTGTGCTGGGGGAGAAGATGGCTAGAAGGTTGGAGGAATGTTTAAACGAGGGACTGGGGGGGAGGGCAAAAAGAGAAATAGTGGGATAGTCAGTGTAGCTAGCGACCTGGGCCAAGTAATGAGATTGGGGGTCGAGCAGGGGATGGGGTTAGTACAGTAAGAACTGACAGATCAGCCAACAGTACCATTAGTAACAAAACAAATTTAAAGAACGAAAAAAAAACTGTATAAATTGTATGACCACGAATGCAAGAAGTCTGATTGGTAAAGTGGGTGAGCTTGAAGCGAGAATGGCCGATGATATATTCGGAATAACGGAAACATGGCTTGATGAAAAGTGCGATTGGGCGGTGAATTTACAGGGTTACAATCTCTTTAGAAAAGACCGTGGGAACCAGAAAGGGGAAGGGGTATGTCTGTATGTTAAATCGTACTTAATGCCGAGGCTACAGGAGGATATAGGTGCAGGAGATGAACAGGTGGAATTTCTGTGGGTGGAAATACAGGGAGAAAAAAAATAACAAAATCCTGATTCGGTTTTCTATAGACCACCAAAAGCAACAGAAGAAACTGAAACCTTACTATTAAGGCAGATAGAAGAGGTGTCAAACCACAACGAAGTAATTATCATGGGGGACTTTAATTATCCAGATATAACATGAGAAAATGAAACCTGCAACTCTCACAGGGGTGATATGTTCTTAAGATCAATTAAAGATAATTACTAGAGATGAGCGAGCACCAAAATGCTCGGGTGCTCGTTACTCGGGACAAAATTTTTGCGATGCTCGAGGGTTCGTTTCGAGTAACGAACCCCATTGAAGTCAATAGGCGACTCAAGCATTTTTGTATATCGCCGATGCTCGCTAAGGTTTCCATTTGTGAAAATCTGGGCAATTCAAGAGAGTGATGGGAATGACACAGCAACGGATAGGGCAGGCGAGGGGCTACATGTTGGGCTGCATCTCAAGTTCCCAGATCCCGCTATTAAGCCACAATAGCGGCAAGAGTGGGCCCCCCCCTCCCAACAACTTTTATTTCTGAAAAGCCCTCATTAGCAATGCATACCTTAGCTAAGCACCACACTACCTCCAACAAAGCACAATCACTGCCTGCATGACACTCCGCTGCCACTTCTCCTGGGTTACATGCTGCCCAACCCCCTCCCCCCCCCCCCCCCCCGCACAACGCAGTGTCCACAGCGCACACCAAAGTTTCCCTGCGCAGCCTTCAGCTGCACTCATGCCACACCACCCTCATGTCTATTTATAAGTGCGTCTGCCATGAGGAGGAACCGCAGGCACACACTGCAGAGGGTTGGCACGGCTAGGCAGCGACCCTCTTTAAAAGGGGCGGGGCGATAGCCCACAATGCTGTACAGAAGCAATGAGAAATATAATC
Organism: Eleutherodactylus coqui; assembly: GCF_035609145.1. Taxonomy (NCBI): domain Eukaryota; kingdom Metazoa; phylum Chordata; class Amphibia; order Anura; family Eleutherodactylidae; genus Eleutherodactylus; species Eleutherodactylus coqui. The sequence continues at coordinate 48,651,123 of NC_089847.1, read as the reverse complement.
CTGTGCCACCACCATCAGGAGCTGCACATGTGGACATAGCAATGGGGAACCTATGTGCCACACACTATTCATTCTGTCAAGGTGTCTGCATGCCCCAGTCAGACCGCGTTTTTTTATAAATAGTCACAGGCAGGTACAACTCCGCAATGGGAATTCTGTGTGCACCCACAGCATGGGTGGCTCCCTAGAACCCACCGGCTGTACATAAATGTATCCCATTGCATTGCCCATCACAGCTGAGGTAATGTCTGATTAAATGCAGGTGGGCTTCGGCCCACACTGCATGCCCCAGTCAGACTGGGGTTCTTTAGAAGTGGGCACATGCAGTTACAACTCCCTGTGGACTGACAGCATGGGTGGGTGCCAGAAAGCCACCGGCGGTACATAAATATATCCCATTGCATTGCCCATCACAGCTGAGGTAATGTCATGTTTAATGCAGGTGGGCTTCGGCCCACACTGCATGCCCCAGTCAGACTGGGGTTCTTTAGAAGTGGACACATGCAGTTACAACTCCCTGTGGACCCACAGCATGGGTGGCTCCCTGGAACACACCGGCGGTACATAAATATATCCCATTGCAGTGCCCAGCACAGCTGATGTAACGTCAGCTTTAATGCAGGTGGGCAAAAAATTTATTGGATTACACTGTAGGCGAGGGCCCCAAAAAATTGGTGTACCAACAGTACTAATGTACGTCAGAAAAATTGCCCATGCCCAACCAAGAGGGCAGGTGAAACCCATTAATCGCTTTGGTTAATGTGGCTTAATTTGTAACTAGGCCTGGAGGCAGCCCAGTTAAAATAAAAATTGGTTCAGGTGCAAGTTTCAACGCTTTAATGAGCATTGAAACGTATAAAACTTGTTTACAAAAATTATATGACTGAGCCTTGTGGGCCTAAGAAAAATTGCCCGTTCGGCGTGATTACGTCAGGTTTCAGGAGGAGGAGGATGAATATTATACACAGATAGATGAAGCTAAAAGGTCCACGTTTTTGATGGTGATAGAGAACAATGCTTCCATCCGTGGGTGCAGCCTACGTATTGCTTAGGTATCGCTGCTGTCTGCTGGTGGAGAAGAGAAGTCTGGGGAAATCTAGGCTTTGTTCATCTTGATGAGTGTAAGCCTGTCGGCACTGTCGGTTGACAGGCGGGTATGCTTATCCGTGATGATTCCCCCAGCCGCACTAAACACCCTCTCTGACAAGACGCTAGCCGCAGGACAAGCAAGCACCTCCAGGGCATACAGCGCGAGTTCAGGCCACGTGTCCAGCTTCGACACCCAGTAGTTGTAGGGGGCAGAGGCGTCACGGAGGACGGTCGTGCGATCGGCTACGTACTCCCTCACCATCCTTTTACAGTGCTCCCGCCGACTACCCCCAGCAGATAGATACTGTAGGCAGCGTATAATATTATGTATACTGTTTCCCTCTGGCGGGATGACGGCGCTGATGTAACAGAGACAGCAGATCCAGGAAACAATTTTGCGCAAGCCTGCTGTAACGCTTATCTGCGTATTAATTAGGACTACTACCCCCAGCAGACATGCAGTAAACTGAAGACGGTCACAGGCAGCCCAAATATAGTATTTTTCCCCAATTTTTTGGAAAAAGCCCACTGCCTATATAGCCTGAATATCTCTTTCCCTGCCACACCAGTTCTGGCCCTATACTCTGTACAATGACTGCAGACTGCGGAAGCAATGCTCTGCACACCCGATATACAAAAAAAAAAATAATTGTGCAACACTGCTAAAAGCAGCCTCAACAGTACTGCACACGGTCAGATGGACCGTTGGGGTTCTTGAAGCCTAAAATAACTCCTAAGGCTCTCCCTATAGCAGCTCCGGCACCAGCAGCACTTTCCCTGATCTCTGTCAGAATGCATCTGTGGCGAGCCGCGGGAGGGGCCGATTTATATACTCGGGTGACACCTGATCCCCCAGCCACTCACTGCAGGGGGGTGGTATAGGGCTTGAACGTCGCAGGGGGAAGTTGTAATGCCTTCCCTGTCTTTCTATTGGCCAGAAAAGCTCGCTAATGTCTCTGAGATGAAAGTGAAAGTAACTCGAACATCGCGTGGTACTCGTCTCGAGTAACGAGCATCTCGTACACGCTAATACGATTTTTAATACGAGTATCAAGCTCGGACGAGTACGTTCGCTCATTTCTAATAATTACCTTATCCAACTTGTGCGGGAACCAACGAGAGTTAGGGCCATTCTGGACTTAGTACTAACTAATGAACCGGACCGAATAAAGCGGGTACAGGTTGAGGGGCACTTGGGGAACAGTGACCACAATATAATCAACTTCCAACTGTCATTTAATAAGAAGCCTTATCAGGGAGCGACAAATAAAATAAACTTTAGTAATGCAAAATTTGAACAGCTTAGAACTACTATCGGTAACATTAATTGGGACAACGTCCTAAAAAATGTCAGTACAGAGGACAAATGGAAAAAGTCTAAAAGGATCCTAATCACCTCATGTGAGCAGTTCGTTCCCTTTAAAAATAAAAGAACTTTAAGTAAAAGGAAACCATTGTGGCTCGACAAGACGGTAAGGGGGGCAATAAATGAAAAAAAGAAAGCGTTCAAACTACTAAAACAAGAAGGCAGCGAAGAAGCACTAAAATCGTACAGGGAAAAAAACAAAATATGCAAAGATAAGATCAAAATTGCTAAGGAGGAGGCAGAAAGACTGATCGCCAAAGAGAGCAAAAACAACCCAAAACTATTTTTCAACTATATTAACAGCAAAAGGATTTGCACTGAAAGCACTGGCCCTTTAACAAATAATGCAGGAGAAATCATTGAAGATGATGGAGGGAAGGCACATCTATTAAATAGTTTCTTTTCAAGCGTATTCACAAACGGAAAGGAAATGCCCACGAGATGCAGGGGAATAAAATGAACCCCTCACAAAATATCTCATACCTAATGCAGGAGGAAGTGCGGAACAGGTTAAAGATTAAAATCGATAAATCGCCGGGCCCAGATGGAATACACCCAAGGGTTCTAAGAGAACTAAGTGATGTGATAGCTAGGCCGCTATATCTAATATTTGTGGATACTATCAAGACCGGGGTTGTACCATTGGATTGGCGCATTGCCAACGTGGTTCCAATTTACAAAAAGGGGACCCAAAGTGAGCCTGGTAACTACAGGCCAGTAAGTCTCACTTCAGTAACGGAAAAAATATTCGAGGGGTTTCTGAGAGACACAATGGAAGAATACCTCAAGGAGAACAACGGAATAACTCCTCACAAGCATGGGTTCATGAAGGGTCGATCATGTCAGACCAATCTGATCAGCTTCTACGATGAAGTAAGCTCTAGGCTGGACCTGGGAGAGTCTATTGATCTTGTATATCTGGACTTCTCTAAAGCATTTGACACCGTGCCGCATAATAGGCTAATATATAAAATGAGACAGCTCGGACTGGGTGAAAACGTGTGTAATTGGGTTAAGAATTGGCTCAATGATAGAAAGCAGAGGGTGGTAATAAATGGTTCATACTCAGATTGGGCCACCGTTGCTAGCGGGGTGTCACAGGGTTCAGTACTAGGCCCCATTCTGTTCAATATATTTATTAACGACCTGATAGAGGGGCTGCACAGTAAAATATCAATATTTGCAGATGACACAAAATTATACAAGATAATTAATGCAACGGAGGATAATGTACGGCTACAAACGGACCTAGATAAGCTGGGGGCTTGGGCAGAAAAATGGTAAATGAAGTTCAATGTGGATAAATGTAAGGTTATGCACATGGGCAGGAGAAACGGATGTCTACAATATACACTAAATGGGGTACTGCTAGGGAAAAGCGATATGGAAAAAGACCTGGGGGTACTAGTGGATTGTAGACTAAACTGGAGTAACCAATGCCAGACAGCTGCCGCAAAAGCTAATAAAGTCTTGGGGTGCATTAAAAGAGGTATAGAGGCGAAGGACGAGAACATTATCCTCCCACTATATAAGGCACTTGTCAGGCCTCACATGGAATACTGTGCACAGTTCTGGTCACTGGTGCTCAGGAAAGATGTTACAGTACTGGAGGTGGTTCAAAGATGGGCAACTAAACTAATACGTGGAATGAAGGGACTGGAATACCCAGAGAGGCTATCCAAATTGGGATTATTTACTCTAGAAAAAAGATGGCTAAGGGGTGATCAAATAACTATGTATAAATACATGAGGGAACAATACAAGGATCTCTCCCATGATCTGTTTATACTCAGGACTGTGACGGTAACGAGAGGGCATCTGCTACGTTTAGAGGAAAACAGGTTTCATCACCAACACAGAAAGGGATTCTTTACTGTAAGAGCAGTTAGACTGTGGAACTCTCTGTCTGAGGAAGTGGTGATAGCAAAATCCATAGAGGAGTTGAAAAGGGGACTTGATGTCTTTCTAGAGCGGAAGGATATTACAGGATATAAATCTTAGGTTAATTGTTAATCTGGGTACACAGCAGGTAGTAAATATTAGGGGTTAATCCAGGGATTAGTCTAATTGCCATTAGGGAGTCGGGAAGGAATTTTTCCCCCAAAAGGGCTAATTGGCTTCTGCTCTTGTTTTTTTTTTTTTGCCTTCCTCTGGATCAACAACACAGGAGGATAAACAGGCTGGACTAGATGGACATTGTCTTCATTCGGCCTTACAAACTATGTTACTATGTATGTATTTAAAAGAATGGGGTTCCTATTTGTGCGTCTCGCAATGCACAAATCTATCGCAAGAATCTTGGCCATGTGAAACTGGCTTTATTTATCTAGAGTAACATTTTTGTAAAAAAAGTTCACTCTAGAGGCATGCTCCCTTCCATGTTTCTTTCTCACTGCAGTTTCGGAGCACAACTAAACTGTTAACAGTGTGTTTGACAACAAGTCTGTCGATGGCTTCTGATGGACCGTGAATGTACTTCTTGCTTGAACTATTGGCTATAACTGAGAATTAGTGCAAGATAAGTAAATAATTTACAAAATTACTCGGTTTGTTATATGGAATATATCTACTATATATTTACTCTGTAAAATGATGTTCAAAGCTGGACTTATACTTCAACTCTTTTAGAAAGATGTGTAATTTAGCCTCCAGAAATAACTGGTTAGGAAACATCAGCAAAACTCATTGAAAGTAGAGGGGAGGGGGACGACAGTATAGGACAAAGTGCTTGTTAATCATACGAGTGTCTTCATTTTATCAAATAATGGTGATGGTAACAAAGCACCATCTGTCATTACTGCGTCCTAATGTACTTCAGTCCTTACATTAGTTTACTTCTGCATTCACTTGGGTATTTCTGGCCTTGTGAATTCCACACAGTTTTGAAAGGTTTTATTTATGCTTTATTTTTTATAACTCTTCATATAAATTTACTGTTCAGAGTTCTAAAGACAAAACTACGTGACATTTTTCCTGTGTGTCTCCTAAGTATCAAGAGAGAATAACACAGAGGACTAATTATTCATTTTCTTTATAATATATTTCTCTGAAAATGTTAGTACACAGGGTGTAGGCAAAAAGTCTGATCCAGAGCTATATCTCAACACTGGTATCTTGTATTGAAATAACAGTAGCGTACTAGAATAGATAGGTATGGATGCGCCACATGATGGTATGGCGCACAGGTCCCTGAAGACCCAGAACATAGATTTCAATTTTGTGTTGTGGCCCCTGTAAGAAATAGACAGTAAAACCCAATTGCAAATTTGAAGAGTAGCATGTGAGAAGCCGAAATCCTCTTTCCATGTCTCTCTAAGTCCAGTGGGACTGAAGCTATGACTGAAGAAAGGAAAGCATATTCGAAGTGTCCTGCTTGTGCTACGATAGATGCATGGAGCTATTTGACAGTGCAATCCGGGGCTGACGCGATCATTGCAGGACTGTGTTAGTGACCGGTGATGCGCCAAATCAGTGCAGTGCAAATTACTATTAAGAGCGCAACTCAATCAGAAGACAATGCGAATTTCAGTGTGAACGGGTTGGTTACAATTTAGCATGATCGCATCGCTGGACTTGCGTTCATTCCAGGAACTCTAAACACGGATCAGTACCAGTATCTCCGGCAGACGATGAGGGATGGCTTCCTGGATGATCTGCCCCTATAGTAGCAGAAGGAGGCCACTTTGAGAACGCTTTACTTATATCAGTCATAGCAGCAGACCCACGGGATTTAGAGAGATGCGGAAAGCAGTTTTCTGCTCCTCACATGCTACACTTCAATGTTGCAATTGGGTTTTGCTCTCTATGAATTAAAGAGACCATAACACAAAGTTGAAATACATACCATTGTTTAGCGCATTCATGCCCGTTTATTCAAGTACGCTATTGTTATTTCAATATAGGACACCAGTATTGAGATATAGCGCTGGATCTGTCTTTTTGACTACATCCTGTATATGGCTTCCAACTTTAAATAAAAATTACATTGATCAACAAATCAAAAACATTTTCTGTATTCGGTTTGGAAAGAAGTTGATTGAACTAATTTTGGGGTGTTGAATTCAGTGGAAGAATCAGAATCCATCTATCACATCATGCTTCTGAGATACATAGCACTATTACGTAGACAATAATAGAGTATTCCATATATAGAAAATAGGAAGCAGCACCATAAGCAGATTCTTCACAGCATCTTATAAAGATAAAAGTTGCTCATTAGAGATGAGCGAACGTACTCGTCCGAGCTTGATATTCGTGCGAATATTAGGGTGTTCGGGATGCTCGTTACTCGTAACGAGTACCACGCGGTGTTCCGGTTACTTTCAGTTTCCTCTCTGAGACGTTAGCGCGCTTTTCTGGCCAATTGAAAGACAGGGAAGGCATTACAACTTCCCCCTGTGACGTTCAAGCCCTATACCACCCCCCTGCTGTGAGTGGCTGGGGCGATCAGATGTCACCCGAGTATAAAAATCGGCCCCTCCCGCGGCTCGCCACACATGCCTTGTGACTTAGCTGAGGGAAAGTGCTGCTGCTGGTGCTGCTGTAGGGAGAGCGTTAGGAGTCAGTGTAGGCTTCAAGAACCCCAACGGCCCTTCTCAGGGCCACATCTACTAGTGTGCAGTACTGTGTTAGCACAGTATTTTTTATTTTTTTGTCCAAAATTGGATCTGCAGAGCATTGCGCCCTGCAATAGGGACAGAAGTGGGGGTTAGGCAGGGAGAGTGTTAGGAGTTAGTGTAGGCTTCAAGAACCCCAACGGTCCTTTCTAGGGCCACTTCTATCCGTGTGCAGTACTGTCCAGGCTGCTGTTAGCAGTGTTGCATTTTTTTTTTTTTCTCAAAACCGGCTGTGCAGAGCATTGCACCCGGCATTAATACTACAAGGATAGAATTGTGTAGGCAGGGCCAGAAGACATACATTATTCATTGAATACACGCAGTGGGGTCTTCCCTTTGCTAAAAAGGAAAAAAATTATATTTGGCCTGCCTGTGTCAGTCCTAAGGTCTCCGTGTACGTGTGTGCTACGTGTACAACGTACAAAAATCAGACGCAACCAGCTACGCTTTACTGCAGGCTTGCACCATTGTCTTTCCTGACTGGCAAATACCTGCTCTGCTAGAGTTAATAACTCTGCTACACTATAGTTGTGTGACACTTTTTGAGGGCCACACCACAGATATTAAACTTCTTGTTCATTGAATATACACAGTGGGGTCTTCCCTAAGCTAAAAAGGAAAAAAATTATATTTGGCCTGCCTGTGTCAGTCCTAAGGTCTCCGTGTACGTGTGTGCTGCGTGTACAACGTACAAAAATCAGACGCAACCAGCTACGCTTTACTGTAGGCTTGCGCCATTGTCTTTCCTGACTGGCAAATACCTGCTCTGCTAGAGTTAATAACTCTGCTACACTATAGTTGTGTGACACTTTTTGAGGGCCACACCACAGATATTAAACTTCTTGTTTTTCATTGAATACACGCAGTGGGGTCTTCCCTAAGCTAAAAAGGAAAAAATATATATTTGGCCTGCCTGTGTCAGTCCTAAGGTCTCCGTGTACGTGTGTGCTGCGTGTACAACGTACAAAAATCAGACGCAACCAGCTACGCTTTACTGCAGCCTAGCGCCATTGTCTTTCCTGACTGGCAAATACCTGCTCTGCTAGAGTTAATAACTCTGCTACACTATACGTGTGTGACACTTTTTGAGGGCCACACCACAGATATTAAACTTCTTGTTTTTCATTGAATACACGCAGTGGGGTCTTCCCTAAGCTAAAAAGGAAAAACATTATATTTGGCCTGCCTGTGTCAGTCCTAAGGTCTCCGTGTACGTGTGTGCTGTGTGGACAACGTACAAAAATCAGACGCAACCAGCTACGGTTGAGTGCAGCCTTGCGCCAATTTCTTTCCTGCCTGGGAAATCAAATCACTGGTAATACAGCATGCTGAGGGGTAGGGGTAGGCCTAGAGGATGTGGACGCGGCCGAGGACGCGGAGGGCCAAGTGAGGGTGTGGGCACAGGCCGAGCCAGTGCGGTGGCCAGGGGTAGAGGCAGGGCCAGACCGAATAATCCACCAACTGTTTCCCAAAGCGCCCCCTCGCGCCATGCCACCCTGCAGAGGTCAAGGTGCTCTACGGTGTGGCAGTTTTTCACAGAGACGCCTGACGACCGACGAACACTGGTGTGCAACCTTTGTCGCGCCAAGATCAGCTGGGGAGGCACCACCAACAGCATGCGCAGGCATATGATGGCCAAGCACCCCACAAGGTAGGACGATGCCCGTTCACCGCCTCCGGTTTGCACCACTGCCTCTCCCCCTGTGCCCCAACCTGCCACTAAGATCCAACCCCCCTCTGAGGACACAGGCACTACCGTCTCCTGGCCTGCACCCACACCCTCACCTCCGCTGTCCTCGGCCCCAGCCAGCAATGTCTCTCAGCGCAGCGTCCAGACGTCGCTAGTGCCACAGTTTGAGCGCAAGCGCAACTACGACGCCACGCACCCGCACGCTCAAGCGTTAAACGTGCACATTGCAAAATTGATCAGCCTAGAGATGCTGCCATACAGGCTTGTGGAAACGGAGGCTTTCAAAAGCATGATGGCGGCGGCTGCCCCGCGCTACTCAGTTCCCAGTCGCCACTACTTTTCCCGATGTGCCGTCCCAGCCCTGCACGACCACGTCTCCCGCAACATTGTACGCGCCCTCACCAATGCGGTTACTGCCAAGGTCCACTTAACAACGGACACGTGGACAAGCACAGGCGGGCAGGGCCACTATATCTCCCTGACGGCACATTGGGTGAATTTAGTGGAGGCTGGGACAGAGTCAGAGCCTGGGACCGCTCACGTCCTACCCACCCCCAGAATTGCGGGCCACAGCTCGGTGGTGGTATCTGCGGCGGTGTATGCTTCCTCCACTAAAATACCTTCCGCCTCCTCCTCCTCCAACGCAACCCCTGTCTCGCAATCAAGATGTGTCAGCAGCACGTCGCCAGCAGTCGGTGTCACGCGGCGTGGCAGCACAGCGGTGGGCAAGCGTCAGCAGGCCGTGCTGAAACTACTCAGCTTAGGAGAGAAGAGGCACACGGCCCACGAACTGCTGCAGGGTCTGACAGAGCAGACCGACCACTGGCTTGCGCCACTGAGCCTCCAACCGGGCATGGTCGTATGTGACAACGGCCGTAAGCTGGTGGCGGCTCTGCAGCTCGGCAGCCTCACGCACGTGCCATGCCTGGCCCATGTCTTTAATTTGGTGGTTCAGCGCTTTCTGAAAAGCTACCCCCACTTGTCATACCTGCTCGGAAAGGTGCGCCAGCTCTGCGCACATTTCCGCAAGTCCCACACGCACGCTGCCACCCTGCGGACACTGCAACATAGGTTTAATCTGCCAGTGCACCGACTGCTGTGCGACGTGCCCACACAGTGGAACTCTACGCTCCACATGTTGGCCAGACTCTATGAGCAGCGTAGAGCTATAGTGGAATACCAACTCCAACTTGCGCGGCGCAGTGGGAGTCAGCCTCCTCAATTATTTACAGAAGAGTGGCCCTGGTTGGCAGCCATCTGCCAGGTCCTTGGAAAATTTGAGGAGTCTACCCAGGTGGTGAGCGGCGATGCTGCAATCATTAGCGTCACCATTCCTCTGCTATGCATCTTGAGAAGTTCCCTGCAAAGCATAAAGGCAGACGCTTTGCGCTCGGAAACAGAGCCGGGGGAAGACAGTATGTCGCTGGATAGTCAGAGCACCCGCCTGTCTATATCTCAGCGCGTTGAGGAGGAGGAGGAGGAGCATGAGGAGGATGAGGAGGAGGGGGAAGAGACAGCTTGGCCCACTGGTGAGGGTACACATGCTGCTGGGCTGTCATCCTTTCAGCGTGTATGGCCTGAGGAGGAGGAAGAGGAGGAGGAGGAGGATCCTGAAAGTGATCTTCCTAGTGAAGACAGCCATGTGTTGCGTACAGGTACCCTGGCACACATGGCTGACTTCATGTTAGGATGCTTTTCTCGTGACCCTCGCGTTACACGCATTCTGGCCACTACGGATTACTGGGTGTACACACTGCTCGACCCACGCTATAAGGAGAACCTTCCCACTCTCATTCCCGAAGAGGAAAGGGGTTCGAGAGTGTTGCTATACCACAGGGCGCTGGTGGACAAACTGATGGTAAACTTCCCATCCGACAGCGCTAGTGGCAGAAGGCGCAGTTCCGAGGGCCAGGTAGCAGGGGAGGCGCAGAGATCAGGCAGCATGTACAGCGCAGGCAGGGGAACATTCTCCAAGGCCTTTGCCAGCTTTATGGCTCCCCAGCAAGACTGTGTCACCGCTCCCCAGTCAAGGCTGAGTCGGCGGGAGCACTGTAAAAGGATGCTGAGGGAGTACGTAGCCGATCGCACGACCGTCCTCCGTGACGCCTCTGCCCCCTACAACTACTGGGTGTCGAAGCTGGACACGTGGCCTGAACTCGCGCTGTATGCCCTGGAGGTGCTTGCTTGTCCTGCGGCTAGCGTCTTGTCAGAGAGTGTGTTTAGTGTGGCTGGGGGAATCATCACGGATAAGCGTACCCACCTGTCAAACGACAGTGCCGACAGGCTTACACTCATCAAGATGAAAAAGCCTGGATTTCCCCAGACTTCTCTTCTCCACCAGCGGACAGCAGCGATACGTAAGCAATACGTAGGCTGCACCCGCGGATGGAAGCTACGTTCTCTCTCACCATCCAAAACGGGGACATTTCTGCTTCATCAATCTGTGTCTAATATTCCTCCTCCTCCTCCTGCTCCTCCTCCTGAAACCTCACGTAATCACGCTGAACGGGCAATTTTTCTTAGGGCCACAAGGCTCACTCATAATTTTTCTAAACAATTTTTATATGTTTCAATGCTCTTAAAAGCGTTGAAACTTTAACTTGAACCAATTTTTCGTTAAACTGGGCTGCCTCCAGGCCTAGTTACCACTTAAGCCACATTAACC